>NC_083228.1:19695473-20306306 GCF_032191835.1 Heteronotia binoei | reverse complement strand
CCTCAGAGGTCTCATAGGACTACCTCATAATCTGCTATGAAACTTGAGACAGTAACACTCAGCCTCACAGGGCTCATGTGGCTACCTCACAATGTGCCATGAAGCTTATGAGGCCATCACTCTCAGCCTCACAGAGCTCATAGGGCTACCTCATAATATGCTATTTGATCCAGTCACTCTCAGCCTTTTAGTCTCCCAGGACTCATAGAGCTACCTCGCAATGTTCAGTGAAGCTTCTTCAGCCATTTGCTCACAGTCTCACAGGACTCATAGGGCTACCCCACAATGTGCCATGAAGCTTACTTGAGACAGTCACTCTCAGCCTCAGAGGGCTCATAGGACTACCTCACAATCTGCTACGAAACTAGAGACAGTAACACTCAGCCTCACAGGGCTCATGTGGCCACTTCACAATGTGCCATGAAGCTTACGAGGCCATCACTCTCAGCCTCACAGAGCTCATAGGGCTACCTCATAATATGCTATTTGATCCAGTCACTCTCAGCCTTTTAGTCTCCCAGGACTCATAGAGCTACCTCGCAATGTTCAGTGAAGCTTGCTTCAGCCATTTGCTCACAGTCTCACAGGACTCATAGGGCTACCCCACAATGTGCCATGAAGCTTTCTTGAGCCCATCACTCTCCGCCTCACAGGGCTCATAGGGCTACCTCAAAATCTGCCATGAGGCTTTCTTGAGCTAGTCACTCTCAGCCTTTCAGCCTCGCTGGGCTCATAGGGCTACCTCACAATCTGCTACGAAACATACTTGAGACAGTAACACGCAGCCTCGCAGAGCTCATGGGGCTACCTCACAATGTGCCATGAAGTTTACTTGAGCCAGTCACTCTCAGCCTCACATTGCTCATAGGGCTACCACACAATATGCTATGAAACTTATTTTAATCAGTCACTCTCAGCAACCTCATAGGGCTGACAGGGCTACCTCATGATCTACCATAAAACTTACTTGAGCCAGCCCTACTCAGCCTGAGAGAATGGCCTCTCAGCCTAGAGGGAATGTGAGGAATGGATGTGAAGGGGGGGGGGGAGTTTGGCAGAAATTGGCACAACCTTATATATGAGTGCTGGCACCCTTTTTTAAAAAAAGAACCCCACAAGCAGTGTGAAAGATATAATATATGCAAACAAGTTTGCAAAGCCTAAAATGTTACATCTGGAAATGATTGTCCTGAGATGTATCCTTCCAGTGGCTGACAGACTTAAGTTCACCGACACAGCAATTGGGGAGGGCAGTTCTCCTCACTCTCCCAAGAAACCTTGTCGCCATAGCTACCGCACACCTGTAGCACTTTGGTAAGAGGGGGGGCACGGGTGAAGCCATTGCTTAGCAACCAGAAGAGAGAGGACGGTGAGAAATAAGAGGAGCGCAGGATAAAGAAAAATCTCTTTGCTGAGTCGCATAGGGCTCTCCCCTTTCCTTGGCAAGCAGAAATCGAGGTGGCAATTTTGGCACTGGGAGGGACACCTCTTGGGAAGCAGTTTTTTTGGCCAGTGACTTACAGTGTGGTCTGCAGCCAAATGCTCCTTCCTTCCTTTCTTCCAGAGAGCCAGTTTGGTGTAGTTGTTAAGTGCATGGACTCCTATCCGGGAGAACAGGGTTTGATTCCCCACTGCTCCACTTGCAGCTGCTGGAATGGCCTTGAGTTAGCCAAGTTGTCCTTGAAAGGGCAGCTGCTGTGAAAGCCCTCTCAGCTCCACCCACCTCACAGGGCGTCTGTTGTGGGGGGAGAAGATACAGGAGATTGTAAACTGCTCTGAGTCTCTGATTAAGAGAGAAGGGCGGGGTATAAATCTGCAGTCTTCTTCTCCTCCCTCCCTCTTAACAAATTGCCCCATGACGACTGCAGACAATGACTGCAGATTTACACCCCACCTTTCTGAATTTATTTATTTAATCTTTGGAAACCACCTCAAGAGGCTTTTGGGCTGAGACTGTGTGGCTGAATTTTGTGTTAAAAATAAGATTTTTTTTTTTAAGTAACCAGTTTCCATGTAACTTCTTTTATTGCACTCCTCGCCTTCCCCCTGACTTAACAAGCCTATGTTTTTTCTTATCTTACATTAGGGTTGCCAATCCCCAGGTGGGCTCAGGGGATCCCCAGGTTTGGAGGCCCTCCCCCCGCTTCAGGTCATCAGAAAGCGGGGTGGGGGGAGGGAAATGTCTGCTGGGAACTCTATTATTCCCTATGGAGACTTATTCCCATAGGAAATAAGGGAGAATTGATCTGCGGGTATCTGGGACTCTGGGGGGAGCTGTTTTTTGAGGTAGAGGCACCAAATTTTCAGTATATTATCCAGTGCCTCTCTCCAAAATACCCCCCAAGTTTCAAAAAGATTGGACCAGGGGGTCCAATTCTATGAGCCCCAAAAGAAGGTGCCCCATCCATTATTTCCTATGGAAGGAAGACATTTTAAAAGGTGTGCAGTCCCTTTAAATGTGATGGTCAGCACTCCCTTTAGAGTTCAGTTATGCTTGTCACACCCTTGCTCCTGGCTCCACCCCCAATGTCTCCTGGCTCCACCCCCAAAGTCCCCAGATATTTCTTGAATTGGACTTGGCAATCCTATCTTACATCTGAGTTGGCCTAGTAGTGCTATCATTCTAGGAACCATGCCCAGATAAAATCAAATGTGGTTATCAAATCATTGTTTCTTATGTGGCACCAGAGTCACCAATAGCATGATCTGTTGATAAATACAGAGGTTATAGACAGTTAGCAGACACTTGCCTTTATAGCCGGGGAGAGTGTTAACGTTGGCTTCAGCAGCGGCAGGATTTCGCACCACAAGGCTGAGTTGCCCATGTCCAGATGGCAACGGTTAGGCTGTGGGCTTTCTCTGGGGTGGGTCCGGCCCACTGGAATGACCTACCAGAGTCCCTGTAGAAGGCACCTTCCCTCACTGTGGTCAGGAGAGCATGATTTATTTCAAATGGCAGTCGGCGGAGGGGAAACTGTTTCCGCAGATCCAGTGGTTGTTGTTTTTTTCAACCTTGCGTGATGTATTTTATTTGAACAGACTGTTATACTGTTGTATGCATTTGGCAGCGTGGTGTAGTGGTTAAGAGTGGCAGGTTCTAAGCTCAAGAATGGGGTGCGATCCCCCACTCCTCCACGTGAAGTCAGCTGGGCGACCTTGGGCCAGTCACAGCTCTCAGAGCTCTCTCAGCTTCACCTGCCTCACAAGGTGCCTGTTGTGGGGAGAGGAAGGGAAGGGAATTGTAAACTGCTTTGAGACACCTTAGGGTAGAGAAAAGCAGGGTACACAAACTTTCTTTTCTTTTTGTTGCCTTCTTCCTCCTCCACATGAAGCCTGCTTTGTGACCTTGGGCTGGTCACTACTTTCTCAGAACTCTCTCAGCCCCATCTACCTCACAAGGTGACTGTTGTGGGGAGAGGAAGGGAAGGAGATTGTAAGCCACTCTGAGACTCCTTTGGGTAGAGAAAAGCCAGAGGTAAAAACCAACTCCTCCTCCTCCTTCTTCCTCTTCCTCTGCTGCTTCTGCTTCTCCTCCTCCTCCTCCACCACCACACTGGGTGACTCCTTAAGGCAGAGAAAAGCAGGAAATAAAAACAAACTCCTCCTCCTCCTCCTCTTCATCTATTATCTGCCTGGAGTCTGAGAAAATAAGACAGACAGGGGTCATTTTGTAGAAAAATAGGTGGTGGAGCTCATCCAGGGATTGTTATGCAGCTGCACATACTATTCAATGGACAAAGAAGTGGAACTCTCAGAAGGAGGAGGTGGAACTCTCAGAAAGGTACAGGAGCTGCGCACCTGTGAGCTTCCACTGAATCCGAGGCCTGAAAACATACAGGCCGAGGTCAGACGCACATAAACTGACGAGATGGGCATGGATGAAAGCCAGATGCATGTCTGATTTTATGAAGTTGTCCAAACGTCAGCATCTGGCGGTGGTCGTTGGCTTGTTCATGTCCCGAACTGCCACGACTGAAAGGCGGACTTTTTTGATAGTGCATTAAATCCGGAATAAGAATGCTTCCGACGACTCCCGTGCGTACTTTCTATGTTTGAACGCTCCATTGTAGCCGACTCGTCGCAAGCACACATCCGCTTCCCTGCAAGAGCCCACTCCAAATGATATCATTGCACCAGCAATTGATGACTCAGCCTTCCAACCTTCCGAGGTCGGTAAAATATGTACCCAGCTTGCTGGGGGGGAAAGTATAGATGACTGGGGAAGGCAATGGCAAACCTTGCCGTAAAAGGTCTGCCATGAAAACTTCGTGAAAGCAGCGTCACCCCAGAGTTGAAAACGACTGGTGGTTGCACAGTGGACCTTTCTTAAATGGCAGGGGGGGGGGGAGACAGATCGCCCACCTTTGCTATCTCCCTGCCAGGGGAGGAAGATGATCCACCTTTGCCATCTCCCCGCCAGGTGGAGAGACAGCAAAGAGAGTTGCCGTGCTCCCCCCCCATTAAACACCACGGCGGGGCGTTTAAATGGGGGAGGGGAGGAAGATCTCCCACCTTTGCTGTCTTCGCCAGGCGGAGAGACAGCAAAGAGAGTTGCCGTGCTCCCCCCCCATTTAAACACCATGGTGGGGTGTTTAAATGTGAGGGGGGGAGGAAGATCACCCACCTTTGCTGTCTCCCCGCCAGGCGGAGAGACAGCAAAGAGAGCTCCTGGGCTTCCCCTTCCTTTCTGAGTGTTTAAATGGGGGGGGGGGGGCAGATCGCCCACCTTTTCTGGCACCTTTAAAAAAAAAAAGCCAAGCATAATATCCCACATACTGCTCTTGCGTGAGTGTGGAATGCCATCTCAAAAAATGAGGTCCGGTTGAGACCTCTGATCAATCAGCGACGGGACCAACGCTGCTTAGAACTGAAGGATGGAGGGATGTCTGATCAGGAAATTCGTTGTAAAAAAGCTGTGGGGTATAATAGCGATGGGTTAGGGATGGATTTAATGGTGAGTGTGACCACAGCCATAATGATTTGAAATAAATCTGATTGAAAGACAGATGTGTGTCTAAATGGAGATATGCATTCAGGTCTCTGTCTCCTTGAATTTAATGGATGCACCAATGGAGACCAAAGGCCTCCAGGTGCACACGACAGAAGAACTAACATGGGCCTGTCCTTGTGCAGGACTTGTTTCTAACTCTGCAAATCTGACTCTCTTCTCCTACGGAGGCAGCTGCCTGTGCTTCGTGTCCTTGACAAAGTGCTCAAGGAGAATCTAGTGGCTTCCGAAACCATGAAATTCGCTCACTTAACGCTGACAAGTTTTTGCCACAGGTATAGATGGATGAGGCTATAACGTGAAGTGGGGAAACGGCCCAGTCTCTTTGATTTCCTAAGCATGGAAGACTATTATTACACAACCCTAACTGTGCCCAAGGAAAAAGAGCCAAAGGGCTTCTGATTTTGGGTTGTTGTTGTTCAGTTGCACAGCCCAGTACGACTCTTTGCAACCCCATGGACAAAGTCACATCAGGACCTCCTGTCTTCCACCATCCTCTGAAGTCTGCTCAAATTCGTGTTTGTTACATCAGTAACCATATGCTAAAACACATCAGCCAGCATGTAATTCTAGTGCCAGCTACAGGTATAAATTTATTGCCCTGCTCACACAGAATGGCTGAGACTGACAGATGTAGGAAGGCAAGGTTTTGCCCCAAATTCCACTGGTTTCTCAATCTATTCCCTCAAGATTCCCCGAGGTCCTTTGTTTCTGACCAGATATAGGTAGTTTGGAAATTAAGCAGGATTGGCCCTGGTTAGTACTTGGGTGCAGGGCTTTTTTTCTATCAGAAACTCCTTTGCATATTAGGCCACACACCCCTGATGTAGCCAATCCTCCTGGAGCTTACAGAAGGCCCTGTACTAAGAGCCCTGTAAGCTCTTGGAGGATTGGCTACATCAGAGGTGCGTGGCCTAATATGCAGAAGAGCTCCTGCTACAAAAAGAGCTCTGCTTGGAAAGGAGACCATCAAAGAAGTCCAAGGTCACTACACAGAGGAAGGCAATGGCAAATCACCTCAGTTTGACTCTTGCCTCGAAAACCCGATAAAGGGTCAAGTCGGGTCAACATATAAACATATGAAGCAGCCTTGTACGGAATCAGACCCTTGGTCCATCAAGTCAGTATTGTCTACTCAGACTGGCAGCGACTCAAGCTGAGGTTTTTCACACGTATTTGCCCAGACCCTTTTAGTTGGAGATGCTGGGGATTAAACCTGGGACCTTCTGCTTCCCAAGCAGATGCTCTGCCACTGAGCCACTGTCCCTCCCTCCAATTTGATGGCACTTTTCACCATTGTAAGCAGCTTTGGTCCTATGATATGCTAGAAAGTCAAGCTTTAAAGTACTTTAAGACTGATTCCTCACTAGCAGTCACTCCGCCCCTGGACTTCCGCTTTCCTCGGATCAAGGGATCAATTCCCCACCAGTTCCTGCGCTGGAGCATTTTGAGCCACGGCTCCCTCCAATTTCCCCCGCAGCTTCCTGCTCTGGTTTTTTTGAGACTCGGAAGCTGTGAGGGAAACTGGAGGGAGCCGCGAATCAAAATGTGGCCATGCAGTGGCTAGAGGAGAATTGATCGCTTGATCTGAGGAAAGCAGAAGCCCAGGGGTGAAATGACTGCTAGTAAGGAATTGGTTTAAGAGTGCTTCTTCCTCAAATGCTCACCATTGCTGTGAAGTGTAGGAACACTGCAGTAATGAGGCTTACTGCCTTTGCCGGGCTGACCTTTTCAATTAATAAATATCAGCGAGATTTCAGCATAATTGAAGGAAATTAATTCGCAAGAGAGGTCCTCTTTCAGTAGGCAGAGGACGAGACGAGGGGACAGACGGGAATGCTAATGGCCAGTTGTTTTTCCACCTGCTGAAATGTCCCATGGGTCACTTCTCAGAATCTTGTGTGGCATTTAGAGACTTGAAAACCAGCGCGTCAATCATTCTTCTAAACGACCATCTGAAAAGATCAGGTGGATTTTCTTTAAGAACCGTCCCGTTCTCTCATATCTGTGCCACCTTCAGAAAACTGGCCCTCAGAGATTCCTGCCTCATATCCCTTGCAGCAAATAATCATTTCCAGGCCCTTTGTGAGATTTTATACCCCAGCCAAACTGATCTTTGCTTCCCTCAGGGGTTACACCTAGGGGTGGAATTCTAGCAGGGGCTCCTTTGCATATTAGGCCACACACCCCTGATGTAGCCAATCCTCCAAGAGCTTACAAAAAAGAGCCTTGCAAAGTTTGCAAAGAAGCTCATGCTAGAATTCCACCCCTGGTTACACCAATTTCCGACTGCCTGTGGGTCTCAGTGACCATCATTTGTCAGCAGTTGGGATGTTTGTGAACATTCTGAGACACTAGAGGAGAGCAGTGAATAGCGCTGGGATATAGCCAGTTCTCCCACACACAGATACACACACCCCGTCCCAACTCTGATAACAACTTCCCCTACTTTCATGCTGCAAAAATGCTAAAAGCTAAAGATAGTCCCCTGTGCAAGCACCGAATCATTACTGACCCATGGGGAAATGTCACATCACAACGTTTTCTTGGCAGACTTTTTATGGGGTGCTTTGCCACTGCCTTCCCCAGTCACCCACACTTTACCCCCAGCAAGCTGGGGACTCATTTTACCAACCTCGGAAGGATGGAAGGCTGAGTCAACCTTGAGCCGGCTACCAGAACCCAGCTTCCACCGAGATCGAACTCATGTCGTGAGCAGAGCTGAGGACTGCAGTACTGCAGCTTACCACTCTGCACCACGGGGCTCCTGGGAAGATGCTACATTAAAGCATAAAGCAAAATCTGACATTCGTGGACTGTTTTCACAGCTCCGCGAAAAATATTACTAGTGTTTCTTTAAACCTTACAAAGAACCCGTTTGAAAATTAAACTTAGTATGTTTGCGGCGCCCATTCTCTCTTTGGCCCACTTCTCTGCAAGATGGCACCGATTTCAAAATGAGCAGTATTCTGAATCTGGGCAGTTGGCAACAGTCAGCATGACAAACAGCCAAGAAGCTGCTGTTGGCGTACTTGCAATTTACGGCCTTCCCTGGATTGTGCATGTTTGTCATTGCAGGCAGGCCATACTTTTTATTATTTAAATGTTATTAATTATACAAACCAGCCAACAAATAAGCATAGGAGTGAATAGCAGCTTTTATGCTGCTGGGAAATTCCACCAGAAGGACCACCAACAGATAAATGGAAGGTCTAATACGATCTGAGCCGCCTGCGCTTTAGCATTCTGTACAGCACCAAGACTTGGTTTTAAACTGTTTTAAGTTGCAAATTGTTTACGTCTTATTGTTTCATACTTGAAATTGAGATGTTGGTTTTATGAATGATTGTTAGCCGTCCTGAGTCCGTTTGGAATGGGTGGGATATAAATCAAAAGTAAATAAATAAAATAAATACGTAAGATCAATACTAATACAGAAATTATGATTTCGCTATAAGTGTGCTTTTCTGTTTGTTGAAAGAATCTATCTATTACATCTACACTTAAAAATAAATTAGTGTACAACACAACAGATTGTTTGGTAAGAGGTCGTTTTGCAGTAAATTACAGGGTACCATGGTCTTCTAACTCCCCTCCCCCCCCATATTGCATTGGAGGGCAATTTGATAAAGAAAAGGCCAGTTTGCTTAAAATAAAGTAATCCTAGATTTGGCTCATCCAAAAGATGAATACTAGGTATTTTATTATCTTTCCATTTCAAAGCTATCAGAGATCTAGCTATGGAAAGTAGTGTTGAAGTTATTTCTGCCCTGAGCCTGCTCCGGCGGGGAGGGCGGGATATAAATAAAATGTGTTGTTGTTGTTGTTCTCTTTTTGTCTTTTCAATACTTAACGTATCCAACAGTCTAAAATGGGGGTGTCAAATGTGCATCCCGGGGGCTGAATCAGGCGCCTTGAGGTCTCCTATCAGATCCTCCAGCAGGTCTGCTTCCTTTCCCTTCTTTCTTGGTTCCTTCTGTGTCACGTAACGTTTATATCTCCCCTACCTGGCATTACATTTTATGACACACCTGGCCCAGCGCCTACAAGGTCTCATTTATGTCAGATTCAGTCCTCATAAGAATCTATCTATACCCCTGCACTAAAAAGGTAAAGGTAGTCCCCTGTGCAAGCACCAGTCGTTTTCGACTCTGAGATGACGTTGCTTTCACAACGTTTTCACGGCAGACTTTTTATGGGGTGGTTTGCCATTGCCTTCCCCAGTTATCTACACTCCCCCCCCCCCCAGCAAGCTGGGTACTCATTTTACCGACCTTGGAAGGATGGAAGGCTGAGTCAACCTGGAGCTGGCTACCTGAACCCAGCTTCCGCTGGGATTGAACGCAGGTCGTGAGCAGAGGGCTCCAACTGCAGTACTGCAGCTTTACCACTCTACGCCATGGGGCTCTCTAAAAGTAAAGGTAGTTCCCTGTGCAAGCACCAGTCGTTTTCGACTCTGGGGTGACGTTGCTTTCACATTTTCATGGCAGACTTTTTATGGGGTGGTTTTGCCATTGCCTTCCCCAGTCATCTACGCTTTCCCCCCAGCAAGCTGGGTACTCACTAGACTGCACTAGACAGAGGCAAAAAACACCATTCGAGCAATTGCTACGCAATAAAGGGGAGCAAAAACCAGGCTTAATAACAATATTGTATAAAATGTTTACTTTATGGGATGAAGATACATTAATGTGATCTCAAAAACAAGGGCATATGGAATTGCAAACTCAATTAACAGAAACAGATTGGGAACAAATTTGGAGTTCATTTAATTTTACTTCTACAATCTTCCCAATTCGCTTACAAGCAATAAAGCTTTTGACTAGGTGGTATTTACCACCTTTTATGTTACCTAAATTTGATTGTTCGCTCTCACCCATTGTTATAACAATGCGGCCAAATTGCCAGTTTTTTCCACTGTTGGTGATCATGCCCTTTAATACAAATTTCTGGGTTGAAGTCCTAGAGAAAATCGAAGAAATTTTATTAAAGTTCCCCTAACACCAACTGTCATTCTTTTAGACCAGGGATGTCAAACTCATTTGTTATGAGGGCCAGATCTGACGTAAATGAGACCTTGTTGGGCCAGGCCATGTGTCATAAAACACAATGACAGGTAGCAGAGATATAAACTTATAAAGGACACAGACAAACAGTGTTCCCTTTAAGCTGAGTTAGTGTGAGCTAGCTCACAATTGTTTAGCATGCAGCTCACACAATTTTGTCTTAGCTCAGAAAAAATGGCCCCAGAGCAAACTAATTTATGCAGTAGCTCACAACTTAAAGAAGCGAAAGAAGTAGATTTTTTGCTCACAAGACTCCACAGCTTAGAGGGAGCACTGCAGACAAACACAATTAAAGATTTTTTGAAAACTTAAAAAAATGCTTAAAACATCAGCAGTCATTGGACTTAAAGGAGCTTTCTTTGTTTCTCTCCCGTGCAATCCAGGAAACTGGACAAAGGAAGCTCTGGCTCTTTCCTTCCTTCCCCCGGGGACCAGTAGCGGGAGGAGCCTCAGCTAATAGAAGGAAGAGAGGCTTAGCCCAATAGCTCTACTGTGCAATTGAGAGACCCTGGCAAAGCAAGCTATTACTGCCCCCCTTCCTCCCCTAGGGAGGAGCCTCAGCCAATGGAGAAAATAGAGACTTTGCTCTGTAGCTCCTATGCGATTGAGCAAGTCTGGCAAAGCAAATAGTGATGAAGAAGGAAGCAAGAGAGAGAGAGAAGAAAGCAGACAACAGCCTGTTGCTCGGGGGCCTGATAGGAGCCCTCCATGGGCCTGATTTGGCCCCCGGGCCACATGTTTGACACCCCTGGAATAGACCTTATATTTTACATCCTGAGATCCTTGGGAGAAAAGCAGGCTATAAAAAGTGAGCAGCTGTTATTAGTGGCAGCAAAGTATCACCGGATTTGGAGAGAGGGAGGGAGAGAGAGGCTAACTGACTTTCAGTAAGTTTTCTAGTTTTCTTGGTGTTAAGATGAGCTATTAAGATTCTACAGAGCGTATGGATCTTCACAATTCCTTTCAGTAGGCCATCATAGGGGGTAGCATTAATAGAGCACAGCTATGATCTTGCAATACCAAATGGACAGCGCCAATCACAGCCGACCCCAGGCCTGTAGCCACAGGGGGGCCTGTGAGGGCACTGCCCCCTGACGTCCAGGCGAGGCCCCCTGATTCCCAGGGGGCTGGTTGTGTTTTTCCTTTTTCGTGCCATGGCTAAGCCACCAAAATGTCACCAGCAGTAGCTGAAGCTGGGAGAGCTGAGCAGGGCACAGTGCACTGCAGCAGCAAAAGCAGCAAGGGGAGAGGAGGGAGGTGGAGGAGGGGGAAGCCACATGGAATGGGCCGGGTGGGGGGAGGCAGATGGATCTGTTGGTTGCAAAGTGCCAGGGTGGGGGTTGTCATGTTCTCAGGGCACAGGCAGAAGGGAGTTTAAAGCTGGTCCGAAGTCAAAGGTCAGGAAGTCAATCAGGAGCTAGTCACCACAGCAAAATTGCAAACCAGAAGCAGAAATCAGTGTCCAAAGCCAAAGGGTCAGGGCGCCAAGGAATTCAAACCAGTCAGGAACTGGAATCAGGAAGGAGCGTGGATGCAAGCCAGGGAATCGACTTGTTGCTTCCACAAAGTTGCCAAGTCCCAGGCGTGAGTTATATGGGAGCCTCAATCAGCCTGCTCCCTAGGTTGCCGTAGTTCTCCTAGTACTCAGGGCTAAGAGATCGGAAGCACTGGCGCGCTGCATGCCTGCGTTCTGCCAGTGTTTGGCGAAGACGGCTGCGCATTCTTGAAATGGGAGGGGGAGAGCTTGGAGGAGACTGATTGTCAACAGCCGGCGTGGGTGCCTGGAATGTGGGGAGAGTGATTGATGGGCCAGCTGTTGGTTCTTCCTGGTCTGTTAACCCTTCCAGCTCCCCCTCCTCAGGGCTCATGACAGGGGTGGAGAAGAAGAGGTAGAAGGAACCTCCCCTGCTTGCACGTGAGGTGCAGTCCCCCAAAGTTTTAGGGTTGGCTGCCTCGACTTGGCCACTTGGTCTCCAGCTTTTGCCCCCACCCCAGAAAGCTTCTGAGAAGCAGCAAGCCTTGCAGTGGATGGGAAAGGGTGCCCCCTGACCTTTTAAAAATGCTCCCCTGACTTTTAAAATCCTGGCTACGGCCCTGGCCGATTCACTCATCACATTGTTCCAGGATTTTTTTGTTTTTTCTTTATTTATTTCTTTTGCTGCTAAAAACCAAGCAATGTGTGTGACTCTTGGCATTCCGATCTCTACTGATTCCCACTCTCTGCTCGAAACCTCAAAGCCGTTTTTCATTGGCGGAAGGTGAGTCAGAAGACACAGATGCTGGCCCCTCCTCCAGGACAACCACTTTGTTCTTGAGTGCTGATGCACCGGAAAATTTTACAGGGCACCAACAATATATACGCAGTCATTTCTACACCTGGGGCTTTTTTTTGTAGCAGTAACCCCTTTGCACATTAGACTACACTCCCTTGATGTAGCTAATCCTCCAAGACCTTACAGTAAACCCTGTAAGCTCCAGGAGGACTGGCTACACCAGGGGTGTGGGGCCTCATATGCAAAGGAGTTCCTGCTACCAAAATAAAAGCCCTGCCTACACTTCTGATGAGGCAGGATGACTCTCAAGACTTCACTTGACCCCTTTTGCCCCCACAACAACCCTGTGAGGTAGGTTAGGTTGAGAGAGAGAGAGCAAACGGCCCCAGTACTCCACATGAACTGAGCAGAGACTGCAACCCCACATGCTGCATAATCTGTATTCTAACCAAGTTCTGACTCCCAAAAGTTCATGCTGGATTGAGAATGCCACTGGATTCTTGCTTTATTTTGCTTCTACAATATTGTGGCTGGATCCTGTCAGAAGGGTTGGTCCTGGTTATACGTGGATGGGAGAAGCCCAGGGTTGCTACGCAGAAGCAGGCAATGGCAAAGCCACCTCTGAACATCTATCTCTTGCCTTGAAAACTCTATGGAGTCAGCATCAGTTGACCGTGACTTGATGGTACCTTCCACCGCCACAAAACACTGGGTTTTCAGTGTGTTCTATGGGCCTTATTCACAGGGAAACAGATATACAGTGGTTGAGCTAAAGTGGGGATGGCCAGATTGTAGCTCTTCCACACGGATTGTGTGGCTCTTGAAGCTCCCACCACCCTGTCAGCTGGCTTAGAAAAGGCATTTGTCTGTTTAAATCTCTTTGCCAAGCCAAGCTAAGGTGGCTTGGAGAATGGATTTAAAGTTAAAGTTGCTTTCTTTCCACCCCTCTCTCCCCCAATCTATTTTCCTTCCTTCCTGTCTCAAACATCTGATGTTTATTCTATGTTGCTCTTGCACTGAGCAAGTTTGGCTACCCCTGTGCTAAAGTGAAAATAGCTACATTTTGCAAACCTGTCAGCAACTGTCAATTTCAAAAGGTTGCTTCAGGTATGCATAATTTCACAGACACTGGAGAATTGCTTCAAACGCTGTTGTATTGCTTGGCGAGGAAGTCATGACGTCTCTGTCACAAATGGCGTAAAGGAAACCTGAGTCATTGGAGGGCAGTTTTTACAGATACCTGACCTGACAGCTTCAGGGAAGGTTAAAGGGCTAACTGGACCACAGTCATCACCCAATTATGATGCGACTTTGCCATCTAGTGGGCTCTGGAGGTATTGCAGAGGCTGTGGAAACCAGTTAATACTTTTCAATTAATTCTTGCTTACAAGTGGTTCACACTGGCACGTTTGTTGTCACCCAAGTATGTACAAGAAATAAGCTGGTGTTTATTTTTTTGTAAGCTCTTAGAGGATTGGCTACATCAGGGGTGTGTGGCTTAATATACAAAGGAGCTCCAGCTAGAATTCCACCCCTGACCTTTCTTAGAGGCAGAAGTTGCCACCTGATTTCCCCCCTGAAGCTTCCGTTCTAGCATTTCCCAGCATGTTTGGGGATGGTGGAATCCTAAAGATTCTCATAAGGTTTTAAATACTGATAGATTAAAATAATGAAGTCGTTCGGCCTGTCTAGCCTGAGGTAACCCAGGCTGTGCTGGGTCATGTGATGCCATGGTCACATCTCTCAAATCCACATCTCTCTTTGGAACCCTCAAAGGCTTTAAGCTGCTGGCTTTTTTCGGTAGAAAAAGCCCAGCAGGAACTCATTTGCATATTAGGCCACACCCCCCAAGCTGTCACCAGAAATGACATCACCCGTTCAGTAGGTTACTTTCCTCATATTGACATAGAACAGTACAGTGCCCTCAGCTGCATTTCATGGAT
The DNA here is from genome assembly GCF_032191835.1 of Heteronotia binoei. Classification (NCBI taxonomy): domain Eukaryota; kingdom Metazoa; phylum Chordata; class Lepidosauria; order Squamata; family Gekkonidae; genus Heteronotia; species Heteronotia binoei. The sequence continues at coordinate 20,292,016 of NC_083228.1, read as the reverse complement.
GTGTGTTCTCACATAGCCCAATGAAAGGGCGTGTTTTGCCCCCTCTACAACATGGCCGGAGAGAGAGATCGAGCGGTGGCAGGCCCAACTTCTCCCAGGAGGGGGCGCTCATGGGCAGCTCCACATCTCTCCCTCTCTTCACAAGCCCTTTGAAGGCTGGAGGTGGCAGAGAGGATGGAACACACAGTCTGGGAGCTCACGGCTGCCTAGTGCCTTCCCTCTGCCGGAGACTTTTTTTTTAGCCGGAGCCCGGGCCAAGCCAGCCGGAATTGCGTTCCTGTGCATTCCTGCTAAAAACAAACATCCTATGGAAGACTAAGCTGGGGTGGAAGAACTGAATCTTCTACTAAGCATATATTATACAGATAGCCACCAGACATTGGTTTCTTACTAGGTGTAGGAGACTGAGAAACTTGTGTTGCTCGCACAATACAAGTAAAATATCTCAGGTACTTCCATACAAAAGGTAATATGTGAAGCTGCTCTAATCGCCAGAGATCCTGGTACAAGTTGGTACATTTTTCAATATAAGCGCCAAGCTGAGAATTACAAACATGCACAGATGTGGGTTTTGTTTACTGCGGTGACATCTGCCCACTCCCTATTTATCACACGCAACACACACGCTATTCATTTACTGCTGTCTCTCACATACAGATGCCCATTCAAATTACTCAGAGTGATCTCTTCCCCTCCCCATCCTAGGCCCAGCTGGGTTTGTTTCTAGGCCTGACAAGCTGTCATTCTAAAGAGGGATGCGGTAGAAGGAGTCTGGTGAGTTGCAAGCCCATCTAGTCCAGCATTCTGTCTCACACAGTGGCCAATCAGTTCCTCTGGGCAGCCAATAACAGGGCATAGAGGCTGAGGCCTTCTGAAGAACATAACAAGAGTCCTGCTGGATCAGACCAGAGGTCCATCTAATCCATCATCCTGTCTCAAACAGTGGCCAACCGGTTCCTCTGGACAGCCAACAATAGAGCACAGAGGCTGTGGCCTTCCTAAGAACATCACAAGAGTCCTGTTGGATCAGATCAGAGGTCCATCTAGTCCAGCATTCTGTCTCACACAGTGGCCAATAAGTTCCTCTGGGCAGCCAATAACAGGGCATAGAGGCTGAGGCCTTCTGAAGAACATAACAAGAGTCCTGCTGGATCAGACCAGAGGTCCATCTAGTCCAGCATTCTGTCTCACACAGTGGCCAATCAGTTCCTCTGGGGAGCCAATAACAGGGCATAGAGGCTGAGGCCTTCTGAAGAACATAACAAGAGTCCTGCTGGATCAGACCAGAGGTCCATCTAATCCATCATCCTGTCTCAAACAATGGCCAACCGGTTCCTCTGGACAGCCAACAATAGAGCATAGAGGCTGAGGCCTTCTGAAGAACATAACAAGAGTCCTGCTGGATCAGACCAGAGGTCCATCTAGCCCAGCATTCTGTCTCACACAGTGGCCAATCAGTTCCTCTGGGCAGCCAATAATAGAGCATAGAGGCTGAGGCTTTCTGAAGAACATAACAAGAGTCCTGCTGGATCAGACCAGAGGTCCATCTAGTCCAGCATTCTGTCTCACACAGTGGACAACCAGTTCCTATTCTTAGAGATCTCCCAGCATTACAACTGATCTCCAGACAAGAGAGGCCAATCACCCTGAAGAAAATGGCTGATTTGGAGGGTAGACATCCCTGCTGATCTCCCTCCCCTCCCCAAACCCAAGAATCTCCAGACGCTACCCCTTAAACCTCCAGGGATTTCTCAAACTGTGGCTGGCAACCCTGCCTACAGGACTTCACCCTCCCCCAGCCCGTATCACTTCCGTCTTGACTTGAAGATTGTCCTCAGCTACTACAGCAAGAGTTCCAGGCATTGGCCTTCGCTGAAAACCAACAAATGCACACAAAATTCTTATTCATAACTTCTTAACCGGGAGAACGGGGTTTGAGGCCCCACTCCTCCACTTACAGCTGCTGGAATGGCCTGGGGTTAGCCATAGCTCTTGCAGGGGTTGTCCTTGAAAGGGCAGCTGCTGTGAGAGTCCTCTCAGCCCCACCCACCTCACAGGGTGTCTGTTGGGGGGGAAGAAGATATAGGAGATTGTAAGCCGCTCTGAGTCTCTGATTCAGAGAGAAGGGCAGGATATAAATCTATAGTCGTCTTCTTCTTCATTTCAATTATATTTTTTTCCCCTGGCAAATACAACGTTTTTAGGGTTGCAGAATCAGGACTCCCCCACAGGGGAAACTTCAACTTTTGAGAGAAAGAACAAGTTCTGCACTCCAGCAGAAGCAGAAAGAATCGCGGATCAAAAGGGGGGAAAGTCTGCTGATTGCGGCAGACTTACAGGAATGCGTCTTTTAGGGTTGCCAAATCCAATTCAAGAAATATCTGGGGACTTTGGGGGTGGAGCCAGGAGACTTTGGGGGTGGAGCCAGGAGACATTAGGGGTGGAGCCAAGATCAAGGCTGTGACAAGCATAATTGAACTCCAAAGGGAGTTCTGGCCATCACATTTAAAGGGACGGCACACCTTTTCAATTCCTTCCTTCCATAGGAAATAATGAAGGATAGGGGCACCTTCTTTTGGGGCTCATAGAATAGGACCCCCTGGTCCAATCTTTTTAAAACTTGGGGGGGTATTTTGGGGAGAGGCACTAGATGCTAAACTGAAAATTTGGTGCCTCTACCCCCAAAAACAGCCCCCCCTAGAGCCCCAGATACTCGCAGATCAATTCTCCATTATTTCCTATGAGAATAAGTCTCCTTAGGGAATAATAGAGTTCCCAGCAGACATTTCCCTCCCCCCCCACCCCGCTTTCTGATGACCTTGAAGTGGGGGGAGGGCCTCCAAACCGGGGGATCCCCTGCCCCCACCTGGGGATTGGCAACCCTAGTGTCTTTATCAACTCGATGAGCCAAGCTCAGAGGGTAAAGAAGATGGAGAAAAGGCAGACTGCCAGGCAGCAAAAAAAAAAAAAGGGGGGGGGAGAGCACATTTAACTACCAATATGCATCAGGTCGTAGGAGGACTAATAGACCTTTTCAGGGTTTTATTGTTATTTTTGGGTGAGGCCGAGTGCGAGGATGTGGTGGTGGACTTCAAACAGGAAGAGAACGATGTACTGAAAAAGTCACTTTTTAAAATTGTATAAATATTAAATAACAGGAGAATAACAAAGGCACGCCGTCGGCATCCAAGAGAAATAAGAGAACGGGCTTCGTCGATGGAAAAATCCCAGGGTTGCTGACATAAGGCCTCGTTCGGCCGAGCTTTACAAATATTCTAAAAAAGGGGGGGGGGAGGCTTTTGAGGCCTTGCTGACACGGTCGGGACCTAGGGATTGTTAGAAGGTATGGCCCGCTTTGATGGAGCCATCAGGAATTCCATCAGGAATTCAACCATACCATTGTGTTGATTCTTTGGGAGGCACCCCCATCGTCTCAAACGCAAGGGTGTGTTGACATTTTACAACAGCCCATTGGCTTGCTGAGCAGAACTCTGCCTCTTCTAGTATGATGTAATTCCACCCCTTTCCCTTATGCAATACCTGTGAGCACCATCGTACCTGGCCCCAAAGTGTCCTGGAAACCATTTGCTTCTTTAGCAGTGGCCTGTTATGCATGCACAGCTGACTGCAGGGAATCCAAGCAGCCAAACCTTTAAAGCTTGACTCTGGATTCTGAGCCTGCATTATGTACCATTCTTTTTCTTGGATATAGTCAGGAGTCATTTTGTAGAAAAACAGGTGGCGGAGCTCATTAGCATAACTCATTAGCATATGCTGCCCCCTCACCCGCCAAAAGCAACCTGACGTAAGAAATGAGAGCCCCGGGTGAGCAAGGCCTGCTTAGGCTGGCTAGAGATCCAGCCAGCCCAAGCAAGCCTCACTCGCCTGGGGCTCTCCTTGGCCGCCCCCACACAGTCAAAAGGCCAGCAAGCCACCCACTGCCTAAAATCACGTAGAGAAAGGGTGGTGCAGGCTTCTCAAGGGGCTAATGAGGGCTGCTGGGGGCGTGGCAAAGCTCCTGGTGGCTCTCCCAATCCAGGGATTGTTATGCAGCTGCACCTACTATTCAATGGACAAGGTAGGTGGGGAGGAGGAAGGGGGGGGCCATCAGAAAGGTTCAGGAGCTCTGCTTCTGTGAGCTCCTGCTGAACTCAAGGCTTGGATATAGTTATTCTGCACCCCAGAATAAATTCAGCAGGCTCTGCCCTGCCTTCTCATGATGCCTAGTTTGAACTGGGCTGCACAAGAAGACAGCCCAGCCAGACTCACTGTGCATGGGGGGAACCCGATAGGTCCCGGCAGGCACAGCTCCATGCTGCCTCCTTCTAGCTGAAAGAGGAAAGCCCAGTCAGGCTCGCAGTGCATCTCGGCACTGCCTCCCCCTACCATCCGGTTCAAAACAGGTGGTAGGAGAGGGAAGTCCATCAGGGAGCCATTTTTTTTTTTTTACAAACTGCATGAGACTAGTGGTAGCCTCCTATTGGTAGACCGATGCCACTTGAAAAAAAAAAAAACCTAAATGGAGGTGGGGGAATGGCCTATTTGCCAGTTGGGTGTAGTGATTGGGTGGGCAGGCTCCAATCTGGGAGAACCCGGTTTGATTCCCCCACTCTTCCACTTGCAGCTGCTGGTGTGACCTTGGATCAGTCATAACACTCTTAGAGCTGTTCCTCGCAAGAGCCGGTCTCTGAGAGCTCTCTCAGCCCCACCTACTTCACAGGGTGTCTGCTATGGGGAGGGGAAGGGAAAGGAGATTGTAAATTGCTCTGAGACTCTAAGTGATGGGTGGGATATAAATCCAATCTCCACCACCTCCTCCTCTAGGGCCAAGGACAGCGCGAGGGAGGGGGAGGGATTTGAGGGAATCTGTATGCTCTTGACTTACCCTCAGCTTGGAAGCAAAGCAAGGGAAAAACTGCCACAAAACCACTCTCACAAAACCCGAGGAAAACAGCAAACCGAAAGCAAACTGAATGCTGAATGGAGGAAACTCAATGCAGAACAAAAAAGGAAACCTGACAGACATGCATGGTGAAAGCAAAGCAAAACGCCTGCACATAATGGGACAATGAGTCTCTTCTCCCATGTAAAAAAGCCAATCCTGGATTCACTCCACCTTACCAGAGCAGGAAGTGCTTCACAATTATCCCCAACAGGCTCCTCAGTTTTCCTTACAGTCAATGAGAAACATCCACTCTGAAAGTCCAGCCATTCCCTCTGTTCTGAGCCAGCTTTGCCCCCTCAGTGCCTGTACAGTAATCAATTTCTCCTAGTGTCTGTGGTAATGTCCCAGAGCATCTACCCTCTGCAGCCACTCTAGAACCTCCATTTCCTCTAGACCAGGGGTGTCAAACTCATTCGTTAGGAGGGCCAGATCTGACATAAATGGGACTTTGTGGGGCCAAGCCATGCATGTCCTGAAATGTAATGCTGGAGAGAGAAGGTGTACACTTCAAAAAGACACAGGTAAAGACAATTAAAGTTATTATTTTTTAACTTGGTATGCAAACATGCTTAAAATTCTTGCAAAATTTTGTCTAAAATGGAAAGGTCGGGGAATAGTGGGATTTTGCAATGCAATTTTAAAAATAAAACATCAAGGAAAAGCACAAGGATCACACAGCAGAAAACTAAAAAAAAAATGCGCTCAGCCTGGGAAAACATGAAATGGCAAGGCAAGACACTGAAAGCTTCCCCCCATCTACTCAGGTTAGCAATGGCTCTCCAGTGGAATATCCCCCTTTGGCTGTGGGTTCCCAAGTTAGAATACTCACTACTAGGCACTAGTTCTTACTCCATTTGAGAAAGACAAAGCTGATTCAAAGCATCCACACTTGATTTGCAACACAGAACTTCAGGAAGCTTCAGCTGGCCATAGGAACCCTGGGAAGTTAAACCTCTCCATTGAAACAAAGTTACAAGGAAAACATGGAGTGGATTTACCATTCCAGTCTGCTCTGCCTTAGGCCTGAGTGGAAATCCATTCTACATTTTTGTTGCAGCTTCGCTTCTGCTTTAGCTTATGCAAAGAGAAGGCAGAAGGAGCTGCGATTGTCAGAAGCTCCAAGCTTTGCAGGGTGAGGACAGGAGGGGGGGGGGGGAGAAGAGAGCCCCCTAGACTCTATGGTACGTGACAGAGTCTGACCCCTGATGCTGCCATTTCCTCTGGAGGAAACTGACCTCTGCTGATCAGGTGTCATTTGGGGAGACCTACAGGCCCCACCATAACGTTGGTAATGGCAATCCTAGCCTGAGATTTTGGGGCTAAAATGAAAACAATCTGGGGCCTAGCCTAAGAATCCCCCTGGAATTGTACAGGTAAAGGGCCTCAGGTGCCTGTTGAGCCTCTGAAGAGAAGAATATGCTGCTCTGCTAGGGTTGCCAATCCCCAGGTGGGGGCAGGGGATCCCCCAGTTTGGAGACCCTCCCCCTGCTTCAGGGTCATCAGAAAGTGTGGGGGAGGGGAGGGAAATGTCTGCTGGTACTCCATTATTCCTATGGAGACCAATTCCCATAGGGTATAATGGAGAATTGATCTAAAGGTATCTGGGGCTCGGGGAGGGAGACTTTTTTGTAGATAGAGGCACCAAATTTGCAGCATAGCATCCAGTGCCTCTCCTCAAAACACCTTCCAAGTTTCAAAAGAATTGGACCAGGGGGTCCAATTCTGTGAGCCCCAGAAGAAGGTGCCTCTATCCTTCATCATTTCCAATGGAAGGAAGGCATTTTAAAAGGTGTGCGGTCCCTTTAAATGTGATGGCCAGAACTCCCGTTGGAGTTCCATTATGCTTGTCACAACCTTGCTCCCGGCTCCACCCCCAAAGTCCCCAGATATTTCTTGAATTGGACCTGGCAACCCTACAGAGAAGAATGAACGGCTCTGTCTGTCAGTTCCAATGACTGGCAGTCAATATGAAGTCTGCTGTGACTTGCCAGGTCATCAGAAGTACTTTGCTTCAGCCTCCAGCTTTTCCAGCCGCCAGTTCTAGCAACTGGTTTTGAGCCTTTGGGATAGAAAGCCTATGCTTCAAGTTCTCAGTTCCATTATGGCCACCCACTCGGGCTCAGGCAGTGTAGAAGTCTTCTGACTCTGTTTCTGCCTACAGCTAGAAGCGTAAAAAACAAACCGATACTGGCACCTCAGAACTGAAAAGAGGGTTGTTGTTTTACACAGACACACCCTGAATGCTTGCAAACATCAGCACAATGAGGAAACCAGACCTCATTTTTTGTACACCAAGAGAGCCCAGAACAGCAGGAAATCAAAACTGGGAAACGTGTGGGTTCCTCACAGAACTGTTTGGGCTGAAAGATCACTGAAAACAAACAGCCTCCATTTTAAGTCACTCACTAGATTTGGAGTCCATTTTAAACAGGGCTGAGTTCCGTCAATTCAATATCTGTGAGGCCAGGTTCATTTGGATCTCTTCAGCAGTTTAATTTCATTCGGATCTCTTCAACGGTTTAACCCCCCCCCCCCCCCGCTTATCCTCCAAGAAGCTTAAACATTAAAGTTAACTATCACTCTTCACAGCTGAGAAAGAAAGAAGAAAAAAAGACCAAAAAGAGATCTATACTGGGATGAATCTGACAGGAAGGATGCTCTCAGACTAGTAATTTTCTCTAGCAGTCCCCCCCCCACCTCCCCCAAATATATTGCAACATATTATTACCCTTCTCCATCTGGCAATGCCTGACCCTCTTTCCCCCTCGGTTCCTCACTGAGCTTAAAAAGTCAAATATGGCTCCATTTCAAATAGCAACAGGCCCCGCCAACGCCAATAATAAATAACCCCGAAGCCTCACAGTTGGTTTAACTTACCCCAAAAGCGTGTGCGTGTTTCAAAACCCCAAACCTTAAAATACACACAACAGACCCAAGCCTTCAAAGGTGGCACCGGGAAAATTGAATTTTTGCCTCTTCTTTAATATATACAGAATGAAGGAATTTCATAAGACTACTGAGGATTTCATTTTTTAAAGTAATATATTGTTAGAGGTTTTTTTTATACAGATAATAAAAAAGAAGAAAAAGAAAAAAGAAACAAAGGTAAAATAGATTAGTCCTACAAAAAAAGGGGGGTATAATTCAGATACTGCAGCTAAAAAGAAGGAATGATATCTGATTTTCTTTGCTACTGGAATCCATAACATTTACTTCTGCTACTGGAATCTATACATTTATTTAGTTCAATATCAGACCAAGGGAAATTTATCACCTTAACCCACAAATCAGGGGTGGCCAAATTTGCTTAACATAAGAGCAACACAGAATAAACATCAGATGTTTGAGAGCTGCAAGACATGAACCTCAGATGTTTGAGAGCCACAAGATGGGAGGGAGGAAGGAAGGAAGGAAGGAAGGAAGGAAGGAAGGAAGGAAGGAAGGAAGGAAGGAAGGAAGGAAGGAAGGAAGGAAGGAAGGAAGGAAGGAAGGAAGGAAGGAAAATACATAGGGGAGGGAGAAAGCGGTAGAAAGAAAGCAACTTTAAATGCATTCTCCAAGCCTCCGGTTGGCATGGCAAAGTGATTTAAAGAGAGAAAAGCCTTCTCCAAGCTGGCCAGTGGGGTGGTGGGGGCTTCAAGAGCGACACAATATATGTGAAAGAACCACATGTGGCTTCCGAGCGGCAGTTTGGCCATCTCTGCCACAAATCCTCTCATATTATCTGCTGTTTCCCCAGGCATCACTGAGCTGTTGTGCGTGTGACACATTTCTTTTTGTAAAGTTAAATAGCCATTAGCATCTCTTCAGTCTCCCATGTCTACCTTTCACCTCACTGAATGGAAGCTACTGCCTATACCCAAGATCCTCTGCAGAGGTCAGTAGGGTCAAAGACAACGACAAAAGATTCTCCTCCCAACATCCAGCCAACAGCTAAGGCTGATTGAAAACAGACTCAGGATGCAGAAAGCAGTTGTTTTTATTTTAAACAATATTTCATTTCCAATGGGTACTTATAAAGACATTCATCTAGGTACTTAGAAAAAGATGATGGATAAACCACGGTTCACTCAAGAGCTTGGTTAACAGTCATATATCTTTAAAGCCTCAAGGAATTAAAACTGTATGAAACGGCACTTGTACCTCTGCTTCTTTTCATATTTAAATGCTGGCAAGCTCATCATCCAACGGGATCCAAGGCCTACATGCAGATCTGAGGAACCAGAAGAAATGGAAGCTCCAGAAATTAAATGTCAGAAGCCCACAGTGATACTTTTAGTATGGAAGAAGCCGAAGAAGAAAATGAAGACGACGACGAAGATGGCAAGGTCGAAGATGAAGGAGAAGATGAAGAAGAAAGGGCAACAGAAGCCCATCAGAACAGAATCGAAGTCCAAGAAAATCAATGTAGTAGAAACTGAAGGGGGACATTTTTGCAAGCCCAACAGAGCCAGTGCAATGTGACCACAGAACCAGTGCTACTGTGGCACCGCAAACCCAACAGGACTAAGGCCAAACCAGAGGATCTCCGCAGTAGAGACTGAAGGTGGTGGTGACAGGGACATTTTTGCAAGCCCAGCAGATGCAGTGCAATGTACAAAGTGCCAGCAGTACCAGTGCAGTCAAAAAGTGCACAGCTGAATCCAGAGCTGTTGTGACAATGCCAGCTAAACAGGACTGATGCCTAGCACAAATTCACACTCCAAGCGGGGGGGGGGGGGTGTTTGAAGCCCAGCAGAACCAGTGCAATTTACTAGCGCTTAGGAGAATTCAATGCTATTGTGGCAATACCAGCTCACCAGGATTCAAGTGAAACACAGAATCACTCTCCAAGCAAGGGTGGGTTTGTTTGTTTTTTTACAATCCCACCACAACCAGTTCAGTGTACAGAATGCCCAGTAGAACCTGCTACGGGCATTGCAAACTTAAGAGGACTGATCTCAAAGCACAGAGTCAAATCCAAGCAAGGGTATGTGTGGGATTCTGCAATGCAAGAAAATGGGAAGAGAACACAAAGGAATGCTGGCAAAGGGGGAAACTGACATAACTAGTTTGAAACTGACAAGGGTGTTTTATAGACAGAGATGTTACCAAAGGAAGAATAGGTAGCTTACTGAAACTTATTAGAGTTTACTTAAGGTGACTGTAAAATGAAACCAAGGGAAGATTTATTAAAAGAAGGTTATAAATTGTCCATGGTTTCTTTATGCACAATTGTTAGAAAGATTCAAAATGGACAGACAATTCATATGGTTTTGAAGAAAGACTGCATTTGAAACAGACCTCTGCATATATGATGTTCATGTTATTGCCAAAAATGTACAAATTGCTGTTGAAATATGAAACAGAATAGGTGAAAAACTGTATGATAAAATGGACTAAAAAGTTTGAACACTATATACTAATGGAGTAGTGGGAAAGCTTATGGTTAAAGGGACTCAAGTTCACATTAAATATTAATCTTAAAGAATTTTTATAAGATGATGTTTCATTGGTATATCATGGCAGATAAGTTGGCTAGAATGAAAAACAAAACAAAACAAAACAAAACAAAAAAACCTTCAAATAAATGTTGGAAATGTGAACAGCCTGAAGAAACATTTTACCATATGTGGTGGACTTGTGATAAAGCCAAAAATTTCTGGATACAAATACATTTACAAATACAGAAGATTTTTTTTTAAATGAATATACAATTGAAACTGGAAACTTTTTTGTTGGGACTGATGAATAGACAACTTGCAAGTAGTCATGGAACTTGGTTTTATATATAATTACAGCAGCAAGGTTACTCTATGTACAGAATTGGAAATCTATGAAAATACCTACAGTATAAGAATGCTGGTTGAAGATGCTGGAATTGAAGATGTTGGAATTACTGTGGCTAATATATATATGTATTTGTGTGTGTATATATATGTGTGTATATGTACGTATGTATGTGTGTGTGTGTATATATATATACACACACACACACACACACATATTGGTCACTGTGTGACAGAGTGTTGGACTGGATGGGCCATTGGCCTGATCCAACATGGCTTCTCTTATGTTCTTAATTAGCAGAAATGGCTAAACTTACTTCTTTAATTCAAGAAAGGACATTCTTTATTTTTACTGTTATTTGGAAGGCCCTAACTGACTTTTTGTATGCTAAAGAAAAAGACAACTTGATGATTTGTAATTCAGTTTATCCAGTATAGAGGGAAAAAGTTGGGTGAAAGATTATGTTTAAGAGGAATAAATTGGATTGTGGCAATAAGTGTATTTTGCTTTACTGTCAACATATTTCTTGGATTTGGTCAAACTGTAAAGATATGTTTCTCCACTCTATTATCTTTTTTTCTTTTCCTCTTTTTGTTTTTATTGTTTATATACATTTATTTTTCTTGGTTTTTTATATTTATATTTTTATATTTGAAAAATCTTAATAAAAATACTAAACTGCAAATGTGACAAGAATGTTTCCAAGGCTGAAGAATATCACCCACATTGCTTTGAAGTTCAGTAAACATTTTGAGGGTCTAGAAATGTATCCATTCACAAACTGTCAGGAAGGAACCTCTACAAACTGAACATGGGTGGAAAATTCGTGCTGGAAACTGCACAGTCTACCCAAGGCTATTAGGAAGGTCCCCCTAGGCTTTCATCATTTCACAAAATGCACAAAATAGAATTGTTCAGGAGGGAATGCTTATGTTTGACACCTCTGCTCTATCATTTCACCCCCTCAGTCGTCACTTCCTCCCTGCTTTGTGATTGAAAGCACAAATGTGCATTGCAGCCAATCAGGATGGTTCAACTGCCGCCCTTGCCCCTTCTACCCACCTGTCTTCCCCTTCCCCTTCTACCTGGGAAAGGTCACAAAGCACCTGGAGGCAGCGATCTGAGATAGGACAAAGCTACAGCTTTTTCCTTTTCTTGTGCAACCTTGCATGAAATAAGAGGGTCAAAGGTTGTTCTGCATATCCCCGGGCCGGGCCTAGACTAACTTCTGGTGGCCACCCCCTGCACTGATAATGTCACTGAGTCAAATTTGGTGCCCCCAGATTGGCTGGCACCCTAGGCAATCACCTAGTTCGCCTAGTGGCAGGACCAGTCCTGCATACCCCTTCCCCACCTGAGTCCTGGGCAGGGGGTAATGGGTGGTTCTCACTACAGGGCTCCATAGAAAGGAAGAAGACGGCACAATCTTATCCATCTGTTAATTTTCTCTGGATGGAAAAAGGAGAATGTAGCCCGAGCAGTAGCAAGCAACAGGGGTGGGCAGGGAAATGTAAGACAGTCAGCCGAACGAGTGTTTGATTCTCGAGGATGCACATCTGTCTGTTTGACAGCACAGCCAGACCTCATAACATGGCTCAGCAACATGCTGCGAATCCTTGTTTGATCTTACGTCTGTCTTTGCAATTGATCTTGCTAGTTTATATCAAGGCCGGTAAAGGAACGTAAGTGGGAATGCACCAGCGAAGCCAGCTGCCGTCCCAGGAAGCTCACCATTCACATTACAGGTGGGGAGCAAGAAGGGTGGAAAGATGAGATAACCTCAAGAGGGACTTAAGCCAGCAGGCAAGCCGCAGTCACAACTGGTCAAGAGGTCATGGCAGAGAACAGGACTTTAGAGGCAAATGCCGTTGGCTGGTGGAGTGAAGCCAGCCAGAGCTCTGATGCTTTTCTATTGCTCTGCTCGAGGGTAATCCCTTTTAAGGAGCTTGAGCAATCTGATCTCAGATGGATATCCTCCTTTCCCATCTGGAACAGACTCCATTTTTGCAAACATGTAAGCATCAAAAGCAAGGCTTTTTTTTTTTTGTAGCAAGAACTCCTTTGCATATTAGGCCACACACCCCAAATGTAGCCAATTCTCCAAGAGCTTACAGTAGGTCCTGTACGAAGAGCCCTGTAAGCTCTTGGAGGATTGGCTACATAAGAGGGGTGTGGCCTAATATGCAAAGGAGTTCCTGCTACAAAAAAAGCCCTGATAAAAAGGAAACTGTTTTCTCTACCACTAACATTTAAGATGTGCAAATGCTTCACATTTTATTTTATATTTGTCTCTTTTTAGTACAGGGGACAGAAATGTTGGCAGTGCAACTACAGTCAGACAATTAGGAATGCTTGTCAGATAATTAGGAATACATCAGACTCTCATTAGAGGAGGGGAGTTGGATTTATATACCAAGCTTCACTTGGGGTCTAGAAACTGGTAAACCCAGGTTCAAATCTCCACTCTGCCATGGAATCTTGCTGGGTGACCCTGTGCTGGTCACAGAATCCCAGCCTAATCTCACTCACAGGGTTGTTGCATAGACAAAATGGAGGCGAGCCAAACTGGGTCCCCATTAGAGAGAATGTGGGGTATAAATGAAGGAAATAAATACAAATAAATTTTCATTGCATTTTAGAAACTGTCTTTATAATAAGATTGTGCCTGGAAACCATTTTTTAAAGATGTCCTGGAATACAGATATCAAGTTGTTACATTCAAGCACAAAATACTTCAACCTCTGTTTTTGTTTAAATGAGAAATAGTCCCCATTTGACCAAAGCATTACAGCAGTTCACATGAATCTGAAGCAAGTTCACAGATCAAAGCAAGCGTCACCTGTCAAGTCTGGGAGCTTTCCGGTGGTTGGTTGAACTCCCAGGCCATTCCAGAGGAGTTGCTCACTGGAAACTGTGTGGGACGTGAAAGCAAAAATAACATAACAAGAGAAGGCCAAGAGGTGGGTGGGAAGAAACTGACCACCACGCTTCTAGGAAAAAGACTGGTGGTGGTCATGGTGGTTGCTCAGGAGAGAAGTGACCAGAGGCAATCAGAAATCTATCCATCTGGAAGCCCTAACTGTGACCCCAAGGAAGCAAAGACACAGATGAAATAGCCAAGTCTTCTCCGATATGGTACTTACATGTCAGCATTACTCAGCTCAGCCAAATCCTCCTTGAATGCAAAAAGCTAGTAACCATGGTGATTCATGCTGTGAGAAAGAAAAGGGTTAGTGTTGAAGTCACCTTTATATCCAGTAGTATTTTTTAAGATGGGCATCTGTTGCCTGGATTTTTGCCACCAACGCTCTCCATGAGGAGAATACGTACTCAATAAAGTGCAATGTATCTGGAATGTAACTTCCCAGGCCCGTAGCTACAGAGGGGCCAGGCCCATCCTTTCAGATCCCCCTTCCAACTGTATGGCCCTCCATTGGAGGGCCCCCAATCTGTCCCCTTTGCTCATGGTCGCTCTGAACGAGTAGTAGCATTGCTGCTGGTCATTTCACTTTCCCCCTCTCCCCTTTCCTAACACAGCGTGCAGAGCAAGGTGCATGTGGGGAGAGCCAGGAGGTTTCTGTCTCTCTGAGAGAGGAGCACATAAGAAAGGGATGAGAGGAACAGAGCTGCTGTGGCTGCCCAGGTGAAGGGAGGTAAGCTTGTGGAACTCAAGGTGTCAAGCCTGGTTATTTTGATATAAGATGGCTGAAGAAATGTCAGGTTAATAATTCAGTCCTTCCCCATTATTTACAACCTAGTCACCACATACACCTCACCATCTGGCAAAAGAATGTTTCTGTTACTGGGGAAGGCATGCTGTGTCTAAAAGATGCACTCCCTAAAATTCACAGGCTCCTTATCAGTTCACACTGCGGTGTGAGAATGCTTTTGTAGTGAAAATAATAGTTACTGCTATACCCTTTGAACCTCAGATTTGAATGAAGCGCCTTTTGTAACATTTTATGAAACCCTATATACTAGTAACCATGTAACCTCTGGTATCTCAGTATTTCCAAGGACCCTGTTCCTTGGAGCACCTTTGAATTCCTAAATAAACCAGTCTATTTGAAACAAAACAAAGGACCATTATTGGGAATCTCGGGGCTTGACACAAGGCAGCTCACAGTGCTGAGAGCCCAGGGCCGCCAAACCTGGTGGCCTCTCAGCCCTCTCCCCAAACAACAAGCCCTGCTGTGGGCCCCACCAAACATGAAATCCTGGCTACGGCCCTGAGACTTGCGCACATCTCCTCCTCCATTCCTGCCAATGGCACAAATCCCCCCTTTGGTTTTTTATCAGGACTTTTTTGTTAAAAGAAGCCCAGCAGGAACTCATTTGTGTATTAGGCCACACCCCCTGACATCAGCATAGTTTCGCATAAGGGGGTTTTTTTGTAGAAAAAGCCCAGTGGAAACTCATTTGCATATTAGACCACACCCCTGGCACCAAGCCAGCCAGAACTACGTTCCTGTGCGTTTCTGCTCAAAAAAAGTCCTGGTTTTTATGCTCCATATCACACTATCCTAAGGAAAATGTGGCATATCCTCCCTTGGCCAATGCTGACATCATAATCCAAGAGGCCAAACAGAGGAAGGACTGTTGTCATCACAAACAAGAGTGGCTGCATACAGGTCACTGAGAGACCACTCTACAGCATCACATGTGATACATCTCACTGAGAAACAGCAGAAAGAAAGAAAACAAACCTCGGCTGAGTGACACACAGACTCAGCAGCAGCACAATTATGGTAGGAATTTCTGGCTATATGGACTCCAACCAATTCCTCACTAACAGTTGCTCCATCCCCGGATTTCTGCTTTCCCCGGATCAAATGATCAATTCCCCACCAGTTGTTGCCAAACGCATTTTGATTTGCAAATTCCTCCAATTTCCCTCATGCTAGAAGGAAACTTTTTGAAAAACAAAAACTGGGAATAACAGTCCCCATAAAACCAGCATAGGGAAAGGTTAGGAAATTATTTTTTGGCACCAGTGGGAAAAGGAAACACACATGTACAATATAAATCACTGACCACCATATGCATCATTATACATCTCTTTTTGCTTTGACTCCACAGTTAATAAATACAGCCCCTACAAGAGCTGTGAAATTAAGGGGGAACCATGCACAACCCACTTTAATCCCATCCCTCCTTTCAGTGTCTCCCTCTGCTCTTGTGCTGTCTTACCCTACTCTGTTTCCAGTCGACCTCTGTGGTGGAGGAGAAGGGCTTGCAAACCTATTTCCCCCTCCTTTCCCACTTCACACACAGCAGAAATAGTCACTGTGACCTACCTACGGGACGGTGCTCAGAGGCTGACTGAGGTCCCAATGCTAAGCACACTTACTTGAGAGTAAGCCTGCATTAAGTTCCTCCTTGACCTCCAGGAGCCACACAATATGTTTGAAAGAGCCTCATGTGGTTTCCAAGCCACATTTGGGTGTGGCCACACCCTGATCTAGAGGAAGCCACACATTGTTGGTTCGAAAGCAATCCAATCATTTCCAGACCAGCTCTTCCTGCCGGAAAGCCTGCATAATGATGGTTAAGAATATAAGAGAAGCCATGTTGGATCAGGCCAGTGGCCCATCCAGTCCAACACACAGTGGCCAAAAAACAAAAAAAACCCAAGTGTCATCAAGAGGTCCGCCAGTGGGGCTAGAAGCCCTTCTACTGTGCGCCCCCCCCAGCACAAGAATGCAGAGCATTACTGTCCCACTTTGTTTTATGCAAAGAAATCACAGCCATCTTAATTATTTCTGAAATATATACTCCCCACTCAAATGCTACAGGACATTTGTTGAGTCCTTAGAAAATGAATTTCATTGCTGTGTTAAAGCAGCCTCGTCTAGCCTCCGAGATTAATCCAACAGTATTTGCAATTCAAATTGTTACGAACCAATAAGGCTAAATTCTAGAGGACGACAGCAAAGGGCTGATTTCTGATTGCTACTGTAGGATACACTTGCACAATGTTTTGCAGTCCCAAACGAAGGACTGAAAATCTGAAAGCGTTATACCCTTCCAAGCCTGCTGACTTCAATAAACCTTTCTTTTATTTTATTTCGCTGTCAAAATAAATTAGGATTATCCCAAAGGGTAATTGTGATTATCGCAAAGGGTTTTCAAGCCAAAAGAACATTCAGAGGTGGTTTGTGCCATTGCCTGCCCCTGTGTCATGACTGGTATTCCAAGGAGGTCTCCCATCCAACTACCAGCCTGGATCAACCCTGTTTAGCTTCTGAGATCTGACAAGACCAGGCTAGCCTGGACTGCCCAGGTTGGACTATTTTGCTTCAATAAACTTAGAAGGGTGTAACTCTGCCTACGACTGCACTGCAACACAACCCAACGAGAAAAGAACATTTGAGAAAACTGGGAGTACTTCACTGGCGATAGATAAGATTGAAAAGTTTTGGCAGCTTCAGTGAACTGTTTGGGGACCCAAATTCCTTAGGATTTTCATTATTTCCTGGTTCAGGCACTGCCCAAACCATCACACACACACACCCCGTGAAGATCGGGAATCACAGAGGAGAAAGCATAATGGAAAGCCATTTCTGAACATTTTTCATTTTGTTAACCTCAACAAATATTTTCATTTGGATTGCGTTTGGGGGAGGGCGGAATAGTTCATCCCATATTTCTTTCTTTCAGTCAGTCAGTATGCCTGTGGAAATATTTAGTATGAAATTTATTTAGTATGAAATTTCGTAGAAAATCTCCTTGATTTATGGACGCAAGGAACTTTCTGTTCGTAAGTGACTTCCACGCTGGTTGGGTTAATCTTTTTTTTTTTTTTTGCCAGTGTTCCCAGGCAAAGAGGAACTGTGGCATGAGGAATTATTCTTCAATCACCATAAATGACTCCAGATGACTGGAGAGGACCCAACAACAATCTTCTAATAACCCCCAGAGCATTACATGGTTCTTGAGATGAGAGATTGGGGCATTCCTCACCCCTCTACTCCTTTCATTCCCTCTTGCAGTCTGCATAGAATAGACTAGAATAGAATATAAATATGTAAATAAATAAAAAATAAATTGTCCTGGAAGATCCAAATTGATGGCTTTGAAAATGTTGGGAAGAAATGCCTATTTTTGTAGCAGGAACTCCTTTGTATATTAGGCCACACCCCTCTGATGTAGCCAATTCTCCTGGAGCTTACAGTAGGCCCTGTCAGAAGAGCTCTGTAAGCTCTTGGAGAATTGGCTACATCAGCCTAATATGCAAAGGAGTTCCTGCTACAAAAAAGGAAATGGGGACAGTATTATGCGTGGTGTCACATGTTTAGCTGGAAATACCGTTGCTGTTCTTGACCAGAAAGATCATTGAGGATGTGTCTGTAGGGCAGAATCAGAGCTAAACAGTGACAAATGCAGAATTCAGAAACAGTCTTGGAGAGGGACAGTGACCAAAGGAATAACAGACAAATATGGCTTTTTGTAAATTAGAAATGTTAAGATTAGGGTTGCTAGGTCTGACTAAGGAAATATCTGGGGACTTCCGGGGTGGAGCCAGGAGACTTTGGAGATGAAGCCAGGAGGAAATGTATCCTTAAGCCAGTTAGATGAATTTGTAATTTAATTTACTTTATTTGGCTCATCTCTTGTGGTTGCATGCACCTTTGCTCTCAGTTTACAAATCAATAAAAATTATAGTTCCTCTCACATACAATCCCCCCCTCCCGCCAAAAAAAATCGCTTGCAATACATCGAGTACAACATTGAAACTAGAGCCTGAGCTTTGTCTAAGACACTGCTGGACCCAAATCTAGTTCTTCTATAGGAGTCCAATAGGGCTACCCTAAACCACTGAAACTGTCAAGCTCGGTTAATGTTGTACTGGCAATGGTACCCCATTCATTGTCATTATTTTTTTTGAAACTTCAGAAGCAGGCAATCCTCCACCCTGCATCGTTGGTGCACCCACAAAAGTAAGGGCCCTTTCAGACATTAGCAACTTTAGTCTTTGAAGTCCAAAAGTGAAAGTTGATTTTCTACTGCTCAGGTAGACATTTTGAGCACTAGGCTTGGATTCAGTACAGCATTTCCGTGGAAGGCCTGCCACACATCAAATGTGATTTTCATGCTTTCCCCATTCCCATTGCACCCCCCAATCCCCCCCAATGCTGATACTGGGGATCCCCTATTCCAGGGGAACTCCCCATTGAAATGAAATTGCCATCATCTTTATTTTTATTCCATTAAATTTATATAAAACACTCTACATAATTTTAACGAAAAGAGAGTAAAGATGAATAATTTCATTGCAGCGGTGAATATGGAATAAAGCTTTCTTATAACTTTATTCCTATTCCAATTTGCTATGTTTATACTCTATTGGAAAGAGAGGGGGAGAGACTTGTTTGTGATCTTAACTACAACATGAAAAGCAAGGAATAAATTAATCCCAATGATGTTTTTTAAATCTCCGGTTTCTCTGAAATGGGTTTGAGATACAGGAGATGTTCTGTCTAATGATTATTAGAGCATGCAGACTCTAGTTATGCAAATATGACAAGAAAGTCCATGACAACAAATGCTTAAATGAAGAGGGAGGTCAAAGAAAGGGAAGTACCTTCTATTCTTTTTATCATAGATAACAGAACATAAGAGAAGCCATGTTGGACCTGGTCAGTGGCCCACCCAGTTCAACACTCTGTGTCACACAGTGGCCAAAAAAACCACATGCTATTGAGAAGTCCATCAGTGGGGCCAGGATACTAGAAGACCTCCCATTGTGCCCCCCTCCCCCAAGCATTAAGAATACAGAGCATCACTGCCCCAGACAGAGAGTTCTAACAATACGTTGTGGCAAATAGCCACTGATGGACCTCTGCTCCATTTGTTTATCCAATCCCCGCTTGAAGCTATCTATGCTGGCAGCCACCACCACCTCCTGTGGCAGTGAATTCCATGTGTTGATCGCCCTTTGAGTGAAGAAGTACTTCCTGTTATCCATTCTAACCCAACTGCTCAGCAATTTCATTGAATGTCTGCAAGTTCTCATACTGTGAGAAAAGGAGAATAGTACTTCTTTCTCTACCTTCTCTATCCCATGCATAATATTGTAAACCTTTATCATGTCACCCCTCAGTTGATGTTTCTCCAAGCTAAAGAGCCCCAAGCGCTTTAACCTTTCTTCATAGGGAAAGTGTTCCAACCCTTTAATCATTCTAGTTGCCCTTTTCTGCACTTTTCCCAATGCTATAATATCTTATTTGAGATGTGGTGACCAGAATTGTACACGGTATTCAAATATGGCTGCACCATCGATTTACACAGGGACATAAGAAATGCCTAAGGAAAGCTCTCTCTGTGTCAGAGAGCTGGACACAGAGAGAGAGAGACTGAACAAAATTTGAGTCCCGTGGCACCTTTAGGACCAACAAAGTTCTGGGTATAAGTTTTTGTGCACATGCAATATAGGATATTGTGGTAGCAGTTGAAGGAGGAGAAGAAGTTTTAATATTCCTTAAGGAGCCTCAACCTAGCTTACAATTGCCTTCCCTTCCTCTCCCCACAAGAGGCACCTTGTGAGGCAGATGGGGCTGAGAGAGTTCTGCAAGAACTGTGACTGGCCCAAGTTCACCTAGCAGACCGCTTGTGAAGGCGTGGGGAATCAGCCCTGGTTCTCCAGATCACAGTCTGCCACTCTTAGCCACTACACAGCACCGGATCAGAGATTTGTTCCCCTGGAGAAAATGGCTGCTATGGAGGGTAGACTCTATGGCCTTACAAGGATGCCTCTGGCTGAAGTAAACGAATGTCACAGAAGGGCAGAGCAGGTGGAAAGGTTTCTACCTACCATTGGTTGGACTGCTGTGTCCAGGGCTTTTTTTTTTGTAGCAGGAACTCCTTTGCATATTAGGCCACATCCCCTGTTGTAGCCAATCCTCCAAGAGTTTACAGGGCTCTTTGTACAGAACCTACTGTAAGCTCAGTAGCTACAGAGGAATAGGATGGTCTGGCATGTGATATAACTAGTCACATATTTGACCACAGACCTCTGAAACCAATCTGCCATGAAGGGTAATTGCTAAAACTAACATCACTACATTAATCTTAAAACCTCAAATATTTTTATCGGAGACTGAGTCTAAACCCAGTTCCTTTCCTTTCTTTTCTCGTTGGCGGCAACTGTATTAACCCCTGAGCAAAACTGATTTAGGCGTTTTTTGGGGAACTGATTTAGGTGTTTTTGTAGCAGGTACTCCTTTGCACATTAGGCCACTGCCCCGCCCCCACCCCGATATAGCCAATCCTCCTGGAGCTTACAGGGCCTCTTAGTATAGGGCCTACTGTAAGCTCCAGGAGGATTGGCTACATCAGGGGTGTGTGGCCTAATATGCAGAGGAGTTTCTGCTGCAAAAAAACCCCCTGGCAAACCTATTATTTATTTACTACTTTAGATTTTTATCCCTCCCTCTCCGCAAGCAGACTCAGGGGGGCTAACAGTTAGTTCAAACATCCACAATCACAATTTCAAAACAATATAATTTACAATTAAAACAGTTGAAAACATTTTATGATGCTGTCCAGCTACAGTATGGGCGGGATCTTTCTTTTCTAACAGTGATCCCACAATGATCGCGATTCCTCAACAATGTAGGATGGCAGCCCTCTACCGGTCTAGATGTTAAAGGCCCGTCGAATTAATTAATGTCCTCTCAAACAGTCTATCATTAAGAGCCTCGCTCAACTCCTGAAAACTGCTGGACGTGACTTCCTTTATACAGTCAATCAGATGGATTGTCAATCATCTGAGAGCCAGTTTGGTGTAATGGTTAAGTGCGTGGATTCTTATCTGGGAGAACCAGGTTTGGTTCCCCACTCCTCCACTTGCAGCTGCTGGAATGGCCTTGGGTCAGCCGTAGCTCTCACAGAGCTGTCCTTGAAAGGGCAGCTGCTGGGAGAGCTCTCTCAACCCCACCTACCTCATAGGGTGTTTTCGTAGGGGAGGGAGGTAAAGGAGATTGTGGGCCACTCTGAGATTCAGAGTGAAGGGCAGGATATAAATCCAGTATTTTCTTCTTCATTTCATGTTGTGTTGAACTCTTATTTTTGTGCTGTCTTCAGCTTTTCCTAGCATTATCGTCTTTTCCAGTGACTCTTTTTTCCCCGCAGAAAGCAACCAGAGTATGACAACCTGAGTTTAGTCATTTTTAGCTTCTAGGGAAAGCTCGGGTTTGATTAGAACTCCTTATTTTACTTTCCCTTTCTTCCCCAGAGCAAAATAGAGACTCTGGGGGAAATTGAAACATAGGCGATATTTGTTTACTTCTCAAGCCTCAGCTTAATTTATGGTTTTTGTAATGTAATGAACATATAAAACAGTACTACTTGACGTATTCATGGCATATTTACGGCATTTGTTTCCCACAAGGAAAATCCAATACTAAAAAGAGAGAGCTGCAAACTGCTGCACTGAATGCTACCTTCGTGTTTGTCTTAATATTTACCGCTTGAGGAGGAGGGGGGAAATGAAAATAAAAATTGAAAATAAAACCCACACATTTTTAATACCGGAAAGCAAGTCTGTAATGTATACAGAAACAGTTTTAGACAGCCACAATAGCGGCATATTTAAATACTGTCAAAAGTTTATGTAACCCTGAAAACGCTGGACTGTGTGATAGTGTAGTATATGAACCGTTGCCAAAATTCGTCATATTTAGACATGTGGTTGAGAATGTATTGTATAGATCTACAGCAGCGATGATTCCCAATGTAGTGCCCCTCAGGCACCGTAGCACTCACTGATCCATCCCCGGCACGCACGTCTTCTGCCCACAGCAAACAGCCAGTCCTGCCTTTCCTGCATCTCACCAAAGCAGAAAGTACTTCAGAAGAGCACAGGAGGCATTCACCCTTTGGTATGCAAACAGCAGTCATGTGCAGGCAGCTGCCTACACCATGGGATATACTTGGGTTGGAACCTTTTGACAATTTGTGATTGGCCTCAGCCCCATGGCAGCCATTTTGTGGTGGTACTCGCTACTTGGTACTCAAAATTCCACAACTGTCTGTAAGTGTGATGTGGTTGGGGGGGATCCCTGGTCTGCAGCACACACAGAAATTACTGTTAATTAACATTGTAGACGCCTATACAAATCTTCATCCTGTACTAGGGTACAGGTATTTCATCCTGTACTAGCAGGAGGTGGGTTTTTCACTGGTTTGGAGGCCCCAACCTTCCGGCATTAAGCTGGCTGGCAGGCGGATTCCCGCCTTTAGATCTCTTTCAACGCCTGACATGCCCGGTGTGATGACTTCACCCAGAAGTGACATCATCGCACTGGGCATGCCACATGGGGGATGCTCTAGCATTTGGGTTAAAAACTCTATGTTGCCATAGATGTGCCCAGTGTGGCATCACTTCAGGGTAAAGTCATTGTGCCATGCGTGAGGGACATACCCCGCTGGGAGCCAGGTAAGACCTGGCAACCCTATCCTGTACACTCTGAGTGGCTAACAGTACAGTCCTAGGAACATTTTCCTGGAAGTAAACCCCTCTGAGTAGGATTCTGAGTAGACCTGCTCAAGACTGTACCATTTTATTCCTCCTCCAAAAAACAAAACTCCTCATTTGATAGAAGGGTTGCCAGATCCGAGTTGGGAAATACCTGAAGATTTTTGGGTGGAGCCTGAGGACTGCATGATTTGGAGAGGGGAGGGACTTCAATGGGGTATAATGCCATAGAGTCCTCCTTCCAAAGTGGTCATTTTCTTCAGGTGAACTGATCTCTGTCACCTGGAGATGTTGTAACAGCGGGGGATCTGCTGACGGCCCTATTTGATAGGCAAACATATACAGGTGGGAGCTAAACACTAGCGCTGGATTCCAAGAACTTTAGCAACCTACCCACTGAGAAAACAAAGCCACCTGAACCTATTAAACAAGCAGAAGTGGAAGACATGGGAAGGCTGCTGCACAGTTCATTGCCCTTGTTTTTAATCATAGGTCCAGGGCTTTTTTTTGTAGCAGGAACTCCTTTGCATATTTAATTAATATTAGGCCACGCACCCCTGATGTAGCCAATCCTCCAAGAGTTTCCACAGCATCAAATATTTCAATACAACCAATCAATCAACATAAATATTATGAGCAGGGCTTTTTTTGTAGCAGGAGCTCCTTTGCATATTAGGCCACACACCCCTGATGTAGCCAATCCTCCAAGAGCTTCCAGGGCTCTTAGTACAGGGCCTACTGTAAGCTCCAGGAGGATTGGCTACACCACAGGGGTGTGGCCTAATATGCAAAGGAGTTCCTGCTTTAAAAAAAGCGCCCTGCAGGATATTTTTTATTTGCTCTTTTAGCCAGCTCGAGGTTGACTCAGCCTTCCATCTTTCCGAGGTCGGTAAAATGAGTACCCAGCTTGCTGAGGGGGAAAGTGTAATGACCGGGGAAGGCAATGGCAAACCACCCCGTAAAAAGGTCTGCCGTGAAAACGTTGGTCGTTTTCGCACTCATCTTCCGCTGGCGCGACCCCCCTCTTCACCGCGCAGGATCTGCGCGGATTTCGCACTAAACGCTGCGGAGCAGCCAGAAAAGCCGGAAGCTCCCGTCGCAAAAGCAGCGCAAACGCCAAACTGCTTTTTGGCGGTTTCAGTTTGAGCGGCTTTTGCGCCGGGAGCTTCCGGCTTTTCTGGCTGCTCCGCAGCGTTTAGTGCGAAATCCGCACAGATCCTGCACAGTGAAGAGGGGGGTCGCGCCGGCGGAAGGTGAGTGCGAAAACGACCGTTGTGAAAGCAGCATCACCCCAGAGTCGGGAACGACTGGTGCTTGCACAGGGGTCCTTTCCTTTCCTTACTAAAAGCTTCATAGATCCAGATGTAAAATTCTTGATTGATCAACCCGCCTCCCACTCCCGGCTGCCACTCGCTGTGGCACCGTAATCAGGAGCCTTTGTGCCGACCGCAGGTGCCAGAGCAGACCCATTACGATAGAAACGTTCGACGCCACATTAGGTAACAAGGTTATTTAGAAATAACAGGCATTTCAAAAGCATGACTCAGGAGATGTTTTCTGTTTTTTTTCTTCCAATGGCTGTTGGAGATGCTTGTGAATGAATACAAGAATTAGTTAATAAGTGCAGTGACGAGAGAGAGACCCATAGGCTGCAATCCCGCCAACACCTGGTGGGCTTAAATCCCATTCACGGCAATGAGATTAAAGGACCCTTGCAGAGTCCAGGATTGCAGCCCTTGACCCTGATGCAATTTTTTTTGAGGGAGGGGGGTGTTCCCAGGTCCCCATTGGCCACCGGTGAGGGGTAGGGCTAGGAAATTCCCGGAGATTTGGAGGTGGAGCCTGGGGAGGGCAGTGACCTCAGTAGGATACAATGTCATAAAGTCCAGCCTCCAAAGCATCCCTCTTCTCCAGAGAAACTGATCTCTGTGATTCCAGGGGGTCCCAGATCCATGTCTGTCATGGAAGCTTGGAGGGGCAGGGTGACCTTAGACCAGTCACCCACACTCAGGGCTTTTCTTGTAGCAGGAACTCCTTTGCATATTAGGCCACACCCCCTGATGTAACCAATCCTCCTGGAGCTTACAGTAGACCTTGTACTAAGAGCCCTGTAAGCTCTTGGAAGGAGCCCCGTGGGGCAGAGTGGTAAGCTGCAGTACTACAGTCCAAGCTCTGCTCACGACCTGAGTTCGATCCTGGCGGAAGCTGGGTTCAGGTAGCCAGCTCAAGGTTGATTTGGCCTTCTATCCTTCTGAGAATGGTAAAATGAGTACCCAGCTTGCTAGGGGGGAAGTGTAGATGACTGGGGAAGGCAATGGCAAACCACCCCATAAAAGTCTGCCATTAAAAGGTAGTGATGCGACATCACCCCAGTCAGAAATGACTGGTGCTTGCCCAGGGGACTACCTTTAACTTTTTTAAGCTCTTGGAGGATTGGCTACTTAAGAAGGGTGTGGCCCTGCCCACACTTAGCCCTAAACTACCTTACAGGGTTGTTATGAGGAGAAAAGGGAGAAAAGAATGATGCAAGGCTTTTTGGGTCCCCAGTGTGGGGGGGAAGTGGCATCTAAATGAAGTAAATAAGTATTTGCATCTAACTGAGCACATTTACAAAATGAATACTGGCTTCTCATAAGGCACTGCCATGTGGGCACTGGGTTTTCCAATAAAATATTTTTTAAAAATAAATAATAAAAATAAAATAGAGTTCTCCACCCGCTCAAGCTCTGTATTTCCCATTAAAAACAACTGCCACAGGCAAGTTCCTCCTATTTGTCTACTTGAAAGTGAATCCCTCTCTGCAAAGGTCTTGCGACTGGTTGCAGTTCCCCTTTTGCTCTCTTTGTAGGCTAGCTAATGATTTGTTTTAGCTGAGCTTGCTAGTTCTGTCCTTCAGGTTATGAATAAATGCTTAATTATCAGCTTTTTTTTGGAGGGTAAGGATGAAGCATTTTCTTAGCTCTTGTAGCAAGCAGAATTCATTGCTCATCTTTAATGCTGTTGTTTCCTAGCATTAGCACACAATTACAAAATATACTTCATAAAAATGAATAAGAGAGGGTCAGAAACCTGGCTTGCTGTTAAATTCAGGGGGAAATAACAGGCGCTTAAGACCTCCCTTAGTTCCAAATAGGCATGCCAACCTCCAGGTAGAACTTGGGGAGTTGCTGGAACGATTGATCTCCTTCAGACTACAGAGATCAGTTCCTCTGGAGAAAAGTGGATGCTTTGGAAAGTGCTCATTATACTGCAATAAGGCCCCTGTTGTCCTCATAGTGTTGCCAAGTCCAATTCAAGAAATATCTGGGGACTTTCGGGATGGAGCCAGGAGGCTTTGGGGGTGGAGCCAGAAACAAGGGTGTGACAAACATAACTGAACTCCAAAGGGAGTTCTGGCCATCACCTTTTAAATGCTTTCCCTCCTTGAAGGATATAGGCATCTTCTTTTGGGGTTCATAGAATTGTACCCCCTGGTCCAATCCTTTTGAAACGTGGAGGGTATTCTGGGGAGTGGCACTGGATGCTATGCGGAAATTGGTGCCTCTATCGCAAAAAACAGGCCCCCCCAGAACCCCAGATACTCACAGATCAATTCTCCATTACACCCTATGGGAATCGGACTCCATAGGGAATAATGGAGTGCCCAGCAGACATTTCCCTCCCCACCCCGGTTTCTGATGGCCCTGAGGTGGGGGGAGGGCCTCCAAACTGAGGGATCTCCTGCCCCCATCTGGGAATTGGCAAGCCTACCTCCTCAGGTTCCATTCCCGCATTTCCAGGAGTTTCTCAACTTGGGTCTTGGCAAACCCAGGGCTTTCTCTGAGCAGGAACGAACAGGAATGCAGTTCCAGCTGGCTTGGTGCCAGGAGGTGTGGCCTAATATGCAAATGAGTGCTTGCTGGGCTTTTCCTTCAAAAAGCCTTATGTGAAACCATGGTGATGCCAGGGGGTGTGGCCTAATATGCAAATGAGTTCCTGCTGGGCTTTTTCCACTAAAAAAGCCCTGGGCAAACCTATACCCCCTCCCACACACACACCTCACCAGTGGCCAGGAGGGACTTCCGATGAAGAAGACGACCGCAGATTTATACCCCACCCTTCTCTCTGAATCAGAGTCTCAGAGCAGCTCACGATCTCATTTAGCTCCTTCCCCCTCAACAGACAACCCTGTGAGGTGGGTGGGGCTGAGAGGGCTCTCCCAGAGGTTGCCCTTTCAAGGACAATGTCTGTGATAGCTACGGCTGACTCAAGGCCATTCCAGCAGGTGCAAGTGGAGGAGTGGGGAATCAAACTCGGTTCTCCCAGATAAGAGTCCATGCACTTAACCACTACACCAAACTGGCTCTCTGCTAATCAAGACCATCATGAGTCAGGAGTGTATGGAAGGCCTGGAGGAAACAGAAAGTAATTATTCAGAACGGAAGGAGAAGAGATAGAGAGAGAGAGAACTGTAAAGCGACAGTCGCTCTGGGAAGCCTCTGTACTGCTTTGACTAACAACATGGAGCAGCAGAGCGCAGCGACTGCGTTTGAAGTAGACAAGAATCTCCTTGAATGAGCAGAAAATGAAGAAAAGCCAAACAGAGCAGAAAAGATTTCAATGTAACGTATTGGTTGCAAGGCTGTCTGAATGATCCGTAAAAAAAATGAGTGAACAAATCATCACAAGCACAGGTCGAACTAGAGTGGAACTAGTCCCAGTTACTCTTAGTAACAGGGTTGCCAAGTCCAATTCAAGAAATATCTGGGGACTTTGGGGGTGGAGCCAGGAGGCATTGGGGGCGGAGCCAGGAACAAGGGTGTGATAAGCATAATTGAACTCCAAGGGAGTTCTGGCCATCACATTTCAAGGGACAGCACACCTTCTTAAATGCCTTCCTTCCATAGGAAATAATGAAGGATAGGAGCACCATCTTTTGGGGCTCATAGAATTGGACCCCCTGGTCCAATTGTTTTGAAACTTGGGGGGTATTTTGGGGAGAGGCACTAGATGCTCTACTAAAAATTTGGTGCCTCTACCTCAAAACATAGCCCCCCAGAGCCCCCAATACCCGTGGATCAATTCTCCATTATTCCCTATGGGAATCATTCTCCATAGGGAATAATAGAGTGCCCAGTAGACATCCCCCCCCCGCTTTCTAAAGTGGGGGGGAGGGCCTCCAAACCAGGGAATCCCCTGCCCCCTCCCCCTCTCACACACAAAAATACTTACCAGGTCTTCTTCCTGCAGAACTTTACTTGCTCTGAAAACGAAAGCAAAACAAAGGGAGGGGCCGTTCTCCGAAGCCTTTCCTGTTTCCTGCTTCCTGCTCAGCCTTAAAGGCACATATTTTAAAAAGGGACCTGCAGGAGCTCTAAAGCTACATGGTGATTGTGGGGGGGGGGGGCTTCCCCCACCGGCCAGCTGGCTGGGGGGCGGGGAGAAGCCTGTAAAAACAGGGTATCCCCCACTGGGACCTGGGGATTGGGAAGCCTAGTTGCCAGCCTCCAGGTGGGGCCTGCTTTTACAACTGATCTCCAGCTGGCAGAGATCAGATCCCCTGGAGAAAATGAAGGGTAGATTCTAGGGCATTGTATCGTGCTGAGACCCCTTCCCCCAAACTTCCCTCTCCTAGATCCATCCCCAAAGTCTAACTAGAGTTGCCAGGTCTGTATTGGAAAATACCTGATTTTCCAATACAGACCTGGCAACTCTAGTTAGCAGTGGAAAAGGGTTGAGAGATAACGTGGAGAGACAGCAGCTGAAGCCTCTGATATAGGAATTGTTCATATTCCCACACTTCAGACAAAAATAAATCTCTCAGACCAGAATCAGCTTTTGGCAAGCAATCAGCTCTATATGGAAAAAAGAACCAGATGAGTTATTTAAATGAATTTAACATTAAGTCCTCAAGATAATTCTGGAAGTTTCCCACAGTGATAGAGTTATCAACTCTGGGTTGCCCGGAACCAGGTGAATTAATTAGGGTTGTCCTCTCAGGGTTATTGTGGGCAGTGTTCCCTCTAAGCTGAGTTAGCGTGAGCTAGCTCACAGATTTTTTAGCCTCCAGCTCACACATTTTTGTCTTAGCTCAGGAAGGATGGCTCCAGAGCACACTAATTTATGCAGTAGATCACAACATTAATGCCAGTAGCTCACAAAGTAGAATTTTTGCTCAGAAGAGTCTGCAGCTTAGAGGGAACATTGATTGTGGGGTACCCTGAACTTGGAGGAAGGAGGGAATAAAATGCATAAGGCTGCCAGACTGCCCCTCCAGGTAAAACAAGGGGACTATTTGCTTGCTAAGGCTGCGTTAATGTGTTATAAACACTTTTGCTGTGTAAGGATCAATGACTAATAGTATAATTACTGCTGTCAAGTGAGGATTTATATTTTTTTTATTTTGCATAGCGAATAGCTGAAGAGGTTTGGTTAATGGGCACCGATTGCTGGAAGAAGCACTAACTGGTTTTAATAGCTGGCGGTTATTAACTTCTAGTTCCGATTGCACTACCCAGGCTGGGCGGAGGCGAAGGCTGCGAGAAGCTGTTGGGCATTTGAATGAGCAACCAAGGAAGGAGGCAGAGGCTTGACTTTGGCAGTTGTTTGAGAAGAAAGAGCTTTGGAGGAACTGGTTCTCCCTTAAGACTGGCAGGGTGAAGCTGCAGGGTTGCTACTACCTTCAGGTTAGGAAATACCCGGAGATCTGGGGGGTGGAGCTTGAGGAGAGCAGGGTTAGGGGAGGACTTCGAAGGGGTACAGTGCCATAGAGTCCACCTTCCAGAGTGGCCATTTTCTCCAGGTGAATTAATTAGGGTTGCCCGCCACCTGGTGGGGGTCCCCTGGAATCACAGCTCATCTCCAGATTACAGAGATCAGTTCCGCTGGAGCAGGGGTGGCCAAACTGCGGCTCGGGAGCCACATGTGGCTCTTTTGCACATATTGTGTGGTTCTCTATGCCCCCACTGCCCCGTCAGCCAGCTTGGAGAAGGCCCTTGTCTCTTTAAATCATTTCTCCGAGACAAGCCACCTAGCAGCTTGGAGAATGCATTTAAAGTTGCTTTCTTTCCACATCTCCCTCCCCCATCTATGTTCCTTCTTTCCTTCCTTCCTGTTTCGTGGCTCTCAGACATCTGATATTCATGCCTTGTGGCTCTCAAACACTTGACATTTATTCTATGTGGCTCTTACATTAAGCAAGTTTGGCCACTCCTCCCCTGGAGAAAATAGATGCTGTGTGTGTGTGCATGCATTCATGCATGTCTAGAAGTCATGACTGACTTCTGGCAACTCCTAGTGGGGCTTAGATCAATCAATCAATCAATCAATCTTGATTGCATTAGCAACAAAATGCCACAGCAACTAGCAACGAGCCTTAACGTTTAAATTTGTTTTAACGGTTGGCTTGGTGCTGTATAGATAAAATATATATGACTAAACAGTAGGGGAAAAAAACCTCAATAAAACATTCAATACAACAATAAAATTATATAAATCTTAATAAAATTTAAGCTAAATTATCAATAATAAATTATAAGAATTTAAAATCTATCCAATAACATCTCCCCTCCCCCCAAAAATAAAATAACACAGAGTGGTTAAAAAGGAGAGTAGTCAATATATCTCATTCTTCATTTTTTAAAAATCCATAATGGCAACCACAAATCTTGCCACTTGGAAACAAATATATTTCTCTCTATCTGACAATAGGAATACTAATTTCTCTTGCTCCACCCTTCCAAGAAGGTGAGATATAATGGTACATAAAAACCTATTTCGTTCAGCCTCATGTTTTACACAATAAAATATGACATGAGATAGGTCTTCAATGGACATTTGATCGCGGAGAGTGGGGCTTGAATGTTCAGGGAAGTAACTTTTTATTGCCTGCCTCTGTGTCCCAGCCCTGGTATTCCTTGGAAGTTTCCCATCCATATACTTGCCAAGGTCAGCCTACTCATCTTCCAAGAGCTGATGAGATTGGGCTTCTCTGAGCTATCAAGGTCAGGGTGCTGTGGTGGGTGCGGACTCTGTGGTGTTGTCCTCTCCAGGCTCCACCCCCAAATCTCTAGAAGTTTCCCAACCTGGTAATTCTATTTCCCAATCACCTGCTGGTGGCTGGGGGGACCTAGTAGCCCTAACTGATATCTGTCACCTGGAGATCAGGTGTAATCCTGGTAGATCTCCAGCCACCAGCTGTAGGTTTAAAGCAACTAACATACTGCGTATAAACTCTTATAACTGTATATGAACCCTTACTGACAATAAAGGAAGCTAGTAATTACCAGAACCCTTTATTATCAATAAGTGTTCATATAAAAGTTTTGAACCTGCTTAAACACAGTGCTTTAGTTGCAATAGATTTCCTTACACACCTTGATTTTGCTTACAACCTGGAGGCTGACAATCCTAGTTTGGGGCAGGTCAGAAAACCACACAATGATTGAATCCAGGTCTCTTTCTCTAATGTGTCTTACTTTCTGGAGGAACAAAAAAATGGCCTGTGCCTTTAAGAGAGGCCCAATAGGATGCATTGTTATTTGCCTCCATGCCCTGAAGAGCTTCCCCAGACCATTCTGGCACCTATTAAAAGGACAGTGCTTTTTGCTCCGGGCCTTTGACAACCCTGCCTTTCCCTTTTTTTGTAGCAAGAACTCCTTTGCATATTAGGCCACTCACCCCTGATATAGCCAATCCTCCAAGAGCTTATAAGGCTCTTTTTGGGGGGGGGGGGTGTTCCAATATGCAAAGGAGTTCCTGCTACAAATAAAAGCCCTGCCCCTAATATTGTACCCAGGGTTTCCAAGTCCAATTCAAGAAATATCTGGGGACTTTGTGGGTGGAGCCAGGAGCAAGATTGTGACAAGCATAATTGAACTCCAAAGGGAGTTCTGGCCATCACATTTAAAGGGACCACACAGCTTTTAAATGCCTTCCTTCCATAGGGAATAATGAAGGATAGGGACACTGTCATTGGGGGCTCATAGAATTGGACCCACTGGTCCAATCTTTTTGAAAATTGGGGGGTATTTTGGGGGAGAGGCACTGGATACTATGCTGTAAATTTGGTGCATCTACCTCATAAAATAGCACCCCCCAGAGCCCCAGATACCTGCAGATCAATTCTCCATTATTTCGTATGGGAATAAGTCTCCATAGGGAATAATAGAGTTCCCAGCAGACATTCCACCCCCAACCCCCGCTTTCTAGTGACCCTGAAGCGGATGGAGGGCCTCCAAATCGGGGGATCCCCTGCCCCCACCTGGGGATTGGCAACCCTTATTGTACCACTTGGTGTGCTATTTAAATAGCTGGTTGCCAACCTCCAGGTGAGCCCTGATGATCTCCTGGAATTATAATGGATCTCCAGACTACAGCGATCTGCTGATCCCGGAGAAAAGAAATGGCTTCTTTGAAGGATGGACTTTGTACCCCTCTGAGTCCCCTGCCCTCTCTCCAAGCTCCTGCCCTGAATCTGTAGGAATTCACCGGCCCAGGGTTGGCAATCCCCAGGTGGGGTAGCGAACAGACACAAGACTGTGGAAAATAATGAAAGAAAATAAAATGATCCCGAAAAAGCTATGATGCAATTTTAAACTGAAACAGCAAACTTAGAGCAAAGCTCTCAGAAAATTCTGTGTTACTATAATAAATAAATGCAAAAGCAAACTCTAAAGTATAGCAACCCATAAATCCATTCATAAATCTCTAAACTTCACAACTCCTACAACATTAATAGTCCATATCTGTGTGCATGTCAGTTTCCAGCTTCCGAATCTTCAAAGACGATCCAGCCGCTGCGACGTGGTGAATTAAAGTGCTAGTGCTCACAACAGTTACTACACCTTACCGTAGTGCTCTGGGTTACTCAATCCCCAGGTGGGGGCAGGGGATCCCCCGTTTTGGAGGCCCTCCTTCCACTTCAGGGTCATCAGAAAGTGAGGTGGGGAGGAGGGAAATGTCTGCTGGGCACTCCATTATTCCCTATGGAGACTGATTCTCATAGAGTATAATGGAAAATGAATCTGTGGGTACCTGGGGCTCTGGGGGAGCTGTTTTTTGAAGTAAAGGCACCACATTTTCAGCATAACATCCAATGCCTCTCCTACCCCCCCCCCCAAGTTTCAAAAAGATTGGAGGAGGGGGTCCAATCATATGAGCCCCAAAAGAAGATGCCCCCATCCTTCATTATATCCAGGAAAGGCATTTAAAAGATGTGATGGCCAGATCTCTCTTTGAAGTTCATTGCAAATGTGATGGCCAGAATGCACTTTGGAGTTCAATTGTGCTTGTCACAACCTTGCTCCTGGCTCCATCCCCAATGTCTCCTGGCTCCACCCCCAAAGCCTCCTGGCCCCATCCCCAAAGTCCCCAGATAATTCTTGAATTGAACCTGGCAACCCGAGTTGGCAACCGTATCGTCAGCACCACTGAAAGCAACATCAAGAGCTCAGGCGCTTTTCTGGATTGGCTCTGGGAAGGAACACTTCATCCCTCTTGCTGGGTTGCAAATCAGATATTTATTAAGCTCCTTGAACTACATTCATTTTGAAAATATGACAAGGAAGACCCAGTCAGACATGGGCTATGGCTTTTTTTGTGCTGATTGCTATGGAAATGCCACTCTGGATTCCAGGCTGGAGTTCTTTCTCACATTCTTGGCCCAATTTGGGGTGCTGAGCCCTGGCCCCACTGCCATGTGCTTCCTTCCCCAAAGCTGGCTAGCACTGCCCATTCACTTCCTCTTGTCCTCCCTCGAGCAAAGATTTTGAGTCCCTCTCCGAGGAGTTCGCAATGGCTACCATTGCCAAAAAATTAATAAAACACTTTTTTACAGCTCTATTAAATCACTTGAACATTTAATGGCTTGTGGCTCCCCAGTAATTTCCCTAGAGCACTGCAGAGGGGTGAGCAGTGATTTTATACATTAAAAAATGTTCACATGAGGGAAGAAGCTAGTGTGGAAATGCTCAGCTCTGCCAAAAAGGTGAATGCTGTGATGTATCTAAATGTGGAGCAGATATATAACAGTAGAGGATATATATGAACTGATTTATGGTTCTCCAAGTGGTTGGAGGGGTGTAGGTCAGGGCCTTTCGCTTTGTCAAGAGAGATCTCTGGAGACTATGAAAAAGGTCACTTTTTGCCCATATGTTTAGCCTGGAAAGGAAGTGGCTGAGAGGTGATATGGTCACCCTCTTCAAGTACTTGAAGGACTGTCATATAGAAGATGGTGTGGAATTGTTTTCTGTGGCCCCGGAAGGTAGGACCAGAACCAACGGGTTGAAATTAAATCCAAAGAGTTTCCAGCTCAACATTAGGAAGAACTTCCTGAACGTTAGAGCGATTCCTCAGTGGAACAGGCTTCCTCGGGAGGTGGTTGGCTCTCCTTCCTTGGAGGTTTCTAAACAGAGACTAGATGGCCATCTGACAGCAATGAAGATCTTGTGAATTTAGGGGGAGGTATTTGTGAGTTTCCTGCATTGTGCAAGGGGTTGGACAAGATGACCCTGGAGGTCCCTTCCAACTCTATGATGTCCACCTACTCACCTTGTACACAGGTGAGTAGGTGGACATAATATCAGCAACAGTTGTGGAGACAGGAGTCCCCCCACCACTAAGTCCCACTGCCCTGCCGTTGATCAGCTGGCCAGAAGGGGGAACTTACCTGAAAAAGGAACAGGCCCAGACGATGTTTCAGATATGCCTATGTCATTTCCAACATGACCTGGAAGTGATGTCATCACATCAGGGATGTCGGGATGATGTTCTGGTATTTCAGCAAAACTTCTATGGTAGAAGCCAAATTTACTATGGAGTTTTTAGCCAAATATTAGAACGCCACCTGACATCGCTTCATGGTGATGTCACTTCTGGGTAGGGTTGCCTGGTCCCCTTGTTGCACCCGATGCAGTGATGTCACCCAGAAGCGATGTCATCATGTCAGGGGTATCACACAGTGATACTCTGGGTTTGGGGCAAAACTCTATGGTAAAACCAGCTTCAAACCATAGAGTTTTGCCCTCAAACCACAGTATCGCCACGTGACATTCCCAACATGATGAAATCACTTTTGGTTGGCATCCTTGTGTCAGGGATGTCACACAGTGGCATCACTGTTTGGGGGTGGGGTTTCCTCCACCAGCCTGCTGGCTGGCAGAAGCCCTCAGAACTGGGGGAAATCCTGCCAGGATCTGGGGACTAGAAACCCTACTTCCAGGTGAGGCACATTGCTGAAACCTCAGCTGGGCTTCCCCCCTGCTCCTGATAAATCTCCTCCATTCCCTGCTTGTTGGCAGGAGTGACATGACAACTCTAAGATCAGCCATGCCAGTCTTAATGTGGCATCAGCTCCCCCAGGGATGGAATTCTAGCAGGAGCTCCTTTGCATATTAGACCATACACCCCTGATGTAGCCAATCCTCCAAGAGCTTACAAGGCTCTTTTTTGTAAGTGCTTGGAGGATTGACTGCATCAGGGGTGTGTGGCCTAATATGCAAAGGAGCTCCTGCTAGAATTCCACCCCTGATCTCCCCCAAAGCAAGCACATGCCCTTGAAGCTCTCAAAGGCTGCTGTCTGTCAGCTGAATACAATACTCCCGCTTCTTTCCAGGGCTGCCAGTATGCATATGGCGCCTGGAGATCTCCTGGAATTACAAATGAGCTACAAAGGTCAGTTCCTTTGGGGAAAATGGTGGCTTTGGAGGGCGGACTGTACAGCATGATACCCTGTGGAGGCCCCTCCCTTCCCTAAACTCCACTGTCCTCAGGCTCCACCCCCCCACCCCCCAATCTCCGGTTTCCATCACAGAATGGGCAAAGTGACCTCTTTCTCGCTGATTTTGAACAGAAAGTCTGTGGGCGTTTTCGCACTTACCTTACGCTGGAGCGACGTCCCTCTTCACCGCGCAGCGTCTGTGCGGATTTCGCACTAATTGCTCCGCAGAACTCGGAAGAGCCACAAAGTCCCGCGGCTTTTGCGTCGCAAATGTAAACTGGTTTTTGGCGGTTTACATTTGCGACGCAAAAGCTGCGGGACTTTGCGGCTCTTCCAGGTTCTGCGGAGCAATTAGTGTGAAATCCGCGCAGACGCTGCGCGGTGAAGAGGGACGTCGCTCCGGCGTAAGGTAAGTGCGAAAACGCCCAGAGTCTTTCCATTCACTGAGTATAGTTATGCATCCACAGTATTCCAATGTATTTCTCTTTTAGAACAGTGTATCAGAATAATTTTTTGTATTGACATACTCAAAATAGGGATATTGGCTGCTTATCTTATTACGTATACTTAACCCATTTTCACTATATTTTATTCTATTCTTTTTTCCTTTCTTTTTAACGGCAAACTGGAATGATGTTTACATGTTAAAAAGTAAATTAGGTGGACAAGAACATTACAATCCAATGTATTTCTCTTTTAGCTGTATTGACATACTCAAATAGGGATACTGGCTGTTATCTTATTACATATACTAAACCCATCTTCCACTATATTTCAATGTATTTTTCTCCTAATGGCAAACTATGTGTGTGTTATATGTTAAAAGGTAAATTAGTTGGATGGGAAAAACTACTGAGAAAGAAATGTCCTCTTTTTGGCCCAGGCTTATAACAATAGAGTGATTAACAGACATTTTCACATTTTGACGTATTACTGTTTTATTGCTTTCTCATGCTCATGCTACCCAGATCAAAGGTTTGCTCAGTTTGTTAATTTTACTAGTCTGTCATTGGATCTTAAATTTGTACCATTTTGCATTCTAAACTGCTGCCTACCAGCTTTATGTAGCTCTGCTCACTGTGCCTGATTCCGTGTCTGATGAAGTGTGCTTAGAGCACACGAAAGCTTACATTCTGAATAAAACATTGTTGGTCTTAAAGGTGCAACTTGGCACAAATGCTAGTCCCCAAACATCCAAGAAACATGAAAGATATAAAACTAAGCAAAGGCCTAGAGAAGGGTAATATCTTCACATTATATGACTAAACAGCATGTGTTCTCTCTCTCTTGTGTTTTTGTATTCATGTGTGTGTGTGTCTGCAGATTTGAGTGTATGTATATGCACACGCCCCTGGAAGTCATGGTGAGCCTGGGAGCATGGAGGACATTCAGAGAGGTGGCTGAAGAAAACCTGCTCCTGCCTCCCAACTGCTGGTATTCCAAGGAGATCTCCCATCCAAGTACTTGCCAGAGTTCACTCTGCTTAGCTTCTGAGATCTGACGTATATTCACCTCTTATAACGGAAGCTCCTCATCTACCAAGGGCCAACAGGGTGTAATGGTTAGATTGCTGGGCTAGGGTATGGGAGAACCAGGTTCGAATCCTCACTCTGCTGTGAAAGTTCGCTAGGTGACCTTGGGCCAGTCACATGCTCTCAGCCTAATCTAAGTGACGGGGTGGTTGTGAGGATAAAATAGAGAAAGTAGCTCCATTCTCTCCAGGGCTTTTTTTTCTAGCAGGAGTTCTCTCTCCAATAAGATGCAGGTACAAATGACTCTGAATTTTCAAATGCTTCTCTTGAAAAACTGGCACAATAGAATGGAAGCTATAAGCCTTTTTTTAAAAAAAATCCTAATTTCAACATTTTGTTAACATATTTATAGCCTTGTCACCTGTCATTCGCATCCTGTTTCTATTCCTGCCGTAAGCGTAGTGAGGCCACGACTTCAAGCGTCAATCAAAAGTATGCCTTAGACAAGCTCACTTAGAAATATTAGACAGGTGAATCTGTGCACTTCCTGCCTGTCTATCCGTGTGTGTTGTCTGGATTGCGAAATACCTGCACAGTTTGGCTGTGGGGCCTGGAAAGGGCAGGGTTGGGGGAGGGAAGGTCCAATGTGAATGGGAAAGGGAAAAATTAAATGGGGGGTCACAGTACTGAAAAGTGGGTGATAACTCCCAATGGCATTTCTCTAGTTTGAATCATTCTTTCCTGCAGCTGCTATTTATTCCATGAAGAACAGATACAGATATAATGTGGGGGCTCTATGTTTTCCCCTGTGAGGCAAATAGCAGTTCCAAAGGGGAAAATAAAAATGCAGAGGGAAGTTAATCCGCTTTTCAGGAACTGTGATTCAAATTGCTCCTTCTGGGCGATTGTAGATCTCACCCAGGGGCACCCTTGGATTTTTGTCGTAGTGTTGCCTCATAGCGCAGAGTGTTAAAGCTGCAGTACTGCAGTCCTAAGCTCTGCTCACAACCTAAGTTTGATCCCCGGTGGAAGTTGGGTTTTCAGGTAGCCGGCTCGAGGTCGACTCAGCCTTCCATCCTTCCGAGGTCGGTAAAATGAGTACCCAGCTTGCTGGGGGGAAAGTGTAGATGACTGGGGAATGCAATGGCAAACCACCCCGTAAAAAGTCTGCCGTGAAAACATGAAAGCAAAGTCACCCCAGAGTCGGAAACGACTGGTGCTTGCACAGGGGACCTTTCCTTTCCTTTCCTGCCAGGTCCTCCCTTGCCACTGGCGCAGTAGTAGAAGGTTTCCAAAGGAGATAAAACCATGCTCCTAGGCTTCTTCACGGTTTCGTGTTTCCGGTCCTTCCTCAGTCTTTATCTGCCACTGACA
Organism: Heteronotia binoei; assembly: GCF_032191835.1. Classification (NCBI taxonomy): domain Eukaryota; kingdom Metazoa; phylum Chordata; class Lepidosauria; order Squamata; family Gekkonidae; genus Heteronotia; species Heteronotia binoei. The sequence continues at coordinate 20,253,281 of NC_083228.1, read as the reverse complement.
CTGCTTCTCAGAGCCACAGTATGCATTTCACAAACACGGATCAGCTCATGCAATTGTAAACATGTTTCTGGGTCTCCGTAGAAATGCATACGGTGCCTCCAAGAAGCAGCGTTACATCTGCATTCACAGAAATACTGGAGGGTTCTGATTTGAATAATATAAGAGGATCGGACTTGAGGCTATAGCCCATAAACACACTGTGTGGACGTTCAATGGGCCTTTAAGAGTAGAAGTGAGAACTCTGGGTATCCTGTATAAGGCTGGGTCTTTTGGGAAAGTTAATGTATGAATGTTATTTGTACATTTTTGAATTGTGATAAATAGACTAGATATATATATACACAATGGAGTGTAAAAGTGAAGTGTTTGGTTTTTCTATTAAGTACTAGAGCCTGTTGTTACATATCATTTTCTCCAGGGGAGCTGATCACTGTAGTCCAGAGATGAGCTGTAATTCTGGGGTTCCCCAGGTCCCACTAGGGAAGCTAGTCCTAGTTTGTGGGGTCCCTGTGACTGAAGATCACTATTTCATCACATCTGGGGAGCTCCCCTTGTACCTGTCATTTATGAAAAATGACCATAGCCTTTCTTCTTCAACGGGATTGTTTTTCAGAAGGTACCCCTGACATAAATTACCACCGTATTGCAGGGTGCTGATAAATTCATTACTAACAGTGTTGATAACATGCTGTTTATCAACACTGCATGCTGTTTGCTGTGGGAGCAGTGAAGAAAGAGACATCAGTTTGTTAAAACAAACATTGTCGGTTTTGAAGGTGATGAGTGAGATCCCGTTAACTACTTATGTTAACCACTTTGCATCCCTTCCCCCATTTAAAGGATGTATAATGGGAGGTGAAAATATACAGGGATGGATCAGACCAGCATCCAAAGGACCTTTCTGGGGTTCCTGATGTCAACCTTTGTGGGGTTGCCACCCTCCCGAGAGCACCTAGAAGTGCAACTGATTTTCATATCACAACAATCAGATCCCTGAAAGAAAAATGGCAGCTTTGGAGGGTGGACTCTATGGTATTGTGCCCAACTGAGGTCCCTCCTCTTCCCAAACTTTGCCTTCCCCAGGTTCCACCCCTGACTCTCCAGGAATTTCCCACCCAGAGCTGGCAACCTTAGACATCCCTCCATCTTATGGAGCCTTCCTCCAATGGAAAAGCCACTGAAGTTGAAGGAAGACTTCAAACTTTGCTCCGTGGAGTGGTAGGAGGTGAATAGGATCCAACCCATATTTTTTTTCATTTCCCTTTATTCATGAACAATCATGGAGAATTCCTTTTGTCCAAAGGCAGAATAAAAATGTTTTAAGGAAAGAAATAAGTTAGAGAGGGGAGGGACAGGGTTGGTTGGGAAGGTATCTGACAATGACCAAATGAATAAAATCTGTTCATTCCTTGCCTTCCCTGTTCGTGTTCTCTCCAGCCACATCCAGCAGTGGACTTCCACTCATGCAAGAGGCAGATTACGTTCACTCCACACACCTGGGCTTATTAGGATACATTGAACCACATTCTAAAACTGTGGTTTGAGGTTGATTTCTTGACCGGACTTGGTTTTCTCAAGGGTTTCATGCAGGGCCGACCCAAGGAGTTTTGGTGCCTGAAGCCAATCCAGGAGTGCCTCCTCTGGCCCAGCATGTCTTGAGCCACCTGCCAATGAGCTGGCCTGGACAGGTGTGCCCAGGTGTACCACAACGTACACATTGAGTTCCCAGCTTGTACCTCCCGAACTGCTGATTGGCCATGCTGGGAGGGGACCAGTGCATCACAAGGCTGTCTTGGTACCCCCTGCACTTGGATGTCTGTGGCGATAGCCTAGGGCTGCCTAATGGATGGAGCACTTTTGGTTTCACGCAAAGCATAAATGCCGACATTGATATGGGCTTTCCCCCTGAGGCTGTCCTCACATTCTTCCTGGCTGTGGGCACACCTGACAGAGAGCAAAGGTGATGAAACCAGCATTTCTTGAGCAAAACTTTAATTTTACTGATCTTCAGAAATTTACTTCAGTTAAAACAAGCTATGTTTTTTTTATTACTTCTCTACCAAACCATGGCGGAACACTTTGGTTTCTACCACAGGATACAACATCATCACGCACAGATTGAACACGCATGAAGCTGCCTTATACTGTAGCAGACCATGGATCTGTCAGGATCAGTATTGTCTACTCCAGGGCCTTTTTTTGGTAGAAAAAGCCAAGCAGGAACTCATTTGCATATTAGGCCACTCCCCAATGTGTCACCATTGTTTCACTCAGGGTCCAACAGGAACTCATTTGCAGTTTAGGCCACATCCCCTGATGTCACCATTGTTTCATACTTGGGGCTTTTTTGCAGAAAAAGCCCAGCAAGAACTCATTTGCATATTAGGTCACACCCCTGTGTCACCATTGTTTCACTCAGGGCTTTTTTGCAAAAAAAAAGCCCAGCAGGAACTCATTTGCATTTTAGGCCACATCCTCTGATGTCATCATGGTTTCACTTGGGGCTTTTGTGTGGGGAAAGCCCAGCAGGAACTCATTTTCATTTTAGGCCACACCCCCTGTGTCACCATTGTTTCACTCAGGGCTTTTTTTGCAGAAAAAAGCCCAGCAGAAACTCATTTGCATATTAGGCCACACCCCTGATGCCAAGCCAGCCAGAACTGCGTTCCTGTGCGTTTCTGGTCTACTCAGACTGGCAGTGGCTTTCCAGGTTCTCAGGTGGGAAATTTTTCACACCACCTCCTACCTGGACATTTTAATTGGTGATGCTGGGGATCGAACCTGGGACTTTCTGCATTCTGAGCAGATGCTTGACCACTGAACAACAGCCCCTCACTAATATCCCATCACAGCCTTTGGCTGAACGGTTTTTTTTTATCTGATTGTCTGCACTAAAGGTTTTTTTTTAAACAATTCAGTAAATAAAAACTATGTACTTCCTCAGACTTTTAGATTCTAATCTGTGACAAGAGGAACACAGAAGACTGTCTCTTGGCCACAAGGTAAAAAAAAATCTCACAATGGTTTCTATCACCCGAGAAAAGCCAATTGAACTAAAATAGCATTTATAGTCCTTTATATTAGAAACGTTACAGAGGAATGTTTTATTATGGTAGACGAGTCCAATTGCTAAGAAATATTGGTTTGACATTGGAAGAACAGTTTCCTGAATTACTGGAACACTGGTTTAAAATGTTTTTGACATTTCTGCTATGGAAACTACACACAGGCGTTATCAAACAGTACTCTAGTGTGTCGGCCGCAGGAATCTTACATATCAAATATTGGACGAGAAAGATGCTCACAAGAGAATAACAGAAAAACAAGATGTATCGGCGTGCCACTGCGGAGAGGTGAAAATCTGATAGAGATCTAAAGCAGAAAGAAATGAAATCGATTGAAAGAAAATTGGCAATCGTTCATTCAGTAGAGGAATAACAAGTACGTGCATCCACAAACATTGATCATATATTCTATATTATAAAGCAATCATTGAATATAAATCATTATCTCTGCATTTTTAAAGCTTCATTGCTTTGAAAAACCAATTAACAAAGGAAACATGATCAAAAGGCGCCAGGTAGTAGATAAGTATAGATTTAATGTATTTGTCAGCTCTCTATGATAAATATTCACATATACTTTTCAGCACAGAATAACAACTTCAGAACTGGGTTTTTTTTTTTCATTTTCCTACAATGCATTAACTGCCCAGCCTTCAACAAGCTCAGATACCTTTGAGACTAAACTTGCGTGGGAAGAGAACTGGCAAAAATTACAATACAGATGTGCCAGCGTGCAGTTGTGAAATGCTTTTGAGCAACATTTGGAAGGTTATTAAATTCCACAGGAAAATGCTGAGCAGAGGGGTTTTCAAAAATTCCTGGTTTATATGGGGAGGGGGTGTTACATGCAGCCATTAAGTGTTCTTTTTCACAGTGGGAATGAAAGAATTGGGTCACGTAGAGTTTTCTCCCCCCATCGACAACATTCCACGTTATGTGCTTAACAGGCTATGATCTCCAACAGCCAAGTACTCTGTTGGGCAGAGTCCCCAACCTTCTGTCTTTGAAAGGGATCCTACTTAGATGGCAGATATGTTGGAGTCCGTTTCCAGATAATGATGGCAGAGAAATGAAAGATTTTATTTAGACAAGTTGTTAGGTGACAGTGAGCAGGTAATTACTTTAAACATGGCGAAATTTGCTATGTGGGCCATTAAAATCCAGAAACAAGTCATCAACAGTTAGCCCAAACAGAGATTTTAATTATTTTAATTATTTAATAGTATTTCACTTTTAATACTTTACTGATTGATATTGCTGATGTCTGTATGAATTTTGATAGTGTACTGGCTGATATGAGATCTTTTACTCTTCTTTTATGTATTTGGTCAATCACTGTAGAAATAAATTATGTATGTATGCTGTGATAATGATGGCGTGTGTCAATGCACGATTTGTGACCAGGGAATAATGCAACCAGGCCCACATACTGCCTGCCTAGGACTATAATCAGGAAGACCATAACCGTGCTTGAGGTTCACCTGGGTAGGTCATGAGTGAACATACACCTGAGTAGGTGAACATTCCCCTGGGTAGCTCACTCATTCAGAATTCCCCACCCTCCCAGAGAGAAGCAGCCAAGAGAAGTGGCCTCAGTTCTAGTGGTGCCAGAAAATGGTAAGGTGATCATGGGTACTAGAGCACCCTAATCAGGGGTGGAATTCTAGCAGGGGCTTATTTGCATATTAGGCCACACACCCCTGATGTAGCCAATCCTCCAAGAGCTTACAAGGCTCTTTTTTGTAAGCTCTTGGAGGATTGGCTACATCAGGGATGTGGCCTAATATGCAAGGGAGCTCCTGCTAGAATTCCACCCCTGACCCTAATCTACATTTTCTGCAGGCAGAAGTTTGTGTGTTCCTACTGCTTGTGAAGGGGGGGGGGAGTTCCCTGCTCTGCATGTTTTTCTCCCTCTAGTGGTTGATTTGATATTACATAAGTTTATGTTTGGCATATCTCCCTGCAGGTTTGGGCTGCAGGTTTGTATGAGAATGTGGAAGAGCCCTGTGGAATGACTGATTTTTGCCCTTGCGACCTGGGATGGGGGCAGGCTATACATATAAATGAATGAAGAGGCATTATGGCACTGTAAAAGCTGGGAACAATTTGTAAAAGAAAAAAAATCAGCTCAAATACAACACTATAACTCACATTCTCAATGCTTTAATTTCGCTGAAAAAAATGGTCTATGGCACTGGAATATTTGGCTAAACAAGAGGGTAATGCAAGTGATCTTAAAGCTCTTGATTTATGGCACCTAAAGGTAAGTATAGGCACCAAGAAAACTACATTGCTGTCACTATTAGACTAATATCGTACTGTATTTAACTGAGTAGTAGTATGAGAATATATAATCTACTTTTTCCTTTGCAGCTATTCAATATGTGCTTAAATCAAAAGCACCACATATGTACGTTGATAATAATGTCGAATTCTATTTTTACCTCTCTGTTCAATTGAATGTTTTATTGATTGTGATTTGAAAATCTTAATAAAATGGAGGGGGGAGGGTTTGGGGGGGGGGGAGAATGAAGAAAACATATACTAATTTCACCCTGATGTCAGAAGGCTGTAACGAATCATCGAGGGTGTTTACATTCCAGTAACTCAGCAAGAATATTTCAGTGTCAAAAGGTCCATAATGGAGATAAGATTTCTTAAAATACACCATACGTCTCAAACCGGATGTCTGTTTCCAACCTTCATGGCCTCGTGAGTGTTGTGAATGGATGTATTCAAGGGAGTTTTTTGTACCAGGAATGCACTTCCAGCTGGCTTGGCGCCAGGGGGTGTGGCCTAATATGCAAATGTTCCTATGTGAAACAATGAGTTTTCAATATGCAAATGAGTTCCTGCTGGGCTTTTTCTACCAAAAAAGTCCTGTATGAAACAATGGTGATATCAGGGGGTGTGGCATAATGTGCAAATAAGTTCCTGCTAGGCTTTTTCTACAAAAAAAGCCCTGGATGTATTTGTGAACCGGCAATGATGAGCAGCTGGGGATTTTAACAAAAAGATCCTGTTTTCCTGTCACCCTGGAGTCTCTCTTCTGCCTTCCAAAGTTAACATCTTTTAGGCAGAGGCAAAGGAATGGTTTGGAATCAGTTTGAATTCAGAAAGAGTCTGACACCCAGAGTTAGCTTAGGCGCACTGCTATGGGGCTGAAACAGTGGCTCCCGGGAGTTCTGATGTAAGGTTTGTGGGAGTGCTGCTTTTAAAAATACTTTTATTTAATATATTTCTGTATTGCTTCCAATTAAGCTCTGCTTGCATCTTTGTCAACAGAGCAAATTCTTTTAATCACAACAGAAGCTTCCATTATCACAGTCGGAGATATTCAAATACTCTGTGGTTTGGGTCACATCCTGTTTAGGAGAGATGAATAAACAGGGCACTGTTTTTTTCAGTGGACTGTTTGACCCTTTCATGGCTGCTTCATGGGTTGTTTTAATCCAGGGGTGGCCAAACTGTGGCTCGAAAGCCATATGTGGCTCTTTCACATATATCATGTGGCTCTTTCACACATATGTGGCTCTTGAAAGCCCCCACCACCCCATTGGCGGGCTTGGAAAAGGTATTTGTCTCTTTAAATCGCTTCTCCAAGCAAAGCCAGCTGGCAGCTTGGAGAATGCATTTAAAGTTGCTTTTTCTCCCTCCCTCCCTCCCTCCTTCCTTCCTTCCTTCCTTCCGGCTCTCCAACATCTGATGTTCATGTCTTGCGGCTCCCCCCACTTCAGGGTCACCAGAAAGTAGGGAGGGGGAGGGAAATGTCTGCTGAGCACTCCATTATTCCCTATAGAGACAGATTCCCATAGGGGATAATGGAGAATTGATCCAAGGGTATCTGGGGTTCTGCGGGGCTGTTGTTTTAGGTAGAGGCACCAAATTTTCAGCATAGCATTCAGTGCCTCCCCCCAAAACACCCTCCGAGTTTCAAAAAGATTGAACCAGGGGGTCCAATTCTATGAGGCCCAAAAGAAGGTGCCCCTATCCATTATTTCCAGTGGAGGGAAGGCATTTAAAAGGTGTGCAGTCCCTTTAAATGTGATGGCCAGAACTCCCTTTGGAGTTCAATTATGCTTGTCACACCCTCGCTCCTGGCTCCACCCCCAAAGTCCCCAGATCTTTCTTGAATTGGACTTGGCAACCCTAGCTACATCAAGGGTGTGTGGCCTAATATGCACAGGAGTTCCTGCTCCAAAAAAAAAAAGAGCCCTGCCGACCACTACCAATCTGGAAAGATCTTCTCAGTCAGATGTAAATATTCAACCGAGATCCAGCATAGCTTCAGCCTCGCGCTTAGAGACTAAGCCACAGGGGCTCTTACCTGAAGATTTGTCTGAAGAAGCAGGGCAAGTTGTGCAGGCTATCCAGATGTTTTCAGCCTGTCTTTCTGGGGTGGAGGCATTCCAGAGATAGTGCAGGTGCAAGAGATTCTCCCAACACTTTCTTTAATTCCTAGCACTCTCAAGAGGCTTTGAGTGACATCTTTGGGAAGCAGAACTCAGCAGGGATTTGCACTCTCTCAATATCCACTCATCAGTTCCTTGAAAATGAACTTCTTAGCACAGTGTTTAGCAAGTGGTGAAATTCCCAGGTGGTTCTGCTTTGAATGAATGGAACAGCAGTCGTGGCAGATGAAACTGGTTAAACTTCACTTTTCGCTCTCCACGGTCTGTAAAAAATAAAATGACTGAACAAAGGAGATGATAAACTTTCCTTATTCAGAGAGCCAGTTTGGTGTAGTGGTTAAGTGTGCAGACTCTTATCTGGGAGAACCAGGTTTGATTCCCTACTCCTCTACTTGCAGCTGCTGGAATGGCCTTGGGTCAGCCGTAGCTCTCACAGGAGTTGTCCTTGAAAGAGAGAAGGGCGGGGTATAAATCCGTAGTAGTCTTCTTCTACCTTCTTCTTTGTTTCTGCTTTTCAAAAGGATAAGGAGCTAGTGTTTCTGTTGTTGCTTTTTGCCTTTCTCTGTGTGAAGTGTTGTCTAGTCACACCTGACTTATGGTGACCCCAGAAAATGGTTTTTCGAGGCAAGTGATTAAGCAGAAATGGTTTTTCCAGTGTCTTCCTCTGCAGAGTCTTCCTTGGTGGTCTCCCCTCCAAGTGTGGACCTTGCTTAGCATCCAAGATCTGACAAGATCAAGCCAGCCTGGCCATCCAATTCAGGACAATAAATCCAGTCTGTGCAGAAGTCCTATCAAGTTGCAATTGACTTATGGCAACCCCAGCAAGGGGTGTTCAAGGCAAGTGAGAAGCAGGGGTGGTTTGCCTTTGCCTTCCCCTGCAGAGTCTTCCTTGGTGGTCTCCCATCCAAGTACTGACCATGCTTAGCTTCTGAAATCTGACAAACCTGGGCTCTACCATGCCCTTCCACATCCTTGCTTTCAAAAAAACCCCCACCAGTTTTGCAGGTCAGCTTAGACAGTGAAATGCTACCGCTTGAAGAGACATTGCTTGGTCGTGCTTACATGCATGACCTCTTATGTGAAGGGATCACAGCACACCCACGAGAAATGCAGCTTCAGTTTGTTTGCAACCTCAGGTTCATGTTTCAAGAACGTGCTTGCAGAGAAACGGCCTCCCTCCCTGAAAATTTGTCAAGATGAATAAACAATTCTTCAGCTGACAACATGAACAAAACCAAAAGTGTGTTTTCATGCAGCTCACAAACCTGCAATAAAACCAACAGTTCCAGGAGTAACTTCGTTGCTTTTCACTGAGGCTTTCGCCTTCCCAGAATACATTTTATGTATATGCAGTTGCACCGTTAATTGGACATAACTGTCACTAATAGCTGCTTGCAGGCCTAGAACTCAGCAGGAGCTCCCAGCAGTGCAGCTTCTGAACCTTTCTGATGCCCCCCCCCCCCTACCTTGTCCACTGAATAGTACGTGCAGCTGCATAACAATCCCTGGATTAAGAGAGCGGGCAGCCAGCCAGCCACCAGGGGCTTTGCCATGCCCCCAGCAGCCTTCATTAACCCCTGGAGAAGCCCATGCCACCCTTTCTCCACTTCTTATGTGATTTTGGGCAGTGCTGGCCTTTTGAAGGGGGGTGGGGGTGGCCAAGGAGAGCCCCAGGTGAGTGAGGCCTGCTTGGTGCGGCTGGATCTTGAGCCAGCCCAAGCAGGCCTCACTCGCCTGGGACTCTCCATTTTTGCATTGGGTTGCTTGTGGCTGGTGTGGGAGGCAGCATATGCTAATGAATTATGCTAATGAGCTCCACCACCTATTTTTCTACAAAACGACCCCTGGCTGCTTGCATTAAGGCACCATAATAAACAAAAAGAATCACAGTTAAGGAGACAAGCAATGAAAGTTAAAATAGGATTTATTTTGTAATATGGGAAAGTTAGAATTGGACCTTGTGTTACAATATGAAGAGCCCTGTGGCACAGAGTGTTAAAGCTGCAGTGCTGCAGTCCTAAGCTCTGCTCACGACCTGAGTTTGATCCCTGGCGGAAGCTGGGTTTTCAGGTAGCCGGCTCGAGGTTGACTCAGCCTTCCATCCTTCCAAGGTCGGTAAAATGAGTACCCAGCTTGCTGGGGGGAAAGTGTAGACGACTGGGGAAGGCAATGGCAAACCACCCCGTAAAAAGTCTGCCGTGAAAACGTTGTGAAAGCAACGTCACCCCAGAGTCAGAAACGACTGGTGCTTGCGCAGGGGACCTTTCCTTTCCTTACAATATGAAAGTTTTAAAATAGTTTTATTAACTTTCATTGCCTGAAGGCACCAGCTGGGGAGCAAAGTTACAGGGGTAGGCTCCCTGGCATGACCCTGAAAAGGAAGTTCCTTAAGGGGCTCTGTGGATGAGGTATCTGCAAGCCACTTCTGGAGCTGGCATTTTGACCTCACTCTCAAGACGCTGGTAATGGGCACAAACGGCAGCTTCTGCCACTTCCAGCAATAATAAATAAAAAACAGTCATTTTCCCTTGGTTACTTCTATTGGGATATATGGTCAGTACAGCAGAGTTTGCCCAGTCATAGAAGTGAATCAAGTGCATAGAAGTGCAGTGAATCAATCTCCCAAAGGACTACATTGCAAAAGTAAAACTGACATTAATTCAAGTCCATCCGGTTTGCATTCAAGTTGCAATTGAAAGAAGAGAGAGAAGCTTAAGCTGAAGGGTAGTTTCCTTATCACAAGTGGCCAGTTATCAGGTGTACAGAAGTATGAGGGCAGCGTTTCTACAGGACGGACCCGTAGAGACATCTGACTCTATGAAGAGCCATGTGAAGGACAGGGGAGAACAAAGGAAACAGAGAGAGGCGGGGACAGAGGACAGCTCCCAGGTTAAGACCAAGAGAGAGGCATCCCATTCAAGGCGTGTTATGCACTGAATTTATTGCATCGCGCGTTTCCTCGCGGGTCACCTGAATGAATTTGAACTCTGAAGCCAATGAATGGTCTTGGTGCAAAACCTGACCGCTGTGATTTGGTATGGACTCTGGGCGGTGTTTTGTTTGCGTGTTTATAAGTGGGGTCTCGGCCCTGCCATTTTGTCTTGTAGCATGTAGTGGCAATAAAGCATGTTCTGTGTTGAATTCCGCTGCATTGAACTCACTATTTAACACAAGGAGACAACACTTATGCACGTTTAGAGTGATGCATTCAGGTGGGTAGCCGTGTTGGTTTGAAGCAACAGAATGTTTGAGTCCAGCAGCATTTTTAAGACAAAAATAGTTTAATTCTGTGGGTTTTGTGTGCATGCACACCTCTTTGGATGTGGTATCCCCCAATGTCCAGGCATGCTGCGTTGCTTCCTCCAACAACATCACCAACAGGTCAGGTTGGGGGGAGATCACTCTCAGCATTTGGACTATCAGCTGCACTCAACGTCCCCAGCCTAGGCTGTGACAAGATCGGAGGAACCTGTGATCAATAAAGTTGTGGCCTGATTCTCTCCCAGTCCAGTCTGTGTCATCCGTCTCATCCTCTCCTCCAGGTTAGTCCTCACTCTGGGCATAAGAGGAAATTTTGCGGGATGAAACTTATCATACAAGGATGAGAATACCACCACGCGCTGAAGACTGTGTTCTACACACGCTTCAAAGATACAGAAATGGTCCTGGTTAAACTAAACAAAACCCCTTTAGAAACAGCAGTTTGCGGCGAGTGCTTCAACGTCAAATGTTTTTGGGTCTCTAATAGCACTGCAGCTGGATTTGCACAGTTATTGTATGGCACGCTTCCCTTACGCTTATGAAATTCATCTGGTTCCTGATTCCTTCTGAAGATTCCAGCTAGATTCTTCCTGGTAAGATCAACCTCTGGAGACTCAGGGATTTAAAAACAACAACAACAACAACAAAAGGCATTATATGCTACCCCAGCTATGCCTCAGACACAGAAACATTGTGCTAATCGCTCAATGAAAAACAAGTCCGCCATCTGTAACCTTACTTTGTGTAATGTGAAGATGAAATCCTGTAGAACTGACTACTTCCATCAGCATTGAACTGACTACTTTCATCAGCAAAAATCTCAGGGCCCCAGAGTCTACTTGGGAACTGGTGGTCCCTGGCCCTAAGGACATCCATTTAGTCTCTACCACGGCCAGAACCCTTTTGGCTCTAGCTCCAGCCTGGTGGAATATTCTCTCAAGTGAGATCAGGGCCCTGCTTCATAGAATCATAGAGTTGGAAGGGACCTCCAGGCTCATCTAGTGCAACCCCCTGCACAATGCAGGAAACTCACAAACATCTCCCCCTAAATTCACAGGATCCTCATTGCTGTCAGATGGCCATCTAGCCTCTGTTTAAAAACCTCCAAAGAAGGAGAGCCCACCACCTCCTGAGGAAGCCTGTTCCACCGAGGAACCATGGTCAAGACGTTCTTCCTAATGTTGAGCCGGAAACTCTTTTGATTTAATTTCAACCCACTGGTTCTGGTCCTACCTTCTAGGGCCACAGAAAACAATTCCACCCCATCCTCTACATGACAGCCCTCCAAGTATCTGAAGATGTTGATCATATCACCTCTCAGCCAATTCCTCATATCACCTCTTCAGATTTGCTGAAGGTCTGTAAAACAGAGATGTTCCTCAGGGTCCTTGGCTGAGGTGATGGATGTCCCATTAGTCAGGCTTCCTCTGCTTCACCCCCTCTATTTAGTTTGCTAATAACTATGGTGGGGCGGGGTATTTGCCCTTTTTAATCTTGGGCATCTTACAGACCTACAAGCCATCTTGGTATGTTAAAATTTGTTAAATTACTGGATTGTACAATGTAACCTTAGATATGTAGACAATACATTTTAATGGCCGAAAGTGAAGAAGACCTAAAAAGCCTCTTGCTGAGGGTGAAAGAGGAGCGTAAGAAAGTTGGTTTGAAACACAACATCAAAAGGACTAAGATCATGGCATCCGGCCCCATCACTCCTTGGCAAATAGAAGGAGAAGACATGGAAGTAGTGACAGACTTCAAATTCTTGGGATCCAAGATCACTGCAGATGGTGACTGCAGCCAGGAAATTAAAAGACACCTGCTCCTTGGGAGGAAAGCTATGGCACACCTAGGTAGCATAATAAAAAGTTAGAGACATCACGCTGACAACAAAAGTCAAAGCAATGGTATTCCCAGTAGTAATGTATGGCTGTGAGAGTTGCACCATAAGGAAGGCCAAGCACTGAAGAATAGATGCTTTTGAACTGTGGTGCTGGAGAAGACTTGAGAGTTCCTTGGATGGCAAGGAGATCAAATCAGTCAGTCCTAAAGGAAATCAACCCTGACTGTTTCCTGGAAGGTCAGATACTGAAGCTGAAGCTCAAATACTTTGGCCACCAAATGAGAAGGGAGCACTCACTGGAGAAGACCTTGATGCTGGGAAAGATCGAAGGTAAAAGAAGATGGGGACGGCAAAAGATGAGATGGTTTGTATCAGGCCTCGGATTCAGTGGGAGCTCACAGGAGCGCAGCTCCTGAACCTTTCTGAGAGTTCCACCTTCTCTTTCTGAAAGTTCTACCTCCTTGTCCATTGAATAGTAGGTGCAGCTGCATAACAATCCCTGGATGACCTCCACCACCTATTTTTCTACAAAACCACCCCTGGTTAGTGTTATTGATGCAACAAACATGAATTTGAGCAAATTGAATGGGAATGGATATCCTCGAATGCTTATCCTGAACCAGTTTGATGTAGTGGTTAAGAGTGCAGACTCTAATCTGGAGAACTGGGCTTGATTCCCCACTCCTCCACATGCACCTGTTGAGTGACCTTGGATCAGTCCAGGGCTGGATTAATTATTAGGCCAAGTAGGCCCTGGCTTATGGGCCCCCATGCCTTTAGGGGCCCCGGACCACCTCCACCCTTCTTGCAGCCCTCCCAGCCTGCAACTGAGCCGCTCTTTGACTGACTTGCCTGGTGCGGCTGCTGCTAGCATGATTGCCAGGTTTGCCTTCCCCAATCATCTACACTTTCCCCCCCAGCAAGCTGGGTACTCATTTTACCGACCTCAGAAGGATGGAAGGCTGAGTCAATCTCGAGCCGGCTACCTGAAAATCCAGCTTCCACCGGGGATCGAACTCAGGTTGTGAGCAGAGCTTAGGACTGCAGTACTGCAGCTTTAACACTCTGTGCCATGGGGCTCTTGGGTAGTGAAGAGGGAGGTATAAAACTTTCTACTCCTTCTCCTTCCCCTCCTCCCTTCTCCTCCTATGCTACTGACCTTGTTATAGCCGTCTCGCCCTTGTCCCCACCAAGTTACACCAGGCAGTGCCCTGTGCTGCACTTCTACACACCAGTGTTTCCCAATCTCTGGGTTGGGATACAAAAGTGGGTCACAAAGCCTCTGAAAGTGAGTTCCAGATCAGTCCTTTCTAATGGCCACTCCATGCCCTTTCCATTGTTCTTTTTTGTATTTTTGGAAACCAAGATCTGACCCTGGAAACAGTATCTTTCATATAAGAGTTGGTATTCTCCCCCTTCATATACATGTCAGTTAAAATGACCTGATGCAAGGAGTCCTGTCTTGGAATGCCACTTGCTTCAGGTTTATGGGGGGGGGGAGCAGCTGCACCCTTTGTGTGATGTCTGTTGGTTTCTCAAAAACATCTGGTAAGCCACTGTTAGATAATGGAATGTTGACCTAAACCAGTGCCATTGGTCATAGTTTGCCTGGGACACAAAAAACCCTTGGGCCAGCCCTGGATGAGACACTGTACCAAGGAAATGTGAACTCAGGGCTTTAGTTGTAGCAGGAAATCCTTTGCATATTAGGCCACACATCCCTGATGTAGCCAATCCTCCAAGAGCTTACAGGGAAGAAGATATTGGATTTATATCCCGCCCTCCACTCCGAAGAGTCTCAGAGCGGCTCACAATCTCCTTTACCTTCCTCCCCCACAACAGACACCCTATGAGGTGGGTGGGGCTGGAGAGGGCTCTCACAGCAGCTGCCGTTTCAAGGACAACCTCTGCAAGAGCTATGGCTGGCCCAAGGCCATGCTAGCAGGTGCAAGTGGAGGAGTGGGGAATCAAACCTGGTTCTCCCAAATAAGAGTCTGCACACTTAACCACTACACCTAACTGGCTCTCCAGTACAGGGCTCTTAGTACAGGGCTTACTGTAAACTCCAGGAGAATTGGCTACATCAAGGGGTGTGTGGCATAATATGCAATAATAATATGATGCCAAATATCACTACAACAAAAGCCCTGTGTGAAGTTGTGGGTCACGATACCAAAACCCAGGGGTGGAATTCTAACAGGAGCTCTTTTGCATATTAGGCCACACACCCTTGATGTAGCCAATCCTCCTGGAGCTTACAAAAAAGAGCCTTGTAAGCTCTTACATCAGGGGGTGTGGCCTAATATGCAAAGAAACTCCTGCTAGAATTCCACCCCTACCAAAACCGCTACTATACAAAATTACTTGAGAACGAGACGCAGGGGCGACTTGCATTTGAATGAATGCGCATCCGATCAGTTACTTTTCTAGCTCTTGGTAGGTGTCTGCTACACTCTTGGGGGTGTTTTCTGGTCTACCCTGCTCGGTGCTTATGAAAGCTGCATGTGCCAACTGGCAAGGCATCAAAGACAGCCCCCCTGCACTACATACCATTACAGTGTCGTGGCCTCCTTTCCGGCCAAGGCTTCCATCTGCTACCACAGCAGGGGGAGTAGAAGAATCTGACTGCGCGCTCCACAGTCACTCCAGTGGAAATAGGCTGCCATCTGCTGTCGCCTGCAAGCTGCAGTCGCAGCTCCAGCTTCGACATCTGAAACCATTATAAAACAGCGAAGTGTTTACTGTCATGTCAGCTTAGAGATGTCAGGGATGTGTGAGAGTCAGGGAGTGTAGAAATCAAGTGGCATATACTTTTACTAGAACAAAGTAGGAGTCAAGTGTACCTTTAAGACCGACAAAGCTTTATTCAGAATGTAAGCTTTCGTGTGCTCTAAGCTCACTTCTTTAGACAAGGAACAAGTTACGGTGAGCAGAGCTACATATAGCTGGTAGGGAGTGGTTTAGAATGCAAAATGGATTTTAAATTTGTACCATTTTTGCATTCTAAACCACTGCCTACATCGGCTATATGTAGCTCTGCTCACAGTACCAGATTCCTCGTCTGATGAAATGTGCTTAGAGCACATGAAAGTTTACATTCGGAATAAAAGGTTGTTGGTCCTAAAGATGAACTTGACTTCTACTTTGTTCTACTGCTTCAGACCAACACGGCTGCTCACCTGGAACTATATATTTTACTAGTGATCACTTTTAGTTTTGGAGGATTGCTTAGGGATTAATATTCTGGAATAGGGAAATTTAGCAAATGTAAAGCTTTGGTTTTTGCTTTGGGGTGACGTTCAGTTGTGTTATTTATGTATTGACAAATGTTTCTCCAGCTCATAGGAGAAAAGAGTTGACATGGGCATTGTTGGTGTTCGAACGAGGCACCCAAAGACAACTTCTTGGAAGCCACAAGAACAAACAGTCTTTAATGTTGGAATGCTTGCTTCCACCAAAACTCATTTGAAATAATCTGGAGGCCAGTTATAATTCTGGGAGATCTCCAGGCCTCGCCCAGAGGTTGACGACAGTAGCCGGTCTGCATAGGATTGCCAAGTCCAGCTCAAGAAACATCTGGGGACTTTGGGGGTGGAACCAGGAGACTTTGGGGGTGGAGTCAGGAGCAAGGGTGTGACAAGCATAATTGAACTCCAAAAGGAGATCTGGCCATCACGTTTAAAAGGACCGCACACCTTTTAAATGCCTTCTATCCGTAGGAAATAATGAAGAATAGGAGCACCTTCTTTTGGGGCTCATAGAATTGGACCCCCTAGTCCAATCTTTTTGAAACTTGGGGGGTGTTTTGGGGAGAGGCACTGGATGCTACACTGAAAATGTGGTGCCTCTACCTCAAAACACATCCCCCCCCAGAGCCCCAGATACCCGTGGATCAATTCTCCATTATTTTCTATAGGAATAAGTCCCCATAGGGAATAATAGAGTTCTCAGCAGACATTTCCCTCCCCTCCCCCCACTTTCTGATGACCCTGAGGTGGGGGGAGGGCTTCCAAACTGGGGGATCCCCTGCCCCCACCTGGGGATTGGCAACCCTAATTCTGCATGTAAAGCAGATGCTCTACAACTGAGCCATGGGCCCTTGCCTTAAAATGCTCATTATGAAGACAGAGAATTTAGTCTAGTTCTTGAGCCAGTTGGTGGGGGAAGAAGCTTGGGAGAGACATCAGGCCTCTGTGGCCCAAAACAAACTTGGGGTTGACTGCTACCCTTCTCCAGTTGCAGAGTTTCACCCACACACTGTGAACAGCCTTAAGGCTATGACATCCCACCTCCTCTGAGGTAAACTAATCCCAGATGAGGTAAAACTGAAGTAAACACCACAGATAAAGAGGGGACATTTTCCTAGCAGAGAAAACCGACTCGGCACTTATCGCTTCCATTCTAGAGTCGCTTGCTTTCTGCTGCCCTCACACAATACAACTTTGTCCTGCAAACGTTCCTTTTTCTGTTTCTTGCAGATTTGGAAATCTTCCACATTCATCACTTTAAATAAAGACCAGGCAACACTCTGTTTGTGTAACTACAAAGTCCACAAAGCTATGTGTGGTTCCAAAAGCTGTTCTGGGCCTCTAACATTCAAAGGTCGGAGACAGGATATGATGAAGAAATGATTAAACGAAAACTGGAAAATGTGCAGCCAATTTCCATAAAGGAGGACCATGATTCAATCCCTAGCATCCGAGGCCCAGGCTTTTATGCATACCAGATGCACCAGGCTTCTCCTCAGCTTGCCATTTTTAGCATTCTGTAGTATAAGAACTTCGTAGTAACTTTTCAGTTATAGAGATAGCTTCCCACCCTTATTTAGCTGCAGGGGTAGAATTCTAGCAAGGAGCTCCTTTGCATATTAGGCCACACCCCCTGATGTAGCCAATCCTCCAAGAGCTTACAAAAAAGAGCCTTGTAAACTGTTGGAGGATTGGCTTCATCAGGGCCTAATATGCGAAGGAGCTCCTGCTAGAATTCCACCTGTTTAGCTGTGAGGTAAATAATTTGTGAAAGGGAGACCTCCTACATTAGAACGTCCAAGAAAGGCTCAAAATGGCCCAGCGTTTGAGATTTCTATAACTAAATTGAGTACATTTTTAGGTTCATTATTCAATATTATTCCACACATCTCTGAAATAACACCTTTTCTTCATAGTTCACTCACTAGCGATGGGCCTATGTTAGGGTTACCAGCTGTGGGTTGGGAAATACCTGGACTTCAGTGGGGTATAATCCCAAGTGACCATTTTCTTCAGGTGAGCTGATCTCTACGGCCTGGAGATCAGCAGAAATTCCCAGGAGGTTTCCAGCCACCATATGAAGCTTGAGAAAGACACAGAAACTGCAGTGAGACAAAGCAACGCGCAAGAAAACACTGCATGTAATACTTATACACTATATATTCATGCTTTACTTTTTAAATATATATATTTTCTTTCAAATGCACTCGCTTGTAACATAAACTGCGCTTGAAATAACAAATTACTTATACCAGCCACATACACTCCAAAGCAAATACCTTAAAGGCTCAGTCCTTCGATAAACAGTCCTTGAATGAGCTACTCATCCAGTGTACTCTGGTTGATCCAATGGATTTGCAACGTGAAGAGAATGAAGCTGTCTTCTAAGTTAATGCTGAGGTATTTTGAGCCGAAAGAAGAAAGCCTCTCAAATGGAGGTACAGGAAGTCCTTCAAAGGAGTCAGCACTCTCCGTAATTTGTTATTTCAAGCGCAGTTTATGTTACAAGCAGTGTTCCCTTTAAGCTGAGTTAGCGTGAGCTAGCTCACACATTTTTAGCCTCCAGCTCACACATTTTTGTCTTAGCTCAGGAAGGCTGACCCCAGAGCACAATAATTTATGCAGCAGCTCACAACTTCAATGCCAGTAGCTCACAAAGTAGAATTTTTGCTCACAAGACTTTACAGCTTAGAGGGAACATTGGTTACAAGCTAGTACATTTGAAAGAAAAAAATGTATTTAAAAAGTAAAGCATGAATATATAGTGTACAAGTATTCAGGACCGGATCTACATTTTTTTTTTTGGGGGGGGGGGGTAAAATTAAAAAATTACGCCCCCTTATGGGCCATTCTATCTTATGTGTGGAGAGAGCCAGTTTGGTGTAATGGTTAAGTGTGCAGACTCTTATCTGGGAGAACCGGGTTTGATTCCCCACTCCTCCACTTGCAGCTGCTGGAATGGCCTTGGGTCAGCCATAGCTCTGGCAGAGGTTGTCCTTGAAAAGGCAGCTGCTGTGAGAGCCCTCTCAGCCCCACCCACCTCACAGGGTGTCTGCTGTGGGGGGAGAAGATATAGGAGATTGTAAGCCGCTCTGAGTCTCTGATTCAGAGAGAGGGGCGGGGTATAAATCTGCAATTCTTCTTCTTATTATGGTCCAATAGAATACAATGGACTCCACACCCAATTTGGCGTCCCCCCCTCCATCAGTGTCCGGGGCAAACACCCCCCTCTGCCCCCCTAGATCCAGCCCCTGTAAATATTATATGCAGTGTTTTCTTGTGTGTTGCACCATCTGGAGCTTGGCAACCATAGCTTACATTGTAATTCCCTAATGGAAAACGTAACTCCAGCTTCTTCACTTGGTGACAGGGGGACAACAGCGGTCAAAGGACGGCATGGAATGCTTCTGCAGATGGCATTCTTAGATTTATGTTTTCTCAGTCTTGAAGCCCTACTGGTGCATTACAATGACTGATGGATTGATTCAATTTGGCACCAACTCACAATGCATTAAATGTGATAGCTGGCTTGACTCTTGCACCCATTTGTCAGAGTTCATAGCTTGGCAGAGCATATGGCTTCAGTCTTGTTGTCCAAAATGCAGGCTGGCACCAATGTTCCCTCTAAGCTGTGGAGTCTTGTTAGTAAAAATTCTGCTTTGTGAGCTACTAGCAGTAAAGCTGTGAGCTACTGCAGAAATTAGTTTGCTCTGGGGCCATCCTTCCTGACAAAAATGTGTGAGCTGGAGGCTAAAAATTGTGAGCTAGCTCACACTAAGTCAGCTTAGGGGGAACACTGGTTGGCACAGTGCCCAAGAGTGCTCTCTATCAGTATCGTTTTGCTGGTCAACTCTTTTCCTATTGTATATGCATCTGGCCTGGCCATTCAGTTGTACGCTACTGTTTACATGCTTTGTGGGCTGCCCTTGAAGACTACCCACAACTTGCAATGGGTTCAGAATGCAACAGCCTAGTTATTGCCAGAGGGTTGCTGATGGGGATATGTTTTGCCTATTTGAAAAACAGTGGCACAGGTGGAAAATTTGTCTCAAAATTCAGTTTAAGGTGCTGGTTATAACAGCCTTTAAAGACCTACATAATCTGAAGGATGTATCTTCACATTTTCCCTCCCCATACACCAATTACAGTCCTCTGTCATATTCTCAGGGGTGGAATTCTAGCAGGAGCTCCTTTGCATATTAGGCCACACACCCCTGATGTAGCCAATTCTCCAAGAGCTTACAAGCCTCTTTTTTGTAAGCTCTTGGAGGACTGGCTACATCAGGGGGTCTGACCTAATATGCAAAGGAGCTCCTGCTAGAATTCCACCCCTGAATATTCTGATTGGGAAGGAAAGTGGCATAGTATAGCTCAAACTTGTCAGATCTCGGAACCTAAGCTGGCTCAGTATTTGGAAGAAAGACCACCAAGGGTGACTCTGCAGAGGAAGGCAATGGCAAACCACCTCTGCTTCTTGAAAGCCACTTGCTGGGGTCGCCGTAAATCGGCTGTGACTTGATGGCACTTCCACACATACTGGTTTTATTGCCCTGAACTGGATGGCCCAGACTAGCTTGAACTTGTCAGACCTTGGAAGCTAAGCAGGGTCAGTCTTAAAAGGGAGACCGCCAAAGAAGGCTCTGCAGAGGAAGGCAATAGCCAGCCACCTCTGCTTCTCCCTTGCCTTGAAAGCCCCTTGCTGCTAGTTGGTTGGGACTTGATAGCAACACATCCTGCTTGTTTTCTGTTTATAGTCGCCTGTCACCCATCAAAGGCTGTTCCTTTTCTGTCGTGGCTTGTACAGCCTGAAGCAGGTTTTCTGGGGAGGTAAGGACAGCATTCCTTAGAAATTTTTAGGGGATGCCGTAAGACTGGTTTTATTTGCTAGGGTTTTTAATAGGGTTTGATTTACAAGCATTTTCTTAGGGGCTATTATGAGCTCCAGGCATCTTTATATGTTATGAGTTACAGGTTTTATTGTAACCAGCGGCACCTTTAACATCTGAAGTGTGCATGCGCGCGAAAGCTTATCCAGAATTAAACTTTGTTGGTCTTCGAGTTGCCACTGGACTCAAACTTTGTTCTGTTGCTTTAGGCCACCATGGCTACCCATCTGAATCTAGGTTTCATTGCATTATAGATTGTTTTAATTGAGGATTGTAAGCCACTTTGAACCCCAACAGAGAGGTATTTTAATAAGCAAAATGCAACACAATTATTCTCATGAAGACTGAGACTGTATTGAAGTGGAGTGTTTTCAAGAGTATGTGCTGCATTTCAAGCACAAATCATAACTTGACCCTCGAACCTGCCTTCTTTAAAGACAGTTTAATGTGAACCCACATGATCCTTGCACCTGTTCTCAAGGAGCCCAGGAATCACAGTGTGACGCTGTCAAGAGGGGCTGGGTGCAAGTGAGGTCTGTCGAACGCTGTGCTTTTCTTTCTGCCTTCTCCATCTGTTCATCTCCATGAGGTCGCAACAACCTTTGGCGCACATGGAATAATTTCCATTATTTATTCTTAGCTGAAATAACGCCTGGGATTATTTAGCATCTCTGCCAAGGCAGCCTTTAGCATCTCCACGGCGACCAAGCTGTTATTGGGGCTGCCCAGGTGGGAGCACTTTATAGCTGGCGCTGCAAGAACTGCACTGGCTACCAATAGTATACCGCAGGGTTTCCCCAAACTTTTCTTTCTCGTGGCCTGGTTATTTTTACACTTCCCCTTCATGACCCACTAAAATTCGGGGGTGGAGCTAGGAGACTTTGGGGGTGGAGCTGTGAGACAGGAATTATGTCATTTCCTGTGGTGTCACTTCTACGGCTCCGAATCGTGGGTATTATACCGTCATCACCTGCGACTCCTTGAGCGCTTTCATCAGCGCTGCCTTCGCACCATCCTCAACATCCACTGGAGTGACTTTGTGACCAACACTGAAGTCCTCAAGCGGGTGGAGGTTACAAGCATCGAGGCATTGTTGTTGAAGACGTAGCTGCACTGGGCAGGGCATATCTCCAGGATGGAAAACCACCGCCTTCCCAAGATTGCCCTGTATGGCGAACTTTCCACCGGCCATCGAAATAGAGGGGCACCAAAGAAGAGGTACAAGGACTCCTTGAAGAAATCCCTTGGTATCTGTTGCATTAACCATCACCAGTGGTCTGACCTAGCCTCAGATCGCAAAGCATGGAGGCACACCATCCACCAGGCTGTCTCTTCCTTTGAGAACGCACGCATAGCTGGTCTTGAGGACAAAAGGAGATTGAGGAAGAATTGTACTGCTACAGCACCAACCCCAAATCAGACTTTTCCCTGCAGCCACTGTGGCCGGACCTGCCTGTCCCGCATTGGTCTTGTCAGCCACCAGCGAGCCTGCAGCAGATGTGGACTACTGCACCTTTCTTAAATCTTTGTTCGTGAAGTCAAGCCGAGAGAGCGAGAGAGAGACTTCCAGGTCACGGGCCAAGTAATGTCACTTCTAGGCACAATGAACCTAAACTCCACCTCTTCCTGAGAGATCACTTCCAGGATACTCCCCCAAACCTGCCTCTTCTTCTGAAGTAACTTCGTTTTCAGAAAAATCTCTCTGAAACTCATGCTGAGCCAAAATGGGGGTGGAAAGTGGATGGTCTGCAACTTTTTCATACATCCCCAGGGTCCTCTCTTTCCACCCCCACACCTGCATGCACCTATCTGTTTGTGTGTTCTTCTCCAGCTTGCAAGCACTCTTAATGCCCATGTTCAATTGCCTGCACCACCTACACACCCCTTACTCAACAGCACTGGCCAGTCTATGCTGTTGGGAGTGTTGTTGCCATTGCCATCAGGAATGCCAGCACTGTGTACCACCCACACTGGGCCCTGGCAGCTCCTCTACCTCAAAATATGGTGACACATTTAGTAGGCCCTTTCTTCAGCTGCTACTACTGGAACCCTGCCTCAAGCTACAACCAAGCTTGCTTGTGTCTCTGTTCAAGGCTAGTTTTTTTCTGCACAACACGGAGATGGGAGAAGGAAGGAAGTCAAACAGAGCTCAGGCTTTGTAGCCTGTGTCAGTCTTTAAGCCTAGGTTTTCTCTGCACAACAGAGAGACAAGGAAAGGAAGAAAGCAGAGCAGAGCTCAGGGTTTGCTGGGATTTGGGCTAGCTTTGGCTTTTCTTGTGACCTGGTATGGAGGCTTCCATGGCCAAGTACCGGGTCGCGACCCTGCTAATGGGAAACACTGGTATACTGGATTCGCTACAAGGTGCTGGTCATTACCTTTAAAGCCCTTTATGGCTGAGGACCTGCTTCTCTGAGGGACCGTCTGTCCCCACATGTTCCCCAGAGGGTACTAAGATCGGGAACTCAACATCTTTTAGTGATCCCCGGGCTGAGAGATGCGAGACTGATGGCTACCAGGGATCATGCCTTCTCAGTAGCAGCCCCCTACTGGTAGAACCAGCTGCTGGAAGAGGTTAGAGCCTTGCGGGACCTCGCCCAGTTCCGCAAGGCTTGTAAGACCACTCTTCTGGCTCGCTTTCAGCTGACTTTGAGACTTATCACAGCAGGAGGAATCCAAGAAATACTGACGTCATCGAACCTGAGTAACACCAGGATATTATTAGCACCATTTTAAATTTTAATTGATTTGATGATGACGATGCACTAACGTGTTAGTCTCTTACTGTTATTACGACTATTGTTGTAAGCTGCCCTGAGCCTGCCTCGGTGGGGAGGGCAGGGTATAAATTTAATAAACCTATAACCTGTAAACCTTTTCAGGCCCTGCGAACCAGAACAAACTGTGAACGCGCACCACAACTCATGGGATGCTTGGAATCTTCATACAATTTCAGTTGCTCGAATCCAAAGCACTTGGAAAGCAAACTCCAGTTTGGGTGAACTAGGAAAAATTTGAGAAATGCGATGGCTATCAGTTACTCACATCGGAGGTAGCATTTCCCAGGGCTGTTGCAAAGAGTCACTTCAGAATGTCCAACTTCAGTAGGCAAGACAGATCTTCAGTGGGCCCGGGGGAATCTGCGACCTACAACCTCACATTCATTTCAGGGAGGAGGCACTACCCCATTAAGATAACAAGTCAAAAGTTTTGTTGCTCAGTGAAAGGCAAATAGTTTCAACAGGGGTCATCTTGTAGAAAAAGAGGTGCCGGATCTCATTAGCATAACTCATTTGCATATGCCACACACCCCTGACATCACCGGAAGGTGCACTAAATTATATCCTGCTCAGCATCTACCTTAAAATGCTTCTTGAATTGTAATGGTCATAATAAAACCTTACTGCCATCATACTTTTAAAATGACTTTCTCCTATGTGGCCACAGTGGCATGAGGAAGATTTCTGTCTGCTTTATATGTGTTGGTTATTTTCCCAATTTTGGTGGGGAAAAATATTAGAAAGTTTGTCAAGTCTTAAGAGTTCAGCAAAATTCTCACCAGGGGGGTGGGTGGGTTGAACAATGGAGCCCAGAAGCAAGTATTTGGGGAAGGGTGGGGTACGAAAGAAAGAGCACAACAAAATTTAGAGGTTCTGGAGCTCCTCTCCTGTGAGCTCCTGCCTGAAATAAGGTCTGAGTTTCAAGGTAGGATAGAGCTTTTTCTTAGATTTCTTCTAAGGCTACTGAATACGCTCTCCAAATGAAAATGCGAAGACCCATTGTTATTAGAGGAATTATTTGTGTAGCTTCATGTCCCTGGCTCTGCCCCTGGGCTGCCTCCTCCCCTATTTTTTATCTGTGGCACCGCACCCCAGCCCCTTCCCCCCTCCCCTATTTACCTTCAACCCCTGCGGAGGACACTCGGAGCGATATAGAGACTGTGTGCCGGCAAAACTTGGGCATTTGCCTATGGAGCTGGGCCAGGAGGGCCCGATTTGGCACCCTTCCCAGCCCAGTTCCCTAGGCAAATGTCTAGTTTGCCTAGTGGGAGGGTTGGCCCTGTTCATGTGGGTAGCCATCTTGGTCTGCAGCAGAAGAGCTAAATTAGAGAACAACAAGATTTCCAGGGTATGAGCTTTCAAAAGTCACAGCTCCCTTTGTGAGACTGGATTCTTGTATTTATATAGCATATCGCATATCCAAAACCATTCTCATACATTGCTTCAATGCTCACAGCAGCTTTATAAAAAGTTGGCCAGCCTTCTCATCGCATTGCAGGCGCTGGCTGACAGAACAGTGGTTTGCATAAGGCCTCTACTGACTTCTTGGCTAAAAACTCCCACCAGTATTATTATATTGCAAAGTGTATTGATACAGGATTTACTTTCCTAGCATGCAGCTGCTGGTTGTTAGAATTGCTTGCAAGGTAGGATTTCCCCCACCCCTGCACAGAAATATGACAATCTCTCCCTCTTCCCTCCCTCACACACAGGATTTCCCCTTCTGTCTTTATACCTTTATCTATTTTATTCTTGTTAGCCTATGGCTGTCCCACCCAGTCACTCTACTATACAGACATACACTGTTGCTGGCCTAGCCCAGGGAACTGAGGGAAGAGACAAAATCACTCTGCTTTTGAAATGGCACACGAGAGTCTTTTGAAAGTTCAAAATAAACAATCTTTTATTTACCTTGGAGGAGAAAAGGTGAGGTGGATTCAGGCGCAGGATGTATGAGGTGAACCAATAATAAAACTGAGGTAACTTTGCATTGTAAAGTCGGAACCTTCACAAAGGATAAGGCTTATGAAAATTTACCTGCAACGCTGACCTGGGGCTGGCGACGGTGAACAGAGGATGTTCACTTGCGTGGTGTAGAGTTTTGTGGAGTTAAGGAATGGAGTGCTTTCCCTGCTTTTTCTCAGTAGTTTTCAGATTCCATAATGCTTCATAGTTTTCAGTCTTGCATTTTCGTCAACTTTTTACTTGCATTTAAATATTGCCATGTTTGAGAGGCTTTTGGTGAGAAACTGTACTCCAACGTTTCTCAATCATCCACCCTTCTGATTCTCCTTCCTTCCTGTTTTTTCATCCAATGGCCATCCTTTCCTCAGCCTGGCAACTTGCTTCGCACCCATTTGTGGTTCCCCTCTTTCCCCTCCCCTGTTCATGAACTTCCACTGACAAGTGGCAAATCAGTAGGGCATACACTTTCATCCAAACTTTTTTAATGTAGCAGTTATTTTTTTTTGGGGGGGGGGTTAGCTTGTCTTGTGCTGAACCTTCAGAGCATACTATGATGCTGCAATGAAGATATTTATTCTTTCATGGGACAGGAGGATATTCCTGGTGAAGTGAAGAAATCCCTCCTCTGCTGGTGAGGATGTAGTATTTCCTTTGAGGGGAAATGTATAGAACTGCAGAAAGTCTGCCTTATATTTGGTTCCCTCCCTCCAAAAAGCCCCCCTCTATTTCCTCCCCACTTTTTTTCCTCTCCTCTTCAGATCAGCTGAGAGGAAGATGATGAAGCTCTCTATGGAGAAGGAACATGCATGCCCAGGTGAGAGTGTGGTCTATAGTTGCTACTTTTTCACCACAAGACATGTCCCTCCATGTTCTGGAAGATAGCCGACACTCTTTGAAGCCAAGTTCTGTTTAGGATAGGATAAACAGAGGCCTGCAATATTACAACAGTATTATTAAGACTCATTTGATCTGCCTCAGGAAGTTTTTTTTTTACACACTGTGAGACTGTGAAGTGAAAGACGACAAGACTACATTTAATAAGCAGTGTAACAAGGGGTTATATAAATTTATTCTTTCATGTAACATTTGATTAGTTTCAATAATTCCCATTTGTAAATGCTTTATTCCATCTTTCATTTATTTAATTTTTAAAAAAAGAATCACTAAAAAAGGACCCTTTCCCTCCCAAAATACAATCTGTATCTGCTCTATATTTACAGATAACTGGTCACTATAAAGGCACAAATTTAAAACTAATGTTTCAATATTTATTGTGCATAATAATACCAGACTGACAATACGGAAGACTGCATTGCCATATTCCCTTTTGTGGAATCAAAAGGAGTGAGAAAAAAAAATGCATTTCTTTTCCAGTGTGGTGTGTGAGAGTGTGTGAGCGAATGTGCAGTTCTATCTTTGTTCCTATTCTCTGGGAAATTCTTTACTTCGGCATAGATTGCAGTAGTTTCTGGAGTAATACTGTCATAACTTATGGCATTTAAAGTATAAAAACAAAGAAAAATTCAACATCCACAATTCTGAGGGGGAAGGAATGTTAACTTGGGAGGTGGGACAATATAAGTCTAGAGTGCTGATGCTCTTCTAAGTACCTCTGTCCCAGAGTAAGCCCAAGTTGTATTTGGGTAACAATAATTTACACGGGCAAGCAGAGGTCCTGATCTGCTAACACAAGTGCTTAATTTTACAGCGCATGAACAGACTCATACCAAAGGGAGTACTCGTGATTTTAAAAATTAGTGTTTTTAGTATCAGGATCTCTACCTTTAACTGCATAAGCAGACATATGTTTCAAGACTGGAGCTTGAGTTCCCAGCTTGAATGAATGATTTCACGCACGTACCCCAAAAGAGTCTCTGCAGTCCTGGAAGTGCTCTTTTAGCATGCAGAAAGCAACCAGCAGTTGTTTCAGTGGCAGCAACAGACTGCTAAGTTATGCAGCCACTAAGAAAACTGGGTAATAGATTACTACTGCATCTATGCTCTTGCTTAAAAAAAGAAAAGAAAAAAATTCCCTTTTGTGTGTTATGTTCTTCCTCACCCTAGAAAGGAATTATCCACAGAAAAGTGTCACAGCTATCTCTCCCCACCAGATTTTTGCATATATATATATAAAAATAACACTACGGTAAATTGATTAAATCTAATGCCTTCAGTCGCGAGTGGTTTTACATCCACTTTAAAGGGTTTGTACGTTGTACATAAATAAGACATTACAGTACAAGTTAATTCACAATATTTGCTATGGGAATGTTTGTCTCTTTCCGATAAATTCAGGTTTGGAAACATATTGCATCGAGAGAGGCACTTCATGCTATCCCCTTCACTTCGTAAATTTATGTCGAGTCGTTTAGCGGAAAAAAAAATAGACAGAAATGGTATAACCCAGATCTCTTGACCTTTCACAGTATTGAACACAACTGTTAGCTCTAGCCATGCACAGCATGGACTCTCTTTCCAGGGATAGTCAACACAAGGTTTTGGACTAACTCTCAGAGCTGACAACGGCATCCTTGAATTGATTCAAGAAAAGCAAATGTCAACTGCGGCTATCGGGCATGTGTTGGCTCTACTGCTGGAGAAAGAGTCATGCAAGCAACATCCTTCTCGAAACAAATGCAACAGGTCTGTCTTGTCACATGGAATGAAGGCTTTTTGTTTAGACGCAGGGATGGCTCAAGAGCTCTGGTTTGATGAAATCCCCTTCCGGTCTCTATCGTCAACTTTTTAGTTGACTGAATCTCTGGTGCACTCTAAGAGTACAGATGCTAAAAAACAAGACGCTTGCTATAAATAAAGTGGCAGTATATACTAAAAATAGTCCTTTGCTTTGAGACAACCATTAAAATCAGTTTTAGCGTTACAGGCAGCAGTTAAATAGGGTTAAATTGATGGCAATAAGGTCCATTTTGGTCTTTCATTGCATCTTTTTACAGTGTGCTAGCTCCGCCAAGGGTTTCAAGACTGCTTTCCCAAATGTGAAAAAAACAGGGTTGGCCCCAGTACTAAGGCATCTGATTATGGAGGACTTCTTTACATTTAAAGAGGGGGGGGGGGGAGATGAAGAAATCATCAAAAATTTGATTTTGCTAGTACCGTTTATGGGTAAAGATTTTTAATCTAATGTGGGAAGATGTGTGGCAAATGTTGATTAGTGCCAAACGATAGGTCCCCCCCCACCCATGGAAATTAGAGGGAAACAATACAATTTCCACAGGACAAGAAATCAGAACACGTAACGTGCAGAAAGACCTCAATTAATTAATTTTTAAGCAGTACCAGAAATACCTTCTTGTTAAAAAAAACCCCCCACATGCTATGCCCCTCTGGTAATCCCAGCCCTTCACTCTTCGTTCAAAGAAAATAAAAAAAAAAAATTCAGTGCATACAATATTGTTATTATAAGTAATAAAATACTAAAGAACCCTATATTATATTGCAAATTCTGTCCAATCTACACGAGTAAAACAATCCACATTTGGTGCTTGGAAAGACAAAAAACGAGTGTTCTTTCTCTCTATTTTTTGGCACAAGGATTTTGTGCAGAAAAGAAAGGCTTTGGTCCTCGGTACCTAGACTCCCAAAGTGCAGAGGGTGGTGTGCAGTGATGGCCGTCCACAGGATTGCCATGTCAGGTTGCGCAGTCGACCGCAAGAGCTTCCCTTTCCTGCTACCAGCGGCCGCTCACGCTAGCAATGTCCGAGTGATACTGACGCGGCAGCCGTCCGCTGGCGCCGCCTTCCAGGAACGAGGAGGCACGGATGCTGGAGGGCTCGAACAGTTTCCTTCGGTTTTTGTTCAGCTCTGCAGGGGGAAGAGGAGGGAAGGCTCCCATGACAAAAGCAACAAAACTCGTGGTTGCCAATAAAGTCACTGTGACTAGTAGTTCAGCAGGGAGTAGACGGATGTGTTTTAATTCAACAAGTTAACAAGTGCTGTTCATATAGAATCAAAGAGTTGGAAGGGACCTCCAGGGTCACAATGCAGGAATGCAGGGAATTCACAAATGTGCACAGTGCAGGAAATTCACAAATATATCCCCCTAAGTTCACAGGATCTTCATTGCTGTCAGATAGCCATTTACCTCTGTTTAAAAACTTCCAAAGAAGGAGAGCCCACCACCTCCCGAGGAAGCCTGTTCTACTGAGAAACCTGTCTCTCAGGACATTCTTCTTAATGTTTAGTTGAAAACTCTTTTGATTTAATTTCAACCTGTTGGTTCTGGTCTGACCTTCTGGGGCCACAGAAAACAACTTTGCACCATCCTCTATATGACAGCCCTTCAAGTACTTGAAAATGGTGATCATATTGCCTCTCAGTTGTCTCCTCTCCAGGCTAAACATACCCAGCTTCTTCAGCATTTCCTCGTAGGACTTGGTCTCCAGACCCCTCACCATCTTCATTGCCCTCCTCTGGACATATTCCAGCTTGTCTATGTCCTTTTAAAATTGTGATGGCCAAAACTGAACACAATACTTTAGATGAGGTCTAACCAGAGCAAAGCAGTAAGAACATAAGAGAAGCCATGTTGGATCAGGCCAACGGCCCATCAAGTCCAACACTCTGTGTCACACAGTGGCAAAAAATTTTATATACACACATCCACTGTGGCTAATAGCCACTGATGGACCTGTGCTCCATATTTTTATCTAAACCCTTCTTGAAGGTGGCTATACTTGTGGCCGCCACCACCTCCTGTGGCAGTGAATTCCACATGTTAATCACCCTTTGGGTGAAGAAGTACTTCCTTTTATCCGTTTTAACCTATCTGCTCAGCAATTTCATCGAATGCCCACGAGTTCTTGAATTGTGAGAAAGGGAGAAAAGTACTTCTTTCTCTACTTTCTCCATCCCATGCATTATCTTGTAAACCTCTATCATGTCACCCCGCAGTCGACGTTTCTTCAAGCTAAAGAGTCCCAAGCGTTTCAACCTTTCTTCATAGGGAAAGTGCTCCAGCCCTTTAATCATTCTAGTTGCCCTTCTCTGGACTTTCTCCAATGCTATAATATCCTTTTTGAGGTGCGGCGACCAGAACTGCACACAGTACTCCAAATGAGACCGCACTATCGATTTATACAGGGGCATTATGATACCAATCACTTCATGTGATCTGGACATTATACTTCTGTTGGACACTATGCCTCTGTTGATACAGCCCCAAATTGCATTTGCCTTATTAGCCACTGCATCACACTGCTGACTCGTGTTCAGTGTTTGGTCCACTAAGACCCCTAGATCCTTTTCATGCATACTACTGCCAATACAAGTCTCCCCCATTCTGCAATTATGCATTGGATTTAAAAATGTAGAGATGCAAGGAGAGAGCTGGGAAAGTCATACAGTCAGGGCTTTTTTTTGTAGAAAAGCCCAGCAGGAACTCATTTACATGTTAGGCCACACCCCCTTATGCCATGTCAGCTGGAACTGCGTTCCTGGGTGTTCCTGCTCAAAAAAAGCCCTGCATACAGTGATGATCTTTGTGGAATGGTGGCAGCAACTGCCAGAGTAATATTTTTAATACAGATGTTCTTTGACTTATATTGGGTAAACTTGTCCATTAATTTATTTGTTGCTGACAGACAATCCTGATTGAATAATGGTTTTGTGGAGTATCTTACTCTCAGGGGCTCTAGGATAGGTTTGGTTTTAGTGAGCAGTTCTTCCCATCCATTCAGTATTTGTAGATAACATTCTAAGATGGCTTCAAAGTGTGTGTAATTGATCACTTTGCTGCAAAGCAGGGAGATCTTGTAGGAGATGAGAAAGTCTTTGGTTTGCTTATCTACATTTTTGGACCATTTGATTCCTTTAAAATCAGAAAAAACATGAGTCACCTCAACATCAACCATTAGATTTTGACTCTTTAATGCTAAGGTGATAAAGTGGTTGCTATCTTGAGATTCCGACTCCTGACTCTTAAGTAATCTACATAATCTAACCGTTTGCATCAAGCAAAGACAAAAATCAATGGTACCAGCTCCTCAAACTTGACCAGAATGAGTCCTCACCAGGAATATCAGCCCTGACTGCGCTGTTCAAAATAAACAGATCTAATCTGCTTGCTAATTGTGCGAAGCAAAATCATTTTCATTTTGATTTAGCGTCTTTGGATTGTCTTGGGGCTGGGGAGGGAGGGATAAGGGAAATGCTGACTCATCTTGGGGGTGCAGCATTGTTGCTTAAATACAACGTTTCATCAGAGGGGCCGCGTCTGGCACTAGAATCGCCAACTACTAAAAGCAAAGCATCAAAGAACTTCAGCAGAAGACGTGGATAATTTCCAGTTTTAGTGAGTTCCGAAAATGTGGGGTAAGAAGAAGAAAACTTCAGGTTAGTGCCTGGTGAGGAAAAATCTACCGCGGAAAATTTCACATAGCATGTACTTTTCAAGATTACTCCAGATTTCCTGTAGCCTATGTATAGAGCCTCATGGCGCAAAGTAGTAAAGCTGCGGTACTGCAGTTCAAGCTCTCTGCTCACGACCTGAGTTCGATCCCGGCGGAAGCTGGGTTTTCAGGTAGCCGGCTTGAGGTCGACTCAGCCTTCCATCCTTCCGAGGTCGGAGAAATGAGTACCAGCTTGCTGGGGGAGGGGGGGAGAGTGTAGATGACTAGGGAAGGCAATGGTAAACCACCCCGTAAAAAGTCTGCCGTGAAAATGTTGTGATGTGACGTCACCCCAGAATCAGAAATGACTAGTGCTTGCAGCTTTACCTACCTTTATGCTTATTATATTGAGGGGCTATGTATGCCTTAACAAGGCAAAAATCTATTGAACTGTACAGCTACAGCCTGCACATGCTGGGCACACTTGGCCCTAATTGTACTACTGTGGCCTGAAGTATCACAGAGACTAGAATAGCCAGGCCTTCTTTGGGTCTGCCCTTTCTCTCTGCAGCAGAGGCACGTAATTCACACACACAGAGCTTCCCTTCAGCCATGCAATGATCATCCTTGTGCAGTAGCGGCAGCTGCTGCCAAAGCAATATTTTTTAATAAAAAAAAAAATCCTGCACAGCCAGTGAGAAACCCCGCTGTGCAAAACCCCCATCTGCACTACACAAATGCTAAGCGCTGCCACTGTTATTGTAGCACCTTGACAGACTGAGAAGCGCAGGGGGGTCCTCGGATGACACGCGCAAGAACGGCTGGGCTTGTTTACCTGAGATTGCAAGCAGCATTTTCCTTCGTGCACCAAAAGTAGTAATCCCAAGCTCTTTCAGATCCTGATCTGTGAGAGTTAGGAATGTCTGAAGATCAATCTGTGGGGAGGGGGGGGGGGATAACAAAAAGAATATACTGTTTGGTCGTGGGAGAAGCCTTTTTGCTTAAGAAAAGCATGAAGCCTTTTTGCCACAAAATATTTTAAATGTATGTTTTGCAGTGAGGCGATTCATATGTGATACCTATAACCAGGGGTGCAATTCTAGCAGGAGCTCCTTTGCATATGAGGCCACACACCCAATGTAGCCAATCCTCCAAGAGCGTACAAAAAAGAGCCTTTGTAAGCTCCAGGAGGATTGGCTGCATCAAGGGGTGTGGCCTAATATGCAAAAGAGCTCCTGCTAGAATTCCACCCCTGCCTATAACCTCACTGAAGAAACGGAACAGAGCACAGTAGGAGAGATTAAAGACACACCAATTGGAGCATGATTCACAACACCAGAGAAATACATCATGTAAGTTTCTTTGCTGTTATTTTCCAGCCTTTAATTTTTTTGGTTTTAATGACCAAGCCTTTTGATTACTGCTACCACATCACCTGATCCTAAACCCTTCAGTTTCTTGTAATTTTTGTTAAAGCTGTACGAAAAGTGTTGCAGTGTATAAAAAAAATGGGGTAACTCTGTTTGCCCTCACAACAAAAAGCTAACCTCTATCTTTCCCCTTTAAAATAAGCTTTGTATTTCTTCTGAGAGTCACCAAGAAACACTTACAATAGATGGCTTCTGAAAATACTAGATGCCACAGCGGAATTTCTAGGTGCCCTATCTCCTAGGACATGCCAAATCCTGGCTCTTGTCACTGAAGATGACAGGACTCAAACTGCTACAAGCATGCATAAATGGTGTGTAAACTAGCTGAAAGCTGACAGGCCTGAAATTGAATATCTAACATCTCAAAGTCATTGCCTTACCGACTGTAGGAATATAAAACTGCCACGTGTGAACACACATCTTGGTTAATCAGGCAGGAAAACAACTGCCCATTCAAACTAACTTCTCAGCTGAATTGGTAATAGCTGGCTACATGGATCACACTGATTTCATAAGGTAATGCTATTAATAAATAAAATTATTGGTGAATCTAATAAAATGGTGAATTTACATGATGATGTAGAGGTATCTATGACTTTAACAATGACCAGAACACTGTAGTCAGAGAGAGCAGTAGACATTTTATGAGCATTTTCAGGTCTATCATTCAGGTATTTACCATGGCACTTGGTGAAGAAGATAGAAGATATTGGATTTATATCCCGCCCTCCACTCCGAAGAGTCTCAGAGCGGCTCACAATCTCCTTTACCTTCCTCCCCCACAACAGACACCCTGTGAGGTGGGTGGGGCTGGAGAGGGCTCTCACAGCAATTGCCCTTTCAAGGACAACCTCTGCTAGAGCTATGGCTGACCCAAGGCCATGCTAGCAGGAGCAAGTGGAGGAGTGGGGAATCAAACCCGGTTCTCCCAGATAAGAGTCCGCACACTTAACCACTACACCAAACTGGCTCTCCCACACCAAACTGGTGCTCACCCAGGTGACCATGGGATCATTTCCCATTGCCTCACATTAAAAACAGAGTGCCAGCTTGTAGCATCCAAGGTAACTTGTATAAGCACCTCTACTACTGACAGCAGAAATATGAGATTCATCACAGAGGCTATAACCAGGCCTTGAATTCAGCAGGAGCTCACAGGAGCACAGCTCCTGAACCTTTTTGAGGGTTCCCTCTCCCCTTCCTCCTCCTCCCCACCTACCATTGAATAGTAGGTGCAGCTGGGTAACAATCCCTGGATGAGCTCCACCACCTATTTTTCTACAAAATGACCCCTGGCTATAATCCAAATCCATAGTTTCAGGAACAAGTTTTCCAAGTGTATTTGCACATCTATACTCCTGAAATCATCTCACACACATTCAATTGCCTCTGTACTGTAGTCCTATGAAGGGATGCCACCCATCTTAATCTGACAATTTAAAAATGTCAAGAAAAAAAAAAAGCTCAAAGAAATCAGCTGCAGTTGGGTCTATAGCACCAGCTGCCGTATTCTAACCCAGAAAAGGACATCCAGGAGAGCAAGCCAGTAGTGTTGTTTGGAAACTGAGGGTGAGTGACAGGTAGTGAAACCCCAGGCAGTTTGGTCACAACAGCCAGGGCTTTTTTTGTAGCAGGAACTCATTTGCATATTAGGCCACACACCCCTGATGTAGCCAGTCCTCCAAGAGCTTACAGCGCTCCTATTACAGGGCCTACTATACGCTCCAGGAGGACTGGCTACATCAGGGGTGTGTGGCCTAATACGCAAAGGAGTTCCTGCTACAAAAAAAGCCCTGACGACAGCCATTTATTTTGGCAAATGTTCCAGAAATCATCCACAGCATGAAACCATGCCATTTTTTTTTGCACACCCTTGTTTTTATATACCACAAAGTGCTTTCATCCAAGGCTGTGTTGGCTACAAAACATAAAACTGCACGTTCAGTAAATCCAGATTCTAAACCAAGAAAAGCTAGATTCTGCAGCCTATATATATATGGTGCAAACTGAATATATTTTCACAGCTCTCCTAATTTTGCATTATTTATTCTCATTCCCCAAGATCCAGGAGGGGTTACAAGGGAGAAGAAGAAGATGATGATGATATTTGATTTATATCCCGCCCTCCACTCCAAATCTTAAGAGTCTCAGAGCGGCTCACAATCTCCTTTACCTTCCTCCCCCACAACAGACACCCTGTGAGGTGGGTGGGGCTGAGAGCAGCTGCCCTTTCAAGGACAACCTCTGCCAGAGCTATGGCTGACCCAAGGTCATTCCAGCAGGTGCAGGTGGAGGAGTGGGGAATCAAACCCGGTTCTCCCAGATAAGAGTCCACACACTTAACCACTACACCAAACTAGGCCATGGCACTGAAACCTCATCTTTAGTGTCTGGAAATATCCTCCAATCTCCTTTCAGCATACCTTGCTGTCTGTCACAGAGCGCAAGCATCTTAGGATGCTGTGTTGTGGGCCCAGTTCTTTCATGGAAAGAAGCTGGACGGGGAAGCAAGAAGCACAGGAAGGCTAAAGCAGGAATATGTCCATAACTGAATTCACACAAACTTCTGTTCCTATCTAGATCTGCCACAGCCCACTGATCCACAAGCACACCCATGCTGCAGGGGGCCATTCATGCACTGCAGGTTAATACACATCACGGAATGATCAGGGGTCATTTTGTAGGGAAAAAGAGGTGCTGGAGCTCATTAGCACAACTCATTTGCATATGCCACACATCCCCGGAAGGTGGACTCAATCCTATCAGCTCAGCATCTACCTTCAAAATTCTTCTTGAATTATAATTGTCATAATAAAACCTTACTGCCACCATACTTCTAAAATTATTTTCTTCTATGTGGCCACAGTGGCATGATGAAGATTTCTGTCTGTCTAATTGATACGTTTTGGTTATTTTCCCGCTTTTTGTGGGGAAAAGTATTAGGACATTTGTTAAATCATAGAGTTCAGCAAAATTCTCACGGGGGAGGGGGGGGGTTGAACGATGGAGCCCAGAAGCAAGTATTTTTTTTTGGGGGGGGGGGGGTAAGAAAGAGCACAATAAAATTTAGAGGTTCCGGAACTCTGCTCCTGTGAGCTCCTGCCCAAAATGAGGTCTTGGAATGATTATGAGGGAACTAAAAGCTTTAAGGGGCAGACTGAAGACAAGCACAGAGTTCTGAATGCGCTGATGTCTGATGGTGCCTCTTCAAGGACTGTAATGGTAGATCTTCACAGGATAGTCCATGGAAGTACAGCAGGTGGTAGTCATTGAGCAGTTTGGTTTGGAAAGTAATCAAAACACTCCAGCGGGAACAACAGTGGCAACAACAACTGAAAAAGCCTTCCGCCGGACACTGACCTCTTGTTGCTGGAAAATGTCTGTGTATTTGCCCAAGCCAAGTTTGCTGAACAGCTCAGGCAGGTCCGACCCTTTAAATAGACTGTTCAAGTTACAGCCGTTGCTTCCGGTCAGCGAAGAGATGCAGTCCATATAGTTGCTGCTGCTGAGATAATGTTCGGCTGGACATTCAAGAGAGGAAGCGACCGTTGAGTTTCCAAGCAGTTTGTCATTCCCGTTAAAGAAACACAGCCCACTGAACTACTGTAAGGGTGCACAAGCCACTCTGATGTGCAGCTTTTGTTTATTTTCTGCACAAAGCAGTTCGCTTTCAATACAAGGTACAATGCAAAACCACAATTTAATCATGATAACTGTGGTTAGTGGGATCATTCATTTAGTGGGATTGCTCAACAACTCTGTTTAGTTTGTCAATCCAGTATCTGAAACCATGGTTTGAAGTTGGTTCATTAATCACAGTTAAGCCTTCGCTACCCTTATGTATGAGGTATGGTCTGCACATGTTCTTCCTGACTTATTTCCTGCCCCTGTCCCCATACCCCACCACCAGGGGTGGAATTCTAGCAGGAGCTCCTTTGCATATTAGGCCACACATTCCTGATGTAGCCAATCCCCCAAGAGCTTACAAGGCTCTTTTTTGTAAGCTCTTGGAGGACTGGCTACATCAGGGGCGTATGGCCTAATATGCAAAGGAGCTCCTGCTAGAATTCTACCCCTGCCCACCACTGTACTCCTCTGGGCTATTGAGATGCCTAGTCAGGAGTGATGGTCTCAGAAGCAGCATCTGCTATGTGATCAATGGCTCATTCCTTGAACTATCATCTGAGAACCAAATCCTAGTTTCAGAAAGCTAGCTACAAAAACCCCAACAAACCGTAATTTTGTGTTAGGTCTGAACTGAGTCAATATTTACAATACACTGAAAGCACTATGAAAAGGCATTCAAAGTACTGCCAGAAATGGAGGAACTATGTACTATATATACTAGAAAACCAGGGCTGATGCTCATAATGGCAGCCCTGTATCAAGATCTCTCCCCCCCCCTTTTATAATACACACTCCAACTTTATACTAAATATTTCTCTACCCAAACCAGGAACCCAAGATGTGGTATGGAAACAATCAGGGCTTTTTTTGTAGCAGGAACTCCTTTGCATATTAGGTCACATACCCCTGATGTAGCCAATCCTCTAAACAGGGGTCCTCAAACTACGGCCCATGGGCCAGATGCGGCCCGCTGAGGACGTTTATGCGGCCCGCCGGGTTATGGCAAAATCAGACCGGAAGTGACGTTCGACCTAAACGCGCGTTAGCAACGCACACTTCCGGCACTGGGCTGAGGCAGCGGAGACAGAGTGTAAAGTGATATCGAGGTGAGGTGAGTTCCCAGGCTGGGGTGTGTGGTGTGGGGAAGGGAGAGAGATGCAGAAGACAGAGAACTGACGGCCCGCGGCCTTGTACAGTAACGGCAGTCCGGCCCTCCAACAGTCTGAGGGACAGTGAACTGGCCCCCTATTTAAAAAGTTTGAGGACCCCTGGCTCTAAGAGTTTACAGGGCCTACTGTAAGTTCCAGGAGGATTAGCTACATCAGGGGTGTGTGGCCTAATATGCAAAGGAGTTCTGGTGAATGAGAACAATAGTTCATCTGGTCCAGCATCCTGTTTTCTGGAGTTGCCAACCAGGTACCACAAGGAAGGGCTTAAAGCATCTCCACTGCTACTATCCCCAGTGGTATATTGTTTCCAAACATGGAGATCCCATTCAGCCACTGTGGCTGAGGGCTATCGACAGACCTGTCTGTAAAGGAAAGTGAACTACATGTTGTGGCAAGAGAGGGAACTCAACACGCTGCTGACATTTCCAGAGGAAGGCTTGCATTTCTAACATTTAGCTGTGCTCTAGTATTCCAACATGGCATCATTCATAAAACATAATTTGTGTTTGGAACAAATTTGATCTCATCCAACATCATTGTATCAGTTCCTCCATGCCCCCATTTTTTTTTTAAAAAAAGAAGCTTTAAAAAGTCATTACCGGATTTGTTTTGTTTCCGTTTAGGGCTGCCAATGGACGAGACAAAATTGCTGGGAGCCGCGGGACCAATGCCGTTATGATCTCTCCAGTTATCTGAGTCACTACCGCCGCCCAGATGC
The DNA here is from genome assembly GCF_032191835.1 of Heteronotia binoei. NCBI lineage: Eukaryota > Metazoa > Chordata > Lepidosauria > Squamata > Gekkonidae > Heteronotia > Heteronotia binoei. The sequence continues at coordinate 20,214,532 of NC_083228.1, read as the reverse complement.
TCCCGGCTGTTGGACCGCGAGAGAGACATGGATGAACCCTTTAAGAAAGGCCAGAAGGGGGGGGGGGGAGGTAGGGGCGGGTTAACATGAAAGCTGAGCAGAAAAATTGCTATACCCATTGCTTGACACAGTTACATGCAACAACCAGTAGTGACCCTCATTGCAGGAAGGGCTGTGGCTCAGTGGCAGAGCATCTGCTTGGCGTGCAAAAGGTACCCAATTCAACCCCTGGCATCTCTAGAGCAAAGGATCAGGTAAGACGGGGTGTGAAAGACCTGAGACACTGGAGAGCTGCTGCCAGTCTGAGTAGACAGCATTGACCTTGATGGATCAAGAGTCTGTGATCCATCAGAATAAGCCAGCTTCAGGCTTCAGTGCAGGCCAGCAGAGGCCCAACAAAGGCAAGTGTGCACAGAAGAAGCAAGAGGGAGGATATCCTGCAGGATAACCGGGTTCTCGTAACTCCACTTGTCATTTTCCCTGACACTGCCTCCACAGGCAGCTGAAGGCAACATTAAGCCTTGATGTCTGCAGACACTGGAGTCTGATACACTTTTACATGCACCGCAGCCAGCCACTACCTCATTTTTTTTAAATTTAAAAGTTATTAGTTTTCTTAGTTTACACAAGTTTTCTCCAGGTATTACTTATACAGGTAAGACACTTAGCCAAAAAAAAAAAAAGAACCCCCCCCCCATCATAGTAATAGCATAAACTACATATCAAAAGTAGATGAAGTTCTGGTAGATTACGTTCCTAGGCAAGATATCATGTTCAGTCGGGTAAGTAACAACTGGGTACCATTGCTATATGATCTTTTTCTCATACAGTTTTGGGGAAATATCTTTATTGGAGTATGCTAATTTACTAAGAATGAAAAAACCCCAAATTTTGTTCCCCCATGTATTTAGGGTCACTGTGTAAGGAGTTTTCCAGTTGTATGCCAATAGTGTTTTTGCAGCTGCTAATAAAATTGACGCAATTTCTCATTTCCTTTTAGGTACTCCCGAATGAGACCAGTTTTCCAGCAGAAGTACTTCAAGATTGTGAGGTAAGTGGATGTTTAGTATAGTGAAGCTCGGTTACAATAGCTTTCCAGTATTTTTGTACATAGGGGCAGGACCACCATAGATGAAGGTAGGTAGCCAATTGACCACATTGTTTAGGGCAGGTTGGGAGTATTTGAACCCTTAAATTTGTACAGAGTTGAAGGTGTTAAATACCACCTTGCCATAAGTGCATACGTTTGAAATCTAACTGTAAAGATCTTTGAGGTGTTACCTGGGGAGGTCCAGGTGTTGTCCTAGTCTTCCTGAGATATTGTTTTGTTTAGAACTATAGACCAATATTTTTGTTATAGTGTACTCTCTTCTTCCTCTGAAGCACTTAATAGTTTGTATAAGAACCTGGTGAGTCCAATATGATGTTCTTTTCCTAGCTATATCAGTCTTTCTAAAGGTGTTAAGTCTCTAATAAGTGCTTGTTTCGTGGGTTTAGAACTTAGGCAATGTCGTAATTGCATATATTGAAACCACTGCACTTTTTGGTTCAGTTTTTGCTCTAAGCTTGTTTTTTCTATAATTGCCCCATTCTCCCCAAAATGCTTGATGCAGGTGAAACCTGCTTCCTCCCATTTGTTTAACACTGCAGGATTTAAACTTGGCATGGACCATCTCTGGTTGGTGTAAGAGGATAGTGGGGATGTTTGTGGAGCTAGTTTTCCTTGATGTTTATACCACAGAAATAATGAGTGGTCTAAAAATGTTTTACTGTTATTAACCCTGTTTTTTAACTAATTTTGGGTTCCATAGCATGTCATATAGGATGGGGCTGCCCATTGAATTTGATTCTACTGAAACCCATTCAGGTGGGTTTTTCCCTGTGGCTGCTTTAATAAGTGAGCCTATATTAATTGTTTCATAGTAAAGTTTCAAATTCGGAATGTCTATTCCTCCTCTAGCTGTTGGTCTGTTAAGTGTTTTAATACCAATTCTGGGCTTTTTATGTGTCCCAAAAAATTTGCTAAACATACTTTGCCATAACTTAAATGTTCTGGGTGAAATCTTTATTGGCAAGGTTCTAAATAAGAAAAAAAATCTGATGCTTACAGCAAGCGCCAGGATTGCTCCCTCCGCCCTCTGATCCCAGCGCTTGCTTTAAGCATCAGAGCTGGAGCCAGGCAGACAAGCACAGAGGAAGCACGCTGCCCCCTCCACAGCCGGCGCTCGCGAAGCGCTGGGTTTGCGGAGGGGGCGGGTGCTTCCTCCGTGCCTGTCTGCCTGGCTCCAGCTCTGATGCTTAAAGCAAGCGCTGGGATCGGAGGGCAGAGGGAGCGATCCTGGCACTTGCTGTAAGCGTCAGAGCTGGAGCCAGGCAGACAGGCACGGAGGAAGCATGCTGCCCCCTCTGCAGCCGGCGCTCGCGAAGCGCTGGGTTTGCGGTGGGGGCAGCGTGGAGCGATCCCAGCGCTTGCTGGAAGAAGCTGGAGCCAGGCAGGCAGGCGCGGGGGAAGTGCTGGGATCGGAGGCGGAGGCAGCGGATCGCCCCCCAGGAGGAAGGTGCGTCCTATGGTCCGGAGCACCTTATGGTCCGAAAAATACGGTATATTATTCTACATGTTTTCTGTTATTTGACTTTCCATGCTAGCATTATTGTTTTTGGAGACTTCATCCAAAATGCCTGCTTCATATAGAGCAGGTCTATTGAAGTTTTAGATGTAACTAAAGCTTCCAAGGCTTTCCTTTCTAATTTAAGTGTGTATATTTTTTGCTCCGTTTGTTTATGAGTGTACTCTAGTTGGGAGATCCTTTCCTGTATTGCACTAATTTGTTGTTCTTTCTCTTTTTTTTAGGATGGAGCCAATTGATATTAGTTGCCTTCATTGCATCCCAAGTATTGCATGCCGAAGTGTCCTGGATCCTGTTTTCCTTAAAATAAAGCTTAATGTTGTTGGCTATCTCTTCCTTGATTTTCTGTTTTAATAAAAGTGATGCGTTTAGCCTCCATCTGTAGTCTGATTTGTTTGCTTCTCCGGTATGCAGTTTGCACGAAATGGGCGAATGATCGGACCAGAGTTTAAACTCTATGTCCGCTGCACTTATTCTGTCGGGCATATTGGATGAAGTCTCCAAAAATAATTAAAATTAGATGGGGTGATGTCAGAAAGAAGTCAATGTGGGTGAAAGTGTTATGGCAAAGCGAGAAGTATTTGTGATCCCTTTCCCCTTTGTGTTGTGTCCTCCAAATGTCATGGAGGCCATACTGTTCTAGTAGACAGTGTAAGTTTGTTTTCCTATTCTGTGGAACAGTGGATTTATTGAATTTGGATTTATCCCAGTATTTGTCAGCAATATAGTTAAAGTCACCCCCCATCAAAGTATCACCTTGTTGGAATGTCTGAAGTTGTTCTAAAAGTTCTTGCAAGAATTTCAACTGGTTGTTATTGGGTGCATACACTGAGCCAATTGTCAACATTTTACCATCAAGTTTTCCTTTTATGAAGTTGAATCTCCCTTGCTTATCTTTTAATTCTGCTTCCAGCTCAAACTTCACTGTTTTAGCTAATAATATAGCTGTGCCCCTCGCTTTGGACGAGCCAGGAGAGGAGAATTGCTGTGTATACCATTTAATGGAAAGAAGTGGGATTGACTCATTTCTGTGGTGTGTCTCTTGAAGAAGCAAAATCTGGGGCTTAACCTCTAAAATGTGACTTGTTATTCTCTTTTTTTTATGCAATTATTAAGTCCCCTCACATTCCAAGACCAGATTGAATGCATAATAACAACCTATCCAAGATGTTCTAAATTATAAATAAGCTCTCAAAAGATCTTAAAGATACCAGCTCTATCTTACCTATATATTAACAGCTATTGTGGTAATTATAACAGATAACTTATGTCAAATAACCAGTACTATATGAAAAATAATAGTCTACTGAAGAATGAACCAGAACTATAACTTATGAAGAAGACAGAGAAGAATAAAGAGGCTAAAAGCTAAAGAGAAAAACAAACTCCTAAACAGAGAAAAGCAAGATAAGGAGAAAAAAGCTTAAAAGGGGGAGTATTAATTGAAAGCCCAAACAGGTATATCAAATATAAAGATGTATAATATAGAAATTATATCTTAAAGCCAGTTGCCAACCTTATCACTAAATTATTTTTACCCACACCACTAACCCAACTACTAGTCTTTCTGTGACCACTATCATTGCAAACCGACTATTTGGTAACTGAACTTGGAGCACAACCCTCTTACATGGTCGCCCTCCCGCCCTTGCCGCTTACTATATTAGCATTTACACACTCAAATTTTCCACGGAGTTGCATTTCGCAGGAGTTCACCTTTAGGTTTCAAGAAGTTCAACAAGCTATATTCCATAAAGACCTCTATTCTTGTTGTTTGTCGGGTGTCCAGCAATGATAGCTTTCTTTTAGCCTATTTCCTATTTGGATCAGTAGGTACTTCTAGTCCCAGTGTTTTAAGTAACTTTGTTCCACTGTCATCTGTTGCATACAAAATACTTCAATTTCTATTCACCATGATTTTTCCAGGCACAACCCAGCAATAAGGAATATGTTCTTCTCCAAGTTTGGTTGCGGTCATCTTAAATTTTTGGTGTATTGCCAAAGTCTCAGGAGGTAAATCTGGATACACTTCGATTCTTGCATCTTGGAAAGTCAGGTATCCTAGCTCTTTGGCTTTAGCAAGAACCATTTTTGTTTGTCTTATATCAGCAAAAGAGACTAGGATGTCTCTAGGTTGTCGTCTATTTGCCTTGCTTAAATTTCCAATCCGATGTGCCCTTAGTAGAACAGGATACAGTCCTTCTTTGAACTGGAGGACTGGGGCGAGCCAAACATTCATATCTTGAAGAAGTGTTGAAGTTTCATTTGGATTTTCTTCAAAGCCTCTAAATTTAAGGTTCTGAGATCTTGCCTGGGTTTCCAACTGAAGTACTCTGTCTTTTAAAGTCTGCGCCTCTGAGTGCATCTTTAGGTTTTCAGCTTGCAATAATGTTCCCAGTTTCATAGCATTTTCTGCAGTGAGGTCTGGTTTTTTCAGTGCTGTGGAAAGATCATTAATTTGTTCAGACAGAGGGTGAATAATTTCCTTCAGCTTTACATCAAGCTTGTCCAGAATGGTTTTCTCAGTGTCCAATAAAGCTGTTTTAAGCATATTCTGCATGGTAGTCGTTGTGAGAGGTTCTTCAGAGGAGCCTTTTCCACCTGCAGTTTCAGACGTCATTTTTTCTGTCTCCGCCGCTGCTCTCCTTTCCCCTGACACTTGAAGCTCTGTGGTGAGGGCTGCTTTAGCAGTCGCTTTTACTCTTTGTTTATTTGGAGAGAGGCTTCCCCTGTCTTTTTTCATTGATTTATGTTGAAAACCCCGTGGAGGAGAGTGGATATCGGCAGGAATCCAGGGCGGTCAGGCAGCACTTTAGGATCAAGCGTCCACCATTTCCCTTGTGACGCCCCACCCAGGTCAGTCACTACCTCATTTAAGAACATAAGAAGAGCCCTGCTCCGTCAGACCAGCAGTCCATCGAGTCTAGCATCCTATCTCACACAGTGGCCAACCAGTGTCCCTGAATGGACAATAACAGGCCATAAGAGGCCGAGGCCTTCCTATGATGTTGCCTCCTGCCTCTGGGATTCAGAGGCTTAGTGCCTCTGAATGAGGAGGTTCCTCCATGCCTAGTAGCCACCATGCCTGATAGGACTTATCCACCATGAATCTATCTAATCCCCGTTTAAAACTGTTTATTCCTGGGGCCACTGCTACACCCTCTGGCAGCATATTCCACATCTTAAGCACTCTCTGTGTGTGGCAGTATTTCCTTTTGTCCATCCTGAACCTACTGCCCCATCAGTGTTCTTTATTTGTGCAGAGCGCAGTAAACCAGCCCTGTAACAAATATGCACTAGATTTGATATTTGGTCCGGCTCAGCATATCCAATGCGTCCGCAGCAATTACTAGAAGAGTCACCATTGTATTGTTTAGCTACTGGTACACCTTGAATATGAACTTAAGATTGGTCTTTCTATAGAACACCCAGCTGGAACAACAGAATAGAAAAATCCAAAGATTACAGCATTTGGTTTGATATTTATGTTTTTATACCTTAATGTGGTTTTATGTTCCATGTATTTACATGAACATGTAAGCTGCCCTGAGCCTGCTGTCATGGGGAGGGTGGGATATAAATTGGATAAAATAAAAAATAAACACTTTTTGGCCTTCTTGTTCCCGTAGGGTTTCCAGTCCCCATTTCTGGGAGAGGGGGATTCCCTGCTTTCCAGCGCTCCTTCTTGTTGCCAGCCAGTTGGCTGATGGGGGAAACCCTGCCCCCAAAACAGCCACATCATGCGGGACATCCCCGAAATAATGATGTTATGCAGAAGTGATGTTGTCATGTTTGGGACATTGTACAGTGATGCTTCGGCTTTTGGATAAAACTCGATGGTTTGAGGGCAATTTTAACAGAGTTTTGCCCTCAGAACAGTGTTTCTATGTGATATCCCCAACATGTTTTCAAGATTATGTAGGGGTTAGAGAAGGTAGAGAAAGTAGTACTTTTCTCCCTTTCTCACAATACAAGGACTTGTGGACATTCAATGAAATTGCTGAGCAGCTGGGTTAGAACAGATAAAAGGAAGTACTTCTTTACCCAAAGGGTGATTAACACATGGAATTCACTGCTACAGGAGGTGGTGGCAGCTACAAGCACAGACAGATTCAAGAGGAGATTGCATAAACATATGGAACAGAGGTCCATCAGTGGCTGTTAGCCACAGTGTACTTTTGGAACTCTCTGCCTGGGGCAGTGATGCTCTGTATTTGTGGTGCTTGGGGGGGCCACAGTGTGAGGACTTTCTAGTGCCCTGGCCCCACTGGTGGACCTCCTGATGGCACCTGTTTTTTTGGCCACTGTGTGACACAGAATGTTAGACCTGATGGGCCACTGGCCTGATTCAACATGGTTTCTCTTATGTTCATGATGATGTCACTTCCGTGTGATGCCATCACATTGCGGATATCATGCAATGTCCCCGCCCCCTCCAGGAACGCTTCTCAAATGCCCCCACCGGCAAGAAGGTAGGACCTGGCAACCCTACATTCCCCTGGCCGGAACTTCTCAGAGGCATTCTTCATCTTCAGCAGACTCAGCACTCTTTACCTTGCTGCCATTGAGCCTGTGACCTTCCTTGTTTTACTGAGGACATCACAGCCAGCCACTATCAAAACTGCACTGGTTAGCCCAGTCGGCTCAGTAAAGCAGCCGTAAGGGCAGAGAATGACAAAGGCAAGGGAAGGTGAACAGCACTGAGGAGCGGCTGCTGCCTAGGGAACAAGAGGCAATGGAACGGTTCCAAACAATACAAATGTACTCAAAGACTACTGAAAGTGGGAAAATGATGCACACAGACACACAAATAAAAGGTCAGGATGGAGCCTTCAGGGACCAAATCAAGCCCCAATACACAAACAGCCTTAACAGATATACTCAGCAGACCCTTATCTCCTGCTTTACAAACAGGTCCTCTGAAGGATAATGTGTGCTTATTAATACTCAATTTTAAAAAGCAGCCTACTGAAGAATTGAACTCTGCATCCCCGTGCCAGTTTCCCCAAGGCAGGCAAAAATAAAGCCCTGCATAAAATATAGAGAGCAAAGACCTAAAAGGCTCAAAGCATCAGTTGGATTTGAGATTTTGGGAGTTTCCACCCCCCCCCCCAAGGCTTTTTAGCAGGAACCCCTTTGCATATTAGGCCACACACCCCTGATGTAGTCAGTCCTCTAGGAGCTTACAGTAGGCCCTGTACTAACAGCCCTGTAAGCTCTTGGAGGATTGGCTACATCAGGGGTGTGTGGCCTAATTTGCTAAGGAGTTCCTGCTACAAAAAAGGCCCTAGTTGGAGCATATGGTTAAAGGCGTCTATAAATGGCATTTCATAGGCAATAGAGTTTGCACTCATAATGCTGGAAAACAAAAAGTGGAGCAAACAGACAGTGACAAAGAATGGCAAGCAGTGTAAAAATTAATTTCCGCAAGTAAAAGACTGCCTCCCAGAAAAATAACAATTTTGAATAAAAGGCACTTGTCTGGCCACTCCAAAACTAAACTTGTATGCCAGTGTTTTGCTTTCTGCAATACTTTAACAAAGAGAGGGGGGGGGGGGAAAGTCCTACCAACGTCACAGCCCTTTTTGTCCGGTCTGTCTCCACCCTGACTTGGAAGTGAAATCAGTTCTCCAGCAACAGTTTCTTTTGCCACCCTCCACCCCCAATCAGCAGGTTGGTGTCCCAACCCACAAGCCCCTCTCAGCTTCCTGGTAAAGGCTTGACATCATTTTCCAGAATGATAAGCCAAGTACCGTGGCAGGATTGCTTTTTAAGGCCAGTGGGAGCACTGAAAACCACCCAAAACATGTAGTAAAACAAAGGGACCTGTGGTGTTTTGGGTAAAGAATTATTTTTCCCACATGTCCTAAAACACAGTGCAAACAATAAGCGCTGGAGTCTCTGAAGAAATCGTTTATGGAGCAAAGAAGCCCAGGGGCTGTGGTTTGTTGCTGGGCTACGGCCAAATGACTCAGACACAGAAAAACATTTTTAGTCTCCTAATAAACTACAACTCAAAAAAAAAAGAAAAGAAAAGGAAGCAAAAGTAAAATGGCTCTGGAAGATAATGGAAAACACACGGTACTCTGTTATCTAAACTTGTTCCAAAGGAAAAACCTACTTTGTTTTATCACTTAAAGCCCATTCAGAGATGTGCAGATGGTTTGCATCCCATTTAAAGCAATAATTTTGACTTTGTGTGAGGCAAGGAATTAATAAGAGTATATAGCTTTGGCCATGGTTCATACTCAAATAGGAGTAAAGTGTGGTCTTACCATCGGCCTTTTATTTTGCCTCAGTCCTGTCACCTTCAACGACAAATCACCCTTTCCCTCTCACAGCTTTTCCCCAGTAAAAAGGCGGCAAAACCAGACTGCCTAGGGCTGAGGAAATATATGGAATATGTGGTATGTGGCAAGGATTGTTCCTTCATGAGGCGAAGAGAATTCTATAGTCTAAAGGGAGAAAGAGCTGCCGGAAGCACAGTGTACAGTATTCTACGACCACAAAAGCCAAGCACAGTCCTGAAAGAATACTCTGTTCCCCTCAGCACCACCCACCCAAAACACCACAATCTCATTGCTGATGAGCCACAGCAAATCACAGCAGGAAGAGGAGGAAATTAGGGAATCCAAACAGGATTGTGGTGTTCTGTGTGAAAGCCAGACAGGACAAGCGATGTGGAGTGAGATTCTTTCAAAGTGCAAATCATGGAGGGGTGCGAAGAGAAGACTGTTAGCATTAACTCTCAGGGCAGTTAAGACATTTTGGTCCTTGGAGGGGAGGGCAGGAGATACCCCATCTTCAACCCAAGCAACTGCCATCGTAACATCAGAGACAGAGAAGTGTTCTTTGGTTCTCAGAACATCAAGGGCTTCTCATCCGTGGGAGGAAGGCTTAAAATAGTCACTCACTAAGAGGGATGAATACAGACAGTCCTTGAATTCAGCAGGAGCTCACAGAAGCACAGCTCCTGAACCTTTCTGACGGCCCCCTCCTACTCCTGCCCACCTGCCTTGTCCATTGAATAGTAGGTGCAGCTGCATAACAATCCCTGGATTAGGAGAGCAGGCAGCTAGCTAGCCACCAGGAGCATTGCCACACCCCCATCAGCCCTCATTAACCCCTGGAGAAGCTCACACCACCCTTTCTACACTTCTTTGTGACTTTGGGTAGTGGCCAAGGAGAGCCCCAGGTGAGCAAGGCCTGCTTGGGCTGGCTGGATCTCTAGCCGGCCCAAGCAGGCCTCACTCACCCAGGGCTCTCCTTTCTTGTGTCAGGTTGCTTTTGGCTGGTGGGAGGAGGGGCAGCATATGCTAATGAGTTATGCTGATGAGCTCCACCACCTATTTTTCTACAAAACAATGCCTGTACACAGAACAGGGGGTGGGGGAGGGATTGCTAATGATTTATTAAAGTGAGGTAAACTGCTTTGAAGACTACAATTTTTTGTAGCAGGAACTCCTTTGCATATTAGGCCACACCCCTCTTATGTAGCCAATCCTCCAAGAGTTTACAGGGCTCTTGTTACAGGGCCTACTGTAAATTCTCGGAAGACTGGCTACATCAGGGGTGTGTGGCCTAATACGCAAAGGAGTTCCTGCTATCAAAAAAAGCTCTAAATGTAGTGAATATATTTTCAGACTGGGACTCTGAGTGCTACTCTATATGTCATATTAGGACAAACTGCTCAAATACTTTCCCATATACATTAAGAGGGAGTAAGATTTATACTATGGATACCCCTTGCAAGTTCCCCCCAGAATCATTCCTATGGCAACCAAGCATAGCTTTCCATTTTGTGGAATCATAACCATGGCCCACTATCCTTGGCATACAAATGATCACACAACACTCTCTTATACTGGATCAGACCATCGGTCCATCAAAGTCAGTATTGTCCACTCCTATGTATTTGGACAGTATTGTCCAGAGACTGGCAGCAGCTCTCCAGGGTCTCAGGTCTTTCCCATCCCATACTATCTGCAAGGTTCTTTCAACTGGAGATGGCATGGATCGAACCTGGGACCTTCTGTGTGCCAAGCAAATAGTCTATCACTGAACCACAGCCTGTCCCTGGATTGGTCACCACCAGGTTCACTGAAACATCTGACAGGCCATAGGCAGGGCTATTTTTGTAGGAAAAGCCCAGTAGGAACTCATTTGCATATTAGACCATACCCCCTGGCATCACCATTGTTTCACAGATGGCTTTTTGGTAGAAAAAGTCTAGCAGGAACTCATTTGCACATTAGGCCACACGCCCTGACACCAAGCCAGCCAGATCTGTGCTCCTGCTCAAAAAAAAAAGCCCTGGCCATAGGAATTGGCTAGAAACACTTTGGGAGTGATCCACCACAGACACGCTAGTCATTTATATTTCCTGCAAGCTATTTCTTGTACAATGCCTGGATTCTGCAAAACGTCCATCAAACAAGTTTTTAATACCCATCAGCCTTAAGGAGGATCCCTCCAGTTAATAATGGGCAGGGCTCTTTTTCTAGCAGGAGCTCCTCTGCATATTAGGCCACACCCCCCTGATGTAGCCAATCCTCCTGAAGCTTACAGTAGGCCCTGTACTAAGAGCCCTCTAAGCTCTTGGAGAATCAGCGGGGAGTAGCCTAATATGCAGAGGAACTTCTGCTAGAAAAAGAGCCCTGATAAGGTAAGCTTGCAGAGTTCGTGGACTGAGCTTCCCCATATCTTAATGTCCCCAAAGACCTTGGAAGGGCAAGCTGAAGGAGCATGTGAAAGCGGTTCCCCACCTTTGCCCCCGGAAAAATCATTTGAAAACTAGGCAACACAAGAGGTTAAGTGAGGAGTAAATAAACAGGCATGGGAAGAGAAAGGAAGAGGTGAATTTAGTCAGTTCCTGCTTCTCACAACAATTCCCTATGCTCAAATACATTTTGACTGATTTCCCACTAGCCTTATGCCGTTCTCACACTCTTCTCCACAGGGCTTCTGTCAGATTTCACACTCTGCCCCTTTTTCACATGGCAAACAGAAACTGGCTTTTAAAGGATCTCACTTGCTGCATGAAAGAGGTGGAGCGAGTTGCAGCCCCGGGACTGATAAGTGTGAAATCCGACGGAAGTTCCGCAGAGAAGAAGAGAGTGAGAGCGGCAGAAGGCTAGTGGGAAATCGGTCTTTGTTTAAGAGGGATGCCCTTCTGCTCTGGTAGGAACCAAAGTCCTGGAAGTTTGCAACCTCTTCCTCTTCCAAGTGTGTACATGAGCAAGATCCAACACTTTGTATGCACCACTGACACTCCAAGGAAACCACCACCAATTGCTTGACATACCTCGTAAGTTATCGTCATAGATGGCTTGTATGATACATGGTTAGCTCGCCTTAGTTCCTTGATTGTTTCGGCTGGCATGGATTTGGAGAAGCCAAGCCCACTCCAGGTGTTGGTTGGCGTCCTCACCTCTGTGACAACTGGCTTCTTTAACATAGCTTGAGAAAAGGACCAACAAAAAATACTTTGTAAACCTTAGTCCTGTAAACAAAGCCTTAGTATGGATAAAATGAAACTCAGCCTAGTGGCTAGCCAGGATACTCCATGCAGAACATCAGTAGCTCAAATAAAATCTACAGTTTGCTCTCAGTGTCTGCCTTCTCCATTCCTACCCATCTTTTAAAAAGGGTCCAACAGACCTGCATTTTTCCATGAGCCAATTCATACTTTCCAAGAGCCAGTTTCCAGTTCATACTGGGAATGCTGTATGTGTGATGTGAGCAGGGCTCTTTTTCTAGCAGGAATTCCTCTGCATATTAGGCCACGCCCCCCTCCAAGAGCTTAGAGGGATCTTAGTACAGGGCCTACTGTAAGCTCCAGGAGGATTGGCTACATCAGTGGGCGTGGCCTAATATGCATAGGAGCTCCTGATAGAAAAAGAGCCCTGGATTTGAGAATCTGGGACCTATACTGTGAATTCCCAGTTTATCTAATTTCTGGAGGCTTTCCTCTATGTGCTAGGGAAGGCTCTCCTACATGCATGGATATATCCACATTGTCACCTTCTTCAACTTTTATGCACTGAGGTGTGGGATGTAAGCAGTGGTCCCTCTAAGCCGAAGTTAATGTAAACTATCTCATAGTTTTTTAGACTCTATCTCACACGAATGCAAGAAAAACCCTTCTGGATTAGATCAGTGGTCAATCCAATCCAGCATCCTGTCTCAGAGGCCAGCCAGTTCCTCTGGATGGCCAACAAGGCATAGAGGCTGAGGCCTTCCTAAGGACATAACAAGGGTCCTGTAGGATCAGCCCAGTGGTCTATCCAGTCCAGCATCCTGTTTCACCCAGTGGCCAACCATTTCCTCTGGACAGCCAGGGCACTGAGACTGAGGTTTACAGCATTCTCTTGCTATATAAAACATAGCAGTAGCCTCAAGGTTTTTACACCCATACAAGTTTGGATTTCAAAACTTGTCCCAAGATACAGTTTTTCTGTTCTAGCAACCAACCCAGCCAAATCTTGGGGGTGGTGGGGGGGGGGGGGTGGCACAGAGGCCAAAACCCCTTTTCACTGCACTGCTAACAAACAGATATAGGCTGCAAAGTCAGAGTTGTCCCACATACCTTTGGTTGCTAATAGCTTCTTCTGTTCATAGTCAAATGCCTAAAAATGAAAACGCACAGAAGGCAAGCTTAATCACAGCTCCAGCTAAATGTCAGGTCAGTAACTCTGCTTTCCAAGCCACAAAGATTTTGAATGCGCTCCATGAGTTTGTCTAGGAGGAGAGCTAAGCGCTGAACAACAATGTGCCATCAGGCCAATGAACTTCTGATATACTTTAAAGTTTCATTTAAACCTAGCTAATTAGGGCAGTAAACACCCTTTGAGAGTCAAGGTTTAGCAGTAACCGCAATACAGAATTTTCAAACATAATCTTTTCCCCAAAACTATTCAGATTTTAGATGACAGTCTCTTCTAGAACAGCCCCAAACTTTGGTCTTTTTTTACACAAACACACACATGCAAATGCATGCACACACACAGTGTCACTGCATCTGTGGTTCCTCCCGTAGTGCTTTAGGAATGCTGAGAAAATTCTGCCTGTTGAACTTTGCCTCAGAATGTGCCTACGCAGGGGTGGAGTTCTAGCAGGAGCTCCTTTGCATATTAGGTCACACACCCCGATGTAGCCAATCCTCCTGGAGCTTACAAGGTTCTTTTTTGTAAGCTCCTGGAGGATTGGCTACATCAGGGGTGTGTGGCCTAATATGCAAAGGAGTTCCTGCTAGAATTTCACCTCTGTGCCTATGTGACTTGCAAGTTAACAACCACCCCCTTTAGAGGAGGGTCACTTGTGAGTTATGTAAACATGTTCTAAACTGAAATCACATGGAGCTGACACATCAGCACTGATGGCACCTGTATAACTCCAGTTATATTTAAAAGAGGGCCTGCTGTACTACAGAACAGTATTATAGCTTGTTTCTGGACTGCCCCATTTTCATACATCGCTTCTTATGAAAGCAAAGTAAAACTCTTTCTGCTGTCTGCTGCGCCTATGCTGAAAATGGGGAGAGGAGCAGAAGCCAGGCTCAAATTATAAAAGTCTCAATGGCAAAGAGGATATGCACGCAGTAATGAATAATGTTTCCCATATTTCTTTTGTCTTCATATTCAAGCTCAGGGGTAGTTTGTACAGGCAACTGAATTGTGCTAAAGTTTTGCCTGGCCTATCCTACCTACTTTAGGGCAAAGATGGGAGGTATACCACACTTTTAAATTCTCACAAGCACTCCCAGGCAACCAAATGCAACCCTTCTTGCATACTGAAAGCTGGCAAGCTGGAAAGGTTAACCCCAACCAGGGTTTCTTTTGTAGCACGAACTCCTTTGCATATTAGGCTGCACATCCCTGATGCAGCCAATTCTCCAAGAGCTTACAGGGATCTTAGTACAGGGCCTACTGCAAACTCCAGGAGGATTGGCTACATAAAGGGTGTGTGGCCTAATATGCAAAGGAGTTTCTGTTACAAAAAAAAGCCCTAGTCCCAACCCTTGCGCCCTATATGTGCTGCAGCTCATGATTTCCCTGCATCCTGAAGTAGGACCAGACTAGGTCAAAATTTCCACCTTTTCTTCTGCTTGTATACAGTAGCCCTTAAGTCAGCAACTTTATGATGTGTTTTTGCCTCCTTGGAAAAGCTTGATTGTACACCCAGGAGGAGGGGGAAATTTACATCCATGGAAGTATTCGGGGGGAAAGCTAGGCAGTCACCTGCCAGGGCTGTTTATTTCTTCAGAATTTTACCTCTGCCCTTGAACCAAGAAGCTCTGTATATTGTTCCGCTTTCCTCTATCTTACTGGCGTTACAGCAACCCTGCAAAGGGAGGTTAGGTCAAGAGCGACTCACTGGTTCAAAGTTGTCCATTAAGGGGACCATATTTGGGTGGGAAGGTAGCCTAGAAATGTTTTTTAATAAATAAATAAAAACTAAGTTTAATGACAAATTTCATGAATCCATGTCTCCCTGGTTCTAGTCCAACAAATACTCTAAACCCAGGGGTCCCCAACGTTTTTCAGCCTGTGGGCACACTTGGAATTATGACACAGTGTAGTGGGCACAGTCACAAAATGGCTGCCATAAGAGGCGGAGCAAACTACAAAATGGGTGCCACAGCTTATTTTCAGTCACACAGTGAAGACCCTTGTGCCATGGGGGAAGCTGCCGCCATAGCAATGTTTATTTTAAAAAGCAGCCAATCAAAAAACTCCAATAGGCAATCAGAAACCTTCTGGACAAAAGCTCTACCTGGCCCGCCCACTTTCTAAAAACATTTGGTGAGCACCAGTGAAGCTATTGATGGGCACCCTGCTAGGGACCTCCTTTATCCACAGTATCACGCAACTTCAGAATGTCTGCCTCTGAGCTGCAAATCTGTTTCTCCAAGAGTCCCTTTCAGCTATATGAGTGGCTGTAGCTTAGCAGTGGAGTGCCAGCTTTGCATGCAGAAGGTCCCGGGTTCAATCCCCAGCTCCTTCCAGTTAAAAGAGTTTCAGGTGGCAGGGTTCTGCCCACAGCTTAGGGCAGCCACTGCCAGTCAACTGAAAAATTCTGGGCTGGATGGATAAATTATATGTCCAAGGCAGTTCACAAGCGGTAAAGGACAGTTTTGACTAAAGGGATCTAGAGCACATGGGAGGTAAAATGGTTGCCTTTCCCTTGGGGAAAAAACACTTTCACTGCGATCACAATAGGCTATTTATTAGCAGGGCTTTTTTGTAGCAGGAGCTCCTTTGCATATTAGCCCACGCACCCCTGATGTAGCCAATCCTCCGAGAGCTTTCAGGGTTCTTAGAACAAGGCCTACAGTAAACTCCAGGAGGATTGGCTACATCAGGGGTGTGTGGCCTCATATACAAAGGAGTTCCTGCTACAACAAAAGCCCTGTTTATTAGTGACCACAATTTATGAATCTCTGCCAAACAGCCACTGCTTTTGAAGACACCAGCTGAAAGTGGCTTGATTCTTCATCCTCTTTTCCTCCCACTGTAGGCTGGTTTTGGCCTCTCGATTACCAAAACAGTGCCACTTGCCAGCCAAAGGCACCCAGGGATAGTCCCTGCAATTAGGTGAGACCGATTGATTGGGGGGTGGGGGGACAGTCTAACTTTTACCACTGGGCTTTACGTGCCACAGATCTTAACAGCTCATATTGCCACGCCCTTGAGAGAGTGCCTCAAGCCAAAAAAATCATCCTTTGCTTTTCATCAGTAACTCTTGCAGATGCCAGAGAAGTGAATAATTTCTACATGGAGGAAGGGGGCTCAAAGTCACAGAACATCAAATCAGTCCCTGTTACCAGATGTTTCTAGAGAGGCACTTATTGCTGTCAGTAAGTTTCTATCTGCATTCCTGGAAAGCCCCCTTATACCTCAGACGGTTTAGGAGTCAGGGAGTCAAGAAGTTATTTTGTCACACAAAATTGACTTGCACACACCACATCACACACACAAATGGCTGAACAAAGCTGGAGCTTCAGACCAATACAGTAGCCCACCTGGATCTACATGCAGGGTTGGTCAAGCACGGGAACCAAAATGGAATTATCTAGCCGTTTCAGAAGAAGAGGAGGTGGGATGTTATAAATGCAACCCAAAGGCACATTATGTTTCAAGTGTGCATTTCCACACACACCCCTTTTTGGGAAAAAGACTTTTCCTTCCTTCAACATGAGAATTAAATTAAACAATTAAAAAATGTGCTAAGGCTGCTGGGACCAGACTGGATTGCTTTGAGAACTGCCTGTGGGACCACCTCTGGTTTACAGGCCACCGTAGAAACATGGCTGACTGAATCCACACCCAATACCTGCATGTTCACATACGATGACCTTGGAGCGAGACGGGCCCTTTCTGAATTCTGCTGGGCGGCTGCGGCCCTCTCAGCAGCTCGCTCGCTTCCGGGGGCTTTTTTATCTGCCACGGGGCCTTCTGAAGCGCTCAGCTCCGAATCTGACAGTAACCTCTCCCCGGTGCTGTAAAAATAAAGAAAGGGTTTCCCCCCATTAAGCAAACCTGAAGGAAAACAGAATTTAAGGGTAAAATGGATTAAGCACCTATTCTTTAGGAAGTGGGCTTTCAATCATGCAGTGCATATTCCTCCAGAGTTTTCAAGCTGGCTTTTTAAACAGATGACACAGCAAGCAATCTGTGAATGTTTTGCTGTCGGTGTCCATGGTCACCACAACTGCATGCTTTCCCTCCCAACAAATTCAGATCAAAGTGAGGAGAGAGTTGGGGGCTCTTTGCCTATAATCAGCATTTCCTTCTCTGGATAAACAAATACACCCCAGAAAAATCTAAATATCACGAAGCAACAATTGAAGTGCGATTGCAAGAAGCCAAGAGAGCTCTGCTTCCTTTTGCAAATGGAGCCTTCTTTGCATTTTTTTTTCAAGCGCTCAGAACGGCTGCCATAAATTACGAAGACAAACAATATAAAACTAAAACAAGCGTGTGTTATCAGCAAGGAGCAGCCAATGGAACTTTTAAAAAGTTCAGCTACCATACCTATGCTTAGGAGAAAACATTTCAGACTAAGCCTCAGTAAATCTGATACCACTTTAATTTCTTTGGGGAGTTGGGAATTTCCTACGTAGGACCAGGGGTGGAATTCTGGCAGGAGCTCCTTTGCATATTAGGCCACACCCCCCTGATGTAGCCAATTGTCCAAGAGCTTACAAGGCTCTTTTTTGTAAGCTTTTGGAGGATTGGCTACATCAAGGGTGTGTGGCCTAATATTCAAAGGAGCTCCTGCATAGGACACTAGCAAGGAGAAGATCAATACATCTGGTTTCCACCAGCCTAACCTCAGAAGGCAAGAGGAACTGCAATTGCAGAAGTTGAACAAAGCAGGAGTCAAGGGCACCTTTAAGACCAACCGAGTTTTATTCAGAACGTAAGTTTTCGCGTGCTTTCTAAGCACACTTCATCAGATGAGGGGATCAGGTATTGTAGCCTCAAAGCACTGGCAGATTGACCATGGAACCAGCAGTCCTTTAGGTACCCAAATCCTGAGCTATTTTGGCTGATCTATTCCAGACCTATTGAAGTTTTGAATATTCTTCAAAGCAGGCTCACATACGATGCGTTGCAAAAGCCTTGCACAGATGATAAAACAAGCACAAATAGCGGTGGCGAGACTATACCCTAGAAGGGCTCACCACCCAAAGCTAGAACATTCCTTTATGTCACAGAAGACATAAGCCTTCAAAGAAAGAGCAGGGGCTAATAACTAGCAGTCCCAAGAGTTGAAAGGTCCTTAGGGGAAAGCGCAGCCCAGTTTCAGCAAGCACGGTATTGTGTGTCAGACAACGGAGTGAGCTTGGGTTGTCGCAGTCCATCCCAACAGGATTGTTGTGTGAAGACAAAATGTAGGAGGAATTATATATGCCACGCTGAGAGTACTGGAGGAAGGGGCAGGGTAACAAGATGGTGGCCTGTATCCAATCAGGCCGTTTGGATCTTTGTCCTCAACTATTAAGAGGGGCCACCTGTTTCCTGCTCCCATGGCAAACTTCACTAAAGTGTTCTTGAGGGTTTGCCATCTTCCTGGGAACAAAACGTTAGGGGGTTCAAGTGGGATGCAGAAGGAGGGGAAAATTGGAAGAAGTCAGTGTCCCCTTCTTAAGAGGTAAAGGTAGTCCACTGTACAAGCACCAGTCGTTTCCGACTCCGGGGTGACGTCGCATCATGATGTTTTCATGTTCACGGCAGACTTTTTACGGGGTGGCTTGCCATTGCCTTCCCCAGTCATCTACACTTTCCCCCCAGCAAGCTGGGTGCTCATTTTACAGACCTCGGAAGGATGGGAGGCTGAGTCAGCCTTGAGCTGGATACCTGAACCCAGCTTTCGCCCGGATCAAACTCAGGTTGTGAGCAGAGAGTTTGGACTGCAGTACTGCAGCTTACCACTCTGCGCCATGGGGCTCTTTTCTTAAGAGCTACACTTTGGTTTTCGAAATTGTGTTGTTCCATTCAGGACACAGCAGGTCTAAAACAGGTCTGGCGCCACCTTCTTGAACACAGAAACTGGCCACCAAGAGCACCTCCACCAAGGGGAGGGACGGTGGCTCAGTGGTAGAGCATCTGCTTGGGAAGCAGAAGGTCCCAGGTTCAATCCCCGGCATCTCAAAAAAAGGGTCCAGGCAAATAGGGGTGAAAAACCTCAACTTGAGACCCTGGAGAGCCGCTGCCAGTCTGAGAAGACAATACTGACTTAGATGGACCAAGGGTCTGATTCAGTATAAGGCAGTTTCATATGTTCATATGTTCACCTTTAGCCTCATCTAGATCCACTGAATAGCTGTTATTCAGCCCACTGCTGACTCTACACTCCTATTCACAAGTTCCACATTACCCAGTATAAGCTGAAAAAGAGAAACTAAGTAATCAGCATAAGGACCGCAAGTCAGATGATCTCTCCCAGAGGAGTTATGCAGATATTGGCAACAGAAAACCTAACTTAAAATCCTCGGTTTTCAGTTTTTGATATTAAATTGTCATATCATTTTAATAGTGCCATTCCATACACTACGGACCATTTGAAGGTATATATTTTTTTAATTGTTGTAGAGAACACCCGAAGTATGGAATGGATATACACTAGAGTAGTGGTTCAGATTTAGGTGCAAGCTTCTTTCTCCCCAGTTTTCAGCGTATATCAGAACTGGGTCAGAAGACAGAAAGCAAAACCCATCCATTTCTAACCTACACAAGAAGCTATGTGCCTCTCTCCCCTTGTGTTGCCTCAATGTTCAGAGTTCAGAGAAGAAATAACTAAGTTAAGAAAGCCTACCCTTTATTTCCCAATATTCACCCACAAGTTCCCTTCTAACGTCAAATAATATGGGGCCATGAAATGTAATCTTTTTTGATTTATGTGTCCCTCGAGAGAGGGCAACTGAACACTGCCAACGGAACCATCTTAAGTTTTCCTAAGAGAATTCTCATGTTACCTCAGTAAAATGGTTGCCACTTCAATATGGCTGCTTTCCAATACCATTTTGGAATTAGAATGGAACAGAAAGATCACCTCAGAGGGTCACAAGACATAACTGAATCCCATGATGCTGCCTTTACTTTTTCCCTTGCACCACAGATGTTGTTGTGGAAACAAGGGAACATTACACACCTCTTCCAAACAGTTTTCCACGCTCACATTTGGCTTGAGCAACATAAACAACAGCCATGCAGAATCAGCAACCTCAGGACCGAAATGATATAAACGCCAGTCCTTGTAAGTTACACGCAGATATAGTTATCGCTACCTGCTTTCTTGACTAAGAACTCATTTGAAAACACATTTCCTCTAAGGAGTTAATATAGTGGGTAACACACTACGTCAGGAAGTCCCTGATTCTAGCTATGAATTCACAGGTCTTTTTAGCCATCCCCACCTGTAATATTAGGATAATATCTACTTACACCTTACAGGATTAGGATTATCAGACAGTTTTGGAGATTTCTGTTTCTTTTCAGATTTCTATAGCCTAAACACTATAGCCTAAACACTATTCATTTGATGTCGCATCCTATTGACTGTCCTTGATTTACACCCTGTAATCCATCTTGAGTTTGAATGATAAATGTGAACTACAAACCACCACCACAGTAATGTTCCTAAACCTCTTTGAAAACAGAGCGTTACGTAAATGTTAAGCACCATGACACAGATACCACTGGGGCCTCTTTTGTCACAGGGACTCCTTTGCATATTAGGCCCCACCCCCCTGATGTAGCCAATCCTCCAAGAGCTTACAGTAGGCTCTGTAAATGTTTGGAGGATTGGCTACATAAGAGGAGTGTGGCCTAGTACGTAAACGAGTTCCTGCTACAAAAAAAGCCCTGGATACCTCTCTCCAGAAGGAACAAAAAGAACCTCAGCTAGGTGTACAATGTCGAGGGATTATCATGTGTAGCCATTTCACCCCACATGGGCCTGGGTAAGAGGGGAAGGCCTGGCAGCGGTCAGATGTGCTTTATCCAAGGGTATCCCAAAACCTGGAACCAGGCTTGAATCTATGTATGGACCACAAGGACAAAAAATTGAGGACTACTAATGACCGAGTAGCTCATTTCACTCAAGAGGGCAACTTATTGTCCCCACTGTACTTTCTGTGACCTTATATTTATGAATGCAACATACTGGAAGTGCGAGTTTTTGGTGCCTTGCAACAGCTCTACCGTCTGCCTCTTTGCACAGGGCGGCTTGGAGGAACCCATCATCTGCTTCAGATCACTGGCATTAGCAGAATGCGAAGGACTCCTCGGCATGCCCACTTCCACAAAAGCATCATTGCAACCTGCAAAGGAAAAACAAGGCAAACATATATACAATGGGATCCCATCAGGGATGACTGAAGCCTAAGGGATGACATGATAGAAGTTTACAAGATCATGTATGGGATAGAGAGGGTAAAGAAAGAAGTCCTTTTCTCTCTTTCTCACAATACGAGAACTCGTGGGCACTCAATGAAATTGCTGAGCAGTCGGGTTAGAATGGATAAAAGGAAGTACTTCTTCACCCAAAGGGTGATTAACATGTGGAATTCACTGTCACAGGAGGTGATGGCGGCTGCAAGCATAGCCAACTTCAAGAGGAGATTGGATAAGCATATGGAGCAGAGGTCCATCAGTGGCTATTAGCCATAGTGTATTGTTGGAACTCTCTGTCTGGGTCAAATGATGCTCTGTATTCTTGGTGCTGGGGGAGGGGGCAAAGTGGGATGGCTTCTAGCCCCACTTGTGAACCTCCTGATGGCACTTGGTTTTTTATGGCCACTGTGTGACACAGAGTGTTGGACTGGATGGGCCATTGGCCTGATCCAACATGGCTTCTCTTATGTTCTTAAGGGAAATCCTACCACTAACAGAGATTAGCGGGACCCTTCTACAGTACTGAACCCACTAAAGCTTAGGCAAACTGTTAACAAATGAATTAATGTTCTACCTATGGTCAGGGAGCTGTAATCACGCTGCAGAAGATTGGAATTCCAGATTAGAGCTTTCATTGGAGAAAGGAAGTTGGCAGCATTTAAAGCTCTGGAAACAGACTAATGAGGTGACAGTCTGCAGAGGCATCTAGTCATTATCTAAGTTATGCATTTTGCCAGAAGTACTACAACTATACGCAAACATACTTAGTTTTTATAATTTAAAGAGTCTCAAGAATTTAATGCTCCTTCAAGTCAAATCTGGGGCCATGCTAGCTAGATTTTTTTTTAAGATAAAAGAATCTACAGCTATGCGTGCACACGTATGTACTCAGCAACTACTTGAAGCAGCAAGAGGCCATGGGGATTATGGTCTTCCTATTAATGACCATTCTCTCATTGTCATGGGACAGAATCTTGTTCCCTGCCAGCACCCCAGAGTGTGACACTCATCATTCATACATTGTGAAATTAACAAAACTTGAACTTCTCGGTTCAGAATGAAACCTTCAAGATACTCACTGTGAATCCTAGAGCAAAGAACAGCAAATGGACATTGCTTCACACCAGGGATCGTTTTGTAGAAAAAGAGGTGCTGTAGCTCAGTAGCACCCCTCATTTGCATATACCATACACCCCTGATATCACCGGAAGATGTATTAAATTATATCAGGTCAGCATCTACTTTAACATGCTTTTTGAATTAGAACTGTCATAATAAAACCTTACTCCCATCGTACTTTTTGAATTACTTTCTCCCACAGTGGCATGATGATGATTTCCATCTGTCCGCTTGATATGTTTTAGTTATTTTCCCATTTTTTGTGGGGGAAAATATTAGAAAGTTTGTCAAATCTTAGAGTTCAGCAACATTCTCACAGGGGGTTTGAATGATGGCGTCCAGAAGCAAGTATTGGGGTGGGGGTGGGGGAATAAGAAAGAAAGAACACGATAAAATGTAGAGGTTCTGGAGCTCCACTCCTGTGAGCTCCTGCCCAAAATGTTCAGTTCAGTTCATTTATTGTAATTAGCCATTGGCTGTTACAAATCTAAAAAAATCTCAAGAAAAAGGAAAATAAACTAGAAGTTAAAACATACAAAGTATCATGTAAGGTATAACAAGGGTATAACAACGGATGCAATACAATGGCAATAACAATAAAGGTGTAGACTTCTGGGTTATGTCGCCTTGAACTCAGGGGTGTCCTCAGATCGTCCTCCTGAGGCACCTTTGAATGAGGTGGCTGGAGGGGGGCCACAGATGTGGCACCCCCATAGGGAGACCCTGGAGGGGTTTTCCTTGGCATGGGACTTTTGTGGGAAGTTAGGGGCACAGCGGCAGCTGCTCCTGTCCTTCTTGCATGTCCCGAGGCTCCGCCGCCATGATAGCTGACGCAGCAAAAAAAGGTGATGCCCGACTGCTTTCTTTCGCTCCTTTCAATAAGTTTTTGATGTATTGCTTCTCTACCCCAAGCATGGCAATTCTACTTGGCAAGTAAGTGTGCTTCCAATACCACTGGCTAATGGGTCGTTTTACATAACAACAAGCGGGCAGCTCAAAGGAAGGGAAAGAGGTCGATTATATGTCTACTTTTCCTGTGAATGAGGCCTCGAAAAGTTAAAGAGCAACTTTAAGTATCGGTAACAATCTGAATTGGACTGAATACAAATACTTAAATTGACCCGGATTATAATTGGATATATGTTAAATAGACTATTATTTGACTGCAATATGGTCTGAACATAAATGAGATATATTTTAGAGAGATCTGTCCCTGTCGTCCGACTGCAACTGAAATGATAAGGACAGGTTTCTTACCTGTAACTGGTGATCTTCGAGTGGTCATCTGTGCAATCACACATATGGGTAATCCGCAGGATTGGCCCCGACCTCGGAGAGTTCAAAGCAATCTTGATCGTAGATCTGGCGCGCCTCCCACTTGTCCTGGGAGGAGACAGCTACTGCGCATGCCTGGACAAGGGGGAGGTGCTTAGCCACTCAGTTTCTTCCCGCCGCCGGATAGGTGGAAATAACTGTGCTTACTAGCTTCCAGCAGCGGGGAAGGCTGGGTGGGTCTGTGTGATTGCACAGATGACCACTCGAAGATCACCAGTTACAGGTAAGAAACCTGTCCATCTTCTTCGTGGTCTCTGTGCATTCACACATATGGGTGATTAGCGAGCCATTTCTTCGGAGGTGGGTGCTGGACCTGTAAGAACATGAAGGGTTAGAGCGTAACGTAATGATAGTGGTACTCACAGTGGTTAGTCGAAGATCGATCGTAGCACTGCTTGTCCGAAGGAGGCATCTCGCCGGGCACGGACGTCGAGAGCGTAGTGCGAGGCGAAGGTAGATGTGGAGGACCAGACGGCTGCAGCGCATATGTCCTCTATAGGGATGCCTTTCATGAAGGCAGACGAGGTAGCCACGGCTCTGGTTGAGTGGGCTCGTATATGTTGAGGGATTGGTTGTTTTGCCAGCTGGTAGCAGAGTTCGATGGCAGCAACAATCCATTTGGAGAGTCTCTGAGTAGATATTCTGCTGCCCTTATTATGGGTAGCGTAGGTGACAAAGAGTCTAGGGTCTTTACGGATTTGGCGGGTTCTGTCTATGTAGAAGGCTAGGGCTCTCCGTGCATCCAGGTTGTGGAGTGCCCTTTGTCCCGCGTCCGCGGGGTGCTGGAAGAAGGCTGGTATAGTGGACTGTCTTCCTAGGTGAAAGGTAGAGACGACCTTGGGTAGGAAGGTCGGGTCAGGTCGGAGGACCACCGTACTGTTATGAAATATCGTATACGGTGGGTCTGCTCTGAATGCGCAGATGTCACTGGCCCTCTTGCCTGTGGTGAGGGCCGTAAGTAGTGCCGTCTTCCATGACAGCAGGTGTAGTGGGATGGAGGCCATGGGCTCGAAGGGTGGTTTCATGAGTTGGCTCAGGACTAGGGACAGGCTCCAGGTGGGTAGAACTTGTTTGATTGGTGGGTGTAGGCGAATGATGCCCTTGAGGAAAGCTCTGGTCGCGTGGTGAGAGAATACCGTTGTGCCATCGATGCGGGGGTGGAAGGCAGAGATGGCTGCCAGGTGTACCTTCAGGGAAGAATACGACAGACCCGCTCTGGAGAGCGTTAGGGTGTAAGTTAGTACCTGAGGTATAGTGGCGAGGTTGGGGTCGAAGTTGTGCTGTGAGGCATAGTGTGAGAAGCGTTTCCACTTAAATAGATAGGATTTCCTAGTAGATGGTTTTCTGGAGTTCACTAGGACCTGACGGACCTCCGGAGGGAAGTCTAGAAACTGATTCTCCAGGCTGTTAATTTGAGCGATGCCGGGTTGTGGTGAAGGACCCTGCCGCCCTGTTGAGAGAGGAGATCCCGTGTTTGAGGGAGCTGGATGAAGGTATTGTTGGACAGGAGCAGCAAGGTCGTAAACCAGGGTTGGCGCGGCCACCATGGAGTTATGAGGATGCAGTTTGTGTGGTCTACCTGAATCTTCTGTAGAACTCTGGTGATAAGTGGAATGGGCGGAAAGAGGTAGTGGAGTGTTCCTTTCCAAGTTTGTATGAAGGCATCCCCCCTGGAGAGGTGGGATGGAGGACCTCTCATGTAGAAGCGGGTGCATTGGGCATTTGACGGTGAAGCAAATACATCTATCTTCGGTTGTCCGAAGATGCTGAATATCTGTCTGATGTATCGGCTGTTGATAGACCACTCGTGGTTGTTGGTGGAGTGGCGGCTCAGGGCGTCTGCCTGGGTGTTCTCGGCCCCTGGTAGGTGTACGGCCGTGAGGAAGATGCCCTGGCTTATGCTCCAATGCCACAGGGCTAGGGCTCTCTTGCAGAGTCTGACGGAGGCGGTGCCGCCCTGCCTGTTGATGTAAAAGACTGTGGCGATGTTGTCGGAGGTGATCTGGACGTGCTGGTTCCTTAGCGATGGGAGGAAGGACCGCAAAGCCTTGT
Source organism: Heteronotia binoei (assembly GCF_032191835.1). Lineage (NCBI taxonomy): Eukaryota > Metazoa > Chordata > Lepidosauria > Squamata > Gekkonidae > Heteronotia > Heteronotia binoei. The sequence continues at coordinate 20,188,497 of NC_083228.1, read as the reverse complement.
GCACTGCGATGAGCTCCAGGCAGTTTATGTGGAGAGAGCGTTCGTAGTCTGTCCACTGGCCCTGCACCGTGAGGTCTTCCAAGTGGGCTCCCCATCCCCAGTTGGAGGCATCTGTGGTTACAATCACCGAGGGCGGTGTCTGCTTGAATGGCATGCCCTTGTAGAGGTGACGTTCCTTGGTCCACCATTTGAGGGATGGTACAATGTGTAGTGGAAGGGTGAGCAGTGTGGATTGATGTTGTGTGTGAGGGCGGAAAGTTCTTACGAACCACATTTGGAGGGGACGCATGTGCAGCTTCGCAAACCGCAGAACTGCTGTGGTTGCTGCCATGAGGCCTAGCATTCTCTGGAAGGTGAGCGCTGTTTGGGAGCGCTGGGCGATGATAGTGTTGGCCAGTGACATTATGGCGAGTGCCCTGTCCTGAGGTAGGAAAGCCGTTTGCGAGAGCGTGGAGATGTCTGCTCCTATGAATTGGATCCTCTGGGTAGGGACTAGTTTGGATTTTGAGAGGTTGACTAGGAGGCCTAAGGTGGCCAGGGTGGAGAGGGTGGTCGAGACGTCCAGTTGTAGTTGCTCCCTGGAATGGGCGACGATCAGCCAGTCGTCTATGTACGGGAAGATTGATATCTGCTGCTGGCGTAATGTGGCTGCTACTACTGCCATGCACTTGGTGAAGACCCTTGGTGCTGTGGAGAGACCGAAGGGAAGGGAGCAGAACTGGAAGTGCTGCTTCCCTATGGCGAACCTGAGGAATCTTCTGTGATGATGGTTGATTGTAATGTGGAAGTAGGCGTCCTGGAGGTCTATGGACGCCATCCATGCTCGTTCTGGGATGAGCGGGAGGATTGCCTGAAGCGTGACCATACGGAATTTCTTGTAGGTTATGTGTAGGTTGAGTTTGCGGAGGTCGAGAATGGGTCGGAGTCCTCCGTCCTTTTTTGGCACCAGGAAGTACCGGGAGTAGAAGCCGGTGCGATGGTATTGGGGTGGGACTGGTTCTATCGCGCCTTTGTCCAGCAGAGACGCGATTTCCGTCTGCAGGGGTGCGGACGGGGGTGTGGTGAGGAACCGGTGGTGCTTTGGAGTGGACGTAAACTCTATTAGGTAGCCTCTTTGAATGATGGCGAGGACCCAGGCATCCGATGTTATGGTCCTCCAGGCAGTGTAGAATGGTTGTAGTCGTGTTGATGGGTTTGGCTGATGGAGGGAGACTGGACGGCTCGGGGCAGGGAGGTCAGAGAGACGGTTTGGGTGTGGTTGAAGGTTTCTTGGTTGTTTGGCGTCTGTGTTGAAAGGAAGGTTTGGATTGCGGTGGTTTGCGCTTCCATGGTTCCTGTTGCCGTGGGGATCTGTTCCCTTTGTATTGGTTGGACCTCCAGTTCCTTTGTCGATTGGTTTGGGTCAGAGGTTGGGAGACTCCCAGTCGTCTTGCCCTCTTCCTGCCATCGTCTACAGATGTGAGGATGTCATCTGTAGAGGAGCTAAACAGGCCAAGGCCATCAAAGGGCAAATCTTCAACTTTGTATTTGATGTCTGGTTGGAGGGAGGAGGACCTGAGCCACGCGTGTCTGCGGAGTGCTATGGCTGAGGCCAAGGTTCTGGAGGAACATTGTGCAGCGTGACGGGCAGTGTTGATTTGCTGTTTGGTTACTCTGGCCATCTCCTGCAGGGTGGTGGTGGCTGACTTTTGGGATGCCTCGGGCAGGGATGGTACCAATGCGGCGAGGGAGGTGGTCAGGTTGTGGGTGTATGCGGAGAAGCATGCCATGTAGTTGAGGATTTTGGTTGTGGCTGTAGTGAGGGCGTAAATCTTTCTTCCGATCGTGTCGAGTTTTTTTGCCCTCCCGTTCTGGTGGTACCGGGTGTCTAGTCTGCTTCGACTTCGAGGACGAATGTACAATGATCGAGTTCGGAGCCGGGTGGGTGAACAGGAACTTGGAATCAGGTGCGTGTATCTTGTACAGCGCTTCAACCCTCTTGGATGTTGGCGGTACCGATGCCGGTTTGTCCCATGCTTCTTTGAGTGTTTCTAGTAGAACGGGGAGCATTGGGAGAGAAGAGCTGGATGGAAGATCCGCGTGGACTAGATCAAAAACGACGTCCGAGACTCTGGGAGCGTCTGTATTGAGCTTTAGATTTAGCGAGCTTGCCATGTTTGCTACAAGGTCGAGGTAGGATCTTGGGCCTTCAGACGGTGATAAGTCTGCTGGCTTGGCTATGTCGGAGTCTGGGGATTGTAGGTCCGAACCCGAAGAGTGGTCGGAGTCGGAGAGTTCCTCCTCGGATCCGTCGTCGGTTCCTTGAGGTAGGTCGGGCTGAGGTGTTATCTTGGGAGCCGTGTGTAGGGATTCTAGTGGTGACGGGAGCTTCGGTTCGGCGCCGAGGTCCGTAGGGTCGTCATGGTGGTGAAGCGATTCGATCGATGCAGTTTGGAGTCTGTGTGTGCGATCTCGGTAGCGCGGAGACTCTTGGTAGCTGTGGTAATGGCGATCGTGGGATGGTGATCGTCGGTGCCGTCTTCGGTGCCGTGGGGATGGAGACCTAGATCTCGATGGAGAGTAATAGTAGTGTCTCCCCCTGCGGTGGCTGCGAGAGCGTCGGCGGCTGCGGGACCTGGTGCGGCGGCGACTGCGGGACCTGGTGCGGCGGCGACTGCGGGACCTGGTACGGCGGCGACTGCGGGACCTGGTGTGTCGGCGACTGCGGGACCTGGTGCGTCTGCGACTGTGAGATCGAGGTCTAGTCAGGGGATCTCTCGGGGTCGAGGGTTCTCTGGTGAGCGCGTGGGCGTCTATCGGCTGTGAGAGATCTATGAATTTAGTGGGGTCGAGAGTGTGGGTCCTAACGGATGCGGTAGAGTGCGTATCCAGCAGCTGGTCTGGTGGGGAATTCGGAATGGACGGCGACTTTGATGAGATGCGGATGATTTCCAACGGAGTGATTGACGGTGTTGCCGTCGACTTCGACGTCGGAGTCTTCGGCATCGATCCGGAGGCAGTGGCGGTCGGGTTCGGGGCCTTCGGTTTGGTGGTCGGGTTCGAGGCCGAGTCGAGAGGGCGGGTCTTATGCTTTTTTGAGCTAGTGCTACCCGTCGGGTCCGAGTGGGCGGAATCGGAGCGGCGGCGCTTTTTGGGGTCGTCCGACTTCTTAGAGTGCTTGCCGGTCTTAGGCTTACAGGGAGTCTGTGCCACGGAAGCTGCCGACTGCGCCTCTCCCACGAGGTGTGGGGAAGATGGCGCGGGTTGTTGTTGTCCGCCACGCGGCATGGCCGGTCGGAGTGAGGTTTCCATGAGGTGGCTCTTGAGTCTCGCGGCGCGGTTCTTGCGGGCCTGTTTACCAAATTGGCTGCAGTGCACGCAGGAGTCTGGACGGTGTGCCTCTCCAAGGCAGAACAGGCAAAGAGAGTGGCCGTCGGACGAGGGGATTTTGGATGAGCAGCTGGTACAGCGTTTAAAGATTATCTTGTCCCTTCCTTCCATCCGCCCGGGAGGGGGGGGGGGGAGGGAGGGGGAAAGTCCAGAAAGATAGTAAGAGGAGGCTTTTTTTTTTTTTTTTTTTTATACGATACCAGGAGAAGTAGAAGATGAAGAATTGAAGCGAAGAGAAGGTAGTTGTTGGAGATTGCAATGAAGAAGTTGGAGATCAACGAGGAAGGTGCGATCCGGTCGGCGGTAAGGAAGAAACTGAGTGGCTAAGCACCTCCCCCTTGTCCAGGCATGCGCAGTAGCTGTCTCCTCCCAGGACAAGTGGGAGGCGCGCCAGATCTACGATCAAGATTGCTTTGAACTCTCCGAGGTCGGGGCCAATCCTGCGGATTACCCATATGTGTGAATGCACAGAGACCACGAAGAAGATCATTTAAAATCACAGCTGGAGGAGATTTGGAATGACAGTCTAACTGGATCTTTAAACAACTTTTCAACTTGGATTAAGAGACTGAGTTTGCTGGCGAAATGTTTTACAAAAAAGATATACTATGGAGTATTACTTCTCTGAAACAGGATCTTGGTTTATTAACGGAGTTGATTAGAAAGCAAATGGGAGCTTTTATGCTGAAAACTAGTGAAATCTCAAATCTACATGAGCAGAGTGCTAAAGAGATTCTGGTGACGTCTGTGGAATTAGAAGGGGAAAGTGATCCGTTGCGAAATGAACGAAAGAAAACCAAAATGGAACCTTATGGTGCAGTTAAAAAACGAGACCAGAAATCGAGATTGAGTGAAGTTCTGCTGAGAGGAACAAATGGCGTAGAATTGTTTCCACCGTTATCGAGAGGGATGACTGCATTGAGAAGAGAGAAGGTGCATCTCAGCCAACAAATCAAGATGTGGAAATATTTTAGGAAGAAGGATTTTTGAACTCTCTCTTTGTGGATAGTCGGATATGAAACTCTCAGTAAGAACTGACATGCGATTTTAAAAGGCAAAATGTGATGTCTGGGTTATATTAAGTTGTTTTTTCTGGAGTAATATGGATGTAAAAGCTAGAGGAATGAAAAGTTTTTAAATTTTAAGAAGACAGATAATGTAACCAACTTGCAAGTTGGCAGACTTTGCGGGTAGTTGGATATGGAACTCACAGTAAGAACTTATATATGATTTTAAGAGCTTATGTGGGATGTCTGGGCTATATACTTAAGAAGGCAGATAACATAATTATCTTTCAATTTGATTTGCATTTAATAGATAAAGATATTTGTCTCTTATGCTCACTGTAATAATGATATCGTCAAATTAATAAGCGAGTTTGTATTTTTAATATGGTTAAGTAGTAAAAATCAAGATGTAAAAACTTTCCCAAAAAGAAGGGTTTCTGAGTTGTGGTTTTCTCTGTGAGTAATTAAATATGCAATTGTTAATAAGAACTGATATGTGATTTTAAAAGGTCAAGGGGGATTCTAAGGATGGAAAGGTTTTGTTAAAATGTTAGATAAATATACAGTTAATTTGGATTGACGGTTAGGAGGGCAGACAACACAATTATTTTTTATTCGGCAGATCTGCTCTTAATATGTTTGTTTGGAGAAACTGTTCATACTGAGACAGATAAACGATTATATTTTATTCTTAGCCTGTTAAGGATATGGGCTTCATGTTAATTCTAGGATGATATTATTAAATTAACAAGTCTGTCTGTGCCTTCACGATATTTCATATGTTTACTCCAACGTTGATATTGTTAAACTAACAAGTTAGTCTGTGCTTCCAACATGGTTTAGTTTAGCCAGCTAGCTTTCTGTTGAGACTGCTCTGATTTTTTTATACTTTTATGTGTTGAAGAAGAATTGTTTAGACTCATATTTTAAGTAATAGTTTAGTAAAAAAAAAAAAGATATAACGAAAGATAAAGATGGTAAAATATATGGGGAGAATTTTATACTTGCGGATAAAAAGTATTGGGTATTTTATCTGGAGGTAGAACCGTAACTGATATATTTGTATTTTTCTTTGTTTCTGTCTTTCCCATTTTGTATCTATCCTTCCCCCTCCATAATGTATCTGTGCTTATGCTCCTTTTCTTTGTAGTTAAAATCAATAAAAAATTATAAAAATTAAACAATAAAGGTGTAGACATAAATCTAAAAGTTATCCCTCTGCATTGCCACCTTGGCACGTATTTTCTTCACTGCGAGGGCAAAGACTGAAACTTTCTGGGAGCTATAAGCATCAATATCAGATAAAAGAAATACTATTTTTTTCTTCAACTGAATAAGCACTTAGGCCTGACAGAATTCCATCTAAAAATTTAGCCCTTGGGACTGGAATAGAGCAAAACAGAAAAATAAATAATGAGGTAAATCCTCAATTGCATGAGAACAGCAAATGCATAAACAGTGGGCCACTGGAGTTTGATTAAGACGACCTTCCATGACTGCTGTTGGCATTGACTGGAATCGTAAGGAGGTAAAGTACGCTTTAAGAACATGATTAGAAATGTTAACTAAGTATGGAGATCTTGGGTGTTCCAGTTTAATTAATTTGTACCATGGTGCTGTTTTTGATTTTAATATTAAGGTACGATCTAGTCGGGCATCAGAGTCAAATATCCATTTTCTAAGATGGGATTTGTCAGTTGTGGGACTGCCCAAAATGAGGCCTGCTTCACACCAAGCAATTTGATCTTGGGTTCCCATTTTGCCAGACCAGACAGTCTTGACTAAGCAGGCAGTCCGATCTTAATTTCGAGCATGCCACTTTCTAAGTTGATGTTCAGACTCCCTTGTCACCTGTTCAAGCATTACATTTATCCTGAATGTCCTAAGAGGGAAAAGCCAACTCTCCCCCCCCCCCAAAAAAAAAAAAAAGACGAAGCAACATAGAGAACACATCATGCTTATTTTTGATTCTACCTTCTCCAGCATTCGCCTTGGTGGTCACTTGTTCAGACGCGTTATGGCTACTTGTCTGCCGGGATGAATCGCTGTGATTTGAACTTAATACATTCTCACCAAGAGATGCAGCAGACAAGGCTGAATACTTCATAGCTGAGGTCTAGAATTGGTACAAGAATGTTTAAATCACCATCTCGGACTTCAAAAAAATAGCACCACAAAACAAACACGAAGCAATGTATTGCTTCAAACCATTTTTATTTTCAACTTGCAAGACTCCTGTAACAACACACAATAAAGGGCATGATTGGAAGTTCATGTGGTCCAGTACAGGGATGACTAAACTGTGGATCAGAAGCCACATGTGGCTCTTTCACACATATTGTGTGGCTCTCGAAGCCCCCATTGCCCTGTTGGCCATCTTGGAGAAGGCATTTCTCTCTTTAAATCACTTCTTCAAGCCAAGCCAGCCGGCGACTTAGAGAATGCATTTAAAAGTTAAAGATGCTTTCTTTCAACTCTCTTCCTTTCCCCATCTATTTGCCTTCCTTCCTGCTCTCAAACATCTGGCATTCATGTCTTGAGGTTCTCAAACATCTGATGTTTATTCTATGTGGCTCTTACACTGACCAAGTTTAGCCAGCTCTGGTCCAGTATCTTGATGGCTATATCCTACCCTTCAGGATGGCTGTTGAGGACAAAGCAGACTCACCAGCAACAGCACTGAGGAGCAGCTATGTTTCCAAAACACCACCCGATTAATTCCCTCCCCCCTTGACAGAAGTGGATTGAGGCAGTTCCCTTAAATGGAGACATGATCTGCTCTCTGTTACTGGCAATGCATCTTTTGACTCTCCCAATTAGTCATGGCTAACTGCACCTTGCTTACTTTGTGGCTCAGACTCAAGCCTGATCTCAGCAATGTAGTTCTGCAGGAGGTTTTGTTTCCTTGTTCACCCACTACAGTGCCAACCGGAGCAAGCACACACACTTTTATCGATCATGCTTTCAAAATGGTGAAGTTAAGATCTCAAAATATCTATAAAAACTACTAGTACAGTCTGTTGTCCTACTTGTGGAACTTTTCTACTCAACTTTTTTTTTAAAAGTTATCTGTTATCCTGCCTATAATAGATGTAGTAGCACCACTGTGATTTTATTTGATTGTTTGATCATTTGATTGTTTTAATACTGTTTATTTGCCTTTGTTTGTTTTATGTTGTTAGCTGCCTTGAGTCATTGTAGAATGGGCGGGATATAAATCTAACACAGGAGTGGCCAACCTGGCTCAGAAGCTACATGTGGCTCTTTGACATGTATTGTGCGGCTTTCCAAGCCCCCATGACCTCATCAGCCAGTTTGGAGACGGCATTTATCTCTCTAAATTACTTCTCCAAGCCAAGCCAGCCGATGGCTTGGAGAATGCATTTAAAGTTGTTTTCTTTCCGCCTCACCCCATCTATTTGCCTTCCTCCCTTCCACCCTTCCTTCTACCCACCCTCTGTTCCTTCCTGTCTTGCAGCTGTCAAACATCTGACATTTATTCTATGTGGCTCTTATGTTAAGCAAATTTGGCCACCCCTGATCTAACATGACGGACGGACAGACAGACTGACTGACAGACAGTAATTAATCTAAAACTGGGTCCCCATCATGGTGCCCGGGGAGTGCCATAGAGCCTGTCAATGCCTTTGCTGGTGCCTATTAAATGTTTTTGGAATGCGGGTAGGGCCAGGCAGGCTCCTGCCCAATAGGGCTTCTAAGTTTACAATCTGATTTGGTTGGGAAGCTCATTTTATTCATTTCCTTCTGTTTCTATTTTGCCCTTTCCACAAGCGGGCTCAGGGTGGATCACACAATAGACTCTAAAATACCTCAAGTACAATAAATACACATAAAACACTAAAACAACACATGTTAAAAGCTATTCAGGTCACGCCATTTGTCTGTGTGCATAATTTCAAAGCTGGTGGCGCTGGATCTCAAATAACATTAAAATAACATGGTAATGCTTGAAATAACATTTTAGCTACCACCGCCAATACTATTGGTTTTATTCTTTAGCTGACTCCTCTTCCCCAGTCTATTTTTTAAAAAAAAATCATTCCTCTTCTCCCTTGCGCATGCTTCCCTTGCATGTATGGTTAGCTTGGCCTTTCATGTGACCACTTTGCAGCTGTGCCCACCAGAATTCAAAAGGTGCCCACAGGTTCATAAAGGTGGGGACACCCCCAACCTAAACTTTGCAAGTCTTGGTTTTGATAGCTTATATATTAAAAAGGTAAAGACAGTCCCCTGTTCAAACACCAGTCGTTTCTGACTCTGGGGTGATGTTGCTTTCACATTTTCACGGCAGACTTTTTTTTACACGGTGGCTTGCCATTGCCCTCCCCAGTCATCTACACTTTCCCCCCAGCAAGCTGGGTACTCATTTTACTGACCTCGGAAGGATGGAAGGCTGAGTCAACCTGGAGCCGGCTACCTGAAAACTCATCTTCTGCCAGGTTTGAATTCAGGTCGTGAGCAGAGAGCTCAGACTGCAGTACTGCAGCTTTACCACTCTGCGCCATGAGGGCTCTTGAGCGTATATATTAAAGTCGCCTTATTTACCTTTACGTGGCCGTTCAAAGAAGTTTGGCTTTTCTTGCTTTCCGTTTGCATGCCATTTACGTGGATATCGACGGGGGTTAAGCCAGGAGGGGGAGAGGGTGTGTTCTGACCGTAGTTTGGCACTCCGGACAAAAGTATACTAGTTAAGGTGGCCTGGGCTGTGGATGGTATCATCAGATGGGGAATAGCAGAGAATCCTGCAGGAAAGGAAATAGAAGTCCTTTCCAGATTAATACAGCTCCTCCTTTAAAAAAAAACTTCAAAAACCTTACTTTTAAACAGCGTGTGAAGACAAATACTTGCCTGTGGCACTCGTATTGGCAATGGAAGAGGCCCATAATGTTGGGCTGGGTGTGCCTGAACTGGGACTTTGCAAAGGACTAACAGAACTATTAAGGGCATTCAGGAGAGAATTCGGAGTAGTGGATGTGTTGACGGACAAGGCAGTTGGACCCAAGAGACCTGCACCAAAAATAAGAGACCAGTTAGAAAAGCCTGTACAGAAAAGCCAGTCAAGATCATCCTGTATCCTGACTCTGTCTTCTACTGTATTTGTGACCCAATTTAATATCATTTGCAAATGTAAGCGCTCACTCTATTCCTTCATACAAATCATTTATAAAGATGTTGAAAAAAACAGGCCCCAGACGGATCCTTGAGGTGCTCCACTTGTCACTCCTCAGCAAGAGGATAAGGAACCATTCACAAACACTTTTTGTGTCTGATCTATCAAGTAGTTACAGATCCACCGAACAGTAACCAGATCAAAACTACATTTTACTAACGTCAACAAGAATACTATGTAGAACCTTATCTTACTGAAATCAAAATAAACTTTGTCTACAGCATTCCCCTGATCCAGCAAGGTAGTAACTTTCTCAAAAAAGGAGATAAGGTTAGTCTGACATTAATTGTTCTTGAGAAGCCCATGAAAGGATGCATTATATTCTTGGTATTCTTGAAGTGTAGTTCACTAAAAATCAATGCTGCCAGAATGGTGGTTTCTTCCACCAAGTACTAGAACTCAGAAGGGGGGCATGGCTAAGTGTTAAGAGCAACTGGTTGGCATGCAGAAAGTCCCAGGTTCAATCCTCATCTTCTCCAGTTAAGGTAGTTGGTGATGTGAAAGATCTCAACCTGAAGCCCTGGGAAGCTATTGCCACTCTGAGTAGATAATACTGGCCCTGAGGGAGTGATGGTCTGATATAGTATAAGGCAGCTTCACTTATATATCATATGCATGTATGTACAATGGGTTGAAATGGAGAACTGCAGCTTCCCTTCCTGTCCCCCAAACATTAAACTAGTGTGAGGAATCAAGAGTCTACTTTGGGAACTTGGCAAGTCAGTTGTTTAGAAGTCCAAACATTTTACGCAGTTCTTTCCTGTTGCACATTTTATTTCAACAGTTCCAATCTTTACTGCTGACTTACCAGCAGATGCCTAAATCCCTTTATTTCCCATGTCTAAGACAAACACAATTACTTCCATTTCCCCTGTTGGATCTCAGGCGCGTAGCTCATATTTTGCAAATTATTAGGCTAAGTTTGAAAATATTATGAACGCAAGCATAATGGTTTGTACCGAGTCCAGTGAGCCCTAGCCCAGCTGAGGAGAGGATATCCAAGCCAGGACATGAGAGGCCTACAGGACAGGAGACTGTGGACGGGTTCGTTGCTACGGCAACTCCATTACTTTCAAGGCCCAGGAGACATTTCCGTGCCTCGTACATGTTTAAGGCATTTCGCTCAACACTTTTCACGATTACAGACTGTAAAGAAGGAAAGGAAATATACAACAGTAAGAGTACAATAAATATTTCAAACCATTTGATACAGCTGGCAACAAAGTGCTTACGAATCTACTCTTAAATCAAATTCATCCTCTGGCATGCACACATGCACTCCGAACGCATTTGAGTTTTCTAATTTTTTAAAAGACTTTTAGAACATGGGCCCACTAAAATGCAGCTAGCTTCTAACAGTTGTAGGATAAAATACACAGTTATTGAATCAAAGTTTCGTAAGACTTCAAAAGAGAGAGGTAAATCGACATTTAAACAAAAATCCATTTCTTATGTAAATATTCCTTAGAAATGACTGAGTATAATTCTAAGGAATATTTACATAAATGAATATTTACATAAGAAATTTGACAACTAGCCAATTTTTGATGTGCGTAGCCAAGCAAACTTCTTCCTCCCTTCATGGTCTGTCCTCTACAGCTCCATTACCCAAGAACGGTGATTTTCCTTTTCAGTATTTTTTGCATTTTGTGTGTGTCTGTGTGTGTTTGCACCTGGGAGTCATGTTGACCTCTGGTGACTGACCTCTACTGGGAGCCTGGAGGATATTCAGAGAGGTGGTTGAATAAAGCCTGCCCAGTCCTGCGGACTTGGTATTTCCAGGAGGTCTCCTATTTACTAACCAGAGTCAACCCTGCTTAGCTTCTGAGATGGGGCTTGCCTGGGCTATCCAGCTCAGGGCAATTTTCCTTTTTTTCCTCTTTCCTAAAAGCATGATTAGTGAACAAGATGTTCTAAAGCATCCAGAGTAACACCCCCTTTCCCCTTCTACATTTTGGAAAGATGATGGCATCACACAAATGCATGCCACTAATGATTCCATTTCCAAACTGTGGTACTTCCAAATTCTATATCCCAAACCAATTGATACTCCTGCCCCAACTGTGTAACACTTCAAACACAACCTACGTGCAATGTTGGCTCCCTAAAACCTACAGTTTGCAAATGAAGCAGACTCGTGAACATTTATTAACTGCTCCCTTCTTTCTATAAGTTAACCATGGTTTCATGCTATATATGTACATCAACACAAACCAAACACAAGATTCTATGGTAATAAGAAACTTGCTTCTCTTTGTAGTGAAGAATCAAAGTTAGCATCAAAAATGGAAAAGATGAGAAGGGAACTGCTCCAAACAGGAGGAAAGGATGCCAGCTCATTTACAAGGCAGGTTTCTGGTTTCTAAACCAAGGTTTGCAAAGAGAGGGGTTGAAGTGCTACATCACTATACCTATGGATCCGTCTCTCCCCATATATGCCCCGGAGGTCACTTCGTTCGGACTCCCAAGATCTTTTGACCATCCCCAGCCCAAGAAATGCCCGTCTTGCCTCTACCAGGGCCAGGACCTTTTTGGTCCTGGCCCCGACCTGGGGGAATCAGCTCCCTATGGAGATTTGGGCCCTACCTGGCTTGTTAGCCTTTCATAGGGCCTGTAAAATGGAGCCGTTCCACCAGGCTTTTGGATGAGGCAGCGGGCGTCCATTTGTTAGATCGGTTGGCCTCCCCTGATGTACCATACCGCTGTACCATCTAGCTATACCATCCTGCTGGATCATCCTGCTTTACTATTAACTAAATATTGTAACCGATTTTATCGTGATTCTATCGTGATTTTATTACTACCTATATTGATGTACTCCGCCCTGAGCCCCCATGGGGGAATGGGCAGAATATAAATAGACAAATAATAATAATAATAATCTGCTTCACCTTACCGCTGCAACACTTTTGGAATATCAGCATTGTGGAGAGAGAACCAGGTTCTTGGCACAAGGGGGAGAACTCCAGTGCTCTCTCTCCCATACAGACCTACAACCCACAGGAGCTGCCTAAATTGCCTGGCAGCGTTTGGAGGTTGCGAAAAATCAGCCCAGAGTTTAGTAACGATGCCTGCTATCATTTAGGGAAATGTTAAGGCATCTGGCTCATTTCCCCTCATCTTGCTTGGGATTTTGTATTTGTCTTTCTTGCATCTCTCAAACCCACATTTAAAGAAGAAGAAAAGAAATAAGGGCTCTGCTCTCGCTTTCCTTGGAAGCCTTTATTATTGAAGGTTACTGTGATATCGAGAAGATAAATATTGACTTTTTGGGGGGAGGCAGTGAAACTGAAACTACAGTATGGTACGGCCAGTTCAAATGAAGCCAGATACAAATTAGGTAATATTGTAAAGTTTAAAAGCAGGATCATAGGAGATATTATCCAATTGTAACTGTACAGGATCTTGCCGCATTTAACTCTTGTTCCTATTAATGTCTCCCAAATGCTGCAAGATGTTAATTTTGTCTTCCTTCCCTTTAAACAGAGATTGGCACAAGAGCAGCAGAGCTGTGGAAGCCGGTATCCATCAAATGCTCAGAATCCCGGCAAATGAGCCGCTCCGCTTGAAATATGGGGAGTCACATATGCTTTTCATGTAAGCTCTGGAACAGCAAGAGGCAGCGACTTGTGTTTTTCAGATCTCAAACAAGGACTTGGCAAAACTCTACACACCCAGGGAAATGGTACGATTTATCCGCATAAGAGAAGCATGTGCATCTCCTGCTACTGTGGATTAGCACTGCCGCAAAGAGGAAGTGCGGGGCACTCACACTTCCTTCATCCAAGGGCACCCAAATACATTCAGACAAAGGGAACATAAGCCGAATCAGCAGCGACCAGTGCCGGATTAAACCCTGTGGAAGCCCCTAGGCAGTCGGAATCTTGGGGGCCCTCTCGCAAATTATCTCAGTCGGAGCATCCGCCCTGCCACCTGTGGCTTCCACTGAAGCCTGTGGGCACCTTCTCAAAAGCCCCTTTTGACAAAGCTGCAGGGGAGAGGCAAACTTAGCAATGACGCCAGGCAAGCCGGGCAAAGAGCAGCTCAGTTGCTGGCTGTGCATGCGGACTAGGAGGGCTGCAAGCAGGGGGGAAACCGGGGGAGAAAGCCAGCCTGGGGCCCCTGAAGGCATGGGGACCCATAGGCCAGTGCCTACTTGGCCTAATAGTTAATCCGGCTCTGGCAGCTACTTTCTTGTGGAGAGAGGAAGACTAAAGCCTTAGAAGTTTTTTTGAAAAGAAAGAAGTTCCTCAGGGTGTGGTGTAATGGTTAAGAGTGGCAGACTCTAGTCTGGAGAATCGGGTTTGATGCCCCACTCCTCTTCCACATGAAGCCTGCTGGGCCAGTCACAGTAATCTCAGAGCTCTTTCAGCCCCACCTACCTCACAAGGTGCCTGTTATGGGGAGAGGAAGGGAAAGTGATTGTACACTGCTTTGAGGCTCCTTAAGATACACATAAGCAGGGGGGGGGGTTATAAAAAACTACTCTTCTTGCAAACTTTTATAAGGCAGTGAACTTGGGCGATAATGTTCGATTATGCTTCTGGAGCTCATGGTTTTTTAAAAGAAGCAGACTGGCAGCAATATCAGTGTGACTGACTAAAGATGCAATAATAACCCATAGTTAGGGATCAAAGGAATACCACCCTCTTTTACCTTAGTATGACTTAGTTTCCCGATTGCATTAGAAGCACAGGGTGGGTTGGCACAGAGCTTCTGAATTGCTGAAAAGTACTTTTCTCAGAAATTAAAAACTAGATTCATCCCTTAAAAATACAAATCGGTATCACAGCTACTCTGCGGAAGAAGACATCAACAAAATGTCAATTAAAAGCAAAATTTTCTAACTAAGAAGAAGATGATATTGGATTTATATCCCACCCTATACTCTGAATCTCAGAGTGGTCACAATCTCCTTTTCCTCCCCCCCCCCCGATACCTGTGAGGTGGGTGGGGCTGAGAGAGCTCTCCCAGAAGCTTCCCTTTCAAGGACAACTCCTACAAGAGTTATGGCTGACCCAAGGCCATTCCAGCAGCTGCAAGTGGAGGAGTGGGGAATCAAACCTGGCTCTCCCAGACAAGAGTCCACGCACTTAACCACAATACCAAACTGGCTCTATGTATACTACAGTCAGTATATTTCAGGGCGACAGCAAAAATGAATCTCCCATACAAAGGACAGATTGTTGACCCACCTTGCTTGGTTGCTTTGGCTTTGGCTTAATACTAATGAAGACATCCAGCTGTTCCATTAGTTGAGTTATAAAGTGTGGTTCTACATCAATTTCTTCCTTCATATCGAACATCAGCACAAGAGGAAGGCAACCCTGAAAAGATGCATTACAAAATCTAATTTAAAAGCTCGTCCGTAAAATGCCATCCTGAAACTCAGAACACAATTAATGCCTCCTGCACAGCAGTGTATGGATGGTCAGTTGGCCGTCAAAAGGAAACTTTTTTTATTGATTTCTTCTTCAATTTTTGTACATAAGTGAAATACCTACAACTTGTGCAGGACCTAGACTGCCAACAATGGTAGCTGTGGAAAACCTTAACAGCTTGGTGCATCTAGATCAGAGATGGCCAAACTGTGGCTCAGGAGCCACATGTGGCTCTTTCACACATACTGTGTGGCTCTCGAAGCCCCCACTGCTCCATCAGTCATCTTGGAGAAGGCATTTGTCTCTTTAAATCACTTCTCCAAGCCAAGTCAGTCGGCAGCTTGGAGAATGTATTTAAAGCTGCTTTCTTTTCACCTCTCCTTCCCCTGTTTACCTTCCTTCCTGCTCACAAACATCTGACGTTCATACAGCTCTCAAACATCTGATGTTTACTCTGTGGCTCTTATGTTAAAGAAGTCTGCCCACCTCGTATGTCCCTCCTTTCTAGCATTACAAGGTGAAAAGTGAACAGAAATATTGCAAATAAGACTAGGGTGGGAACCAGTTTTCCTATCCTATGCTTTGCACCAGTTCTCTGTGATGAATACCAGCAACCTTGATGACTAAGAGGTAAGTTTGATGCGCTGTAGTGAGGAGGGACCAATATTAATCCCTTCTCCAACTTCTGTAAGCAGAACCCTGCTGCCTAACCTTGCAATCTTTGGCTATTGCTTGTAGCCGGTCACTGCAAGGAATCAAAGGGGGAGGGGGGACAAGATGCAGCAAAACACAAAGTTTAAAAGTACAAACCTCAAGATGCAAAAACGAATGATGTTAGAAACAGGGGTGGAATTCTAGCAGGAGCTCCTTTGCATATTAAGCCACACACCCTGATGTAGCCAATCCTCCTGGAGCTTACAAGGCTCTTTTTAGTAAGCTCTTGGAGGATTGGCTACATCAGGGGTGTGTGGCCTAATATGCAAAGGAGCTCCTGCTAGAATTCCACTCCTGGCTAGAATACTAGAATCTGATTTCCATAGATTTCAGTAGTATGGTAATGTAAACATAGCCTTAACTCATAAGACACACATCAGGTTACTTCATCACCATGACAGGTCCACAATGGCATATTCAGTGGAATGGCCAGCATTCAGATATAATTAGTTTATCTACTAAGTCACAGTGTTGTGCCTTGTTTGACCTCAACCTGCACAAATAATTCGGGAACATGACCATTTATTGAAAATGGCCAACAGTAAATGTTCAAATGCTAACGAAAAGCCTTAATGTGATGTAAAGAAACATGCCAGTTGTGAAGTTCATTATGAAACTATGAACTTCTCTCAAATGCAGATGTTAAATTAAACAAAAATGGCAAAAAGCAACCGAACATTGGAAGAACAAGGAACCATTTAGTGGTACCAAGAATTTCACTGGGATGGATCCCACCTAACAACTTCCTCAAGCAGAAGGGGAGATAATTTTTACTGATTTCCACCTCGCATTGCAGACCTCCAACTTCCTCTCTGTGCTGTTTCTGGGGGTCTCCCATCCCCAAGGAACAGCAATTTGGAAGGAATTTGGGCTACAGAGGAAAGGAGGAGGAGAGAAACTCACGTTCTGGTGACAGGAATACTTTGGCCAGTGATTATTTTTGGTGGGATCCAAAATGGTTTAGCATGTTTTTTACACTACAAGTGAAACAATACCTCCATTATTTCCAGTGCTTAAAATGTGAATGAAAACAAAAGCTATGGATTATGATGCATCTCAGATTTTAAAATAGCTCTCCTCTATTATACTTTAACAGTCATTAGACATACTGAATATATAAGGGCTTAGTACCATAGGCTAGCACCATCTGCTCGCTATTGTTCAGTATATTTAAGAAACGCAAGATCTTTGTTACCACAAGCAATTTTTTTTACATCACTAAATAGAAAGCTACTTTGTCCCTTTTTTCATGGAACAGTATTAAAGACCATGGTTCTAGATTAATTTCTTTCTCCACAGTGAATGCTACCGGCTGGATTTTTAGTAATCACATATTATATAGGCAAAATGGAACCATGTCTTACCATCCAATTATAAGTGCACTTCCTTGCAGCATTGAAAGAAAGAATGAGCATGTTAGTTATTGCCAAAAGAGAGTACACACTGGAAATTACTGGGACATGAGTCAAAATTCAGTTGTTTTTTAGGTTATGAGAGAGGAAAACTGCATGTTTCCCTGTATTTGTAAGCCCCAAATTCAAAAGTTCTGCTTAAAAAAACCCTCAAGAAGATATTTTAATGATTTTGCTAGCTCATTCCAACATTAGGAGCTGAAATAAGCAGACCTGAAAACCCATTTTTTAAAAAAGTATTCACTTCAGATTTATACAGTTAAAACTGTTTATAAGCTAGTGGCCCCTTTACCCAATGGTCACAATCCACCTGGAGTTTAGCACTTTCCAGTCCCATTGATTTAAATGGGAAAGATTCAATTCTCCCATTAAAATTAATGGTTCTTAGAAGTACCGAACATTCTTTGGATCACATCCGTCACCTGGAAAAATTTATCTACTTTAGATGTTTTGTATGTACACTTAAGAAGAAGCGTGCAAATGAGGCACTTGTGTTTGGAAACATGTACCACAAAATACTCTTAATGAGACAAAGTCATAAACTTGTGTCCGGGTGGGAGTCATATGACCAACTAGTATGTCATACACAAAACCTCCCTAGAGGTGCCATTCTAGATCCTGGGGTGATCACCTCCTCAACACACTAACTCTTTAATGGGGAGAGTTGCCTAGAAAAGTATTCTGTAACGGGAGGACCTACCCGTAACCTGAAGTGGTACAGCCCAGACTTGCGCTGATGTCCTCAGAAAGCTAAGCAAGAGCAGTAGTGCCAAACGTATGCCTAGAGCAGTGGCCCTCAACCTTTTTGGCACCAGGGCCCAGTTTTGTGGAAGACAATTTTTCCATGGACCGGTGGGGGTGGAGGTGCTGGGGTTTTTGCTGCCCCAGGCTGCCCCTAAGCCCACACCCCATCCCTGTCCTTCCATGGGGGTCTTTAAATGAGGAGTAGGCCAAGGTCTTTGCCTCATTCCATGGTCCAATTGCTAACAGGCCATGGATCAGTACTGGTCCATTGCCCAGAGGTTGGGGGCCCCTGGCCTAGAGGGTCAACACAGGGCCCTACCTAACATCCATTTAATCACATGAACACCCCTCCTCTCTTAACATGGTGTGATATTTTCCCAAAGCTTTCCTGTGAATTATTTACCATGAGGTACTGTCTGGCAAGACAGACGGACTCAATCGTGCCCTGGAGGTAGACTGTGGATTTCTTCTGTGGGTTACTAGGATCAGGGAAGTGGATCTGAGCACCAGTTCTCTGCATGATATGTTTAATGTTGCTGCCATTTCGACCCATCATAAAGAGATGATGCTGAGCTGCTATATCGAGTTGTGTGCTCACAGGGATTGCGGATGCCAAGCTACCGGCCAGATGCTCCAAAAGCATAGCCGTTCCTTCCTGTTTTTTTGAAAGAGAGAGGGAAAAAAAGGACTGAGGTAAGCTTTTACAATCAGATTACTCATTGTACATTCTGTAAGGCAAAAAGTATTCAATTAATCTGAACTAAAAACATGATACCTAATATGCTATTACCCAAGCAACAGAATTAATGGGCATTCCCTGAACATATACATTATGTTTGCGTTTGCATCCCAGCCCAAATAGCTCAGCTCAGGCTCTTCAGACCTTGGGAGCTAAGTGATACTTGGATGACAGACCACCAAGGAAGACTCAGACCGATTCCCCACTAGCCTTACGCTGCTTTCACTCTTCTCTTCTCTGCGGGGCTCCTGTTGGATTTCACATTATCTGCCTTGGGGCTGCAACTCGCTCTGCCTCTTCCACGCAGCAAACAAGATCCTCTAAAAAACGGTTTCTGTTGACCGCGCAAAAAAGGCAAAGTGAGTTGCAGCCCCGGGGGCAGATAGTGCAAAATCCAACGGAAGCCCCGCAAAGAAGAGGAACATGAGAGCGGCATAAAGCTAGTGGGGAATTGGTCTCAGGTTGCTATGTGGAGGACGGCAATAGGAAACCACCTCCACACATCCCTTGCTTGGAATGCCTCATGGATGGAGGTTCAGCACAAGTCGGTTGCAACTCAATAGCACGTTCTACTCTTCAAGTTCCTCACTGCCAACAATCCCCACTAACATGATCAAAAATACATTTCAGCCTGAACCACCTTTACTAAAGTCTGTAAATATGTATCCATTAGATGTGAAGCCAAGATCTAGGAAAGTTTCGATAGCGGCTGGGATCGACTATGAGCCATACAAAAGCTGAACCGGGATAAGCAGACACCAGTCAAACGGAAACTGGAACTATGACCTTTACAACAATGACAGGGATTTCAGATTAGAGTCCTGGGGCACCTTTAAGACCAACGAGGTTTTCTTCGAAGTATGAGCTTTTGTGTGCAAGCACACTTCTTCAGATGAAATGGAAGAAAACCACTCAAACTTTAGACAGGGCTAAACAGCAAATTGACATATAACACAACAAAGAAATTTTAAGACATAACAGGAAAAAGCCAAGTGATTTTAGACGTTACCTTCACAGCACTAGCATTATTCTGAGATCCTCTGATGATGACTGTAGCACCATACGTCCGGGAACGTTGCTTAAACGACACTGAAATGTTGTACGTTTGAGATATATGCTGAATGGTGGGAGAATTGGGATCGGGGATTGGTTGAAGGATTCCAGCTATAGGTAATTCGAACATCAGGACCAGCGGGAGCAGCTCCTAGAATATGATCAAATCAAAACACAGGAAATGCTCAACGCTAATAAAAAACCTTCTTAGCCTATTGCAAAGTTGCACATCTTGAAACATCAGGCAGCCTGAAGAAACATTTTTTTGTGGCAAACAAACTTGCCCTCTAGAATTACATTGCGTAATCGCTGCCAGAATGGAGCAAGATTGTTACTCGGAGAACTGTTTAAGTTTACCAATGAATAAAAGTTCAGCTCTTAGAAGCTGTTGCATACATATTCTACTGAGCACAATACAAACAAATGAAATTTTAAGACATAATAAAGACCAGCTTCGATTAGGCTGAGATCACACACGCTAAATAATGCACTTTCAATCCATTTTCAGTGCACTTTCCAAATGGATTTTACTGTGTGGACAGTTGGAAAGTGCATTGAAAGTGCATTATATAGTGTGTGTGAGCTCAGCCCCAGTGTTTCATAAATAATACCAGGGCTTTTTTGTAGGAAAAAAAACTCAGCAGGAACTCATTTGAATATTAGGCCACACACCCTGATGCCAAGCCAGGCAGAACTGTGTTCCTGTGCATTCCTGCTCAAAAAAGCCCTGAATAAGGCAATAACAAAATGCTACAAATGAACATGAAAGATTACTGAAAGCAAACTAGAAAGCATCACAAAGCTTTTTATTAAACGCTTAGGGCTTTGGTGGGCTTCTTCAGACAAGCTGTTATATAAAACCCAAGTTGTAGCTGAGAAGGTTCAGGATAATGTTGTACATCTGCACTTTTTCATTAAAGGAGAAATCCACAAGGATCTTCCATCATCATCCATCCACAAATTGGGAAATAAAGTATTAGAAGAAGAAGAAGATATTGGATTTATATCCCACCCTCCACTCCAAAGAGTCTCAGAGCGGCTCACAATCTCCTTTACCTTCCTCCCCCACAACAGACACCCTGTGAGGTGGGTGGGGCTGGAGAAGGCTCTCACAGCAGCTGCCCTTTCAAGGACAACCTCTGCCAGAGCTACGGCTGACCCAAGGCCATGCCAGCAGGTGCAAGTGGGGAATCAAACCCGGTTCTCCCAGATAAGAGTCCGCACACTTAACCACTACACCAAACTGGCTCTTAGAAATTGTGTATGTTTGGTACACAGCTCTAAATTGTACTCATGCCCCTCAAATCAAAATGTTTCAATGCACAGTTGAAAGAAAGAAAGAAAGAAAGAAAGAAAGAAAGAAAGAAAGAAAGAAAGAAAGAAAGAAAGAAAGAAAGAAAGAAAGAAAGAAAGAAAGAAAGAAAGAAAGAAAGAAAGAAAGAAAGAAAGAAAGAAAGAAAGATGTGTAATTTTGAAGTATCACACAGAGAATAGCACTACGGAAGGCTGGATCTTGTTCAGTAACTCTCTGCCCACTCTTTCCACCTATAAGGATACTACCCTGAATTCTCTGGTCTCATGTAGGCGGCAACAGTGAATGTGATCAGCTACAATGGTTATTTTAAGTCTCCAGTTTGTAGTCTGTGTGACCCTTAAAGTCCTTTTGGGACATGCAAGAACACTACTGGGAAAAATGAGGGATTGAAGCACATTTCCTTCAGCCGCAAGCCTGCAAGTAATTACAATTAGCATATAGAATTAACATAAAACTCTGATTCATTTCAAGTGTCTTACAGAAGACTGCATCAAGTCTGAATTCCATAGTTACCCGTATTCTAACTCTGGCAGACTCAACTCCAGCTGGCTGTCCTGCTATAGACACCTGTGGAAATCAGAAAATTGAATTCTAAGTATGATTGTATGGTTCTGATTCAAAGCTGTAATTCTGCTGGTAGCCTTAACATTTAAAACACACAAATTAAAATGCAATTGTACCTCCTGATGTGCCAATATACTGCAGAGCAAATTTCTATTTATAACGTTTCTTGTAAAATGTAAGCATTAAATACTAAATCATACAATTAAGGCCTTGAAAACAGAATGTGACATGCTGGAAAATTGTTCTTAAATATAAATATTTAAACTATTCTATGTGCAAAACCAGACTGGGTAATAGGCAATTTTGGAAGAGTTTAGAGAGCTTTATGAGACACATGTGTTTTCCTCACAGATTGTCATGGGTCTCTGAAACATATCTGAAACCTTCTGATCAACTGGGCAAGTATTTTAACTGGCTGTGTAAAATCAGGAGGTACTACTGTCTCTGGCTCAAGGTTGCCACTGTAGGCACAATGGCTATAGGCTGAAGAAGATTTGTGATTATACAAGCTACAAAAAGAAAGCTTAGGGTTTAAAACGGACTCCTTTGACAGGTTATTTATAGCCTGCCATACCGAGAGGGAGTAAAGGCAGTTACTAGGATTGACAGGCAGTGCCTGGCAACCAGTAGGAGGGTTCTGGGTAGGCTGGAGGGCACTGCACTGTTGCACGCAGTGCTATGTCAGTTGAAAACCATAAATGATAAAGGCTAGTTCTAGGAATCGCCAGAATCTCTATGGTAAAATCACAGAGTTTCCAACGATTCCTAGAACTACCCTTTCCACTTTGGGGAAGAACTTCTGGGAAGAACCCAAAGCAGTAGTTTTTCCTTTCCCCCACCCCAACTGAGGCTCAGAATAGCAGCAGGCAGCAAGACCTGGGGACTGGGAATCCCCCACTCCCACCTTGGCAGCCCTGCAGATTACACAGTGGAATCAATGGAATGAGAAGACAAATAATGTAATAGGACCGCAGAAATCTCAAACAAGGCATTCAGTATTAAATGTTAAGCAGTGCCAGAAATGATATTATGTAAGTAGAAATATAATTGGGCTGTGAGAGCCCAATAAAAATATACAGCAACGGATATTAGTAATACAGTCTCATTTCTCTATTGAAGCATCTTTATGAATCATTCTATTATAATGCAGCCCTAGTTCCTCTATAAAAATGCCTCTCTGGAATACTTTGTACCCCTCCGATGGCCAATCTATGCATTTGGAAAAGGTGCCAGGGACGGCCCTTGAGAGATGACAGCACTCCAAAAAGACAGGTGATTACACCTTAACGTGTTGTAAACTGCACATTACCAGGCAGTGGTAATTGAACACAACTCCAGAAGAAAGAGAAGTTGGATAGCCAAAACTCTGGCAAGCAGCCGATACATAAAAGAGAGAGCATGGGTGTATGTGGCCAACTTCAGGAGAAGGAAGCTGAGGCAGGATGAATTCAGCAACCGGATAAAATGCGCTCTGTTCTGTAATGCCGCATTTCGCTCCCATAACACTGAGCATATTTTTAAATGTTTTGTAACATTTTGTATGTCATCGTTTACAGTCGATACCAATACTGAACCTCTAAAATAAACAGAAATGCAGATGAATAATTGTACAATTAAATAATTCACTAGATTTAAAAAAAAATGCATGTGAAAACCAGCACATCAGAAAGCAAAATGTTTTAAACCGCCTGACTTGCTATTTAAAAAAAAAAATGCAGGGAGAATTTACGGGGAAGTGTTCAAACACTGACAATCCTCTTAAAAAATCATCCCAGGAGGGTTGAATGGCACTCTTTTCCTCAAAATGTAGAGAATATGAAATAAAACAAAACCCCAACCCATATTTACGGCTAGGATGGATAAACAGACTTGAAGAAGACTCACTTGATTGCTCTTCTCTGCTTGGTTATTTCTATTAGAGTCTGGAAAATGGATGTGGCAACCCGTCTCCTCCATCACCTTTTTAATGTTATTGCCTCCTTTGCCAATCACATGAGAGTGCTCTGTGTGAGACACATCCATCTTCAGGGTGACTCGATTGCTCTGCAAAAGGGTTGAAGTATCTGTTAGTGCAGTTTGGGAAAGGAAAGGTCCCCTGTGCAAACACCAGTCATTTCCGACTCTGGGGTGATGTTGCTTTCACGTTTTCACGGCAGACTTTTTATGGGGTGGTTTGCCATTGCCTTCCCCAATCATCTACACTTTCCCCCCAGCAAGCTGGGAACTCATTTTACCGACCTCGGAAGGATGGAAGGCTGAGTCAGCCTGGAGCCGGCTACCTGAACCCAGCTTCCGCCAGGGATCGAACTCAAGTTGTGAGCAGAGCTTAGGACTGCAGTACTGCAGCTTTAACACCCTGCACCATGGGGCTCTTTAATGCAGTTTACTCTTGATATAAAGTAAATACTAAAGTGGTGTCTACCTCTTAGTTAGGAAATAACTGTAGGTGGGGGGGAGCCTGAGAAGAGTGGGATTTGGGGAGGAACTTCAGTGGGGTACAACAATGCCATATAGTTCACTTTCCGAGGCTGCCATTTTCTCCATGTGAACTGATCTGTCACATGGAAATCGGCTGTAATCCCAGGAGATCTCCAGCCACTACCTGGAGGCTGGTAATCCTATTCCTACTCAGACCCATAGCACTCCATGGGTCCAAGAGGACCCAGCCTCCTTGTAGATTTTACGGGCCCCCTCCCCAAACCTTGCCCCCCCTCAGGACCCCTCACCCTGAATGGCAAGTTCTTGGGTGTGGGGGGGGGGGAGGCCCCTAGTTTGCACAGGCTGCAAGGGCAGCTAGAGTTCTTTTGAGGTGGGGAGGGAGGGGTGGCCACAGCCAGGACATGTCTCCCCCAGCCAGCGTGTACAAGCTGTGCATGTCCCCTGCTGCTCCTGGTTGGAGAAAGGGCACAGGAAAGCAGGGAAATGGGGAGGGAGAGCAGACATACAAATCAGCCTTCTTTTGAACTTTGGAATTAGAAGGTGATCACTGCAGCCTGATCTCCAGGAAAGGCAGAAAGGGAATGGGAGCTTACATGCTATTTAAATCACACTGGAAGGGGGAGAGAGAGGGGTGGCTCCCAGCCTCTCCAGTTTCTTGTTCTCACCCCCATGGCCCCCCTCCTACAACCTCCCATGGCCCCCATCCCCTGTGACTCTTCGCTACGGAGCTGCTCATATTTCATTAAACGGTTGGGTTATATACAAATTTTTCTGTTCCACTTCTGAATACTGTCCTCCTGTCCTCTGGTTTCTCAGGTCCCCTTTTCTGAACAGTGTGAATTTAAGCCAATGAAGTTTTATGCAGCTAACTGAAAATGTCAATAAAAAACAAAGGCAGTCTTGTGGCACCATAAAAATTCAATTTTAATAGTTACAACAACTCCAACAAGACCATGCCTCTCTTGAAAAGCTACCAATCATTGCCACGGCCAAAGAGACTAAAGCACACCTGTGGTATTTTAAGGTCAAGCCACACTAATGACAATTTCTCCTGTTATAGATTCTTCGCTATGTTCAGTCAAGCTTAGACTATGTATCCAGTCATTTTTTTTTGTTAAAATGGTATCTGCCGTACTTCTTTATGTTCTACTACTACAGATTTTTTTCACACTTCTCTTTTATGATGTATATAATAGTTAGTTGCCAGTTGATGTGCATATATTATTGTTCACACCCCGTAACAGCAACTGAAATAAGAGTTGTACCCTTCCTGCCTAGGATCTGACATTAGTTATGAAGTGTCTGGTTTTTACACTTGGAACTTTATGTGACTTAACTGATTATTTCTAATTGCAAGCTGCCTCACAGGGCATTGCTGGGCCAAAAGACACAGTATAAATTTGCTGGACAAGTAAAAAAAAACAACAGAACATAAGTAACCTACTGCAATGACTCAACACTGAAAGATTTTGGAAGATTTCAAGATACAACCCTTCATTATAAGCAATGTTTCCTCTAAGCTGCAGAGTCTTGTGAGCAAAAATTCTACTTTGTGAGCTACTGATATTAAAGTTGTGAGTTACTGGCATGAAAGTTGTGAGCTACTGCATAAATTATTGTGCTCTGGGCCCATTTTTCCTGAGCTAAAATGTGTGAGCTGGAGGCTAAAGCTTATAAGCTTTTGAGTGCATGCACACTTATTCAGATACCTTGAAACAGACTTTCTCAAGCCTTGTACATGGGGGGAGGGGCATTTTGTTGCCAAGAAGGGCTAATTAGAGTCAAGTTTCATAAGTAACTGAGCAATAAGTATAGCTAAAACTGGATTAGCACAAATGGTAAGACCTGGGGATAGCAACAGACCATCCTCTCTTTACCGCATGCAGTGACTGAGGAAGTCTGTTTTACTGTATTTGATGATGTGTGCATGCACACAAAAGTTTATAACCAGAACTGAACTTCCTTGGTCTTAAAGGTGCCACTAAACTCAAATTTTGTTTATTGCTTCAGACCAACATGGCTGCCCACCTGAATATGTCTGAGGGTTGGCAGTTTTTAAAAAAAAGACATTAGTGCTCAACAACAATTAGCTTATATACTTTCCCCCTGTCTCTTGAATTCTTTCTCCTCAAGGAACATTTGAGTTACGAGTTAAATCCTGTAGCAGGAACTCCTTTGCATATTAGGCCGCACACCCCTGACGCAGCCAATCCTCCAGGAGCTTACAGGGCTCTTAGTACAGGCCTTACTGTCCGCTCCAGGAGGATTGGCTACATCAGGGGGGAGTGGCCTAATATGCAAAGGAGTTCCTTCTACAAAAAAAGCCCTGGTACTGAGTATAATAGGTCTGAACGACAGGGGACAGATATGCCGAAGTTCTAAGCCACAAACTCAGACATTTAAGCCCAAATGCTAAGCCACAAGCTCAGCTATCAAGTGCACCCAACTGCCCTAATGTGGCTTGTAAAGATCTTGGTGGTGGTGGGAGAAACAGAACCAGAGAGCAGCATCCAATGAGGCGCTTGAACAGAACTACCATCAATCCTGTAAGGGGGTCTTACTTAGAACAGGCTTCTCAGCTGTACAAACCAATATCCCACCCTTGATCTTGGGAGCCAGAACTGCAGAGACTTCCAAAAAGTATTATTCTGGTAGGCTGTATGTAGCTGGTAGAAAACTGAGGTTAGGGTTGCCAAGTCCAACTCAAGAAATATCTGGGGACTCTAGGGGTGGAGCTGGGAGCAAGGGTGTGACAAACACAACTGAACTCTGAAGGGAGTTCAGGCAATCACATTTAAAGGGACCGCACACCTTTTAAATGCCTTCTCTTCATTTAGAATAAATGAAGGATAGGGCCATCTTCTTTTGAGGCTCATAGAACTGGACCCCAAGTCCAATGTTTTTGAAACTTGTCTGGTGTTTTGAGGAGAGGCACCAGATGCTATGCTGAAAATTTGGTGTCTCTACCTCAAAAAACATACCCCCCTTAGCTCCAAATACCCACAAAACCCCCTCAACTTTATGCTCTATGGGAATCAGTCTCCACAGACTATAACGGAGTGCCCAGCAGACATCCCCCTCCCCGCTTTCTGATGACCTGAACCAGGGGCCCCCCTCCAAACCAGGGGATCTCCTGCCCCCAATTTGGGATTGGCAATCCTAACTGAGACACAAAACTTTTATGTATTTGCTGTGTTTACTGTTAGTAGGCCTGAGCTTGAAATACGCCCCCATTATTCCCCAGCATCCTGTTAGAACCGGCCAATTGGGATGCGAAGTATTTCTTCCAAGAAATGCAAATGAAGGATCTTAGGAGGGATTGCCACCAACTAAAGGGGGCATGTTTAACTCATCCACAGTGTATATATTGAGTGGAGCTGCCTGTGCTGTTTGTGATTGTTTCTTCTTGAATAAATTATTGCTGCTTACTTAAGAGCTGACTGAACTCACTTTACAATAAAAACAATAAATTACTCCTGGATTAATTTTAAAATTAGGAGTTGACAATCCTTCTGAAATAAGTATATTTCTATTTCAAATTCTCATAGATCACTGCTCATCTTTTCTACCATGAGTTCGTTCAGAAGCAGTTCAGCAAAACCTAACAGGCCAGAGGCGACTTCCTAGAATCCCATTTTCACCTCCCACTAGTCAAATCCAACAATTGATTGTTGTCAGGTTCCATGCGTATGGCTGTGAAGAATCTGTAAGGTCACCTCAAACTGCAGCCTGTTCCTTTCACGCTTAGCAATGGTCCTTCCAGCTGGCTTTCCCACTGCCCACCCCCAAGCCAGTCAAATTACTCCAAAATTTTAACATTGCACAATTCAGCATTTGAAGACTGCCAAAATATGACATGATAACTGCTTTGCTCTTACCCAGGATGCACTTCTTCCCCTCTCTCATTTCCACTACAGACTAGAACAACTGTGTTCAGCACATTTGTGAGCTTGTTTTTACAAAACTTAGTTTCCCTCCCCACCTTGTTCCATGCAAATGTAACCAAGCAGTATGTAGAATTCCAATTTAGCTGTCGAAAAGCAGACTGTGGTTTATGCCAAAACAGCTAAAAGAGACTTAATAGGATCAGGATGCCCATGATAAAAATGCGGTGATATTCTCATATTACAAAACCCCCCAAGTTCTCCAAAGTACTTCCAGAGATCCTGCAGGGCGCTGTCATTGATTCGCTTTATGGCCTGTAAAGGTGAACTACTTAAAAGTGGATTGAATGTAGCATGGAAATAACCACTGGCGCATTATCAATGTTAATATCAGAATTCAGTGAAAATGTTTGCTTTCTAATGCAACTTGAGATGGTTCAAGAACTTCAATGTGCTGACACATTCAATACTGCTGTTTCTCAAAAGCCAAAAAGCCCAAGACTTGGGATTCTAGTCTTGAACTGTGTATCTGATTTTCATCTTACTTTTGTGTCCAAGACAGACATGATCTTCTCCTTCGCTTCTTTAACGTTTTCCTTTTTCCCAGAGACTTTAATATGGGGATCTTGAAAAGAAAACAGAAAGATTACTTTGAGTCAGCTATACAAATAGTTTAGCAAGTTACCCGCATTTTCTAACAGAAGATTTCAACCCACACAGTCTTGGAGAAGTTTCAGCCATCTATCATTTTACACAGACTGCATATTCACAGTAAAGGCCAACAGTATGTTACATGCTCCATTAGAGAACCTCTAAAAGAGACTGTAGCTTCATAAGGAATTTGTTTACTACCATACAAATGCACTTCTCAAAGGTCACAAACCCAATTTAATTATGAACTGTATCAGTTAGGGGTCTCTGCTTTAATGAAACAGAACTTCCAGGTTACATATTAACACCTGGGGAATGCAAAAATGGACTCTACCAAGTACAGAACAGCTTTAGTATATATCAAAGATACGCTCAAAGTAGCTGAAATCATGGGAAACTTTTCTAGGAGTAAAACTTACTAGCCCACACAATGTTAGCAATCTGCTGCTTGAACTAAAGAAAAAAGAGGGAGCTTGAAATCACCCTTATCTGGCAGTCTTTATAACACACCATCAGGCAAATGGGTTCTTAGAAGTCTGCTTGCAGTCGCTATTAGCACTCACTGGTTACCCTAAGGTCCAATGAAATCTACAGGAAAGAAATGCTCACCTCCCAATGGCTTCAACAAAACTTAAGGATAGTGCTGACCTGCCAGTCAGCTAGCTAGCAGGTAGGCTGTGAAACGGCCTTTATGAATATAGTGGCCTCCCTTTTGAAAAACTATTTAATGGTATTTATCTACTAGCAAAGGAGTTCTTTTTATACTGGAGGTCTGTATGTGCTCTTCCCCATTCAGGAGCATGCACCCTGTCTGCCCAATATTACAATCAGGCCGGGTGTCTTTAAAAAAAAAAAAAAAGCGGGAACGCACAGGAACGCAGTTCTGGCTGCCTTGGTGTCAGGGGGTGTGGCCTAATATGCAAATGAGTTCCTGCTGGGCTTTTTCTACAAAAAAGTCCTGAATACAGCCATGCAGAAACCCAGACTGTTGTCTATTACAGTTGGTGTGTGTGTTTTGTTTAATTTCATTTTTAAATAGTGTTGGAAGGCTTTAGGCTTTTGGTACTAGGATGAAAAATTAACACCATCGTATTTGGACAATTTTTCATAAATAACTTCTTTATGGTCTTTTGTTTCTTTTCTGCTAACTGGTTGAACATTCAGTCAAGCACATCACATCTTTATTGGCATAACTAAAAGAGATATACAGAAACCTGTCAACCAAACAACAATCAAATATGTTTGTTCAAAGCATGAAAGGCTAAAATAAGATTAAGAATCACAATAAAACCTGCTTAGAATAATTTTTGACAATTTCAGCCAAGAATCTGGCAACAGCTCTTGTGATATTGGTTATGTTGTCATTTAGTGGGAAACAGCAATCAATCCTATTTTCTTGATTATAGATGGTAAAGAAAGATTATTTAACAGTGCCTTCCAGAGATTAGTATACAGTTGGCAGTTCAATAAAATATGCTGGATGGAATCAGGCAAGCTTGATCCGCATAGACAATGTCTCTTGCTATAAGGGACTTGAAGAAATCTCCCATAGAGAACATTGGAGGGAAATGCATTCATCCTAGGCGGCATAAAAGCTCTCCAATGTTGCAGGTTATCTAGTTCTGATAAATATTTGGCCATTTTCCAGGCCATCTGATCGTGAGGCAGGAGAGCAAGTATAAAACTGGACAGGACACAGTTTATGAGATTCTAGATCTAAGAATCTCTGTTTGATAAATCTAAAATTATAAGATTCATCAGATTGAAAATAGATCATCAATTGCAATTTCCATGTGTTTGAGCTTTGACATGACTCCATCTAGCCAAGCAGCTTTATCAGAGTTTCTTTTTAGGTAGCTGAGCAGGGAATCTTCTCTCAACGCAAGAAGTTCTTGTGCCCGTGTTGGTGGGCAGGTTCCTTGTGTGGGATAAAAGGGCTAATGTTAATGGAAAATGTCTGTGGGAATTAACATAATGGCTTAGAATTTCACTCAGTCCCAACAGTTATTTAAGACCATCTTTCACTATAAACAAACATTTGGACTAATTGGTTTACCAAGTATTTTAGAGGCAATGGGCCACTGCTACTCGCCTAATATTCTCTGGGCTGTGTCATACCAAGTAACAGGGACTGTGGCAGTCTCGGGTTCGATTCGATATGGTGTGCTGTGAAAAGACTGGCTTGTTCCCCACTCAGTTAAAGCAACATCTTTTACACTGACAAAATCAAAGGAGGGGGATGGAGAACTGAGACAGCAACATTAACAATTAGGGACTTAACTGGAACACTTTCTTGGCCGCTCCTAAGCAAGAAAGAAAATGTACACTGTTCCCCAAAGAACATGGAGGAAGAGGGAGGAGGAGATTGGATTTATACCCCGCTCTTCACTACACAAAGGAGTCTCAGAGCAGCTTACAATCTCCTTCCCCTTCCCTCCTCACAACAATCACCCTGTGAGGTAGGTGGGGCTGAGGGAGCTCTCCCAGAACTGCTCTTGGACAGAACAACTTTGGGACAACTTGTGCCTGATCCAAGGTCATCTTAGCAGGTACATGTGGAGAAGTGGGGAATCAAACCAGGTTCTCCAAGATAAGAGTCCGCACACTTAACTTCTATGTCAAACAGAAAGAAAGCATGGAACTACTTCAAAGTGAAATGTTCTTGAACTTTTGTTCAAGTTCTTCTGGCAGGGTTTTTGCCATGCTAACCAGATATGGAAGAAACTTCAGCAAAACAGAAAAAGTAGGAATGATATACGAAACTTAGGACAGCACTATCTGGTGTTTTTTATATGTCTTCCACACAACTATTCAGGTACTCCACATTTTGAATTAAGTCTGTTGTCCTGACACTACCCTTCTGCACTGAAGCCGTGCATTTGTGTGGCATGTTTTCCACTTGTGTGGCAGATGATTTCATGACATAAAAATGTCTGGAACCTGAATTTTGCAGCGGAACCCCCATCCCATAAGACAACAAAGAATCCTTCCTTACTCAGCATAAACCAATTGGGGGAATCATGCCCCAAAGTCCCACTTCTGCTCCGGCTGCCATATCGATCTTTCACATTATTTTAATAAAATGCTTTAGAACGCTTGCAAAATAGAAGATGAATAGTATCTTAAAGAGTTTCAAATACTCTTCAATGATCTCCAAATTATTTTTTAACACAGCAGTATCAAGATAGAGATAAAAATGAGGTCTCTTTCAAGAGATTCCAAAGAAGATCAATTAACATATTTAACTGCCTAGTTTGACATTAAGATCTCTTAGTGCTAGTGCATTTGAGGAACACTGTAAGATACTTAAAATATTAACTGAATAGAAAAATACAAGTCTATAAACAAAAAAAGTGGAGACATGTAGTTGCCTTATACTGATTCTGACTGTGGTCCACCAAAGTCAGTATGGTCTACTCAGACTAACAATGGCTCTCAGATATTTTAGGTAGATCTTTCACATCATGTACTATTGCATCCTTTAAACTGGAGATGCCAGGGATAGAATCTGGGACCTGCATATCAATCAGATGCCTGACCACTGAGCCACGGCCCCTTAACAGTGCTCAAGTATTCTTTGTTCTCAATATTTTATTTATCCTATGGCCACTTCTCCAGAGCAGCAAATATTAGAAATGTGAAGGCGTAGACATAGAAGTCAATAGTATTTCTATTCCTCCTTCTCATTGAGCTGTTTTTCAGATGTGCGTGTAGGACATGTTTTCTTTTTAAAAATTACCATTCTTTTAAAACTCCCTCAACTCTGATACAGGAGAAAGAATGGTTACATCTTTCTGTGTGGGCCGAATTCTGGGTACTGTGTATTGCATCTATTAAGAAAGAGATGCAGAAATTTGTACTTAAGATTTGTCAGTAATTGGGAAAGGGCTTTCTTCAAGCATGGGGAAGATTTAGACCAGAGTTGTCAAACATGCAGCCTGGGGACCGAATCAGCCCCCCCTCCCCGGAGGGCTCCTATCAGGCCCCTGAGCAACTGGCTCTTGTCTGCTTCCTTGTCCCTCTCTTTTGCTTCCTTCTGCATCACAGCTTGCTTTGCAAGACTTGCTCAATTGCACAAGAACTTCAGAACAAAACTGTTTGCTCCACTGGCTGAGTCTCCTCCCTTGGGGATGAGGCAGAGCTTGCTCTGCCAGGCCTCTCAATCACACAACAGGGCTACCGAGCCAAGCTTCTCTTCCTTCTTTTGGCTGAGGCTACTCTCCCTCCTGGTGTCCATGGGGAAGGAAGGAAAGAGCCAGAGCTTCCTTTGCCCAGTTCCCTGGATCCCATGGGAGAAATACAAAGAAAGCACCTTTAAGACCAATGTGTGCTAATGTTTTAAACATTTTTAAAGCTTTAAAAAAAACCAAAAACACCTTTGCATTTGTCTCTGTCATTTATAAAGTTTGTATCTCTGCTACCTAATCTTAAATAGGAACACACATGGCCCAGCTTGACATGGCCTCATTTATGTCAGATCTGGCCTTCATAATAAATGAGTTTGACACCCCTGATTTGGACAGATAATTCAACTATTTTGAAAGCAACATACTGGTTAGCTGACCTAAAACTCTGAGGACAAAGGTAATTCTAAGAGACAGATTCAAGGTGGGATCCTAATGAGAACAGGGAAATAAAGATACATATGGAAGCAGTTTCCAAAAACCTTTGGGGTGGCCAGATCTATACTTGCCCTGACCTGGACAGCCCAGGACAGCCCAATCTCATCAGACCATGGAAGCTAACCAGGGTTGTCCTTTGCCAGTATTTGGATGGGAAACCACCAAGGAACACCAAGGTTGTAATGCTGGCTCAAATATTCATCTTATTTTCTTCAGAGGGCAAAAGAGAGTGAAATGTAGGTGAGAATGAACTTTTAACATTATGTCACGATTTGAGGGGGGTGGGGAGGGTAACAGGTTAAGAAAATAACCAATTTTTTTTTAAATGTACTAGTCAGCAAGTCACACACAGATTGCCTTAAACAATTTAAAAGTTAAATGTGGTTTGCTTTGGGGAAGTTACATAGTGAAAACATGCAGAAACCTGGGGGGGGGGTAAACACTACCAAAACAGATCCCACTATTCTCAAAAATATGTGATGCTGTCTCTTCATAAACAGGCATTGAATATGAGCCAGGAAATTATTAAAACTCAAGTAGATTAACCAATTTACTGCAGATGCAACGAAGCAAGTCTGATTGTTTTGAAGCAGTAACCGACTTATAGTGGTCATATCTATGCAGAATTAAATACATTATTAAGCCTACGTGGTGTAACACATAAAGCAGTGCTGCCCAGTGATTCAGAACTACATGTTGCTCTTTGATATGCCACCAGTAGCTCTTCTGAGTACTTTTCCCCACAGCACTCACCCCATGTACCAGGAAAATGGGCAATTACTTTAGAAATTGAAATGGGTCATTATATCGACGGTGTACAGATGCAGGAATTCTATGTTTGAAGCTGGGTCAACATGTGCAGCATACAACTATTGAACACTAGCCCATAAAAGAAAACTCTTAGTAGTGAGGAAAGACAACTCTAGATGCTTGGAAATATTCTGGTAATTAAAAGCGAAATATTTTATATTATTGTTTGTGTGTATTTGAGATAGCATCCAGGGCATATACTTGCCACATCAATCTTTAGGATGAGAACTATGAATGTGACTCTTCACAACCTACAAGAGTGAGTACCACTGGGATACACAGAAGGACCAGAAAGAACACAGGGTTATGCTCAAATTCAGCTCCTTCCTTACCACTACATCATGTCAGCTTTTTTAACTTCCCACCTTTCATCAATGAAGCTCAGGACAAAACATGTAGGTTCAGCGCTCTTTTTCTAAAAGGAGCTCCTCTGCATATTAGGCCATGCCCCCCAAATGTAGCCAATCCTCCTGGAGCTTACAGTAGGCTTTGTACGAAGAGCCCTCTAAGCCTCTTGGAGGATTGTCTACATCAGGGGGCGTGGCCTAATATGCAGAGAAGCTCCTGCTAGAAAAAGAGCCCTGCGCAGGTTCCTCTTCATGTTTTGGTTCCCAAAAAGTCTACAAGGTTGTTTAAACTGAGAGAGCATGCCTGGCCAACCTACTGAACATCAGCTTAGGATCTGCAACTAGTCAAATATTCTAGCCATTACACTATGCTGGCTTTTACTTGATAAACCTCGTTTCTCACCGTCCCCTAAGTGACCCATCTATAAAAAAAACCAGCTACCTACTTTACAAGATGGGGGAGACATAGTTTATAACCAAAATGTGCTTAAAAAGAGATGGCCAAAGAATCACTGGTAAGAAAAACAAAGTTTGATCCAAAAGTTGAATTAATGCAACATCTCTTAAGGGTTTGAATTGTGCAGCCAACACATATTTCTGGCTCTTGGGTCATCATCCACAATGGCCCTCGAGGATACAGATGTTGGCCTTTCTTAATTTGGCCAACAGGAGCAGAGACACGACAGATACATTGAAGAGGTCACATTGAGGATTCTTTGACTTTCTCAACAGGTAATAACCAACTTGACAGGTGATAGGACTTGGTAGGTAATAGCATCTTATACTGCACCTGAAAATAAAGGTGGCAGCCAACAAGGGAGCCCTGGGTTGAGCATGTTACAGATGTTCAGTCCAGAGGTTACTGCAGCATAGATTAGTGAACATAAGAATCTGGACCAGACCAACAGTCCATCTAGTCCAGCACCCTACCTCACACACTGGCCAATCAATTCCTCTGGACAGACAACAGCAGCGCATAGGTAATTGCTGAGGTAATCCTCTGGTGTTGCTCCTGGCTCTGGGATTCAGAGGCTGACTGCCTCTGAATGTGGAGGTTCTCCTCTATCCTCCATGAATCTATCTAATCCTCTTTTAAAGTTCCCTATTTCTATGGCCATCATCACATTTTCTGTCAGCAAATTCCACATTTTCCTCCCTGGGTGTTTAGTTTTAACGTGTTCACGTTATATTTTATTTCATCATTTTAAATGTTATGTGTTTTGTTGTAATGTTTTATTGTTTGCTGTCTTGGGCACCGTGAATTGGGTAAAAGGCAGCATAGCATTTTAAATAAATAAACTAAACTCCTGTAGCCAAGTGATTACTGATTCTATATGGGGCTTAAAATTTCCACAATAAGTGCAACTTCTATGAGATGATCTTTAATGGACACACACTCCACCAACAGTGACCAATTTCAATGCTGAACATGACGGGAGGAAAGCAGTTTATGCTATTACGTAAAGTTGTTAGCAGGAAAAAAAGAGTTGTGTGAATAGAAGCATGATATACAGTGTATATTTCAACTTCTTATCTAAGTTTATTATGCTGTTTATGAAGCATTCCATTAGAAACATTCAGTTCTGTTTCCAAAGGGTTTTGGCAAAAGCTGTTACCAGCTAGCAGCCAAATACCTTAACATCTTTGTTCCAAGAGATTTATGACTTTTTGGCTCAACAAGTTTAAGATCGTCCAGTAACTGCAGATGACAAGAACTGTTGCAGCAATTACGTTAGCTGCCCTGAGGCATGGAAGCAAAACTCTTTCCGTACAAAGATTCATAAGTGTTAAACAATTTATTGGATGCAGACACACAAACTCGGAAGAGTCTCAAATTGTTCCTGCTGTATCCACAACTAGGATCCTAACACTCTGACAGAGTAAAAAAAGAAATGCATATCCTTAATAAAGCGACATTAAATGTGGGTTTAAGTTTTTAACAACAACAAAAAAGGCTTCCACTACACTCATAAGGAAATGAGAAATATGTCAGCTAGAAATGAACCACCAGCGAATTTTTCAACTCAAATCCATGCAACTCTTACCTGACATAGCATATGGCTAACACCACATTTCAAATGAATCAACTTATTTTCTGCCAGCTTTCACACTCACACATAGTAACGGGCAAAGCTTTTTTTGCAGGGAACCCCCCCCCCAGCAGGAACTCATTTGCATATTACGCCACCCCTGATATTTGCATATTACGCCACCCCTGACATTGTTTCGTGTATGGCTTTTTTGCAGAAAAAAATCCAGCAGGAACTCATTTGCATATTGCGTTCCTGCTTTAAAAAGAGCCCTGGTAACGGGGAATACTAGTTAGAAAAGTACTTCCTGGTAATGAAGAAGTTGGCCAAGCCTATGTCACCACTGGGGCTGAACCCAGTATTTCAAACATGGCAAATCCAATTGCATATTAGACCACACACCCCTGATGTAGCCAATCCTCCAAGAACTTACATGGCTCTTCTTACAGGGCCTACTATAAGCTCCAGGAGGAGTGGCTACATCAGGAGGGTGTGGCCTGATATGCAAAGGAGTTCCTGCTACAAAAAAAGCCATGCCATGTGCATAAGCTGTCACTTTCTGAACACATATCATAGTGGCACCTGGATAAACACCAGGAGCTGCCTGTGAACTGAAAGAAACAAAACCTGGAAAACCCTAAGCCTCAATATGAGTGTTGGAAACAAAAATACCGTGTGTATGAATGACCACAAACCTGCAAGTGAGGCAGAAGTGTGCCTCTACAGAGCTGGGGTTTCCACTCAACTGCCCTGAAAATTCCTTCTGATTACCTTTCGGAATCTTCTAATCCTGTGTACAGATAAGTGCACAGTGTACATACTACATAATCCTGTGTACATACAAGTATACAGAACATCCACTCAAGATGTATCTACTGTAGCTATGTTTATTCCCCAGGAATTCAGTGCACTCCTCGACAGTATAATAGACTAGGATCTCCTTGGTTAATTGGTGTTAATGCAACAGCACCACCAAATTAGTGAGGCTCTCTGCTAGCTGATCAAAAGGGTGACAAATTGTAGATCTTTCATGAGATCCACCAAAATGCATGCAGCTACCATGGCTGTTATCACTCTTAGACTAACATTTTGGGCAAGGAGCCATTTAAAATATTCAACACAGAGAAACGAATTTGGGCTAATTTACTTTTGGATTATATGAAGCGGAAACGGGAGGGGGATGCAAGGTTGAAAAAGAATGCTATGGAGGATACACCAAACATAAGCAAGCTACACTTTACCAATAAAGGACACCACAAGTTTTTGGAATGCCATCTTGTTTCTTATGGAATTTCAGAATGGTTGTTTTTAAGTCTGATTGATCTTTGTTAGTATTTGTATGTTTTTGTGACCTGCCCTAAGCCTGCTTGTGGGGAGGGCAGGATATAAATGTTAAAAAATAAAGAAATATGAGACAGCAAAGAATTCAAGTCAAGTTAGCCTTTATTGGCATAAAATATATAGATATATATATCAGAGCAAATTGGCTAAAAAAAAGAGATAAAATGGAACGATCGCATACATATACATAAGGAAAAGCATAAACATAAGCTATTTCTATGAGATGCTCTGGTGTGCCTTCAAAACAGAATAAAGAAACTTAGCCACTTTCTCAGTGACACTAGATGAAGTATCGTTCAAAAGACTATAGACCTTAAGTGCATCAGAACAATCAACCATGCTAACTAAAAGAGGATGTAAATACTTGTGACGAAGATCTGTATACAAATTACAATAAAGAAGAATATGAGTAACTGACTCCACACATATTTGCTTACTGAGACAGCATCTGACTGAGTAGGCTGTCTTGTGAAATCTGCCATAAAGAATGGCAGAGGGCATGGCGTTGCATCTGGCAAGGGAAAAAGCTCTACGCTGCTGTGGCACCTGCAAGACGGATAGATATGAGGCCATTTTTCCAGTACTAAGAGAGATCTCAAAACTCAGTGGGGAACAAGTTTTCATAGCCAGACTGTATAGGTCTTGGCACTCAATATCTAGCAACCTGTTTTTAATTTTTTGGACTGCGGTGGTGAAGGACGGCATGGACAATAGTTCTTGGGATTAAACCCATTGCTTTTATTTTTCTCTCAATATGTGCTGACCAATTTGACAAATTAAATTCAGAGAGCACTTGAGAGATATAGCTTCCCAGTTCAGAGTTGTAGTGCAAGCGTAGCCAGAATTTGAAGGTCATGAGCCATGCACTAGTAACCATTAAAGACATGCCAGTTTCTAAGCAGATAACTGCATATGGGACACATTTTGGCATGCCCAGAATTTTACGCAAGAATTTGGACTGGACACGTTCGATAGCACATTCATAAGATCCAATCCAGACTGGGATGCCATACAGAAGTTGTGAAATCACTTTAGCTTTGAATATTTTTACGGCAGCTGGCACAAATTGGTTACCTTTGCCATAAAAAAGTGAGCTATGGCAGATGCACTGATGTTAGTTATCTTCACTGCATACTTGCGATGGGTAGACCAAGTCACATTATATTGAAAACAAACACCTAAGTATTTAAAATACTTGACTTGCTCTCTCTCTTTGCCATCAGTAACCCATTTGTAAAGTCTCCACTTTTTTGAGAAAACGAAGATTTTGGACTTCTCATAATTGAGCTGGAGCTTTTTACTAGTAAAATACAGAACACAACGGGACAACAGACGTTTTAAGCCCACTCTAGAGCAGGACAACAGCATCGTATTGTCAGCATAAAGTAACAAGGGTACATGTAATGCACTGAGTTTTGGACTATGGCAGTCAGGACCAGACAGCTGAATAGCCAGGTCATTAAGGAAGAGACTGAATAAAAAGGGAGCAAAAATGCACCCTTATTGGCAGCAATCTTCGATGTTAGTTGCCTGCTAATGAGCATTTAATCTGGCAGGTGGTAGAAGTGTGTAATCTCTTAATAAGCATAAGGAGTCTTTTATCCATGTTTAGTTTATCTAGCTTAATGCAGAGGAGGTCCTTGTCAACTGAATCAAATGCGCCTTTTAAATCTAAAAAAGCAACAAATAATTTCTGGTTATTTTGCACAGTGTAGTTGACTAGATGGGATAGGGTAATGCAGTGGTCTAAAGTGGTCTTCCCTTTGCAGAAGCCCAGCTGTTCAGGGCCTAGAATTTTTTCCTGCAATATCCAGAGATTGAGCTTGACTAATAGATGTTTGGAGTAAAGCTTGCCAATGATGGAGAGTAGGCTAATCGGCCTGTAATTGGCAGGGTCAGTGTGATTACCATTTTTGTATAGCGGGACCACTATTGCATTCACCTATGCCAAGAGAATTATGCCAGTTCGATCTACAATTGTAAACAGAGATGCAAGGGGAGAAGCCCACCAGTCTGGGTCTAATTTTGAGATTTCGGAGGAAATGGCATCCAGGCCAGGAGCCTTTCCTAATTTCAGTTGCATAATAAATTCTTTAAAGAATTCATTAATTGGACTGTTTTCTAGTTGGTTCTTTCATTTGTAGAGGGGGAGAAAGCATCTTCCTTTCCAGACAGCTTTATATTTGGTATTGCTAGGAATCACCTATTTTAAGAAGGAATCCATTTTTAAGACACTAAATATTTTGGTGTTTCTTGATCAGCATCATTCCAAATGCCTCCACTGCCCCACCCCTCCCTGGGAGGAGCTACAGACCTAGAAACTAAAAGTCTTATTTTGCTTTGCTTCGATTCCCCCCCCTCCTGTTTTCAAGACTTGACAACCATGAGTGTTGAAAAGGCAAGAGTCCCTGTAATTTTAGCATGCATCTGCAACAGTGTGCCATAGGTTGTAGAACTGGTATTCTTTCCATGTTCACTATACCGGAACAAGTGAAATACAGAACATAACATAACAAGACAGCCCAACATAGTGTAGTGGTGAGACCAGGATCTGGGGGGACCCAGGTGCAAATCCCTGCTCTGCCATGGAATCTTGCTGGGTGACCTTGGGCCAGTCACAGACTCTCAGCCTTACACACCTCACTGGGCTGTTGTGAGGATAAAATGGAGGAGAGAACAATGGAAAGTGCTTTTTGCCCCACTTGGAAGAAAGGGGGTATAAACGAAGTGAATGCATAATAAATGTTGTAAATCAATACTTGCCCTAACCTGGATAAACCAGGCTATTCCAGTCTCGTCAGATCTCAGAAACTAAGCAGGATCTGGCCCTGGTTGACAGGAGACCACAAAGGAAGGCAATGGCAAACCACCTTTAAACAGCTCTTGTCTGCCAAACCCTACAAGGTCAGCATGTCAGCTATGACTTGATGGTTAATAAAAAGCTCAACAGTTAACTGCCAAGAGCAAATCTGAATATAATCTCTAACACATGAAAGAAGAGGACTCAAACAATACACAGTGCAAGTGTTAGCACCAAAATCTGCCTACGCTGCATACTATCCATGCCACAAAATGCATGATGGAAAACATAATCAAGCAGCTGAATTACATTGTTGCATGGATTACAATTGGCACAGGGGTTCATAACAAGTCTCTGCTTGGAACTCAAGTCCTAGAGAACATATGCTTTGGATCAGAACACCAGACAAAATGTCTCTGGCCAGATTTGTAGAGCAATCCTAAATGGAGTTATTCCTTCCCTAGGCACACTGACTTCAATGGACTCTGAAGGGTGCATCTCTACTCAGGACTGCACTGCTAGTCTGAAGACCAAGGCCGAATTTAGCTTTTTAGCTATGCTCATCTCCCATGTTCCTGGCAGATCTGTAGCACCAGGAAGACTCTCTGCCAGACTATTCCCTGCCCCACTGGGTTGAGCGACAAGAAAAACCTGGCACAATTGTCTCTGCCCAGAGCTGCCTTGTTTGGAAGTTTCAGTGATACCTCCTTCAAATGCTACCACTCAGGGTACCCGCTTCAATCCATTTTGCATCATCCAACTTCTGCCAGTTATTATTTGTGCC
Organism: Heteronotia binoei; assembly: GCF_032191835.1. Lineage (NCBI taxonomy): Eukaryota > Metazoa > Chordata > Lepidosauria > Squamata > Gekkonidae > Heteronotia > Heteronotia binoei. The sequence goes on along the minus strand of NC_083228.1, from coordinate 20,147,300 downwards.
ATTTAAAAAGGAGTCTTGCATACTTAACACAGTGGCTGTTGCATTTAGCAGTGGGATAGGAGCATTTTTAACTGAATCATATCAATGACCCTTCCAATATGTTTACATTTTCTTTTACACCCTTAGTAAAAGCACTCCCCTCCCCCACCAAAGCTAACATTCTCTGTTCAGAAACAGAATCTTAACTTGTTATAAGAATCAGCTTGGGCATGCTAGACTGTTTGCTGTAAGATGAAGCTGGGAATCCCAACTTTTGTTCACTAAGTTTTTAAATTTTATGTTTTCTTAAAAACAGGGACCTCCAATGTTATGTCTGGGGAGCACCATGGTGCCCTCCAACATCTTTCCTGGCACTCCCAACCACTTTTAGAAGTGGGTGATGCCAGGGATGCACCTGCCCAATAGGGGCGTCTGATTGCCCATTAGAGATCTGATTGGCTGTGAAGATTAAAACAATATTTCAGTGCCAACTGCCACTACAGTACTAGTTTTATTATTTCTCTGACTCTGTGAGGGTGGCTGACACAGTGGAAATTTGGGGACGTACCTGTCACCGTGACAGAATTCCAAAGGTGTTTCACAAGTCCAAAAAGATTGGGAACCCTTGTTTTAATTCCTTCTATCTTGACTATCTTACACGGTCTACTTTAGTTTTGTTTGTTAGCGTCTAGGACAGCTACTGTAATATAACTAGCTGTGCAAACACACTTGTCTAATCACAGCAGCCATGAGTTTAAATATAACACAGCGTCAGGTCTCATTAAAAAAAATATCAGGATTTGGGGTGATGCAGTACTCATAAACAAACCTGTTTTATGGGTTCAAGTGTAATTAATATTTTTTTTTGCTGTAACTTAAAGAAGCCCTTTCTAGTTTTTCCATTTCCTGTGTGGGGCAGCAGAAAGTCTCTTGCTTCCACTTCCTCCCTGATGCTACTTCATTTCACTCAGTTTTCAAAACATGTCTGATCTACCAGGTTTCTGTAGTGAACATGAGCAGTAAAAATCTATCAGCTGAGAGCAACTTCATAGAATCATAGAGTTGGAAGGGACCTCCAGGGTCATCTAGTCCAACCCCCTGCACAATGCAGGAAACTCACAAACACCTCTTAAATTCACAGGATCTTCATTGCTGTCAGATGGCCATCCAGCCTCTGTTTAGAAACCTCCAAGGAAGGAGAGCCCACCACCTCCTGAGGAAGCCTGTTCCACTGAGGAACCGCTCTAACGGTCAGGAAGTTCTTCCTAATGTTGAGTTGGAAACTCTTCTGATTCAATTTCAACCCATTGGTTCTGGTCCTACCTTCTGGGGTGAGAGAAAACAATTTCACTTCACTTGTGCAGAAGATTTTAATATACCAGTGAAAGGCAGTACATTCCCTACTATTTTTCGTTATTATAATTCTACCACCATGGGGAAATAGCCACTTGAATTTTCTTGCCCTGGGCACCCAAAATCTCTCTCGGGTCATCTCTAATGCATTATCTGCACTATTGGTACTACCAAATGGAAACTGATGCAGGCACACTGAAGGACAATATTGGCTCAGCTCTGGGCAGCAAAGGGTAAACTTCAGTACTCTTATTTCTATTTTAGGTTTTTTGCACATGCCCAGTGTGTTTTGTTCTGCATACGCAACTCTATTCAGAGTACTGTGCTACCATGCTACTGAAAAGTTCACCTGGACCATCTTATTCTGATTTAAACCAGACTGTGGGCACATATACCACCACACTAGTAAGTTCCTCTTATTCCTCAGCATTGTTTTAAAATCTGGCCTTGCAATCAGGTGACTAGATGGAAATATGAACTATCTACTCAAGAGTTTAATACTTTACTTTCCTATGACTGAATCGCACCTAGAAAAGATTTGGCTCTGATTGTCTCTGTGCTAAACAACTTAAACACCAGGAAGGGGGACGTAGACACAGAAAAATGGAAACTAAGCCATGAGCAGAGCGCTGAGGGAGTCCAAATCTTCAGAATACGCCAATATAGATATATTTCTAATATGGAGATGCTGATATAAGCAGAGAACAAGAAACAGATGTGCTGCAAAAGGCAATGGAAAGCATCATATTTATCAAACATGATTCAACATTTGGTACGACAACCAGCAAATATCCTGGCAACCACCCGGATATTATTCAGCTTTGTTAGTTTTTTCATTATGTACATTACAGCAAAATAGGATATGGTACAAGATTCCTGGAGGTAAAGTTTATTCTGCATTTTTTGATAACTGGTTTTCTAGGGATGCCTGACAGCAAAGCATCACATATATTCCTCCAATCAGTGATCAACAGACTGTCCCCTGAGCAGGAGTGGAATTCCAGCAGGAGCTCCTTTGCATATTAGGCCACACACCCCGATGTAGCCAATCCTCCAAAAGCTTACAAAAAAGAGCCTTGTAATCTCTTGGAGGATTGGCTATATCAAGGGTGTGTGGCCTAATATGCAAAGGAGCTCCTGCTAGAATTCCACCCCTACCCGAGAGACTAGTTAGATTCAAGTCTAGCAGCCCCTTTAAAAGACCGACAGTAGTTTCAGAGTATGAGCTTTAACTCTCAAAAGTTCATACCCTGAAACTACTGTTGGTCTCTAAAGTCCTAGAGGACTTGACTCCGTTTTACTGCAGACCAACATCTGACACCAGAACCTTTGTAAAACAGGACACAGCCACCAGCAGTGTACTGTAGACCAACATGGCTACCTACCCTTGAAAATGTTTCCCTGGGGAACTGGCAGATTTAGCAGGAGCTCACAGGAACGCAGCTCCTGAATCTTTCTCACAGCTCCCCCTCTTCCTCCCCACCTATCTTGTCCACTGAATAGTAAGTGCAGCTGCATAACAATCCCTAGATTAGGAGAGCAGGCAACCAAACAGCCACCAGGGGCTTTGCTACACCCCCAGCAGCCCTCATTAACCACCCTTTCTCCACTTCCTATGTGATTTTGGGCAGCGGATGGCTTGTTGGTCTTTTGACTGGGGGGGGGCGGGCTGTGGCCCAAGAGAGCCCCAGGCAAGCAAGGCCTGCTTGGGCTGGCTAGATCTCGAGCCAGCCCAAGTAGGCCTCACTCGCCTGGGGTTCTCCTTTCTTGCATCGGGTTGCTTTTGGCTGGGGTGGTGGCATATGCTAATAAGTCATGCCAACGAGCTTTGCTACCTATTTTTCTACAAAACGACCCCTGGGAACTGGTAAACACTTCCCCACCACCACGAACTGTAGCAAACTGGACCATGCAGTCTAAATGGATCCACACCCTTCATCTGTCTTAGATACTCTCTTCTTCCACAGTTCCATGTTATGTTAAATGGCTAGATTCGTTCTCCCCCTCCCACCCCAGATCAACTTTTGTTGGAAGCTCATTCCTTGGCTAATGCACTGCAAGTCTCCCCCTTGTGTTCTGAAGGTTCCCATATGCTGCGCAGTAAAGGAAATTGGCAGATGTACCTATTCACTCAACCCGTTGCCGTTGGCTATCATTCCATCACATCCCGTCCCATCCCCCAACATAGGTTGTTTTGGAAAAGTTGTAGGAATTGCCCAAAGGACAACTTAGCTCTTGCTTATCAACACAGACTGGATGAGAGCGTGTACCTTATTGAATGTTGCTAGTTAAAGCAAAGGTTCTTTGGAAAGATGCCTAAAGTTGAAAATACCAGACTATTTTAATTCTTATTGTGGAATTTCCTAATATGTGAAGTAGGCCACCAAGTGGCAAGTTTGGCAACATCTAATAAGGTAAAGTGAATGAATTATGCATAATTAGCTGTATCCAGTGTTCCCTCTAAGCTCAGTTGGCGTGAGCTAGCTCACAGGTTTTTAGCCTCCAGCTCAGGAAGGATGATCCCAGAGCACACTAATTTACAAAGTAGAATTTTTGCTCATAAGACTCTGCAGCTTAGAGGGAACAGTATCTAACTTTGAATACTTTGAAAAATTTGAGAAAGTTTTTACAGACACTATTTACTTATCAAAGATTTCTCCAGTAGAACACGGCACTTGAGCCCGAAAGATTCTACAAACCCTAATACTATTTACTTAGCTTGCCTTTCTCAGCAGTGAGGACCCAAAGTGGCTTGCATCATTCTCTGCTCCCCCATTTTATCCTCACAACCACCCTGTGAGGTAGGTTAGCTTGACTAAGACCATGGTCATAAAGAAAGTTTCCCACGGCACAGTGCGGATTTGAACCTGGGTCTCTCAGATCCCAGACTAAAACTCTAACCCAAGGGTGTCAAATGTGTGGTCCAAGGGCTGGATCAGGCTCCCAGAGGGCTCCTATCAGGCCCACGAGCAACTCACTATCATCTGCTTCTTTCTCTTTGCTTCCTTCTGCCTCACAGTTTGCTTTGCCAGGTTTGCTCAATTGCACAGGAGCTACAGAGCAAAGCCTCTGTTTTCTCCATTGGCTGACCAGCACACAAAGCAGCTTATGTACAAAAGCTTGCAGTGCCTAGCCATTTCATATTTCCCCCTGGGTCTTCGGCTCTAAAGCACTGACCTTGAGATTTCTGTAATGAATGTCAATAAATCAAAAGTAGGTTTGCAACTTACAGACACGCACCAGAACAGCATACTCAAGATTGCTACAGCACAGACATTGTTTCCAGATTTTGATGCAATAATTCAGAGCAAGAGGCATCGGTTACCAGAAATGGTTAAATAAATGAAAGTGCAAGAGTGCTTATCTTCAAGCATATTTTAAGTTGTTTAAAAATCTTCAATTGCGCTTGTCTGTGTCCTTTATCAATTTTATATCTCTGCTACCTGGCATTACATTTTATGACACAATGGCCTGGCCCAGCCCAGCAAGGTCTTATTTATGTCAGATCTGGCCCTCATAACAAATGAGTTTGACATCCCTGCTCTAACAACTTCATCTCGACTTTTCAGTAAAGAAGGGCAAAAGAGTCCCCCGTCTATATAACTTCCCCCCAACAAAAAATTACTCTGAACTCCAGCTCCAAAAAAGAAAATTGTTGCCTGTTGCACAAATATCAAGCAGTCAAGGTGAGTCCCTCTAGAGAAGGAGTTCTGTATAACAGATGTTAAGGATGAGAGAAGAATTTTGTTTTGCTAATTTCAAAAGGATTTTTATTTTTTATTTCTATCATACTGAAGAACACAATTACTCTTTCCTGTGAAATAAGAAAAGCAACAAAAAAGGCTCCCTTCAAAATAAACTCCCTTAACTTGTAACAAGCTTTTATTTATATTGTGGGCAGTTGGGATAGATTTTAAGCATTTCTGTATTTACTTAATTGTTTCTTGTGAAAAGAAGCACATTACATTTTGGCATAATGCAATATATATAACAATGCCCACGATTAATGTAAGTACTTTTATATACCTCTATTTTTATTCCCCAACATTCCCTTTTCTTTTATGTCCTCTCATTAATCTTTAAAATAAACCCCCTCAAAATAAACTACTTTAAATGCCAAAACTCTCATGTTTTTTTTTAAAGAAAATATGACTAATTTTGAAAGATTTTATTTTAGGGTGTGTGTTAAATAGTACGACACATAGATGTACTCTTCCCAGAATCCTCAATAATCTCTTGTGAGAACATGCAGTATCTTCACAGACACTGAGGAAAGTGGGATGGGGTCATTTCATAGAAAAAGAGGTGCTGGAGCTAATCAGCACAATTTATTTGCACAAATCATTTGCATATCCCACACACCCATGGCATCACCAGAAGGTGTACTAAATTATTTCAGCTCAGCATCTACCTTAAAATGCTTCTTGAATTATAATTGTCATAAACCTTACTCCCATCATACTTTTTAAATGACTTTTCTCTTTATGTGGCCACAGTGGCATGATGTTTTAGTTATTTCCCCATTTTTTATGTTTATATGTTTTAGTTATTTTCCCATTTTTGTGGGGGAAAATATTAGGGGTTTTTGAACAAATGGAGCCCAGAAGCAAGGGGTTTTTTTTGGGGGGGGGGCGGGGGGTTTAAGAAAGAAAGAGCACAATAAAATTTAGAGGTTCCGGAGCTCTGCTCCTGTGAGCTCCTGCCCAAAATGAGACCTGCTTGTTCCTGTCATACAAGAGAGCTCACACAAGCATGTGCTGCAAGCTACTCATATGCAGAAGAGATTCTCACGCGTATGAGCCACAGAGAAATCTGCTATGGCTAGGGGAGCCATCCATTTGCCTAGGTCCAAAAACATTTGTGTTGCTCTGCTTCATGAAAGGGTAGGGTGACTGGAGGTTTGGTTTTCTTTTTGGCATTAAAAAAAATACGTATTTTTCTAACAGATGAACAACATGTTTCTTAATTAGAGAGAACATCCTAACAAAAAGCAGATGTTGTTTCTAACGTACAGGCCCAAAACATACTGTAATTCATGTGGCAAAACAATAAACACGTTGGCAGAAAAACATACTCTACAGATCTTGATCAGACAAGCAATAAGTACTAACGGTCTTAAAGACACTAAGCAAAATGTTTAAGGTTTGCAAGGGATACGTAAAGCATTTTTAAAAAAAAACATTGTGATGTCGGTATTTTGTAGGCCAACTTTTTTGCTTTGTTTTTAAAGAGCAAAATATGTGAAAAGCAACTGTTTGGAGCCACAATGACTAGACGTAGAGTACATATTCCTTCTGTTTATCCACAAGCCAATAATCAAATATAAACCACATTTTTATTGATCCCTGCCCCCAAACATTACGCTGTAATGTTGATGGGAGGGACCACCCATTCACAAGAGATTGTCTTAGTTTCCAGCTATTCAGGGTACACACAAAAGCAGAGGCATCCACTATTGGCAAGTCAGAAAGTCAAGCCGTAAAAGTCTAGGATTTTTTGAGGATTCAGATATGACAGAATACACAAGCCAGTATTAAACACATAGTTGCAAAACAAGTGAAATTGAAGACAAATTTGAATTTTTGCTCGGTATGTGGTTTGGTTCCTGAGATGGAACACATCACTGGATGGGAAAAAAGAAGACGACGACAAATGGAACCATTCTCCATATTGTTGGGGAAAATGTGGTCAGTTGGGAACATATTTTCATCTGTGGTGGGTGTGTCAGGAGGTGGCGTCTTTTTGGGCAAAAGTCAGGATTCGAATTGTAGAGCGGACGAGAATGCATATCCCTTTTAGTCCTGAATTTCTGCTTTTAGATCACTGGCCAGATATGTCAATGCTAAAATCCAAGAGAGATTTTATTTCTCAGCTACTAGCGGCTGTCAGACATATCATTGCCCCCTGCTGGAAAAATTCAGCCAAATTTACACTCAAAACACAGTACGATTGAATTTTGGAAACTTTCATTATGTCTCAAATTATCCAAAATGTATTCTTTTTAGGAGATTCTTTATTATTGACAACAAACTATATGCAACACTACAGGGACCCAGTTATTGTTTATCTTAAATCCAACAATGTTTTACCAATTCGATCTGATTATATGGATTGTTTACATAAATGTGTTTATTCTATCCCTTATCAGTATTTTAAACACTGATATTAGAGTAAGGATCATTAGCTTTTCATTAACTCTTCAGGAAACCCAAAATGGAACAGAGTAGGCAAAGGATTTTATTTTATTTTAAAGAGAGGTTTACTCTGCTTTCCATTCAAGTCAGATGATTTGACTGGGTCTACTTGGTATTTTCCGGATAACTGTCTACCAACAAGGGAGTGGTATGGCGGTGGGATTGCCAGCTTTGGGTTGAGAAATACCTGGAGATTTTGGGAGTACGGCCTGAGGAGGGTGCGGCTTGCGGAAAGGAGGGACCTCAGGGTTTAATGGCATAGAGTCCAACTTCCAAAGTGACCATTTTCTCCAGGTGAACTAATCTCTATCACCTGGAAATCATTTGTAATCCCAGATCTCCAGCCACCACCTGGAAGCTGGCAACACCTGGAAGCTGGTCTTGAGTCTGGGACACCTGGAAATTAACATCCTCAGTGTAGATCCTCACTCTGCCGTAACACTCACTCAACCATGCAGCAAAGCCCATCTCATGGAGAGTATGATTAACACATGGAATTCACTGCCACAGGAGGTGGTGGCAGCTACAAGTATAGGTGGCTTCAAGAGGGGATTGGATCAACATATGGAGCAGAGGTCCATCAGTGGCTATGAGCCACAAGTGACAGATGGAATTCTCAGTATTCTTGGTGTATGGGAAGGGCAACAGTGGGAGCGCTTTCCTGGCCCAGCTGATGGACCTCCTGATGGGACCTGGGTTTTTTGGCCACTGTGTGACAGAATGTTGGACTGGATGGGCCATAGGCCTGATCCAACATGGCTTCTCTTACGTTCTTATGGAAGAGTTGCCATCCTCCAGGTGGAACCACAAGAGAATCACGAAAAAGGGCGCAAGCTGAAAATAAACTGTGAAAATTAACTAATAGAAATGAGGATAAATACAAACGATGCACGTGTAACATGTCTTAGGAATGTTTCTATGTTGTTTATGAATATTGTATTGTTATGATTCTTGGTTTGTATATTGTAGAGATTGACTTTTGATCATGCCTCTCTGATAAAGACCGGGGAGAAATGGATAGTTGACAATGCCGTCAGAGGCTTATATCCAGGTCCATGCCTAAGACCGGAATGTGAAATTGACAAGACACAAGTACAAATGGATTGAAAGCACTTTATTTGTTATTTGGGATTGGCACAAGCACTTTCAATGAAGAACTAAGGAGCAGATTGGAAGACCTACTTACCTTAAAAGTTACAAGAATGATGCACCTTGGAACTTTATTTATTTCCGTAAATTTATAGTCTGCCCTTTCCCGTGGTGGGCTCAGGTCGGATTCCAACATAATAAAACCATTAAAACCAACAATAAAACATCAGTACAGTTAAACAATTTAAACTAGAGATCAGAATTAATTTAGGACGGCCTGGATGGTGTGAGCGCATAAGGTATAATTATCTTAGGCAATTTAGATTGCCCAAAGATATCAGCAGTATCGGCCCCAGTCAAGGTGGCAATCGTTGCTGGAAGGCCAGTTAGATGGTATAATAAGACGAGGACACCTGCTTGCCTCAACCACAGGCCTGGTGGAACAGCTTTATAGACTTTGGAAGTCTTATGTGATCTGTTTCGCAGTTTGTTGAACTGTTTGGACTGTGAGACTTTATATATATATTTGCAATAGAGTCCTGATTGAGATATTAGAAAAACACATCCTTTTTGACTTTTTGTACTCATTTGTATGAGTTAATTTCCACAGCTTATTTTCAGCTTGCATCCTCCAGGTGGGTCCTGGAGATCCCTGGGAATTATGACTCATCTCCAGGCAACAAGTATCAGTTTCCCTGTAGGAAATGGCTTATTCAGAGAGTGGTGTGGTATTATACCCCACGGATATCTCTCCCCTCCACAACCCCCAAAGCGGATATGTAAGAAATGTACCAACACCAATCTCCCATATCGTGGTGATTTAGAAACGAGTTCAAACGCAGTATCTTATAAATCCCACACATTTTAGAAATGAGCATCAGAAAGTCTACATTAAAAGTCTAATTGCGGCTAGCTTTCAACAAAGTTCCTCTCACGCAACAAGCTTGTTTTCAAGTCGCTTTACGGTTTAGGGAAAGCCGTTTTTGGAGTAGCTGGAGGTTAGCAGATTCAGCTGGCATTTCCATAAAGGCAACTTGTTCCAGTAATATATTTTAATACACGGCATAAATGCAAGTTCTTCTGCAGATTTATTTCCCCCTCTCCCCCTCCCCCCACAGTGTGGCAACATGTAAAAAATGTTACTAATTAAACCAAGAAGGAACTGCTCAGCTATTCCTCTTCTCCCAGAACATGTGCATTTGCTAATGTCTGTGGTATTCAAGGTCTGCTGGCCCATTCCACTCCGAAAGGGTCTCTGCTGAACAGGCATGGCTCCAATATAGCTGGAGGCCATCCCAGATCAACTATTTATGACCCCAGAAGACAGCACATTATGTCAATGAAAACAGCTAGTTGGGCTCAGTTGCTGTGGCCATGGAATGTGCCCCTAAAACAAGAGTGGCTTGTTGTCTTGAACTCGGACAGCGAAGCAGCCGTCAAAGCATCGCTCTCCTTTCCCTCATCTTTGACTTGCAAGGGCATTACACAATGGCATTGAACCAAAAAGCCCAGATGGCTTTAAAGGGGCTAGCAGAACAAAGGTTTAAGAACATAAGAGAAGCCATGTTAGATCAGGCCAATGGCCCATCCAGTCCAACACTCTGTGTCACACAGACACATACATACACACACACACACACACACACTGTGGCTAATAGCCACTGATGGACCTGTGCTCCATATTTTTATCTAAACCCCTCTTGAAGGTGGCTATGCTTGTGGCCGCCACCACCTCCTGTGGCAGTGAATTCCACATGTTAATCACCCTTTGGGTGAAGAAGTACTTCCTTTTATCCGTTTTAACCTATCTGCTCAGCAATTTCATCGAATGCCCACGAGTTCTTGTATTGTGAGAAAGGGAGAAAAGTACTTCTTTCTCTACTTTCTCCATACCATGCATTATCTTGTAAACCTCTATCATGTCACCCCGCAGTCGACGTTTCTCCAAGCTAAAGAGTCCCAAGTTTAGAGGTGTTGTGTCCTACAGGAATGCAAAGTATACGTACAGATCTCCCCCTCTAGGCTTAAGTGGCAACATCGGGAAGATACAACCTTCAGGAAGGGCTTGTTCTGACAATACTCACTAGGAAGAAATCTCAAACTGACATCTCAAATATGGGCACACTGTATTCTTTACACTGCAAAGGAATAGCTACCATCTGTTCCAAAGCTGTATTATGTTTCCTCAAATGCAGGGCCTGAAGTACCCGCTGTGGATCTCTCCTAATTCTTTCTGGAGACAGAGTATGAAGAAGCCCCATTCAGACACATGCAGTGCAATCCAAATCAAAAGGCACTGACTCCTTAACATGCAGGTGAGGGATAGAGAGAGATGCTTACCGGGGCCTAGGAATCACTGTCTAATCGAGCTAACTGGTCAAAATAAGAACATAAGAATATTCCTGCTGGAACAAACCTATAGGTGATCTAACCAGCATCCTGTCTCACACAATAGCCAATCAGTTCCTCTGGACAGCCAGAAACACAGCAAAGAGGCCAAGGCCTTCTCCTAATGTCAGAGGCTTACTGCCTTTGATTGTAGAAGTTCCCTTCAGTCATCATGGCTAGTAGCTACTGACAGACTTATCCTCCATGAATCTAATCCCTTTTAAAAGCTGTTTATTCCTGTGGTTACATCCTCTGGCAGCGAATTCCACATTTGAACCACTCTCTGTGTAAAGTAGGATTTCCTTTCATCCATCTTGAACTTACTGCCCATCAGCTTCATTGAATGGCCTTAAGTTGTAGTATTTTGGGAGAGGGAGAAAAATTTCTCTTTGTCAACTCTCTCCACCCCACACATAATTTTATCAATCTCTATCATGCCCCCCCTTTTTTCTCTTTTCCCAGCTGAAAACCCCCAGACTCTTCAGCCTTTCCTCATAGGGAAGGTGCTCCAATCCCGTAATCATCTTGATTTCCTTCCTTCCGTACTTTTTCCAGCTCTGCAATGTTTTTCCAGAACTGTACACAAACGTAATATACAAACGTTCAAACTGTAATTCTAAATCCAGTGGCGTAAAACTGAGTGCTTGCAAGCACATGTGTTGCAATCTAAATAGGTTACTAGCAAAAGATAGCATCTTCTCAGCTTGAACGCTGAGTACATGAATATTTGCCATGTGAAGAAAAATTTTAAATAAGGAAACACACTATCTTTCAAACATCAACGCTAGCTAGAAGCTGCTGGGATATTACTATCTGGCACGAATTTCCTTTCTTGAAAGTAGCTGAAGGCTGGCCTAATTGGGTTTACAGCGTTGTGAATCACTTAACTCAAATTCAGAGGGAGACCTTTCTACAGGGAGAGAAGTGACTTCCTCCAGCATGTGTAAGAGCACTGCGTCAAGGCAACTGGGGGTGAGGGGAGAATCCTGAAAAGCTGTGGCCCACGAGCAAGGTGTTTTTGCCTGGCTAGCTATTCCCCAATGTGCCTCATGCTGCACGACTGCTTGTGCAGACGCATCTGGTGGTACAACGGATTCGGAAAAGTTTCATGCATGCAAACATCTGGACTGCAGCTGCAGGCTGAGAAACTGCTTACTGCATTCCATGCCTCCGATTCTGGAGTGATAAAGCAGGAACAAAAATAATCATGCTCACAGAGGCAACCCCCATCTCAAACAGATGAGGGCTCAGCAAAACAAGATTACTGGAGAGCCACAACCTGATTTCTGGCTTCTCCTGAAATTTCCATGGGCAGCCGTATTTTGGATTGGTACTGCTCCACCAGGACTGAAATGGCAGAAAAGCAGTTTTTCAGACCTGCCATTCTAAGCAGTGCCTGAGTAAAGAACTCATCTTTGCGTGTAAAGAATTCTCCAGCAACTATTCCCTGTTGGAAAAGAGGAGGAGGAGAAGAAAAAAACTGGATTTATATCCCTCCTTATACTCTGAATCTCAAAGTCTCAGAACAGTCACCATCTCCTCTACCTTCTCCTCTACCTTCCCCACCCCCCGGAACAACAGACACCCTGTGAGGTAGGTGGGGCTGAGGAGCTTTTTACAGCAGCTGCCCTTTCAAGGACAACTCCTACAAGAGCTATAGGCTAACCCAAGGCCATTCCAGCAGGTGCAAGTGGAGGAGTGGGGAATTCAAACCGGTTCTCCCAGATAAGAGTCCGCGCACTTAACCACTACACCAATCTGGCACCAAAGAAAACAGAATCTATAATAATACCAAAGCAGCTAAGGCTGTGATCACATGCAATAAATAATACATTTTCAATCCACTTTTAAGGTCCTTTTCAACTGGATTTTGCCAGTTCACACAGTAAAATGCAGTTGGAAAGTGGACTGGAAGTGCATTCTTTGGTGTGTGTGATCACAGCTGATATTATGATTATGATTTTGGGATTTATTAAGCCAACCTTTCCTGCAAGCAGAGCTCAGGGTAGCTTACAACAAAGGAGAGGTACAATAAACAGTTTAAATTAAAGCCAACATTAAAACCCTAAAAACACCAACAAATAGAACGTATACTTCCAGATGGCAGAAAAAAATCAGCTTCTATAGACCTCCTAGGGGGAGGGTTACAGAGGTGCGTGTGTGAGAGAGAGTGCCAGATTTTGTGCTCTCCCATTGCTGCTCTCAACCAAATGCCTGCCAGAATATCTCTGTCTTGCATGCCCTGTGGAAAGGCCATAACTCCTGCAGGGCACAAATGTTTTCTGGCAGGGGGTTCCACCATGTGGGGTCCAGGGCCGAAAAGGCCCTGGCCGAAGTTGAGAACAGCCAGATCTCTCTTGGGTCGGGGACCACCACCAGAATGGGAAAAGGAATACTTGAGGATGGGCCTTCTAATTCTTTCATGGGCAAGCTACAGCAATCAGTAACAATCATAAGAACATAGTCCTTTCAGGTTACCCCATGATTTCAACAGACCGGGAGACATGCATCCAAATAAGCCACAGCCAGGACCGCAAGCCCATAGGGGTATCAAGGTCCAGGCATCGACCAAGTGTTTTTAGAAAGTTATGCTGCCCAGCAGGGCTTTGCAATTGCCCACTGAAGATCCGATTCGCTGTGTAGATTAAAACAACAGTGTTCCAGCAGCAGCAGCAGCCGCCACCACCACCCAGAGCTGGTGGTGTAGTGGTTAAGTGTGTGGACTCTTATCTGGGAGAACCGGGTTTGAAAGGGCAGCTGCTGTGAGAGCGCTCTCAGCCCCACCCACCTCACAGAGTGTCTGTTGTGGGGGGAGGATATAGAATATAAGTCACTCAGAGAGAAGCGCAGGGTATAAATCTGCATTCTCCTCTTCCTCCTCAATGTATTTTTAAAACTATCCCTCATTTCCCCTACACTGCAGCTTCTACTGTACATAGGGTTTTGCCTCCTGTGGCAGCCATGTTGCAGTTGCACCCACCATCCTGTGTCAGAATTCCAAAAGTTCCCACAGGCATAAAAAGACTGAGGATCCCCGAGGTAAATGATGCAAACATTCATTGATCCCCACAATACCGTACCATTGTACTGCACGAGAAAGTGAACTACCCGGTTTTCACAGCCCAGCATTACCTATTCGTCAACTGGGCTGGTTAGTCTTCCTGCTCTGTCACTGACATCGGCAAGGAAAAGTAGCATTCCTAACAGAACTCTGTATAAGAACCAGGCCTCAAGATCTGGAATTTGACCAAGATCAAGTCTGGCACAGATATCTCATCCTGTACCAAGATCAGCAAGAGCGACACCAGGACCAACGACTGAAGCAACACAGAAGGTACAACCGGCAATATGAAATGCAATACAGCTTGGCGTTCGGTGCCATTTTTCAATGCGCACAAAACAGCTGAAGTCTGTTTTTTGGGGGGGGAGAAACATCTGGAAATCATTAGACTCAGTTATGTGCTCCCAAGTGAAGCAGAGCCCAGTGGTATACTTTAGAGCTTATGAGCATGCCAAAAGCAAATTTCTCTTATCAATGGTGAAAAGACTATACTGGCAATCTATTATTCTATTTTGCCTGCCATACAAACTTTTTGGAGGATGGTGGCAATCGCCCAGAATAAGTTTAGGAAGGCTGCATGCCAATAATTGACACTATCTGGCCTTGCTGAATATACTGGCAGGGGTGGGGAGTATTGCATCTGTTCAAGAAGGGATGAAAAGGGGGAAATAAAAGCTGTCTTAAAATCAAAAACTATCTCCTGTGCCCCACACTCCATCAGTCAACACAGTAGTATACCTAAACAGCTCCTGACCTACGGAGATTTACCAAGCCCAAGTGTATTTATCATCTTCCGACAGCAATGCAAAACCTCAAACAAGCATTCTCTGTTCAAGAACAGAAATCCCAGAGAACTCTGCCAAACAGCACTGGAGGACTCATCCAACAATAAAAGAGAACACTCAACAGGACAGATTCACTAATAATTAAAAGCAGCACTGCAACAGGAAACTTTCAGCAGCGCAGCATTAGATGCCACCTGATTACACATCAGTTCCAGCCACTGCAAAGGACCTAAAAGCCATGGCCCACAACGCAGGATCCAAAGGGCAAGGCCAAATGCCACTTAAAGCAGAGTTTTCCAACGTGGTGCCCTTGGGTGCTGTAGTGCCCACAAACCTTTCCTGGCACACACCAAATGTTTTTTTAGAAAGCGGGCAGGGCCAGGTGTGGGTTTGGCCCAGCAAGGCTTCTGATTGGCTGTGCAAATTTTTAGAAGGTTGCTTTGGCAGCAGCTGCCACCCCAGCACAAGGATCTTCACTGACGACTGAAGCTGCACTGCGTGTATGCAGGGAAATATTTCAAAACAATATGTTCATTTTAAAAGACATCTTGTTACGCAGAACTTCTGCCTGGAACACTGAAGAATTTGAGTGGCAGAGTTCCATTTTGCATTGAAGAGCTAGACTCCCATGAGGAGAAGTAAAGGGAAGATTTGGGAAGGGAGGGGGGCTGCAAAATCAATTGGGGCATCCAGGGGTGGAATTCTAGCAGGAGCTCCTTTGCATATTAGGCCACACACCCCTGATATAGCCAATCCTCCAAGAGCTTTTACAAGGCTCTTTTTTGTAAGCTCTTAGAGGATTGGCTACATCAGGGGTGTGTGGCCTAATACGCAAAGGAGCTCCTGCTAGAATTCCACCCGAGTGCCCCAATTGATTTTGCAGGGAACCCCCATCAACCCCCCATCTTCCCTTTACTTCTCCTCATGGGAGATTTTCAGTAAAGGTTGTAGCCTGCTCAAAATTTCTTAGGGTGTGACTCCCAACATGGCTTTTTTGTAGAAAAAGTCCAGCAGGACTCATTTGCATATTAGGCCACACCCCCTGATGCCAAGTCAGCCGGAACTGCATTTCTGTGTGTTCCTGTGAATTCGGGGGGGGGGGGGGGTGAGTTTCCTGCATTGTGCAGAGGGTTGGACTAGATGACCCTGGAGGTCCCTTCCAACTCTATGATTCCTGCTAAAAAAAACTCCCTGACTCCCAATACTTAAAAAATCCCTTTAATATTGATTGCTGATATGTTTAATCATTTGAACACAACACTGAAGGTTTTTAATGTACTCTGCCCTCTTTGTGTATAAGATATGATAAAAATGCAAAAATAAACAAGACAGCCAGCCAGACAGAAACACTAGCACTACTGCAGGGGGAAAAAGAAAACACACAAGAGTGGGAAGCCAGAGCTGGCTAATGTGCCAGACCACTGGAAAAGCTCATATGCAGTTTCAAAGCAAGACATGTTTAAGACTGTTTCCAGAAGTGCGACAGGCTCTGAAAATTCACAGTGCCTTTCCACATTTTCATGATATGCATTCATAGATACTATAGCCAAGGCATTAATAGCAATTTCCTCCTATCGTCACTGAAATGGGAAAGGCATGCTTGTTTCCTTTCAAATGAATGCCCCCCACTACTCCCGTGGATACACATGCAGCTCAGACACAAGCAGTGCATAAACTCTAGTTTCTTCCCAAGGCACACTGGCAGAGTCAGCCCAGTGATGTTTTGAGGGATCACCTTGCCCCATAGGTGGCTCACTCCTGTTAAGTCCTAGTGATTATCCAATTTTTTCTTATGGTACTGAGATACAAAGCAAAAGTAGTTAGTTCTGAAACAAGGGCTTTCTGGTGGTGGCTCCATGTGTGGAATCTTCTCTCGAAAAAGGTCAACTAGACTGATCCCCACTAGGACATATGGAAAAGCTGTAATAAAAACCTGAGCAACCAAAGTGCTTTGGTGTCACAGTAAGGGAATTTGGATAAGGGGAACCCCAAACCAAATCCACTCCTAGCAGCTCTGGGAACGTATTTATGATGGCCAAATTTAGACACCAAGTGACAGCAGTTAAGGGCCAGGTAACAAGACAGGAAAAAGTTTATGCTAATTGATACCTGCAATTCATGTTGGTGGTAAAAGCCAACATAATGAAACTCCAGATTACCAAATATTGTAAACCCACTGAAAGGGTACAGAATTTCTAACATCAAATGATTGCAATTAAGATTACCAGCAATATTATCTTGTTGCTTTTTCTCCCCTAAATGCAAAAGTTTTAAATGCATCTGGATTGAGGCTGTGGACAGCATTTTTGGAGATCTAAAGCCTACCACCTGCTCATGTGACTGTTGACTCTGCTGGTTAATTAGGGCAAGGGTAGCTGCTTGATCGGTTCCAAGAAGCAATGAATGCCTCTCTGAGAACAGAGGTAGTTACTCCAGTCCTGAAACAAGTTGTGGTACACCCACTCCTACGGAACTCTTGTCTGGATCCAGAGGATTTGAGTAATGACTGCCCAATCTCAAATGTGCCATTTTTGAGGAAAGGGATTGCATGAGGAATGGACTGAAGTCTTCAAGGATTCCTAGCTGAAGGGTATTGTTTGGATCCTTCCCACTCCGGTTTTATGCCTGATTATGGGACTGAAAAAGCCCTTGGTGGATGACCAGGAGAAGGGCAGAGGGAGTACAACCCTTTGATGCTCTTGGCCCATTCAGCAGCTTTCAATCATAGTATCTTTCTGGATCACCTCTTGTGGTTGGGACTGGGAGGCACCATTTCATGGCGGTTTGGTCCTTCCAAGAAGGCAAGTTTCAAAAAAAAAAAATGGTGCTGCTGCTTGACCCTTGCTTTATGGGATGCTGCAAGATTTTATCTTGTCCCCTATGCTTTTCAAAATCTAGATGAAGCCACTTAGTGACACCATATGGAGAACTGGACTGAGATGTCACTAGTATGTGGATGACACTCGACTCTCTTCCCGCAGATACCAGGGAGGCTGTGGAAACCCTGAATTAATACTGTGAGGTAGTTCTGAGATGAATGAAGGCCAAAAACCTGAAGCTTAATCTGGATAAGATAGAGGTGTTATTAGTAGCCAGAAGGCCAGTCCATGATCTGAGGTGTCTCCTGGGATTGAATTCCCCCTACAGGAGAAGGTTTTCCATCTGGGATTGCTCCTGGATGCAGGCCTCCTGTTGGATAAAGAGATGGCAGCAGCAGCTGAAGGCACCTTTCACCACCTTCAGCTGGTGAGCCAGTTGAGGTTTTTCCAAATGAAGAAAGATCTTGCCACTGTGGCATATGCCCTCGTAACATACAGATTAGATTACTGCAATGTGCCCTATGTAGGGCAGCCCTTCAAGAATGTCCAGCACCCATAGTGAGTACAGAATGCTGCATCAAGAATGATGCCTGGAATTTGTCAAAGGAAGCATACTATGCTAGTCTTGTTCCATCTGCCCATGCTTCCAATCTTCTTCTGAACCCAACTGAACATGTTGGTACTGACCTTTAAAGCTAGAGTCTGAATTCACTGAGGACTACCTACTCCCACACAAGCCTGCTGACCATTATGACCATCTTCAGGGCCCCACTTTGGGTACCCTGTCATCTGAGGCTAGATGACTGGCATCCCAAGGAAGGACCTTCGCAATTGTTGTGACACCAAAATTATGGAATTCCATCCTCAGGGAGACTCCCGCTTGATCAATGTCTTCTGACAGCAAGTGAAGACTTTGGTTTCATCTGACCTATCTGTTTTGGCTTTGTTTGATGGTGTGCATTTGGGCATACAGTTTTCAAGCTGATTTTAATGACTTTTTAAATTGTTTTGTTGCTGCCCTGAAGACCCTAATTGGACAGAAAGGGAGGCTACAAATGTGCTAAATAATTTTTAAAATAACAAAATGGAATTTTTTAAATAAACAGACTGCACCAAGCAGCTCCCTGGATGGCCTTGTAAAAATCGAACTTAAATACCATCAGATTTAATACATAGAGCTAAAATACACGCTTGAATTGTTAAGATCTAAGATGCATTCAGTAACAAAGTAATGGATTGAACCATCTTTTTATCTTGACATTAGGATGGCTCAGGGCTTTTTTTGAAGCAGGGCTCCTTTGCATATTAGACCACACACCCCCTGATGTAGCCAATCCTCCAAGAGATTACAGGGCTCTTCATTCAGGGCCTACTGTAAGCTCTTGAAGGACTGGCTACATCAGGGTGTGTGGCCTAATATGCAAAGGAGTTCCTGCTACAAAAAAGTCCTGGGATGGCTGCTTACTATGTATGATATGCACAAATGTTCCAAGTCCACCAGCATTTCCCAGAACACCCCAAAATGTGGAGAATTACCTGTGCGCAATGCACCTCGGTTGGCCCAGAACTCTCCAACATGCTCAGAGACAACATAGAGGTCAGTAGAGTACAGTGGCAGTTCACCACAGCATAGGCCTGTCCCAAGGAAGACAGCTTTCCAATCCATGTAAGAGATGATCTGAACGTCCTTCTGAAGGTTACAAGCTCCTTTTTCTCCTTGCCTATCATGGGTGAGATAATGGTCTCAGGCAGCAACAGTCATGCTGGACATTATGAAGAACTTCACTCTAACAGTGGTGGAACATGGGAAAGCAGCAGGTTGGCAGACGGGTGCCTAACTTCCAGCAGAGGTGTGTGAGGGTTTAAAGGCTAATGAGGCTTCAGGTCCCTCCCAACTCAGCTTCTCAGACATCCTGTGCTTTTCGTCCCAAAGATAACAATTTCCACTCTGCTGCCTCTCCATAACCACTATCCCCCTCCTTGTTGTGTTTTGTCTACTTGCCCTTCGAGCCACGTTTCCCCCTTCCCACATTAAGTGCAGCTTCTCATGGGCTAGGCGCTTCCCTTCGCTCCCGAGGCTTGAGCTCGGGTACAAAGTCTAGGCCATGAACGACTTTATCTCCCTGGCCAAACCACACTTCCTCAGCCAACATGCAAAGGAGACAAACATGCAGGTTGTATCAGATTTGCTGAAGCCCCTTTTGCAGAGGGGGGGAAAAGAAATGAGTCATTGCCTTAGCAATGAGACATCTGCTTGTGATCATCCTGCTTGGGATGATGCGTTCAGTTGAGCTTTCTTGGCCGTCTTAACTGGGTAGCTCATCCTAGAGGCAATCCGCCAGATAGACTTAGGCATAGTATCATGCTAAAGGGTTTTTAATTAAATTATCTGCATAGTTTAAAACTAGACTTTGAGGGGCTGAAAACTTTAAAACCCTTAGATTAGTACTTATTATAGACGAGTTTGTCGAAAACTTGGAAGCTGAGAAACTGCTTGGGACATACTAACCACAGAGAAATAGGTTAGTCTAAGGCTGTTTGATGGCTAAGGCTTGAGAGGGTCCGTGGCTCAGTGGCAGAGCATCTGCTTGGCACATAGAAGGTCCCAGGTTCAATCCTCAGCATCTCCAGTTAAAAAGGGACATGTAGGTGATGTGAAAGACCTCTGCCTGAGACCCTGGAGAGCCGCTGCCAGTTGGAACGGACAATACTGACTTTGATAGACCAAGGATCTAATTCAGTGTAAGGCAGCTACACGTATTCATATGTTTGGTGTATTTTTTATGGAAGTGCATAAGAACTTATGCGAAGCCATGTTGGATCAGGCCAATGGCCCATCCAGTTCAACACAATGGCCAAAAAACCCAAGAGCCATCAGGAGGTCCACTAGTGGGGCCAGGACACTAGAAGCCTTCCCACTCTTGCCCCAGTTTGGTGTAGTGGACTCTTATCTGGGAGAACCGGGTTTGATTCCCCACTCCTCCACTTGCAGCTGCTGGAATGGCCTTGGGTCAGCCATAGCTCTTGCAGGAGTTGTCCTTGAAAGGGCAGCAGTTGTGAGAACCCTCTCAGCCCCACCCACCTCACAGGATGCTTGTTGTGGGGGAGGAAGATAAAGGAGATTGTGAGCAGCTCTGAAATTCTGAGCTTCGGAGTGGAGGGCACGATATAAATCCAATATCATCATCATCTTGCCCCCCCAAAGCACCAAGAATACAGAGCATCACTGCCCCAGACATCTAATTAACACTCATACAGGCTTCTTAATAGTCATACGTGTTTTCTTGTGTGTGTACTGCACATGAGTTTAAGTCTGTTCCAATAATTGTGATTCTCATTTTACAATGCTGCCCTAAGGAATTTTTTTATTGGTTGACCTGTCCTGTCTACTGCACAGTGGTGCTCTTTAGTGGGTCCTCCCCACCCCGTTTGTACACACTTGCCAGATTTCAGAAGTGAAGCAGGGTTAGCCCTGGTCAGAATTTGGATGGGAGACCCTTCAAATTGGTATGTAGAAATTCCTTGTATTCCTTACCAGGGTTGCTATACAGAGGTAGGCAATGGCAAACCACCTCTTGTTAGTCTTTTGCCTTGAAAACCCTACAGGTTCAACATTAGTTAGCTGCAACTTGACAGCATTTGACACACACAAAGGAAAAGGTAGAGGTAGTCCCCTGTGGAAATACCAGTTGTTTCTGACTCTAGGGTGATGTTGCATGCGATGTTTTCACAGCAGACTTTTTACAGGGTGGTTTATCACTGCCTTCCGCAGTCATCTACACTCCCCCCCCCCCCCCAGCAAGCTGGGTACTCATTTTACCAACCTCAGAAAGATGGAAGGCTGAGTCAACCTTGAGCCAGCTACCTAAACCCAGCTTCCACCGGGATTGAACTCAGGTCATGAGCAAAGCAGTACTGCAGCTTTACCACTCTGTGCCACAGGGCTTCCTACCTGACACACATACAGTGTTCCAATTCAGTGTTCCACATACAGTGTTCCAATTGTTTATGGTGTCACTTGGAAAAGGCGCATATCCCTTCACAGATTTCCTACAGCAGTCACAACCCTCATACATAGATGTATCCTCTTATACGCCAATAACCAAGTGCAAAATGTCAAGCTGAAGCAAGTGCCTATAAAGATAGCCAAGCTACCATACTAGCATCAATGTCTGCTCATTTTAAAATATTAACATTTTAATATTTTAAATTAAAATTTCAACATTTTAAAATATTGTTCAGATTCTTTTTTTTTTAAAGCAGTTCATAATCATTATTTGAGAACTCTTCACTTGGAACTGAGGGGGAGAATACATTTTTCATATGCAGCCAAAGCCAACATTTATTCAGCTTGGAGACTAAATCTTACAAGAAAGCTATTCTTCTTTCTTAGAACTACAAATATGCATTGCTGGTTCTTCAACAGCTATTTGTTACAAAATATTTACACTGCACAAAATGCTCAAACCAAAATTCAGCTCTTGAGGATGCTTGCAGTTGGGAATCCACACCAACACAACATTTATCTGCAAAGTCAATACAAACTGAAAGAGAGCACCAGACGAAATCAGCACCAGCAATGATTTCTTAAATTGCACAACACCAGCAAAAAGTTAGCAAAAATATAGCAGTATATTAAAAAAAAACACCTCTTAAAAATAAATGGAGCCAACTTCATAGAAGACAATCAAAATGCTAACACAAAAACTACAAACCAGCAGAATGCTTCTCTTGCCACTGGAAATTTAAACAAAATCCCCTTTAAAGGGATGGGGAGTACCTAATCCACTATTAGGGTGAGACAGCTGAGAAGACTCCAACTCTTGCCAATGTCCATCTCCAGTCAGAGAATGGAAAATGACAGAGAAAGGTCTCTGAAATATATTTCAGCTGCTGGATAAGTAGATGCTGCATTTGCTGCCAACACAGGGGACTTGTGAACAGGAGAAAGGCTATTTTTCAATTTCTTATTTAATTTAATTTTTTGATTTATATCCCACTCTATCCCGCAACCGGGCTCAGGGTGGCTTACAACATTCAAAACATTACAACAACATTAGATAAACCACATCCAAACCAAACAATATCATAATTACAGAATTATCAGATTAGATCAAAAACCCAGATCCACGTCATTGGCTACAAGTCATAAAACCACATATAGGCTGGAAGCGTTTGCCATAACTTGTGCACTGAGATAGTTAGGTGCTAGGGGAAGCGATGATTTCAGGGGACATCTGCTGGATCAATTAAATGCCTGGCGAAAGAGCTCCATCTTACAGGTCCTGTGGAACTTGGATAAGTCCCGCACAGATCTCCAGTTGGAGCTCATTCCATCAGGTAGGGGCCCAGACCAAAAAGGCCCTGGCCCTCGTTGAAGCCAGCCGGGCATCAGGCCCAGGGATCACAAAAAACTATTGTGCAGCTGATCTCAGAGCCCAGGAGGGGCTCATATGGGGAGAGGCAGTCCCAGAGATTATGTTGTTTCCCACACAGTGACAATAACTCTGATCACTCTGGATGAGACCAGAAAGGCCTGCCAGTCTCACTTGATCCAAGGCATTCTGATCACTGCTCTATGGTTTTCTGCTGCTCATTTTTCATACCATAAAGTACTTTGAATGGTTAGTGCCTCAACAAAATGCCAATATAGGACTGGAGAGATCCTGGTTCACATCCCTGCTCCTCATGTGATTTTCTGAGTGACCGTGGGCCAGCCACTCTTAGCCTAGCTTATCTTGAAGGGTTGTTGTAAGGCTAAAAGAGATAAAGGAAAGAACTGCCTATGAAGCATTCAATGAGAAACATTCAACAAGGTGCTGGAGCCAACCTGAGGCTCTCAAAGAAGTGGATGATAAATGGAAATGATACTGTTATTATAAAGGTTAACATGAGGGTTGTTTCCCATAAGAGAAGCCATGTTGAATCAGGCCAATGGCCCATCCAGTCCAACACTCTGTGTCACAGTGGCCAAAAAACCCCAGGTGCCATCAGGAGGTCCATCAGTGGAGCCAGGATACTAGAAGCCCTCCCACTGTTGCCCCCTCAAGCACCAAGAATACAGAGCATCACTGCCCCAGACAGAGAGTTCCAACCACAAGCTATGGCTAATAGCCACCGATGGACCTCTGCTCCATATCTTTATCCAATCCCCTCTTGAAGCTCTCTATGCTTGTAGCTGCCACCATCTCCTGTGGCTGTGAATTCCATGTGTTAATCACCCTTTGGGTGAAGAAGTATTTCCTTTTATCCGTTCTAAACCGACTGCTCAGCAATTTAATTGAGTGCCCACGAGTTCTTGTACTGTGAGAAAGGGAGAAAAGTACTTCGTTCTCTACCTTCTCTATCCCATGCATAATCTTGTAAACCTCTATCATGTCACCCCTCAGGCGATGTTTCTCCAAGCTAAAGAGCCCCAAACACCTTAACCTTTCTTCACAGGGAAAGTGTTCCAACCCATATTGTGTGGGAGCAAACCTAATGTACTAACAAGGATCAGTGGCCAATCCCCATTATGTATATGATCCCCACATTTCCAAACATCTTTATTACGTTCATTCCTCACAGGTTTTGGCAGACATCTGGGGGGAAAGGACTGTGTGAAGAGATTTTCAGACACTACTTGAACAGACCAAAGTGCTGAATAGGCCAACATATCACAGTTACAGAGGTATCACTGTAGGCCTCAGCAAGGCTGAATTTTGACTCTGAACTCCAAACCTACTCCAGTATCCCCCCCCCCCCCATTGAGTGATCTTCCATTATCCTTCAAATCTTGATTTAAAACCAAGGGAGTGCCTTTGGAAGGAAAAACTTCCCAGTTTAGGCCTGCAAAATTCCTCTCTGTAGTCTTAAACATTGTGCCACCCTCTTAAACAGCTGCAGACCTGGTTTCGGGAGACCCTCCCAGTCCACAAAGAATATACAAGAGCACAGCATAAAATGTTTTTTCCTAGCTTTTCCCTCTCCTTTGGGCAAGCAGAGGTCCAAACGAAACCAAGAAGGAATTCTGCTGGATGCACAATTCCATAGCAAAGCAGGCAAGAAGTTCAGTCGTCATGGGGACGGACAAGGAAACACAGCTAAAGGCCAATATTCACTCACACAAACACCCGCACAAGATGCCTCGGTGAAACGCTATAAAAATCAGACCTACAACTTTTATACCTTGGGAGACAAGAACTCTTAAACCGCGGCTTTAAATAAAACTCTGCTGACAAAGGCTCATGGGCCCCAACAAAGCAGCCATCCTGAATTCTCCTTCCATTAGCGGGTTCTGGGACACCACCAGGACATGCCAAGCGAGAAGGCCGAGCTGCTTAGCAGGTAGCCATGGAAACCGAAGAGACACACGGCAAGCATGCAGTAAAAGTGGAGAGAGATAAGACTGCAGCCACGCAATTTAGACTTGTTTTCACAGCTGCCGTCTCCTCGTCTGACTTCATTTCTGGTTAAAGCAGTAAGCAATGCCCTTCCTTTTTTAAAAGAGCCTCGGAAAATATACAGTGCGAACACAAAGGGAATAAACATTCATAAACACAAAGTAATGAGATCATCTCAGATGCTCGGGGACTCAGAAACGTGCTTTATTGAGTTCATGTGATGTTATCTCCCCTTCAAGTTAATTTGTTCTTGTTTCACACAGTGAATGGAAAATAAAGCCCTCTTTGATCTGAGGTTGGTATCCAGGCTACCCTCCATTTGGACCACTGCTCTACCTGCCCTCTGATCTTAAAAAAGGGCTATCCAGACTCATTACAGGGCACCAGGGGGCATCTTATGGTGAAGCGCTTTTCTTCTACACAAACAAACCTGACCTTGCTCAGGCACATGCTTCACGATCCACATCACACTTCCATGGTCATGCCTACAGCCATTCGCAAGACCACCAAGGTACATTTGTAAAGCTTGCATTCATCCATACGTATGTGTAACTGGAATGGTTGGGGGGAAAGCAGCACCAGCTCTAGGGTGAATAGCACCATAGGTAGGTGCCTCCCCAGCACCCCCCCAGGTGCACTCAGCTCGCCCCCCACTGCTGCCTCATTCTGCTCACTCCCTCCCCACCAAGCTCGCCACGACTAAAACCGGAATGGGAAGTTAGGGGGGAAGCTTTGCTTCCTCCAACCGTCTCTTAACAAAACGCACAGTCGCGGGCTGAAAGAAGCCGGTAGGGCTCAGTTTTAGTCGCGGTGAGCTTCAGGGAGGGAGTGAGCGGAGCGTGGGGGTGGCGGGACAGAGGGGGCTGGTGGTGGCCACAGCGGCCGGGGGGGGGAGGCAAACTAGGCAGTTGTCTTGGGCACTGGAGGGGGGAGCCCAATTTGGTGCCCCCCACCTCCTGGCGCCCTAGGCAACCGCCTAGTTTGCCTAGTGGGCGAGCTGGCCCTGGTGGAAAGTATGGTGTGAGCTGACTGTCAACAGAGTTCACTTAAATGGAGGCCATAGGGAACACCCTGGAAACATTTACGTATGACAGCAGTTCCATACAATGGATTGCAACCTGCTACATAGGCCATTGATACTCAATGTGGCACCCATCTATGCGTTACCTGGTACTTTCTTCCTTTGTTCCCATATGAGATCCTAAGCACTTCTTCTTAAAAGGGTACTTAAAAGTCAACTCTGATAACAGGAATGAAGTTTACAGACTGGGGAGGTACTTCCTATCTGCTTCCTTCATTATATAACACAAATTGTCTTCTCTTCTTCCAAGAGTCACAAATGAGTGAATGCTAAATAATCAAGTAACAAACCTCTCCAACCTCTCACTCCCCCCTTTCCTGGGCAATGTGGATATTCTTCCTGTATTGTGCAGGGGGTTGGAGTAGATGACCCTGGAGGTACCTCCCAACTCTATGCTTCTATGATTAAACCCCCTGCAAATGGAAGCCAGAAGTAGTAACTGGCTAGCATGTCTTTCTCATAAATTCTCATCCCTCTATGGGTTTCACCAGTGGGGTGGTGTCTTCTCAGGCACTATCCTGGATCCATTGGTCTTCCACTCTGAAGAACACTTACAGGTGCAAAAATCTTTTCCAAATCACGTGAGCAGTGCTACAATTAACATAATGCCCATAGTCTTATTCCACATTCTAGGAAGGACATGAGCTGAAGGTCAATCCATAATTTCTGATGTTAGCTGACCTGGTTTTTTATGAATAGAATGATCAGTTATGGGGTAGTGAGGGCCATTGAAGGATGAGGGGAATAGATGTACACATTACTTTTTGCATATGCAATATATTTACAGCCAGGGCTTTTTGGGGGCGGGAGCGCACAGGAGTGGAGCTCCGCCTGGGTTGGACAAGGCTCCGGCTGGCACACTGGGGAAGGCATGGGGTGGCATCTGTGAATGCCTCCCCAATGGCTTCAGCCTTTCCCAGCATGCCCGCTGTGGCAGGTGCATTGGAAAAGGCATACGGGAGCTCCTGTTTGGTGTAGTGAGAGTCAGTTTGGTGTAGTGGTTAAGTGTGTGGACTCTTATCTGGGAGAACTGGGTTTGACTCCCCACTCCTCCACTTGCAGCTGCTGGAATGGCCTTGGGTCAGTCGTAGCTCTGGCAGAGGTTGCCCCTGAAAGGGCAGCTGCTGTGAGAGCCCTCTCAGCCCCGCCCACCTCACATGGTGTCTGTTGTGGGGGGAGAAGATATAGGAGATTGTGAGCTGCTCTGAGTCTCTGATTCAGAGAGAAGTGCAGGGTATAAATCTGCAATTCTTCAATTCTTCTTCTGTTTACAGCCAAAGAGTTTCAGGTTTAATTTTTGTTTTAAGGAAGCTGGTTGGGTAGATGCTTGTCAGGAAGATCCTCTGGGGTGGGCACCCACAGCTATCTTTAGCAGTCAAAAACCAGGAAACCATTTGTTTAGCCAAGTGCTAGACTTTAATGTGCACTTAATACAACACAGGAAACAATCGAGGAAGCCCAAGCCAAAATAAATGAACGGTGGAAATTCAAACTCATGTCAGGAGCTTGAGACAGAACTGATTGGGTAACTGTAGCTAAAGGCTATTTGCCATAAACAGCAGCAAAAATTTTTTTTTATCTCAACACATTTACCATTTATGCAAACTATTTTCCTACCATTCCCTAAAACTGAAGCTAAACTGACAGAATTATACATATTACCACTGGCAGGACTGAAAACTGCTGCTTCTTAAAAACTCTGAAAGCCACCTCCTTCTACAAACTTTCCAACATTCTAATTTTTACAGAACCAAACTGCGTGTGGCCTGAAAGATTTATCTGTTCTGAAGAAAGCTAGCCAAGCTTGGAACGCTTGCGTTACAGAAGAAAGTGATCTGAGTGGATGAGATTGCAAAGGGAAAACCAGGTTCGGAGAACAACTCGCGATGTGATCCAAGATGACCTCCCTACAGCCACCTAGAGCTTCGGCCATTTCTGGGTTTGACAACACAAATGTTTTCAGACTCGTGCTAGCTTTTCGTAACGGCGTGATTCATTCAGTCTTATTTTCTCACGTATACATTTCACAAACCGCCCTGCTCTGAAGCATGAGCTCAAGCATCGTAAAGCTCGCACATATTTACAGTGTGGTTCAGTTTCACGCGGAAAAGCCAAGGGCTCTGAAAGCACACTCCATTGCTCAAGATCATCCAGCTATTTCCTTTCAAAACCTCTATTTTACTTTAGCTGCAGTGTCCAAAGCTGCCAAATTCTTTGGAACGTTTCATTTTACATAGCTGGATTCTGCAAATCCTAGTCCCAAAGGGAGGACAGAGCCTTTGACTTTAAAAAATAAAGAATCATCCAACTGAAAAGCTCACGTCCAAAAGACTGACTGAGATCCTTAACAACATATAATACTTTAAGGAAACTCTGATGGCAGCAAATAAAATTGCTCATTTTAAAGCCCCTCAGCCAAAAACCCCTTTAAAAAAAGACGCCACAATAACACATTATCCCAGTATCAAAACAAGAGATCAGCATAAAATTCATGTGTATGTTAAGTCTCTCTCTCTAAGACACACACACACAGAGTATGGGATAACATTTATAAAGGCATAAATAATCAGATCCCCCGTATTGGTGGGATAATTGTGCCTAAAAAAACTCTGGAACATTTGGAAATGCACTTAAAAAACAGGGTTTGTCTCTTTCATCCCATAAAGCTACTAAATCTTATATTAAGAATTTTTTTAAAAAAATTTTTCAGTTGATTGACAGTGCCATCTTAAATGGCATTACAGTCTTCTATTTTATTTTATTTAGTGGACTTATATCCCGCCCTTCTCACCGAAGTGTCTCAGGGCGGCTCACAGCATAGTGATTCATACAATTCGATTTAAAACATTTACAAATACAATAAAACCATAGTTAATAAAACAAAGATAAGATAAAATCAGCGGTCTATAAAAGCATTTTGTTCCATCCAGAGGTGTTCTCATTATCAGTTAGGTGTTATAGGCCTGCCGGAAGAGGGCTGTCTTACAGGCCCTGCGGAACTGCCCTAGGTCCCGCAGGGCCCGCACCTCCTCCGGCAGCTGGTTCCACCAATGGGGTGCCGCTATTGAGAAGGCCCGATCCCTGGTGGATTTTAGGCGGGCCTCCTTTGGCCCAGGGACTACCAACAGGTTTTGTGAACCCGAACGTAGTACTCTCTGGGGAACGTGTGGGGAGAGACGGTCCCTAAGGTAGACAGGTCCTAGGCCATATAGGGCTTTAAAGGTAATGACCAACACCTTGTACTGGACTCGGAATATTACTGGCAGCCAGTGCAGATCCTGGAGCCCCGGCCGAATGTGCTCCCATCTTGGGAGCCCTAATAGCAGCCGGGCAGCAGCGTTCTGCACCAACTGCAGTTTCCGGGTCCGGCACAAGGGTAGCCCCATGTAGAGGGCATTACAGTAGTCCAACCTCGAGGTGACCGTAGCATGAATCACTGTTGCTAGGTCGTCGCGTTCCAGGAAGGGGGCCAACTGCCTCGCCCACCTAAGATGAAAAAAAGCGGACTTGGCAGTGGCTGCTATCTGAGCCTCCATCGTCAGAGAAGGCTCCAATAGCACCCCCAGGCTCTTGACCCTGCCCGACGCTGTCAGCGGCGCGCCGTCAAAAACTGGCAGGGGGATTTCCCTTCCTGGGCCGCAGCGACCCAAGCAAAGGAACTCTGTCTTCGCCGGATTCAGCTTCAGCCCGCTCAGTCTAAGCCACCTAGCCACTGCCTGTAACGCCCGGTCCAGATTTTCTGGGGCGCAGGCGGGCCGGCCGCCCATAAGCAGATAGAGCTGGGTGTCATCAGCATATTGATGACAACCCAGCCCGTACCCTTGGGCAATCTGGGCAAGAGGGCGCATATAGATGTTAAATAACATCGGGGAAAGTACCGCCCCTTGAGGCACGCCGCAATCACGCGTGTGTCTCTGGGACAGTTCCTCCCCAATCGCCACCCTTTGTCCCCGACCATCAAGGAAAGAGGAAAGCCATTGCAAGGCCAGCCCCTGAATCCCTGCGTCGGCAAGGCAGCACGCCAGAAGCCGATGGTCGACCGTATCGAACGCTGCCGATAGGTCCAACAAAATCAGCACCGCCGAGCCGCCTTGATCCAGATGCCGCTGAAGGTCATCCACCAGGGCGACCAGCACCGTCTCCGTCCCATGGCCCGGGCGGAAACCAGACTGGTAGGGGTCAAGGACAGAAGCATCCTCCAGGAAACTCTGTAGCTGCAACGCCACTGCCCTCTCAATAAGTTTGCTCAAAAAGGGCAGATTCGAGACCGGCCGGTAGTGTGCCAATTCGGCCGGATCCAACGTTGTTTTCTTCAAGAGGGGACGGACCACCGCCTCCTTGAGCGCTGATGGAAAATGCCCCTCCAGTAGGGATCTATTTATGATATCCCGTATAGGATATCTTAGCTCCCTCTGGCAGGTCTTAATAAGCCAAGAGGGGCATGGGTCCAATTTACAAGTTGTTGGGCGTGCAGATAGGAGGATCCTGTCAACTTCTTCCAGGCTGAGCGCGCCAAAGCCGTCCAGAACACGATCCGAAGACAGGCACGGAGCCTCAGGTTCGCTAGCTGTATCTAATATGGCAGGGAAGTCGGAACGGAGCGATGCGATTTTATCCGCAAAGAAATTCGCAAAAGCCTCACAGCCAATTTCCAATTCATTAGAATTTGGTCTGCCCTGTGGCAGTGTTGTAAGGGTCCGAATTGTATTGAACAGTTGGGCCGGGCGCGAAATTGCGGACGCAATCTCCGCCGCAAAGTATGCTTTCTTTGCGGCCTTGACTGCCATCTCGTAGGACTTCATAAACTCTCTATAAGATGTTCGAATCGCTTCGTCTCGAGTACGCCGCCATTGCCTCTCTAATCGTCTGAGTCCCCGTTTCAACCGCCGCAACTCCTGGTTATACCAGGGTGTCGGCCTTGAACGAGGGCGTAGAGGACGCCTAGGTGCGATCTCGTCGATGGCCCCGGCGAGTCTATTATTCCAAGATTCCACCAGGTCATCGAGGGAATCGCCAGGGGGCCTGGGATCCCGCAGAGCCGTCAGGAACCGTTCCGGGTCCATCAGGCTCCGCGGGCGAGCTAAAATAAGCTCGCCGCCCAAACGGGTTTGGGGTGGGACGTCCACACGAGCCTTGAGGGCATAGTGATCCGACCATAGCACTGCTATAGAAGCAAGATCGTTCACTAAAACTCCCGACGCGAAGATCAAGTCTAACATGTGACCCGCCTGGTGGGTGGGTGTCGCAACTACTTGGGAGAGTCCTAGTGTCGCCATGGAAGACACTAGGTCCATCGCCTGATTGGAGGTCACGTCATCGGCATGAACATTGAAGTCACCCAGGATCAAAAGCCTTGGGTGCTCCAATGCCCATCCTGCTGCGGCCTCCATCTTCTAGGTAAAAAACTACACGCTACATCTCTAGCATGGCATGGGCACCTGAAGGAGGATGCCAGCTGAGAGTTTCCCATGGGAACTAAATTAAAAACCAGTGCAGGGCCCAATTCAGATCGAAACTACAGTGCAGGGGAGGAAAGGTGAGTTTCCCCAACCTGAAATGGCTCAGAGGGAGTTATCTGTTCGGGCAAGCTGCCAGTGCAAGTGGTCAGTGCCATGTGCAGCCCCCTGATGGAGCAGATAATACTCCCCAGGGCCATTTGTTTTAGGCCAGGAAAATGTATGTGAGGGGAGATCAAGCCCTTTGCTCCTCCCAAGCTGAATTGGGCTCCTGCAGCTGTTGTATGGCTATCATTTGGGAAATGTAATGATGAGCTTGGACCTAAGCCTACTGAAGTTAACAGGCTTAACATGAACATCTGGCTGTCATCCACTAAAGGAAGGGCTTTCTTGGTGGCTGCCCCTGCCCTTTGGAAATAGCTTCCCAAGGAGGTTCATGCCCAGTGACCTGTTAAGGTTTCATAGGGCTTGCAAGCCTGCCTTGTTTTGTGCAACATTTAATGAACTAAGAAAATGGGTGAGCTGGCTGGCAAGATTTTGTTCCAGAGCTGATGAGTGGTTTAATTTGTAATTAGAATCTGTTTTGTTGTATTTATTTGGTTTCATTATCTATTTAAGTTTTAATGTTATATTGTGCATGATGAGGATGCAGGTTATAAACTGAATAAACCCCCTTCTGAATTCTGCTTCAGATTCCATGCTAGATCTGCTTAAATGTATCAATATACGAACATGCGCAGTAGCTGGCATCATCTTAGACAGGCAATTGCCCGTTAAATACAAAACCCTGAAGATTGAAAAATGAGTCTAAGAAAATTTGTCATTTACAAACTTGGGAGACTTCCCAGGTGATGACACTGTAATGTAACCAAACAGAAAAAAACCCCAAAATTTTGGGCTGAAAATGCAGCAGAAGGGTGAGATTCCTGAGGCAAGCTAAGTTCCACTTAAAGGAAAAGGTGGTAACAAGGAAGAGAGGAAGGCAGTTTAAGCCCTTGAGAGCTCAGAACATCCTGGGGGTGATTCAGAAAGAGTAAAAAAAAAGAAAAGGAAAAGGTAAAGGTAGTCCCCTGTGCAAGCACCAGTAATTTTCAACTCTGGGATGACGTTGCTTTAATAACGTTTTCACAGCAGACTTTTTACCGGGTGGTTTGCCATTGCCTTCTCCAGTCATCTACACTCCCCCCACCCCAGCAAGCTGGGTACTCATTTTACGACCTCAGAAGGATGGAAGGCTGAATCAACCTGGCTGAACCCAGCTTCCGCCAGGATCGAACTCAGGTCATGAGCAGAGGGTTCCAACTGCAGTACTGCAGCTTTACAACTCTGCACCAAGGGGCTCTTTCTGAAAGAGTAGGGATTTTCAAATTGTCAGTTGATTTGGTAAATCATAAGACATTAAAAACAATTTTGTATATATAAAAAAGGTAAAGGAAAGGTCCCCTGTGCAAGCACCAGTCGTTTCTGACTCTGGGGTGACGTTGCTTTCACAACATTTTCGCGGCAGACTTTTTACGGGGTGGTTTGCCATTGCCTTCCCCGGTCATCTACACTTTCCCCCCAGCAAGTTGGGTACTCATTTTACCGACCTTGGTAGGATGGAAGGCTGAGTCAACCTGGAGCCAGCTATCTGAACCCAGCTTCCACTGGGATCGAACTCAGGTCGTGAGCAGAGAGCTCCGACTGCAGTACTGCAGCTTTACCACTCTGCGCCATGGGGCCCTTCAATTTTGTATATACTTAGACATTATTATTATTTACTTTGCAGGGGTGGAGGTGGAGGCAGAGCATGTATATACCAGCAAAATAGTTGCATGGCAAGCTAAAGGACTTTAACCACAATTGTTTATTTATCAACTGCCCTTCCCCGGTTGAACCAGGCTCAGGACAGTGTACAACACAGTAATATAAAACATCAGTAAAACAAACAGGATTTTAATAGAACAATAAAAACGTAATAGTCTGATTAATTACTCATTGACCACGGATGGTGGTATGGTGCTAAAATCCTAACAGGATTGCTATCTTGTGGGGAAGAAGATATTGGATTTATATCCCGCCCTCCACTCCGAAGAGTCTCAGAGCGGCTCACAATCTCCTTTACCTTCCTCCCCCACAACAGTCACCCTGTGAGGTGGGTGGGGCTGGAGAGGGCTCTCACAGCAGCTGCCCTTTCAAGGACAACCTCTGGCAGAGCTATGGCTGACCCAAGGCCATGCTAGCAGGTGCAAGTGGAGGAGTGGGGAATCAAACCCGGTTCTCCCAGATAAGAGTCCACACACTTAACCACTACACCAAACCAGCTCTCCAATGGGCAGGGGGGTATAGGAAATGGGAGTGCCCAGACAGAACGTTCCAAAGTTCAAATCCCCTCTCTGCCATAGAAGCTTCCTAAGGGAACCTGGGCTAATCACACACACACTCTGCCTCATCCAGGGCTTTTTTTGAGCAGGAAAGCAGTTCCAGCTGGCTTGTGTCAGAAGGTGTGGCCTGATATGTAAATATGCTCCTGCTGTGAAACAATGGTGCCATCAGGGAGTGTGGGCTAATATATGCAAATGAGTTCCTGCTGGGCTTTTTCTACCCAAAAACACCTGACCTCATCTGTCTACAGGGTTGCTGTGCGGTCACAATAGAGAATGGGAGAATACTGTAAGTCACTTTAGGTCCACGCTGGAGAGAAAAGCGGGACAGAAATGCAGTAAAAGATGAATATTGTACTTCAAGTAGATAAACTGCATATAACAATGACAGTGTCGGTTAACTGGGGCCAGGACCGATCTACATGTTTTTTGAGGGGGGGCAAAATTAAGAAATGACATCCCCTTATGGGCCATTATATCTTATGGTCCCATAGAATACAATGGACTCCATACTCAATTTGGTGCCCCCCTCCATCAGGGTCTGCGGCAAGCACCCCCCCTCTGCCCCCCCCAGATCTGGCCATGACTTGGTCAGTCACTCCATGCAAAAATAGAAGAAATTTGGTACATGGGGGCTGTATGGTATTGTTGCTGAACAATTTCAATTATACATGCAGAAATACATTTTGAGTGCATTTTTAAATACACATTTCATTGCGACGGGGTCCAAAAATCTATCCATGGCCACATTTCCTGTGAAATGTGAGCTGATTCTTGTTTCTATACAATGAGATGTACTCTACATGGAACAGTCATTAGGGCCTCGTCTAAAGCAAGTAATAAAAAATGTTCTCAACATGAGGTAGGGCCATGGCTCAGAAGCAGAGCAGTTGCTTTGCAAAGAGAAATTCTCAAGTCTAACCCCCAGTATCTCCAGTCAAAGTGGTCAGGTAGTACATGAACAAGATGGCTCAGTGGCAGAGCATCTGCTTGGTAAGCAGAAGGTCCCAGGTTCAATCCCTGGCATCTCCAAAAAAGAGTCCAGGCAAATAGGTGTGAAAAACCTCAGCTTGAGACCCTGGAGAGCCTCTGCCAGTCTGAGTAGACAATACTGACTTTGATGGACCAAGGGTCTGATTCAGTATAAGGCAGCTTCATATGTTCTTATGTTCTCTATCCCAAAACCCGGAGACCTGCTATAAGGCCATTGCATATGTTCATTAAAACATGGTTTATACAATGGCTTCTTTTACATAACCACCATTAAGTGATTTTTTTTCCAATTAATTCACTTTATAGAACATAAAATTGCCTTTAATTTCAACTATGCATGGCTGACATATGAGTACAGATTTAGCCAATCTACTAAACAAAAGATGTCAGCAATTTTGATTGCCCCCTCCCCGCAACAGCTTGGCCACATGTACATTCCAATTCCTGGTAGAAAGATCTTCAAGAAAAAAAACTATACCATAACACTGCAGCACAGATTTCCCACAGAAAACCATCTGCTTTTCTGCTATGCAGAATTCTTTGCAGCAAACCCTTAATCTTGGCTTTATTCAGCTAAGATGACTCCGCTCACTACATTAGCCAACGTTTCCATTTTTGTACCTGTAGTTTACCTCCTTTGTTCCAGCTAAGAATAACTTCCCTAATGTCAGAGTTTGTCCTACATCAGGGGTGGCCAAACTTGCTTAACGTAAGAGCCTCATAGAATAAATGTCAGATGTCTGAGAGCCACAAGACATGAATGTCAGATGTTTGAGCTGCAAGGCATGAACATCAAACGTTTGAGAGCTGTGAGACAAGGATGGAAGGAAGGCAAATAGATGGGGTGGGAGGAGGGAGAGAGAGGTAGAAAGAAAGCAACTTTAACTCTAAATGCATTCATAGAATCATAGAGCTGGAAAGGACCTCCAGGGTCATCTAGTCCAATCCCCTGCACAATGCAGGAAACTCACAAATACCTACCCCTAAATTCACAGGATCTTCATTGCTGTTAGTTGGCCATCTAGCCTCTGTTTAAAAACCTCCAAGGAAGGAGAGCCCACCACCTCCTGAGAAATCCTGTTCCACTGAAGAACCGCTCTAACAACCAGCTGACTTGGCTTGGAGAAGTGGTTTAAAAAGACAAATGCCTTCTCCAAGCCAGCCAATAGGGCAGTGGGAGCTTCAAGAGCCACACAAAGAGCCACATGTGGCTCCCAAGCCATAGTTTGGCCACCCCTGTCCTACATCATCAAGCCGAATGTCAAGACTAGGAACATATCAGCTGTTGCCCAACACAACCAACACGTGATGTTCCATGCCTCCAGAGACATTGCAGGAAGCAGAGTTCCACATATTTCTAAGACTGAGGTGCTGGTGGTTAAGTCAAGCATTTTATTTTCGCAATCATTGTGGTACACAGAAACCCAACAGGCCAAGCAGTTTACGTAATAAATGAAGAGAGTTAACCAATCCAGAAGTTAAGACTATTCCAAAGGGAAAGAACATCTGAAACGAATGGAGGAGGACTGCTGAGTTTCAAATTTCCTAACACATTTTCTTCTTCACAAGCAGAGTTTCCCACAAAGGTTTCCCAGATTCTTGGTGCTTTAGCCATAAAGGACTGCTTGTGATGACATTTTGCTTACTTAACAGCAAGCCAGAAACCTCAACCTGATAGAACTCTATGTGCCCTCTTTGACCTCCTCATGGCCAATGAGCTGTGTTGTGCTACATTTTTATTTCAACAAAGGATTATCCATGGCCGCATAGACCGTTTTCGCACACAGCTTACCTCGCAGTCACAATCCTGTTCCCTCCGCAGGGTCTGGTCGGATTTCCCACCATCTGCGCCGAAGTTACAGGAAGTGCCGCAGCTTTTCCGTAGCAAACGTAAACCGCTAAAACCCAGTTTACGTTTGCTACGCAAAAGCCGCGGCACTTCCTGTAACTCCGGCGCAGATGGTGGGAAATCCAACAGACGCTGCGGAGGGAACAGGATTGTGACTGCAAGGTAAGCTGTGTGTGAAAACGGTAATAGTCTCTCTTTTTTACTCCAGAAGCAAAGCAAATTGTGTGTGTGTGTGTGTGTGTGTGTATGTGAGAGAAGTGTCATCATGTTGCTTCCGATTTATGACAATCCTACGAATTAATGTCCTCCAAAACACTGTATCATTAATAGCCTTGCTCAGGTCTTGCAAACTGATGGACGTGGCTTCCTCTATAGCAGGGGTTTCAGACTCATTTGTTATGAGGGATGGATCTGACCTAAATGAGTCCTTTTTGGGCCGGGCCATGTGAGGCCAGGCCATGTGTGTACCTATTTAAGATTAGGTAGCAGAAATATAAACTTTATAAACGACACACATAAACACATTTTTTTAAAAAAACGTAAAACATGCTTAAAATGCCAGTACTCATTGCTCTTAAAGGTGCTTTCTTTGTATCTCTCCCATGGGATCCACGGAACTGGGCAAAGGAAGCTCTGGCTCTTTCCATCTTTCCCCAGGGGATTGGGGGGAGAGCCTCGGTCAATAGAAGGAAGAGAGGTTTGGCTCAGTAGTTCTGCTGTTGGATTGAGAGCCTGGCAAAGCAAGCTCTGCCTTCTCCCCTTCCTCCCCAAGGAAGGAGCCTCAGCCAATGGAGAAAATAGAGGTTTTGCTCTAACTCTTGTGCAATTGAGCAAACCTTGCAAAGCAAGCTGTTAAACAGAAGGAAGCAAGAGAGAGGGAGAAGGAAGCAGATGACAGCCAGATCCTTGGGGGTCTGATAAGAGCTCTCTGGGGGCCTGATTCGACCCCTGGATAGCATGTTTGACACCCTTGCTTTATAGAGTCTGTCCATCTCCTGTCGGATCTTCCTCTTGTCCTGCTGCCTTCAACTTTTCGTAGCATTATTGTCTTTTCCAGTGAATCTTGTCTTCTCATAATGTGACCAAAACACAACCTCTGTTTAGCTGTTGTAGCTTCTAGGGAGAGTTCAGGCTTGATTTGATCAAGAACACACTGATTTATCTTTTTAGTCATCTACAGTATATGTAAAACTCTCCTCCAACACCAATTTTTGACTGAACTAGCTTTCTAATATATTCCATATTCAAGCACAAACAACAGAAGTATGATGAGGTTTTTTACCCCTGCATGCCACGGAATCAAAAAATACACCCTGCTCAACACACGTTCTAGGGTACTTCCCTGAGAAGTTACTGATTTGAACAGCGTTGAGGACTTGCTCGTAATGGTATCCATTCAGCTATCATACCTTATTTGACTGTCTTTCTTATTTATTTTATTTTTATTTTTTATTTATGATTTATATCCCGCCCTTCCCACGAAGGTGGCTCAGGGCGGCTCACAACAGGTAGTCGAACATAAAATTAAACTAGCATGTAAATATATAAACATATAAAACATTCAGAACATTTAAAACCTTAAAACCTTAAACAGTACAACAATATGTATAGCAGGAATCTGGTAAAGCTACATTTAATTTCCCATCTCAGTTAGGTGTAGCTAGGTATAAGCTAGCCGGAAGAGGGTTGTCTTACAGGCCCTGCGGAACTGAACAAGGTCCCGCAGGGCCCTCACCTCCTCCGGCAGCTGGTTCCACCATGTAGGGGCCATAACAGAGAAGGCCCTGTCCCTAGTGGATTTTAGGCGGGCTTCTTTTGGCCCAGGGATGGTGAAAAGATTTTGAGTTCCCGATCTCAGTACTCTCTGGGGAACATGTGGGGAGAGACGGTCCTTCAGGTAGGCAGGTCCCAAGCCATATAGGGCTTTAAAGGTGATGACCAGCACCTTGTACCGAACTCGGTATATTATTGGGAGCCAGTGCAGAGCCTGAAGACCCGGCCGAATGTGCCCCCATCTTGGGAGACCCAATAACAGCCGGGCCGCGGCATTCTGCACCAGCTGCAACTTCCGAGTTCGGCACGGGGGCAGCCCCATGTAGAGGGCATTGCAGTAGTCCAACCTCGAGGTGACTGTAGCATGGATCACTGTTGCTAGGTCATCGCGATCCAGGAAGGGAGCCAGCATGGATCACACAGTTCTCATGTTGTAACACATAAACACAGTAAATGATTCCAAATCCCTGATACTCCAGTAATCCTCAACAATAATCCACCAGAGACAGTTGCCAACCTCCAGGTGGTGCCTGAAGATCTCCTGGAATTGCAATTGTTCTCCAGAAAACAGAGATCAATCCCCCTGGACAAAATGGCTACTTTAGAAGGTGAACTAAATAGCATTATGCTCTGGTTGAGGTCCCTCCCCAAGCCCCACTCTCTCCAGGTTCCACTTCCAAAATCTCCTGGCATTGCCCAACCCTTTTTACTGTGTTGAAGACACTGGATGGGGTTAAATTTGCTCCATCCCTATTCAACTGTGGTTTCTTAGTGGGCAGGGATATTAACAACTTTTTCCAAAGTGTCACACAAATATATTGTATTCTAATCTTCAAAGAGAAGCAACCATCCAGACGAAAGATCCCATAACATGCAAAGTTTATAGGCCCTACAGCAAGCCAAATCAAACAAGAGAAGCAGCAAAATGGTATCTAGCACAGTTCAGCTTTCAGGTATGTGGAAGTCAGTATGCATTTATCTACAGCTCTAGTGGTATTTTTACTGTCATAGGCCATGTTTTCTGAAGGACAAAAGTCTTACCTTTTTTTGATTTTGCACCAATCTTCAGCTTAGATGGCCAAGCAATTTGTGTGTTTGTTTCTTCCATAATCTGTAAAAAAGGACAAAGATGCTCTGTTTAAAAATGCTCTGTTGAAAGGGGGGGTTTTTTTTGTTTAAAAACAACTGGCAGACGAGGGGCTGGTATTGAGCGGCTCTAACTGCTGCAAATTTCCAAGGAATGCCAATAAAAACCAGCCCTATTGTATCTCCAGCAGCAGTTAAAATACAATCTAAAGTCAACCAATTCCCAGTGTCACAATTCATTGAAAGTTTAAAAAAAACACACAACAACCTGTAACACAATATCCATATAAATCTGCAGAGACATTGCATTTTAACGTTCATTTCTTATTCCATATTAAGCTTTTCCACTTGACACTACTTGTTTCCTGTATTTGTTGATGCTCCCTTCCCTTATTTCCTCAAAAACATCTTTCAAAAGGAGTTATCACTGGACCCTTTCATATTTATTTCAATTATATCCTGTTCTTCTTCCAAAGTGCTTGGAGCAGCTTCCGTACAGTTCCCAAGAGGTTAGCTGTCCAGAAGACCTGCTAGCTTTATAGCTGAATACGTGCATCATGGTCCTTCAGACAATTCCAAAATTCCTAGAAACACTTTTCCTTCTGAAGAGACGCTGCAATAGGGTTGCCAGCTTCCAGGTGGGGCCTAGAGATCTCCCACTTTTACAACTGAGCTCTAGCTGGCAGAGATCAGCCCCCCTGAAGAAAATGGCTTCTTTGAAGGGCACTGTACCATTCTGAGGCCCCTCCCCACGTTCCCTCCCAGCCCCAGCCCCAAAGTCCCCAGGTATTTTCCAACACAGGCCTGGCAACCGTACAATACAGCAAGGAAGGGCTAATGTTTGCAGGGGGCCTTAGCATCCTGTAAACATTCCCTTTAAAAAAAATTTAAAACCCATTCTTGTCTCCTTAGCAGTAATATTTGACTGTGCATAACTTTAAAGGCAAAGATAGAGGGGGACTTGAAGTACTTTGCTTATGAACATATGAAGCTGCGTTATACTGCATCATACCCTCGATCCATCAAAATCAGTATTGTCTACTCAGACTGGCAACGGCTCTCCAGGGTCTCAAGCTGAGGTTTTTCATGCCTTTTACTTGGACCCTTTTTAGTTGGAGATGCCGGGGATTGAACCTGGGACCTTCTGCTTACCAGGGGATTGAACCTGGGACCTTCTGCTTACCAAGCAGATGCTCTACCACTAAGAGCCACTGTCTCTCTCCAAATCATCTCATTATTCCTAGACCTATCTTTTCTTCAAAACATCGCTCTTTTGCTGAGATAAATTTACTTATAATTTTCAAAGTGAAAAGTTAGCTCTTAGGCAGTAACTAGTCAGGTAACTTCCAGCTCAGCTTGGCTTATCATATAAACCGCAGACCTATGTGTTCAGAAAGCAAGAGAAACAAGGCTTTCCAGAAATTTTGAAGCCACAGGGAGAGGTTTTGGTGGAAGAATGTTGAAAATCTGACAAAAACTGAAATACATTTTGTGATTCTTTATCAATTCATTTCACTGCTTAAGTATAAAATACATTTTTCTAGCCTATTGTACAGGATTTATCATGCTTATATGCTCAGTAATTTCTATTGGAGGTTGCTAAAATGTTTCTTCATATATTTATTTAGTATTGTCAAAATAGTTAATAAAATCTTTGAAAAGTTAAAAAAGTATAGAATACAACATTTATTATACAGTTATATTTGGAATAGTTACAAAATCGTATAAATGCCTGACTTTGCCACAAGCAAAATCGCAAATATACACAATACTAGAGAGATGCAAACTTTGACACTGTATGCTACAAAAAAGATACACCTTCATTCTAAAGTCAAGAAGAGCCCCTGAATAATTAATTAATACCCCCAATAATAATAATAATAATAATAATAATAATAATAATTGCTATAATGAATAAGAGCATGAGTTGCCTCTAGACTGTAACATTCAGTTAAAACGCTGGCCCCAGTAAAGTGGGTTTATGCCTAAGCTGGCAAGAGATATAAGAGAAGCGACCTCTTAGAGGCAACTTGCTATAATGAGATAAAGTAAGGGAATGATATCATGGAAATTTACTGGGGAGAGATCCGTGAGGCAGGGTCTCTGAAATCAGATAAGCTTACGCCAGCCTACTCGCTTTCTTGTTTGCTAGAAAAACTGCATGCACTTAGAGAAATGCATCTCAGTTCTGTGGGGCTGTTCTGCCCGAACTGGGATCTGCCTTTTGGTACCAAAAAAGTAAACCTCGCTTCAGAAGTCTGTGCGGACCTCGTTATTTCCCTGCTTCAAAAGGCCACCAAAGAAACCCATAAGAACAAACTTTGATTTGAACCCTGTAGCACCTTAAGAGACCAACACGGTGAGCTTTCAACACTCAAAGCTTCCTTAGCAGATCTGACAGCTTTGACTTTGGGGAGCACGTACCACCAGCACTTTCTTGGTCTATAAGGTGCTGCAGGACTCAAATCTCGCTCTTTTATTCAAGACCAACATGGCTACCCCTCTGAAGTAAGAACACATCCATATGCTCCTCTTGTGAAGATAGCAGCAGCAGCATCCTCTAGTACAGAAATGCATCTCGAATTTGAACATTTTATATATCTTCAGGATACATACAGATTATCAGGGGTGGAGTTCTAGCAGGAGCTCCTTTGCATATTAGGCCACACACCCTGGTGTAGCCCCTCCAAGAGCTTACGAGGCTCTTTTGTAAACTCTTGGAGGATTGGCTACATCAGGGATGTGTGGCCTAATATGCAAAGGAACTCCTGCTAGAATTCCACCCCCCACAGATTATTATTCCATGCGCATCAACATACATAGAAAAACCTTCACACTGTATGTTCTGAGCAAAATTTCATCTGGAAAAGCATTTCAATCATTCCAAAGCAGCAATATCTAGCACCTCCATCATATACTGAAAACTGGAAAAGCTACATCTAGCCAGATAAGATTTATGCACATCCAGTTCTTTCTCTTCTCTTACATACCTACCTTAATATGACATCTTTACTATATAATATGTATTGCATCTATTGTTTCACAACCTTCCAGAAGTTTCAACACAATTTCAGACTACATTTCTCTAAGAGAAAAAAACATTTACCAAAAACAGTTTAAACTGAGCATAGAAGTTTATTCTATTTATATTTCACCTTTCCGCTGAATGCGTCTCACAAGGCAAATCTCATAACAAAAAATAATAATTGCACAACATATGTAAAAGTGGCAAGGTTTTACACTGTAAAACTGAAGATCCTCAAAACACTGAAAATGAAGGTTAACAAGTAGAAATCTAAGTTTAGCACGTATAGTGCATTTGGCAATTGTCTCAACCAATTTCCTGGAAATGAGGTTTGAACATAGATATGTATGCACTACATAATAATACACGCTGCTCAGAAGTTTATATGTTGGCTATTTTACTAGTTCCACTCCTCACATGCACAATGCCAGAACTTTAATTCACTCTTTTGGGAGAACACTTTGTGGCAGCTGTTTCTCAGTACAAAGCTTTGTTTTCTCTCTGTATGTTAAAATAGCATCTTCTGAATAGTTAATTAATGCAACCCAAAGAGGTTCTTAGAAACAATCCACTAACATCATTTACTAATTAGCAAAATCAGCAGTTACTGTTATGTACTGCACGTGACTTCCTAATACGGTCCTATGACCTCCTAATAGGTTCCTATGAACTCAAACCACTCAACTATAAAGAGGGATTCCTGCAACTCTAC
Source organism: Heteronotia binoei (assembly GCF_032191835.1). Classification (NCBI taxonomy): domain Eukaryota; kingdom Metazoa; phylum Chordata; class Lepidosauria; order Squamata; family Gekkonidae; genus Heteronotia; species Heteronotia binoei. The sequence continues at coordinate 20,103,912 of NC_083228.1, read as the reverse complement.
ATGACTCTGTCGGGGTGGGCACAAACTGAGAAATGAACCATGGTTTGAGCACAAACCCAGCCAGTTCATGTTTCATTTCAAACTAGTTCATTTGGTCAAATAATTCCCAAACCATTTTTCCATGACGGTTTGTTTGGCTCATTTTTGTGGTTCATTCTCAAGACACCTTGGAACCGATTCAATCCGTTCCCAGGCAACGCAGGGGGTAGACTTGTGAAGGGTCCTAGAAACACCCAAAGCAGTTGCCCACAGCTTGATTGGCGGTTCTGGGAGCCAACCATGGGCTTCCCATTTTGCTCTATTGAAGCAGATTACATACCAGTATAATACTATACCCTGGCTCAGATGCTTTCACTTTGCAGCACAAACAGTGAAGAGTTAGTTTGGTTGTTGTTTACTGCAAGGCTCACTTAGGGGAGTTGCCAAGGCTTTGAGGTACTCGCTTTCCCGCCACATAGTGGGGACAGTTTTTCAAACACCTCTCCCGGCTGGGAAAGTGTTCCTTGCTGTAGTTTCGGTAACCAAACCTGAAGCTAGAGCTGAGCTCTCCTGGGGGCTCCTGGCTTTGGGGGGGCTATAACTCAGACAACCCAAATCCAATTTTTGCAAAACATGGAGGGCTGGTGGAGGACCACCTGAAGACTTCCTGTGAGTCTGGCATCTCTATCTCGCGAGAGGGGTGTTCTACCACCTTCCAAACCACAAACTGGTTCAGGGGAAATCAAACAAATAATGAACCAACATGGACCACTGGCTTGGGCAATAAAACGAACCATGAACCACTATCCTTCAAGTTTGTGCCCGTCCCTAATTTTCCATTCTACCCTCATCTCCTTCCAATCAACTAGTGCTGATGATCGGTATCCCTGCTACAGTTCTGCAACAGGTTCTACTGATCCAATCACTGCCAAATTGAGCTGCCAGCTCTAGGCTGGGAAATACTTTGAGATTTGGGGAGTAGAGACTGGGGTGGGGCAGGGGTTGAAGAGGGGAGTGACTTCAATGGGAATAATGCCATATAGTCCACCTCCCAAAGCAGCCATTTTTTCCAGATGAACTAATCTGTTGCTTAGTGATCAGGGCTAGACTAACAATTAGGCCAAGTAGGCACTGGCCTATGGGCCCCCGCACCTTTAGGGGAACCTGGCTGGCTTTTCCCTGCAGTTTCCCCCCTGCCTGCAGTCCTCCCAGCCTGCCCACACAACCAGCAACTGAGCTGCTCTTTGCCTGATTTGCCTGCTGCAGCTGCTGCTGGCGTTGTCACCAAGTTTGTCTCTCTGCCTCTCCCCTACAGCTTTGTCAAAGGGAATTTTAAGAAGGTGCCTGCAGGCTGCAGTGGGGCCATGGATAGCGGGGCAGGTGCTCTGACCCTGAGATGCTCTGCAAGGGGCCCCCCAAGATTTCAATTGCCTAGGAGCCTCCATAGGGTTTAATCCAGCACTGCTAGAGATCAGTTGTAATAGTGGGAGATCTCCAGTCACCACTTGGGGATTGCCAGCCCTGCTTCCCAAGGCAGACAGGATGCTGCCTTTTAAAGCCACATATAAGTTCCTGCGGCACTGTGGCTTCTTTTCAATCTCAAAACAATTCCTTATGCAGAAGCACATCAGATAGGCTGCTCTGAGGGCCTCCGACTCAGTCAAAGCAACCCTTTTTTGTGCATTAAGATAACGTCTCTATGCCTTCCATCTTGGCTCAGGGGGGAAAAGTGCTCAACTATCGAAAGTCTGGAAATGCTGACCTAAAGAATGGAAAGAACTGCCCAACCCCGAACCGACTCCTGCAATTTAAGAATGAAAGGAACTTCAGGGGCATCCTCTGGTGGTTCCTTAACACAGCCACTTTCGGAAAACAAACACACAAACCTAAATTCCTCCAGCCGATGCCCATTTCTATTGCTTGTATCAATAGCATTCTTTGAAGCTGCTATTTCCAGAGTCGGATGCCATGTGGAAAAAGTGGGAAATGTCAGCCAGGACTCAGTACACTTTGCTTTGTGTGGGTTTCAGCGGCCACGGGATAATAAATTGCAGCTGGAAGGGGATATTTCCAAATGAGTGAAACTCTACCACTGACATGCAGCTATTCCTGCGAATTCCCAACCCCAGATGTGGAATATGAAATGGCGTAGTATTCGGTTATGCTAAATCACTCAGGTCTCCTAACGCTTCGCTGTAAGATTTGGGCACAAGCATTTTGGCTTTCGACATTCAAAGCTGTTTGAAATGAGTCACTCATCAGAAGAAGGGAACACTTGGAAGACTAACGTCTTCATAAGCACCCAATGGCGTAGGCGGCTCTCTCCCTCTGGGTTCCCCTTCCAAGACAGGCTTTGTCCTGTACGGCTCCCTTCAGAGTAACTTTCAAGAGAGCAGGCATCGTTTGCATTACAGCAAGGGTGGGCAAACTGCAGCTCGGGAGCCACATGTGGCTCTTTCACACATGTTAATAATAATAATAATAAATTTAATTTATATCCCGCCCTCCCCGCCAAAGTAGGCTCAGGGCGGCTAACAGGACATGGTATATACCATGATATTGCATAGAACAATTGTAAAATACAGTTAATAAATACATTTAAAAACAGTTACATAAAATTTAAAAGTACAATAAGTTAAGGTGCTATATTCAATAGGTATATTCCGATGGGTAGATGTCGCTTTCAGGGTTCCTTATAAGCTTGCAGAAAGAGGGTGGTTTTGCAAGCCCTGCGGAACTGATTAAAGTCCCGCAGGGCTCGCACTTCCTCCGGTAGTTGATTCCACCAGTGGGGGGCCATTATAGAGAAGGCCTGCTCCCTCGTGACTTTCAGTTTGGCCTCATATTGTGTGGTTCTCAAAGCCCCCGCCACCCCATTGGCCAGCTTGGAGAAAGCATTTGTCTCTTTAAATCACTTCTCCAAGCCAAGCCAAGCCAGCCAGCAGCTTGGAAAATGCACTTAAAGTTGCTTTCTTTCCACCTCCCTCCTCCCATCTATTTTCCTTCCTTCCTTCCTTCCTTCCTTCCTTCCTTCCTTCCTTCCTTCCTTCCTTCCTTCCTTCCTCAAACATCCTATGTTCATGTCTTGCGGCTCTCCAACATCTAATGTTTATTCCACGTGGCTGTTATGTTAAGCAAGTTTGGCCACCCCTGCATTAGAGGTACCACATGTGCACAGTTACCATACAAAGTCAACACAGGAATGACCACAGGGGCAATGGCAACCACACAGAATCCATATAGAGCAGATATAAGAGCAAATTCACATAAACACTTTCATCTCAAGGTACAACAGCTGTTCCATACAAGCGATCCATCCTTCTGTAAACTTGAGTCTTTGAAAATCTCACAGCTGCTTAAGGAGCATTGTCCTGTCCTGGCTAGCCTAGGCCAGTCCAATCTTGTCACATCTCAGAAGCTAAGCAGGGTTGGCCCTGGTTAGTACTTGGATGGGAGACTGCCAAGGAAGTCTAGGATTGCTTTGCAAAAGGCAGACAATGGCAAACCACCTCTGTTTGTCTCTTCCCTTAAACCAGGGATGTCGAACTCATTTGTAATGAGGGCCAAAACTGATATAAATGAGACTTTGTAGGGCCGGGCCATGTGAGTCATAAAATGTAATGCCAGGTAGCAGAGATATAAACTTTATAAAGGACATAGGCAAACGCAAAAAAAGTTAAAATAAAACATGCTTAAAACATTAGCACTTATTGGTCTTGAAGGTGCTTTCTTTGTATCTCTCCTGTGCAATCTGGGCTCTCGCAATTGCATAGCAGAGCTGCTGAGCCAAGCTTCTCTTCCTTTTAATGGCTGAGGCTCCCCCCCCCCCCCCCACCGGAGAAGGAAGGATAGAGCCAGTGCTTCCTTTGAAGCAAGCTATCCCTCTCTCCTCTTCCTCTCCAATGAAGGAGCCTCAGCCAATTGCTTGGGGACCTCACAGGAGTCCTCCAGAGGCCTGATTCAGCCCCCAGGTCACACGTTTGACACCCCTGCCTTAAACACTCTATTAGGATTCTGGTAAGTTGGTTGAGACTTGGGAAAAAAGGAAAAAAACCAACATTACTACAGATACAGATTTTGTGGTTGCTCCTGTATTGGCAGTTGTGTAACGGTTTTTGCCCTCCTGGCTCTCCTAGCAGCATTTTTAAATTTAATAAACCTAAACCTTTTTAGAATGCCATGCAAGCGACATCCAGTTACTTCAGAGATCACATGGTCACACCATCACACCACTAAGCCAGAGGCTTTTTAAATGGAGACCAACACAAGGTTTCCATATGTACTGTAAATGAATGCGTGAAATCAGACAAGAATTATTTAAAAGTAAGAACTTCTACTTAAACCTTAAGAAGTTGGGGTTTTTTTTAAACCAACTAATCCCAACAGATGTCTGTTTTGAACGAACTAGTGGGAACAAAATATACCGTAGTTGAATTGACAACAGATTACTAAATGTATTACTCTGCAGAAGATGGGATAAATTAAATGGCAATTCTTAACAACTGCAACACTGGATCCAAAGCTGCTACATGATTCAATTTGGCTAGGCTACTCCATGACTCTGGACTGAAGAAGACTGTAGATTTATACCCCGCCCTTCTCTCTGAATCAAGAGTCTCAGAGTGGCTTACCATTTCCTTTATCTCCTTCCCCCACAACAGATACCCTGGGAGGTGGGTGGGGCTGAGAGAGCTCTCCCAGAAGCTGCCCTTTCAAGGACAACTCCTATGAGAGCTATGGCTGACCAAGGCCATTCTAGCAGCTGCAGACGGAGGAGTGGAGAATCAAACTCATTTCTCCCAGATCAGAGTCCGTGCACTTAACCACTATACCAAACTGAACCAATCTGATCCTGTCTTACTGGCAATCTTTAAAGTGGGAGGAAAGATTTATGCACATGACTTGAACACCTGGTCATGTTTAAGGTTTTGTTTTTGTACTGATCAAGCTTGGGGTTTTATTTTGTACATGGTGGAAAATTAGAACACATTCTCTACCAATCTCTCAGAGTCACTAGAGGGTGGAAGACAAACAGCTTTCTCAGTTGTAGAACTCCAGTCAAGAACCTTTCCTGATTTCTTCCAAGTGCAATATTGGGGGAACTCTTATGTATTTTAAGAGCTGACCATTAGAAGGCTGGAGAGGACCAAAAATAAGGACGTCTAATATGCAAAAAGGAGCAAATGGTGAAGGTATTCTAATCTTCAAGCCACAAGCATAGTACTGGAGTGTACTATCTGTAACTTTCCAATGCCAGCTACTTAGTGTAAAATTTCTACTGCAATGAATCCAGCACTCAAAAATACCCATTCCTGTCTTGCAGTTAACTGCCTTTCCCTTCCTGGTATTCCATTCAGATTCATCAGCAGAAGGAAGCGGTCACACTCAGTCTGGATTGTGTAGTCTACCTTTTCCATGACTTTTGCAACTCCTTTGCACGCACTTCCTGCATCCACTACCCCTCCCCATACCACCTATATATCTCTGGCCAGTTTCTACATACACTCCATGCATCTGATGAACAGAGCTGCTGTGTTCCTCAAAAGCTTACGCTACAATAAAATGTGTTAGTCTCAAACAGGTGTGGCTGAACTTGCTTAATATAAGAGCCATGCAGAATAAACATCAGATGTTAGAGAGCTGCAAAACATGAACAGCAGATGTTTGAGAACCGCAAGACAGGAAAGAAGGAAGGCAAATAGATGGGGGAGGTGGAGTTATAAAAAGAAAGCAACTTTAAATATCAGGTCAAATTTAATACGGTTAAAGACCCAACCAACTTTAAATGGATTCTCCAAGCTGCTGGTTGGCTTGGCGTGGAAAAGTGATTTAAAGAGAGAAATGCCTTTTCCAAGCCGGCTGACAGGGCTGTGGGGGCTTCAAGAGCAACACAATATGTGTGAAAGAGCCACATGTGGCTTCTGAGCCACAGTTTGGCCACCCCTGGTCTCAAAGGTGCTACTGGAATCTTTGCTGTCTTGAAGAATTCTGTCTAAACTGAAATGTAAGCTGTATTAACCGTGAGGCAAACCTCAAGAGGCAATACTCAAAAGTAATATGACTTCCTCGGGGAAAAAATATTCTGAATTCTAGGTGCTTTCAGATGTCCTATGGCCTGGGTCTTGCTGAACAAGAGCAGAGCATTTTGTACTTCAGAACTTGACCAAGCCACATCAGGTTGCAATGGGGATCACCAAGAGCGTAATATGAGGCAGGGTTACTCCAGTCCAGGGGTGGCCAAACTTGCTTAATGTAAGAGCCACATAGAATAAGCATCAGATGTTTGAGAGCTGCAAGACATGAATATGGCCGGATTTGCTCTCACCCGCCACCTCCTGAGATGCCGACCATGCCCCTGTCCAATTCACTGTGCAATAATATATTATTATACAGAGAGAGAGAGAGAGCACATCAGGCAAGAATAAAAGCAGCCTCGAGCTGCTGACACAACATCTTATTTATTTCAGTTTTAACTGATCTTTCATGGTAATAAACTGAACTACCAAATAACTTGAACTGTTTTTTTCCTGAATTTTTTTCTTAAAAGTGATACATTTTGGCAAACATTCTCTAGGTCTCTCAATTGGAAACAATTAAGAGAGAGACACAGCAAGAGAGAGGCTGGCTTGGCAAAGGGCTTAAAGAGACAAATGCCTTCCTCAAGCCAGCCAATAGGGTGGCAGTGGCATCAAAAGAGCCACAGAATATCTGTGAAAGAGCTGCATGTGGCTCTTGAGCCACAGTTTGGACACCCCTGCTCCCGTCTAAGGTGTGGATCCAGCCTTAAGAACAAGCCATCCAACCCAATGAACTTCTCCAATGCAATGTAACAGGCACTTTTAAATTCAACTGCTTTCAAGGGGGAAGTTATGACATGGTTAAGTTATGGGAATTTGCTTTCATTTTTTTCTGGACCAACCCATATGCCATTTCATACTAGCAGCAACTGCACCTCTTAATATTTACCACTTTATACTAGTAGCAACTGCACCTCTTAACATTATTACTAATATAATCTCTAAGGGTGTTTTTGAATCTGATGGCACCAGCATCTTTAAAAAGTCATGTGTGCAGTGACCTGCCTTGTAAGATCTAAGCATGTTGTGCTTAAGGAAAACTTGCTAAGGAAATTAAACAAGTAAGAGCAACAACTTTAGTTGGAGAGTTTGAAGTTGAGTCAATCTGGATATTTGGAATCTGCAAAGTCTGCTCAATAATAAAGACCTCAGATGTGTAGACTTGCAGGGTACTCCACTGGCAAGCTCACAGCCTAAATTTGGGTTTAAATCTATTTCCGGCTAACCAAACTACATGAAAAGGAAAACACAGGATTTCAGAGCCAATGACTAAACAAGAAGCAGACGCAATAAGGTACTGGGTTCAATCCTATCTCCAGTTAAGGGAGTTCATGTAGCACAGCTGAGATTCACCTTTGCGGAGCCATCACAAAGCCTCCATCACTCACAGCAGACAACCCTGAGATAGATAGTGCAATGCTTCGACTCACCACACGTGCAAACAAACTCAAAATCATCGCTCTAAATATGAATCCAGTAGCCCCTTAGAGACCCATAAGGTTTTGGAGAGAGAAACACTTCACAGATTGAGTGTCATCTGTGAATTCAAGACAGAACTATTTCAATAGGCCTACAACATCTGAGACAGGAGAGAGCTGCCACATCCTACAAGAACTGAGCAATATCATCTACTGCAGTGGACCCCAACCTTTTTGGCACCAGGGATCGGTTTTGCGGAAAACAATTTTACCATGGACAGGGCAGGGGGGGGGGGCAGGGAATGGTTCTGGGATGATACAATTGTGCACATTATTTCTAAAGTGTTTGGTGTGGTAGTTAAGTGTGTGGCCTCTTTATCTGGGAGAACTGGGTTTGATTTCCCTCTCCTCCACTTGCAGCTGCTGGAATGGCCTTGGGTCAGCCATAGCTCTTGCAGAATTGTCCTTGAAAGGGTAGCTTCTGGGGAGAGCTCTCTCAGCCACACCTACCTCACAGGGTGTCTATTGTGGGGAGGAAGGTAAAGGAGATTGTGAGCCGCTCTGAGACTCTGAAATTCAGAGTGGAGGGAAGGATATAAATCCAATGTCATCATCTTATTACTATTATTACTACATTGTAATATATAATGAAATAATTATACAACTCATGGCCCATTTGCTAACAGGCCATAGAACAGTATTGGCCCACGGCCCTGTGGTTGGGGATCCCTGATCTACTGTAGACACTATCTACTGTAAGAATAGCATGTTAAGGATTATTGATGGTGATAAGGAAACTGAAGATCTAATTTAAAAGAGTTAATTTTGAAACTGAATTGCCTGCTGAAGAATGTATTGAAATTGGCCACTGATTTTATATAGCACCATTGTGATTGTATTTTAATAATATCAGAAGTTTTATAATTGGCCTCCTGTCCAATTTGACTGTTAGCCACTCTAGGTCTGCTTGCAGAGAGGGCAGGATAAAAATATAAAGTAAATAAATATTTATTCTCACATCTGACCATCACTAATATTGGTCAAAACAAACTAAGGTTTAATTAAGATTCTGAAAGGCAATCCAAAGTTTATTTGAACCATTAAGAATGATCAGATGTTAACAATGAACTTGGGCATACAAGACAATACAAACTTGAAATCATCTGGATCTTTGGTAAGCCTTATCCCTAATTCTACTAGTAGTGTTGTGTTTTGAGACCAAGCACAAGCAGATCTGTGGAGGGCTGTTCAGAGTGTGGATTTGCACAAGCAGGGACCAATTTCGCACTAGGGCTTGTTCTGGGTAGAGAGCCCTTTTGCTCCCGGGGCTTCTCTCCGTTTTTCCACAGGTTGCCCTGGAGCTGCGAGTTGGCCCACCGCTTTTCCACAGCAAGTGAGATTCTCTGACAAGCGGTTTCTGCTTGCTGTGGAAAAGCAGTGGTCCAACTAGCAGCTTTGGGGCAACTTGTATAAAAATGGAGAGAAGCCCTGTGAGCAAAAGAGCTCTCCACCCAGAACAATTCCTAGTGCAAAATCAGTCAGGGTTTACAGAATCAGGTATTCTAAGTATAAGCTTTCATGTGCATGCACACTTCCTCAGATACAAACTGAGCAGGGTTTTATAGAGGTAAGAAGATTTAGACCAATACCCCACTAGCCTTGTTCCGGTCTCGTTGCTCCTTTTCCCACTGAGCTTCTGCTGGATTTTGCATAAATTGACCCAGAATAGCGAGTTGCCTCACCTCTTTTCAAGTTCCCTCCACAGCAGGCAGGATACTCTGAAAACCAGTTTCTGCCTGCCGTGGAGGGAACTTGAAAAGAGGCAGGTCAACTCGCCACCCCGGGGCAGCTTGTGCGAATCAAGCAGAAGCGCCGGCAGGAAATGAAGCAACGAGACTGGAACAAGGCTAGCGGGGAATCGGTCTTAGAATTCCCATACCTAGAATTCCTAATTCATAGTTTTAGTAGATGAGGTTTGGCACAATACATACAAACTCTGAAATGGATAATTTAGCTTTGAAATGGACCATTAAATGGCCTTTGTGACGTGGCTTCTTTGCTTAGCTCTCTGCTCAGATTATACCTACTACAACAATCAATTCAATACAAACAGCTTAAATTTTAAGAACTCAAAGAAACCAACAAGCTTATTAAATGTAGTGGTGTAGTGTAGTGGTTTGGTGTAGTGGTTAAGTGTGCAGACTCTTATCTGGGAGAACAGGGTTTGATTCTCCACTCCTCCACTTGCACCTGCTGGCATGGCCTTGGTCAGCCATAGCTCTGGCAGAGGTTGTCCTTGAAAGGGCAGCTGCTGTGAGAGCCCTCTCCAGCCCCACCCACCTCACAGGGTGTCTGTTGTGGGGGAGGAAGGTAAAGGAGATTGTGAACCGCTCTGAGACTCTTCAGAGTGGAGGGCGGGATATAAATCCAATATCATCATCATCATGATACGTTTGGTTGATCTACATCCCTACATATGAAGGTAGTACAAAATGTTGTAAAGCTGAGCATTTTGCAGATTGTCAAATAGGATTCTGCAGTCAACGATAAAGGATCCCTATGCACTCAGGATCCAGAGATACAAAATAGCCCATACTTTCTAACTCTGCTCAGCTTGTCTCAGCTGTCAACTGCTGCCTTGACTCAGGAGAAAAGGCTGGATATAAATGCTTTAATAAATAAACTGCAGGAAGAAATGAACTGGGGATTCCCATACAGCATTTAATACTTCACTCCTATTCTGTACTCAAAATATGTGGGTTAAGCTGAGAGTGGCAGCATCGTGTCTTGAAACAAGCCAACAAAATGAAAAGGAGAAGGGACTTGGCAGCTACTGCTCAGAAGCTTACATGTTGGTTATCTTACTAGTGGCCAAAGCCATATTTGCTCCTCTGCAGCAAGGCAATACGTTGCAGTGTGTTCTAGATTCCTTGTCCCCTTCTCAACAGCCAGGAACCTTTCGCTCCTTGGGTTTTCTCCGCTATTGCCTCTACCAAAATAGCTCCTTTATGCATTTCCAATGAAAAAAGAACGACTCCATATTTTAAAAGTACAAAATAGCAAAGTTTGATCTCATGATATCTTGGCATACAGTCTGCACTGCTGCTAGCTAATAAGTGGGTTTCCTTCATCAGGGTATCCTAAGAGCTTGTAATGAACTACTCACAGGGCAAAATCTCCATTAATCTAGTTTCCTCCATCCTCACTTTTCAAATTAAGCAAGGGCTACAAATCCAAGGAAGGAGAGTCAGCAACCTTGCACTTTTAGCTCTGGTGTCAACAAAACAGGGCATTAATACAGCAGTGCATGCTTACTGTATGATGTATTGTTCTACCAGAGCAACCCAAGTATTAGGTCCAGTTTGAACCAGATATGACATTCTTTGCATTAAATATTAGAAACAGCTACAGTCAACTGTATTAAGGCAATGATCCAGTGCATCACTTGTGAAAGAGCCTCCAGTCTCTTTGCCTGAAGCTAGAACTCATTGCCTATGAATATCTAATAAATGGATTTCTCAGCCGCAGAACTCCAGCTGTCAACAGCAAAAAGCTTTTAAGACAGTCTTCTAGACTTCACCTCAAGGATTGATAAATTCTAAGGGCTGCTTTCACAAACTCTACAGCAGGTGACCCCAGCCTTTTTTGACCCCATGGGCATCTTCGGAATTATGACACAAAATGGCTGCCACAGAAGGCAGCACCAACATAAAATGGTTGCCACAGCTTACTGTCAGACCAACAGTGACGATCCCTGTGCTGTAGTGGCAACTACTGCCAAAGCACCTTAAGAAGCAACTGTATAGCTAATCAAATCTCTAATGGCTGTCATTAACCTTGCTGTGCAAAAGCCCCACCAGGCCCCAACACTTGCCACTAAAATTTTATTTTTCATTTCCCTAACTTTCCCTGACCAACTTTTGTCAATTTCCACCATTCAAATATAACCACAAGTTGAAAAATGAATAAGTCATGTTGCATTAATGCAAAGTTTAATGAAATGTTCCACTCTACAACTACATAAGTCTCAACTGTAAAAATATTTGTCGAAGTAAGAGATTCAATATCAGCTTCTTTCAAAATTAAGTGCAGCAACGTCTGTTTTGCAATTGCACCAAAAATTACACCACAATACTAACTTCAATTCAAGTGAACTCTGAATGCTTTCAGAGTAGGAACTTTCCAAAGCTGGGAAAGTTTCATTTTTACTTTCTGGTTCCAGAAACTGTAATGAGCAGATCAGCAGCAAGAAAGGAGGTGGAGTTCCTGCAATCTAGAGAAGCAGACAATCCTCATTTGCAACCTTTATGCATGGGAGAAGTCAGGAAAGAGGGTGAGAAAGCTGATACTCTGTAAACTCCAGAGGGAACAAGCAATCACATTCGCAAAATTTACTTTGCATGGTGCAGAGTAGAAAGTGCTAGTTGTCTGTGAAATCCAACAGTGGCAAAACTCATGTGCAACTCTGTGCTGGGTTTAGCAGGAGACAAAATGTCCATTCCATACACAAGCATGAACCAAAAACATGCTTATCTTTATATGTAAGTTAAATGCAGTATTAGCAGGTTGGGATGAAAACAGTCAGATGTTTAAAGTTTGTATACTGCTAAACGTTTAAACTAGCCTTGCTTTGCAAATGCTACAGGCAGACCTTGTAAATCATGCAGGGACAGAGCTCAACAAACATATTAGGCTGGTTGCTGGGGGTGGAGCGGAGAAAAAGGTGGCACTGGGAAAGGGCATCATTAACTTTTACTTGTATTCTGCTACTTCTCTATTCCAGTTGCCACAAGAACAGATCGCGCTCTTGCAGCAGCAAGTCAAAAATCCACCGCTTGAATATATTTAATCACAATTTCCCTGACTTTAGACCAATTTCCCTGACCAATTTCCATTTCCCTGACTTTCCAGAAAGTGGCAACCCTGACACGGTAGGCTTCAGAAAAGATATAGGTGGGTGGCATGGTACCCACTGGCACAGCACCTACTACACAGTAACAACTCCAAGCGTTTGACTAAGCATACAATCAGCAGGGATCATGGCCCATCCTGGTGCTCTGATAAATATCCCTGTTAATACACTTTATTTTTCAGTTTGTGCATGAAAGAATTTTAAACTTGAGAGTGTAGCATGATTGGAAATACAGATTCAAATCTACCTTCTACCATGATGCTCACCTTGGGTGAGTCAGGCACTCAGCCTTGCCCGCCTCACAGGGCTGATGCCAAGATAAAATGAAAGAGGAGGGAACAGTGTATATTGCCCTGCACTTCCTGGAGAAAGGACGGGATAAAATATACAAGCCCGCAAACTCAAAAGTAAATGATTCAATCTTGGTTCTTCAACCTTCCTTATGTTGATGCTCAGAAGTTATAGGCTCCTAAAAATATGAGCCAAATTAAAAATGAGGCATTAATTTGTTGACTCATCATTGCACAGTAACTCAAAGGAAGGTCATCTCCTTTCGCAAGTTTGATTGCCAAATATTTTGCCCCATGTAAAAGTTTCCCATTTGGAAACAGATGACTTAGGCATGGACATTGTTGCCTACAGCCTCAGTATCATTTTCCTTCTTATAGTCTCCAGCTCTGTATACGTCTCTCTCTAAAAGAACTTGGCTCTCTCCACTTCACATGAGAAAAACATTAAAAGTGACTGGAGGAAACTAGACAGACAAGACAATGAGTAAGCCATGAGCAACTCTCAAAAAAAAAAAAAAAGATTCTAAAAGCCCTGAAAGTCATTCTCAGGTTTGCTCCTCAATTACACTATTCCATATACTCTCCAAGCTCGTATTTTGATGTGGCCTATGGAAAGATGACAAAATCCTTACATCAGTTTCGTCTTCTAAGTATCTGGGGAACTAGAGAAACCAATGTCCATAAATGGGAAGTGCAATAAAAGTGAATGGAGGCATTTGGGAGGACAAGCACGCAAGACCAATAATGCAACAATAATGCTGTTCCCCAAAAAATGAGTTCTCCACATTCATGGGTAGTATAATTTTCCTTGATCACCATCCTGAATCGCCATCACCATCCTGAATATCCCACTGCCTCTGACAGAGGCAGCCAGTGATAGAATTCTGACATGATTTAGGGAGACAGTCACAGAGATGAGAAGCAATCCTGTATTTGCTCAGACTTGTATTTGGACTTACTTTTCACATCTGAATCTCACACTGCACCTAAAAAGCTGGACACCTGCAACTTGATAGCACCTTCCACCCTTACCATGTTCTGCAACAAAAGGATGCTGAATTGTTTTGAAAGTGTAAAGTTCCTCAAATGGTTTGCAGCAGGGCTTTTTTTTCATAGCAGGAACTCCTTTGCATATTAGGCTGCACAGCCCTGATGTAGCCAATCCTCCAAGAGCTTACAGGGCTCTTTGTACAGGGCCTACTGTAAGCTCCAGGAGGGACTGGCTACATCAGGGGGATGTGGCCTAATATGCAAAGTAGTTCCTGCTACAAAAAAAAAGCCCTGGTTTGCAGTTTCTGCTCCTATGTCACAGAGTATTGATGGAACTCTCTGTCTGGTGTAGTGATGCTCTGTATTCTTGGTGCTTGGGGGAAAAAACAATGGGAGGGCTTCTAGTGTCCTGGTCCCACTGGTGGATCTCCTGATGGCACCTGGTTTTTGGCCACTGTGTGACACAGAGTGTCGGACTGGATGGGCCACTGGCCTGATCCAACATGGTTTCTATTATGTTCTTATGTTCTCTTATATCCTACCTACTGGCTTTATCCAGGAACTGAATGCTGATGGTGTTTGGGGGTTTTATTGTGTGTGTGTGTGTGTGCATCTGCACATGCACACACCTGGAAATCATGGTGACCTCTGATGACTGACCCCTATTGGGGGTCTGGAGGATATTCAGAGAAACTGTTGCATAAAGCCTGCCCTGCTCTCTTGGCTCTGGTATTCCAAGGTCTCCTATCCAATTACTTGCCAGAGTTGACCTAGCTTAGCTTCTGAGATCTAAAGAGACTGGGCTTGCCTGGGCTATCCAGATCAGGGCAGAACGGAATGCTGTTGATGGGGAGGAAATACACACACACATATATATGTCCCCAGTGTAAGCTGAATATAAATATCAGCCAGCAGTTCTATAGTTATATAGCCATTGTTATGGTAATGCTTACTGATATTGAGATGAGAGGTTGCCATGAGAATGTAGGATAAGTATGGCAGGGGTGAAGAAAAGGGGGGGGGGGGACTGGGACCGTGCACATCTTGAGGTGTTACACCGTGGTGCACAAGGTGTTTTACGTTGCTAGCAAGTGCATCCAGAATGTCAAAAAGCAGGTGCTTCAAAAATAGTATCCTTCGCCCATCACAAGCAGCTGCATGTAAAGGATCTAAGTTTAATATGGTAATAGGCAACTTGTCTATTAGTACAATTGAATCATGTTGCCTGAGTAATGAGCAAAAAAAAAAAAGTCCAGTCGGTGACCATATCAATTTGGTGTGTCTATCACTGTTTTAAAACCTAACAATTTCAGCTATCCCAAAATGTTCCCCATGCAACCAAAGAAACTGGGCGTTTCCACAGAGAACTACACTGTCATCAGTATGGGGCAAAAGGCTCATGTTAATATTAAGTATTGCTGATGTCATTTTTGAGCTAAGTATTCAAAAAGCAAGCTAAGAAGACTATCAGGGACCACTCCCTTCAGTCTCTGGAAGGTTAAGATGCCTCATCAGATTGTGATTTGGACCAGGCTGCCTCAAACCTCAGCAAGATAAGAAACATCTGAAAGCATATAGCGTGCTCTACAGCTCAGCACAACAGTCTTCCCACCTCCCCCAACCTCTCCCCTCTCCAGCACAGAAGGACTTGGAATAAAGGAAAGAGTCAACGGTAAGCCAAGCTACAATCTCTAGACCACTGTTTTTGAACCTAATTACCAGAGAAGAGAAGCTAGAGTTCAGTTTAAATGAACATTTGTGACTTCTGCAATCCTTCCAAGTCCATATACAAGAAAAAATATGTAGAACATGGTGGTGGTAAAAAGTGCTGTGAGGACGCAGGTGACTTATGGTGGCTACATAGGCTTTTCAAGGCAAGAGACATTAAGGGGTGGCTTGCATAGTGACCCTGGACTTCCTTTGTGGCCTCCCACCAGTGGCGGACTGGCCAGGGTGTCAGCTTGCCTGATGGCAAGTGATCCCCCGATGAAATGGGCTCCCTTAAACATTAGGCAATATGTTAAACATGTTAATGACTTTTTAAGAGCTTGAAAATATAATAGAAGTTCCAATATTATTACTGTAATGCAACTAAAATTTGCAATAGATATTAAATATTTACAAATAATATCTACTGCATACTGCCAGTAAAATGTACAACATATGTACACTGTAATTACTGGATGGATAGAAGAAAGCAAGCAAGCAAGCAAAAAAAAAAAAAGAAAAAAAAGAAAAAAGAAAAGAAAAAGAAAAAAATATAGATAGATGATAGATATATAGATATAGATACACACACACACACACACTTATTTCGCAAAAGTTTTAATTGTATCTTTTTTCCACTTACATATTTTTGGAAAATTTTATTTATTTCTTATAAAAATTAAATGATAGCCGTGCCTTATAGTTGTAGGTGTGCCCCCTTTGTCTCTGGCAACCAATGTTTTTAGACCTAGTCCACCACCATCTGCCATCCAAGTACTAGCCAAAGCTGACCCTGTTTCAAGGTGTCAACCACCTATCAGCTACAAGTCCCATTAGGCAGGGCCTTGCCCACTTTTCTGAAACATAGTGCAAGGTGTCCCATTGGGGAGTGATGCTCAGAAGAGTCATGAGCGACACGCCAAAGAGCCACGGGTGGCTTCCAATCCACTGAATGTCACTGCTCTAAGGGATCTGAGAGCAACTTCCATGGTCCTCCTTCTCCCATTTTATCCTCACAAGCACCCGCAGATTAGGTTAGGCTGAAAAAAAGCATGAGTGCCCCAAGATCACCCAGGGAACTTCATTGCTGGTATGTGATTTGAAGCCAGATAGGCTGAGCCCTTGACCCACCCTTCAACTATCGTATAACACCAGAACTATATGAAATGCTCCCCTCTCTTGACCTTTAATACACTACATTCTGCCCACTGTCTTTGTGGCACACCTCAAGTTGCTTGAGGAAAAGCAAGTCTTTCTTTTCTATAGCATATGTGTAAACACAACTTAACTCTGTATCAGCTATGCACAGCATTCACTTGCCTTAGTGACCAATTCTAACCCAATGCTTAGCAACTTCACAGATGACAAAAGCATATTTTGAATCCGTTAAACAGTCATGGCCAAAACAGAGATGTGGGGTGTGTGTCTATCCTCCAAACATCAGGTTAACTGCTGGAGATGAGGTAAACGGTTTATTTTTATTTATTTATTTACTTTGATTTATATCCCGCTTTGCCCGCTACAGCAGGCAGCTTACATGTTCATGTATATATATGAAATATTAATTACATTATATACATTAAATATTAAGTACGTTAAAAGTACATTAAGACATAAAAAACATAAAAATCAAAGCATTCCAATGCCATATTAACCTTTGGATGGCAATCTGTTTGATAAGATAGCTAGCTAGCAAATCTGTTTTTATATCACGTTTTTCTGTTCTGCTGTTCCAGCAGGATGTTATACACAGAAACAGATCTTAGGTTCCTGCTAGAAATGGTCCAGTTGTTTCAAAGTCTGTTGTAGCCTGTGATCTTGATTAACAAATGCCTGGTGGAAGAGTGCCATCTTACAGGTTGAGTCTCATGTGCATGAAAAGCCGAAGTTATCTTATAATATAGTGGGTTCTATGCATGGCAGAGTCTCAGAGTAAGTGATTACAAGCTCTTTAACATAGGAGTGACATAGTATAAGGTCACATTACAAAACTGTTGTTGGGGCCCACTGCCCAAACCTATATACATCCCTGGGTTCCCGCACAAGCATGTTATTGGGTCATTCAAACTGGTGCGGGCTTGTGATTGGTCCTGGGCTGCAAGGATTTGAATCCTGCAACCCTTTGTTCCCAAGTCCCCAAGCTCAGTCCGTATGGCTCCAATGAGCCCGGCGGAAACATCCCAAGTCTTCCCTTGAGTCCACATACATAACAGAACACATGAAGCTGTCTTACACTGAACCAGACCATCAGTTCATCAAGGGCAGTATTGTCCACTCAGCTTTCAAGCATCCGTTCAGAGTCTCAGCTAGAAGTCTTTCCAGTCACCTACTGGCAGATCCTTTAACAGGAGATGCCAGGGACTGAACCTGGGACCTTCTGCATATAAAGCAGCTGCTCTGCCACTAAGCCACAGCCCCTTTCCTGGCCTACCTTATCTGGCCAACCCAGAGGGCCTACACAACCTGCCAATCACAAAGGTCAATGGGGGCACAAGTGTGCCAAGGCCTGAGAGGGGGCACACAATTCCAGGCAGCTCACTGGCTTAGAACTACAGCATCTACTTCAGCTTTTTTCGGCCAAAGGAAGACAGCTTTGCAAGCTTATGCACATTATCTGCTACATTGCTTTTAAAAATATGCCATTTCTCTTACCTTCTGGAAAAAGTCCTCCCCACTCTTGCCTTTTCCTTCAGCAGCAGCTGTAAAATAAAACGACACAAATTTAAATAAGATATAAGCCACCTCTTCAACCGTAGTATTTTAGCCATATATTCATTTCTTATCATACATACAGGGGTGGAATTCTAGCAGGAGTTCCTTTGCATATTAGGCCACACACCCCTGATGTAGCCAATCCTCCAAGAGCTTACAAAGAGCCTTGTGAACTCTTGGAGGATTGGCTACATCAGGGGTGTGTGGCCTAATATGCAAAGGAGCTCCTGCTAGAATTCCACCCCTGCATACATAATTCATCCTAGCTCAGGACAGCCTTGGGCATGACTTCTTTGGGAATTCTTGTTCCCATTTTTTGCAATAATACATCTTCACCCCACAAGTGTTGACAATTTTCTTGGAAGAACGACTTTGGCAGCAAAGGGAGAAAAAAGTTGCCTGTTTAAAAACAGCAAAGAGATCCTGTGCAGCAATTACTTTGAAGATAACATTGGGCAACTTCCTTTGCCTAAAATAAGAAAGAGCTGGGGGGGGGGGGTAAGAACCAGGGCTTGATAAGATTCTGGAGACAGCAGAGATGGACACACTCTCATCTCTTTTGAAGGGCAAATCCATGAAAGATGCTAACCATATTTGGAAACCTTTCTATGACTGGCGTAATGTATTGGTGTAATTTCTCTATTGTAAAATCGAATATTGTATTCTATCCCTGTATCCCTGAAACTATAACTGTGTAAATTAGTAGATTATCAAGAACTAATTTACAGTCCTTAGTCTTGATCATATAAATAGTGGAATAACATTTTGTAGATTGATTATACAAAAAGCAAGACGATGATTTTTTTTCTTTTTCCCTTCCTCTCTTTTCTTTTTTCTGTATCCCCCCACCCCTAACCCCCTCCTTATAAACTGAATAAAAATATACTGAAACACATAAGGCTCCAGTCACTTAACAACAAAGATTCCTATTTTCTGCCAGATTCACATGTATTTTAAAGCAGAGGAGGCACCTTTCTACAGAAACAGTATGCTGGCAAAGGGAAAAGTTGACCACTGGAGCATTACATGTGTTGGGAAAACTAAAAATGCTTCTATTCACACTCCAATTTCATCAGACCATCACTACAATCACGCTAGTCCAACTTTTAAATTCAAATATTTGATATTTATTCAAATGAAGGAGCATTGTTAACTCATCTACCATGCTACAGCACCATGGAATGTTTTTAATTGTAACTGTATTTTACTGATTTTAAATTGTAAATATAGGTCTGAATTGACTGTTAGCTGCTCTGAGTCTGCTTGTGGAAAGGGCGGGATAGAAATGGTAGCTAGGAAGGAAGGAAGGAAGGAAGGAACACACACACACACACAAGAATGGAACTGGTGTCAAGAGACACAGCACGGCTATTCAGATCAGGACTACCTTACCCTTCATCTCTTCACTAAGGCTGTATTGAACCCAGAAATGTGAAGCATCCTCAATAGTATTTCATTTTTGTTCCCTTTGAACCCAAATGCAGTATCACAAGCTGATTCTGAATTCCTCCCTTTTTCACCTATTGAAGGAGGAGGGGGAGGAGGAGATTGGATTTATACCCCACCCTTCACTACTTGAAGGAGTCTCAGAGTGGCTTACAATATTCCTTTCCCTTTCCCTTCCCCTCCTCTCCACAGATACCCCCTGTGAGGTCGGTGGAGCTGAGAGAGCGCTGACAAAAACTGGTCTTGAGCGGAACAGCCCTGCAAGAACTTGTGACAGGCTCAAGGTCACGACAGCAGGTGCATGTGGAGGGGTGGGGAATCAAACCCGGTTCTCTCAGTTAAGAGTCCAAACTGGCTCCCAGAGGCTGCTCTTCAATATTCTTTCAACCCTGGGTGCATAGAACTAGAGGTGCACCTTTCCCTGCCTGATTATCTATCTCTCTCATAGCAACGCCCCATCTGCAGATACCTAAATCCAATGACTAAGGCCATATTGATGCTAAATAGATTTTCCTCAAAACTGGGGGGCTCTCCAGATTTGCAGAAAATCTGAAATAAAAAATGAACTATATAGGGCAGGGGCGTCAAACTCATTTGTTATGAGGAATGGATCTGACATAAATGAGACCTCGTTGGGCCAGGCCATATTGGGCTGGGCCACATGTGTACCAATTTAAGATAGGTAGCAGAAACACAAACTTTTTAAAAGACAAAAACAAACATGACTAATTTTTTTTTTTTAAACTTAAAACATTAGCGCTTGTTGGTCTTAAAGGTGTTTTCTTTGTATTTCTCCCATGGGATCCGGAGAACTTAGCAAAAGAAAAAGAGGACCAGGAGGGTGAGGAGCCTCAGCCAATGGAGAAAATTGAGGCTTTGCTCTGTAGCTCCTGTGTGATTGAGCAAGCCTTGCAAAGCAACCTGTGATGTAGAAGGAAGCAAAAGAGAGGGACAAGGCAGCAGACAAGAGTCAGTTGCTCGGGGGCCTGATAGGAGCCCTCCGGGGGCCTGATTCGGCCCCCAGGCTGCATGTTTGACACCCCTGATATAGGGGGTTTTAAAAGCCCCCCCCCCCCCCAATACTACTGCATTGTCTGTGCATACACAGATAATGCCCTTACCCACCAAGAAGGAAGCCACTCCAGGCCTGGCCATGGTGGCAGAGAATGCTGGCAGCTGGGCTCAACAGTAGACAGCGGTGCCGGGAGCTGCACCAGGCTTGGCAATGAGGAAGTCTCACAGGCCTTCCACAAGTGCAAATCTAAGCTTCTGCACTGGCTTTTACAAGGAAGGCTTCACCGAATCACCTAAAAGGAGCTGTCATTAGACAGCAACTGGGCATGAACACATGGTTGCCATGAGCTCCCCTCTCTCTCCTCCCATAGGCGGAGAGCATGACTTAAACCTTACCCAGGTTTGATCAGGATTAAATTTGCCGTGGCTTCTCAATGCTGAACTCTTAGTGAACTGGAGCACGCTCCGTCCACACGAGCCAGAATTTCAAGACCTCAATTAAATCCCAGTTTAGCATCGCAGCTCCATCTGGGTTCGGAAGTCATGGCAAATTAAAGTTTGATCGAGAGGCTTTCAATCCAACTCCAATCTGCAACTGGAGGGGGGACATGGGGAACACAGCGTCGAACTGTGTTCATGCCCGAGTTTGGTTTTATTAAACTTTATCATAAAGTCAGAATTCAGCCAAAGACGGAGATGTCTTTGAATGAACTATCATGGCGCATTCAAAAGTATCGAATTCCATACTCCCTGAGAGAGCTTACTTTCTTCTTTAGCCACAAATTAAATTATGTCCAAGACATTTCCTTCAAAAATATCAGTGTGCAAGGGAAATAACCTACTCCTAAAACCACTGTGGTATGCCTTGCAGTTAGCACAATCGCGAACACAGACTTTTAATAATTACAGTAACACCTCAGAACAGGGAACGCTTCTTGAGATGAGAAAGTCATTCCAGTTAATACTATGCCAACCTTAATATTCACACAGTGAGCGCTGAAACAGCAGAATGAAATACATTTCAGATCCTCGAGTGCCAACTTTCTTCAGCAAAGAGTTATCAGTTGGCAGGGGTGGGTGAGGAGACAAAGAAGCGAGACCTGCACAGCGCCAGAACATTTGGTTTTCTAGACACCAAGAATGACTTTTCACATACCAGTTAGAACAGGGGTGTCAAACATGCAGTCTGGGGACCAAATCAGGCCCCTAGAGGGCGCCTATCAGGCCCCCGAGCTACTGACTATCACCTGCTTCCTTCTGCCTATATCTTGCTTCATTCTGCAAAACAGCTTGCTTTGCATGGCTTGCTCAACTGCATAGGAATGACAGAGCAAAGCCTCTATTTTCTCCACTGGCCGAGGCTCCTCCCTTGGGAAGAGAGGCAGAGCTTTTTTTCCCAGGCTCTCTCAATTGCACAGCAGAGCTACTGAGCCAAGCCTCTCTTCCTTCTTTTGGCTGAGGCTCCTCCCCCTCCAGTCTCCTGGGGAGGAAAGGAAAGAGCCACAGCTTCCTTTGCCCAGTTCCCTGGATCCCATGGGAGAAATACAAAGAAAGCACCTTTAAGATCAATGAGTGCTAGTGGTTTAAGCATCTTAAGTTTTTTTAAAAAAATATATGCAATTGTGATTGGCTGTGTCCTTTATAAAGTTTATATCTCTGTTACCTAATCTTAAATAAGTACACACATGGCCTGGCCCAACAAGGTCTCATTTATGTCAGATCCAGACCTCATAACAAATGAGGCTGACATCCCTGAGTTAGAATTTTCCCAATAGTTGTTTTCACCAAAACATACTATCAACAACAATGAATTTCAATAAGAATGTATTTTGTTCAGAAGAACAGTGGAGAAAAACAACTTAAATACCCATGCAGTTATTAAAGTCACCACCTAACACAATTTACCATTCAATTTAAAATCCACTGGGAAGTTGCATATATCCTTTTTTATGGCAACAAACATAAGTTTAATTGTTAAGAATGTGATTAGGATTGTTTTTGGTTTCGCCGGACTAGAGATATAGAAGTTGATAATCAAAACATGTTGCTTTGTTAAAATATTTTTCAGATTTGATTTCTTATTTAAAGTTTTTGTCTTCTAATTTCTTGAGCACTTTAAAACGTTTGTGAGTTGCTTTTCAGAAAAGCAGAAAGATAAAAACCAAACCAGAATGCAATGAGCAAACATTTCAGATTGTTTTGATTGTGTTGTTGGTTTGGATTGTAATTAGAACAAGACAGGAAAGTTGTGCAATACATACGGAGAAAACAAACTGGCTCAAAATCCTACCAGATGGTTTAAAATTTTTAAGTTTTAAATTAACATGTTTGAGTGGTTAGATTAACCAACTTGAATGCATCATTGTTAAGGCATAACGGGAAACTAAATAATGTCAGTGAGCAGAAAAAAACATTTTCCCCCTTTAAAAAGTAAAGGTAGTCTCCTGTGCAAGCACCAGTTGTTTCCAACTCTGGGGTGACATCGAATCATGACATTTTCATGGCAGACTTTTTTACGGGGTGGTTTGCCATTGCCTTCCCCAGTCATCTATGCTTTCTCCCCAGCAAGCTGGGTACTATTTTACCGACCTTGGAAGGATGGAAGGCTGTCAACCTTGAGTCAGTTACCTGAACCCAGCTTCCGCCAGGATTGAACTCAGGTCGTGAGCAGAGCTGGCCATGGGGGAGGGGTGCGTGAAGTAGCTGGGAAGGCCACAGATATGAAAGTGGTTTACAAGATAAAGGTCAGTGAAACAGTAAAGGCCCTGCCTCATGCCCAGCACTACCCAAACCAACTCCACAATAATCAGTGCAAACTTCACACATCAAGCAAGGTACTGCGCCAAACTATGCTAAAGACCAGGCATGGGCATGAAACAAACCACGAATCACAATTTGTGCTCAAAATGGGCCAATTCATGGTTCATTCAGAACTGGTTTGCTTGATCGCATCATGCCTGAACTGAAAAATGAGCCAGCTGTTTTCCTAGGTGGTTCATTTGGGTCATTTTAATTCATTTTTCCAGACAGCCTTCCAGGTAGAGTAGAGAGAGCTCATTGAAGAGTTTGATGCCATTTTGGCATCTCTAGCCCACTGAGGGGCCATTCTACCTCCCAAACAAGCAAACTGCTTAGGTGCACCTGCTTTGGGGGGCTGTAACTCGGCCCCCTGAAATGCAATTCTCACCAAGCTTGGACACTAGCTAAAAGAGAGTACGCTGAAGAGTGCCACAAGTTTGGCATCTCTAGCGCACTTGGGAGCCATTCTAACCCTTCCCAAACCAAATGCACCAATGATTTGGGAAATTTTTTTTTTGGGGGGGGGGGAGAGAAACATGAACCAAAATGAACCAATAAATTGGGCAACCCAGCAAACCATGAAACGAAACACCCTTTTCGCATTCCAGACCCAACTCTAAAGACAGTCAAATGACAGTCACGGATTTGACTGGGTCCCTAAAGTCATCTTCGCTGCTCTGCAGTGTGCTTACCAAATGGTAATGAAGGCTTGATAAACAGTTAACTGATAGTTCCACTTGCAGAGAAAAGTATTAAGGAGTAGAGCTACTCTGCCCCTTTGGGTACATGGATGTTGCCCAGGAGTATACTCAAGTATGTGTGCTGTGGAGGTCAAAACATCAAGACGAGTCCCTAAGGAGAACCAGATGCCAACCCCTGCTCATTGTGAAAAGCATCAGTAGCAATGGGCCAGTTTTATTTCCTTCAGCCTCACCCACCTCACAGAGCTGTTAAGATAAAATGGGAGAGAGACTCATACGTTATTCTGTGTCGGCGCAGAGTGTTAAAGTTGCAGTACTGCAGTCCTAAGCTCTGCTCATGACCCGAGTTCCATCCCAATGGAAGCTGGTTTCAGGTGGCCGGCTCAGGTTGACTCAGCCTTTCATCCTTCCGAGGTCGGTAAAATGAGTACCCAGCTTGCTGGGGCGAAAGTGTAAATGGCTGGAGAAGGCAATGGCAAACCACCCCGTAAAAAGTCTGCCGTGAAAACAACGTCACCCCAGAGTCGGAAACAACTGATGCTTGCGCAGGGAACCTTTCCTTTCCAGAAGAAGAACAAAGGCAAAATGGTACCCACCTCTACTATGGACTTTAAGCTTCACTCATGGGGTTGATTTGAGATGGAGTTCGTTTGAGACACAAAATCTGTTTCCCCCCCTAAACCACTGTGCAACAGACTCACAAGAATATAGGAATTGACCATCTCTGTTCTAAGAAAATGACAGCTGGTTTCTTTATTCCTATTAATATACACAACCTTCTGAAATTTAACTGACTGTGCATTTTTGTTACATTATTTGTACAATCTATCTGTCCATTCTTAAGTAGTCTATATTATATATATTACAGGTGTGCTGAGAGCTGTACCTATTCCTATTCAAATACATACATTAAAACAATGTATATTTTCTTGTGGTTTTCCCAGTTATCGTGCCATATAGCATTTCATGGGCCCCTCATTTTCAGCCAATATGAAGCTGCAGAAGTCCCGGCCAACAAAAATAGCCGCAAGTTGAAACAGGTGTTAACTATTATGGTACCCATGAACTTCAAGGTTTTGTCTACCTAGTCATGAAAAAGCACGATTGGAAAATTCTTAAAGAGATCAAATTTTAAAAACGATCTTGAAATTCTACTTTAAGTATTATTTCAGATCCAAACAGTGCACGTCAGCAGACTTTAATACGTTTTGAAAAGAATAACGACAGGGGCAAATTTTTGTTTGAATCTAGAATAACAGTAGGTCTCTTGAAAATATTGTCAATCTTTAAATATGGTCTTGTTATTTATCAATGACAACTGCTGAAGTTTCATGTTAAAATACAAAATCCAAGACAACAGTGCAACAGAACGAAGAAGGAGCCAAGTTTCATCTTTAAGACCAACGAAGTTTTATTCAGAATGTAAGCTTTCACGTGCTCTAAGCACACTTCATAAAACTCTGTTGGTCTTAAAGGTACACCTTGACTCCTACTTTGTTCTACTGCTTCAGACCAAGATGGCTGCCCACCTGGATCTAACAATGCAATACGTAATATGTGGCAATGTCCCGCTCAATTTAAATACACATGGAGTATACAAATATGAAGATTAGATGTTGTGACAAGCTCCCAGGTATTACTTGTTTAGAAAATGATCTTCATCAGTCAATTCTAAACCTTTCCATTCATTGGTTCTGTTTTGCCACAAAAATCTTGGAATTAATCAAAAACATCTTATCCAATAACCTTTTCTGGGCACTGTAGTCCTCAATGCATAAAACCATCTTATGTGAGATGAATAGAAGATGGTCGCCACTAAATTGTCAAAATCGTTCTTTGCAACATATGGCTTTTCCCCCATTAATTTTCCTCCTTTGTGCACTCCTGTTTTTGCTTTGCCCCACCCCCAAAAAAAGTTTTGCATGTTTTATTCCCTTTAGTGGACAATTCAATATTATATTTTATGTCCCTTATATCTCCCTGCAGATTTAAACTACAGGTTTTTATGCCAGACATAAAGTGCGTAATATTGAATTAACCACTAGAGGGAGTAAGAGGTGTGGAATAGACCCCTACCCTAAAAAAAACAGGAACACACCACGAAGGAAAACAGCAGTGCGGAAAAGCCAATAGAAAAGTGATGGCAGAGCAACTCTCCCTATCTGCATCATAGCTCTGACACACAGTTGCAGCTTGCAATTATTTCTTTCTTTCATGCCCCACCATTCTTCTCAGTGGGGAACCAGAACAGTTTATACCATGTCATCCTTCATCCCTGTGAGCTAGGTTAGGCTTAGAATGTGTGACTGGCCCAAGGTTGCCTAGCAAGCCACTATGACAGTGTGGAGATTCAAACCTTGGATCCCGTAGACGTCAGTCCAACAATGTAACTACCACACCACACTGGAGTTCAGGAGCTGTACTTTTCCACTTGTCGTTCTTTCTTTTGTGCAAGTCACATTCCCAGTTAACCCCATCCCCCCTTTGAGTTTGTCAGCTCTTCACTAATTATAAACCAAGTACAGTCGGTGGTTTTTGAGGCATTTCTCATTCATCCTTGTAAACCTGTGCTTTATACTAGTTAGGGTTGCCCATCTTTAGACAGCACCTGGAAATCTCCAGCTATTACAAGTGACCTCCAGATGACCAAGACCAGATCCCCTAGAGAAAATGGCTGTTTTGGAGGATAGGCTGTATAGCATTATACCCTGCTGAGGTCCTTGCCTCCCCCTGGGCTCCACCCCTGAAATCTCCAAGTATTTCCCTGTTGGGTCTGGTTTAGGATGGCTGGACTGGTCAGGCAAGCCGTCCTTATCTTCACTTAGCAGAGTGCTCCTTCTGAGCTTCAGTGTAGCAGCATGGCCTAGTCTAACCGTTACCACGTTATCTTCTGCTTCAGTGTACAGTGAGTCTTGCTTTAAGCTAAGAAACCAATAGTGTTGGATTTATTAAAATAAAACATAAGTATTCTGGAGAGAAAGAGTGACTACATTATTCTTTCTAACTGGATGGCTTTGGATTGTAGTAGGCCATCTACCGTCTAGTAGGTTAGTTCAGAGCAGGAGGAGAGACACCATGCTGTTCCTCCTGATGCATGCAGGGAAGAAGAAGGAAGAGGAGGGGAACAGGAAGAATGAAGTTCCCTTTGATTACATGCTATTGGTTAGAGAGGGTGAGTGACAGCAGACAGGAAGGAGACTGATATGAACCTAGCTATCTGTCTAGCTCTATGATGCTTGTAGTCTTGGAGGACTGAGCAAGAGAGACACCCCCAGTCAATATTCCCAACCTAGAGCTGGCAGCCCTACTACAAATGGGAAGGCAACGCTGAGAAAGTTGTTTGGGCTCTTTTGTCTTAGTAAGTGCTTAAGATCTAGGATCTGAATCCAAATCCAGAATGCTACAATCCCACACAGATCATGAGAACAAACAATGAGACAGGTACATTTTGAGTTGTCCAGTGTCTTGAAAACATGAAGCATGACCCACTTCACTAGTGTAAACAGTTCTGAAACCCGTAATAAGCCATTAAGAAGTTTGACATCAATAGGCACTGCATTATCCATAATTTAGTCATTCATGGTTGATTCTCATGTTAAATTTGATATTACACAAAAATACACACCCTGGCGTTTGTAAACAATGTCTGAAAAACTATCAGCTCAGCAGAGTAGCCAGGTTTTAAACTCCAGGAGCACCTTGGAGACCAAGAAGATTTTCGGGGTACGAGCTTTTGAGAGTTAAATCTCTCATTATCGGACACTATACAAATCCTCTTGTTCCGTAGTGCCAAGCTGCGCAAGTTAAATAGGAGGGGGAAAGATGGGGTGCAGCCCAGAGGGTCAAGCAAGGCTACTAGCCTACTAGGGGTGGCTGCCTCTTGCATTTCCATCCCATTCTGCCCTCAAGCCCTCTCTGCATTCTTGGGGATCCAGTCCAAAAACCTGAGAGGGAAGTAGCTCAGAGATGGCCTCCTCTCTACTTTAACTCAGCATCTGCAGCACGCTCAAAATTTAGGGCCCTTTCCAAGCCAGCTCCCATAACTCTCCCAAAGATATTCAAGGAAACCCAAGGGGCAAAAGGTCTTGAAATTGAGAGATGATATGAATTAGGAAATTGCTCCTACAGCACTTAGAAATCATTATCTAAATGGTGATTGGGCTCCAAGGTAGTGGTTCTGCTGCCGGCAGAGACCTGACGTGCCAGAAACCATGCTGGAGTAGTAATTCTGGGCTCCAAAAAGGGAAGGATTTCTGCCTGGAGCCCGGAACTGCTCTCCCAGCAGAGATCCTGCCACTTATAGAAGGCTCTATATGTGCCAGAATCTCAGCTGGGAGCACAATTCTAGCAGGCAAGATTTACTTACATGATGCTTTCTACGTGCAATGGAAGACCAGTCTTACAACTGAAATGTACTTGCATAGCTATAAAAAGTACTTGCATCGCTTCATTAAGGTTCAGAGTACTTGAAAATGGGATTTTAAAAAACGTTTTGGTGGATGGTTCATTGGAAGTCACACGGAATGAAATAATACACTTTGCCACTGGATTTTACTGTGTGAAATTGCAAAATCCGCTTGCAAATGACTGCTGAAGTTCATTGATAGCATAGGATTCAGTGTGTCTGAAAGCACTAAGGCACAATCAGCAGACCAAGGAACAGGCGATCCTACTGATGTAATAAACTGCTTCAGTGTTATCAGCTGTCTAAGTTTTATTCTTCTGAAACTTCTCCATGGCTGCTATGGCCCATTATGCAGCACAGGAGCAAAGGAGCTTACGTTCACATGGCAGCTGTCCCTTCATGTCCCCTGCATCAACCAGGAAAAAGACATATCTCCACAATGAAAGGGACTACAGCTTTAAAAAAAACAACACAAAATCTTGGAATTTAGAGAACCAGGCAGATTGTCATAGTGCTGTTATAATGCTATAACGAGCCAATATTTACTTTTTTTTAAAAAAAAGCACTTTGTGGAGGGAGGAATGGCCACTGCTAGGGATGCCAGCCTCCAGGTAGGACCTGAAGATCCCCTGAATTCCAGCTCATGTGCAGACTAGAGATCAGTTCCCCTGGAGGAAATGGCTGCTTTGAAGGGTGAACTGTGTGGCACTGAACTGAACACCACTGAGGTCTCTGTCCTCCCCAGGTTCCATCCCCAAATCTCCAGGAGTTTCCCAACCAGCATCTAGCAACCCTATGGCCCCCTCTATCCCCCACCAGTGGGCAGGGGGGACCTGGCAAGCCTGGGGTAAGAACAATGGCATTCATGGGGGGCAGAGCTGGATTTCCCCCTTCCATACTGGGGCCCCTCAAAGCCTTGCAGAAATCTTTCCAATAACCTCACTTTGGAACAGTCTGGAACGGTCGCTAGAAATGCAGGGAAGCATGCGTGGAAGTAGCAGGATACTGTAGGCAAACATGGAAAAAAACTCTGCTTCCCATTCACATCTAGGGTTGCCAATCCCCAGTCGGGGGCAGGAGATCCCCTCGTTTGGAGGCACTCTGCCCCTGCTTCAGGGTTGTCAGAAAGCATGGGGGGAAATGTTTGCTGGGGTCACCATTATAACCTATGGAGACCAGTCCCCATAGGGTATAATGGAGGATCGATCTGTGGGTTATCTGGGGAGGCTGTTTTCTGAGGCAGAGGCACCAAATTTTCAGCATAGGATCTGGTGCCTCTCCTCAACCCCCCCCCCCAAAAAAAAATTAAGACTGGACCAGAAGGTCCAGTTCTATGAGTCCCTAAATAAGGTGCCCCATCTGCCATTATTTCCAAAGGAAAGAAGGCAATTTAAAAGGAATGTGATGGCCAGAGTTCCCTTCAGAGTTCAATCGTGCTTGTTCCTAGCTCCACCCCCAAAAGTCCCCTGCCTCTACCCCCAAAGTCCCCAGATATATCCTTAGCAAGGGCAAACAACTCTATGTCACTAAATCTTGCTTGAATGTAACTCCATCCGCACTGTGATGTATCTGGGCCAAACTATGTAAACGAAAGCTGCGACAGAAGTAAGGGTGGATATCTGTGCTTGACTGATGATCAACTTCGACGTAACTTCAGGACTGTGTGCAAGCATCCAGCAGGGTGACGATAAATCCCCATCAAACTGCAGCTGATCAGTACAAGCACAAACTGTAGCTGTCTACATTAAAAGCCGCTTGTCTAAGGGCACTCGCACTATCAAAATCTTCTGCTTTTGTCTGAGGAAATGAAGTCACCATTGGGGCAACATCAAAGCAGAAAGCACAGGAAAAACTAGACTGGAGAGCAGAGCTATATTTTCACAGCTGTCTGCGTATAGATAATCTGGAAAAATAGCAGTTGGCAATTCTTATTACAGCTCCAGGGACCAATGGGGCTGGTCCAACCAGCCCAGTTCAAACAACCTCAATTCTCTTCCTAACTACAACCCCTTTGGGGGATTGTAAGGGTCTCTCCTCTTCCCCTTTTTCACCAACCAAAAGGCAGGTTGGATCCAAACCATTGCATGGACACGTCATAGAACTTAGGGGACTATTAGCGACACAAACCTGAGAAGACTTTTTTTTGGGGGGGGGGGGTAGACGAGGACTCAGTTGTCTAGATCAGGGGTGGTTAAACTTCCTTAATGTAAGAGCCACATAGAATAAATGTCAGATGTTTGAGGAAGGAAGGAAGGAAGGAAGGAAGGAAGGAAGGAAGGAAGGAAGGAAGGAAGGAAGGAAGGAAGGAAGGAAGGAAGGAAGGAAGGAAGGAAGGAAGGAAGGAAGGAAGGAAGGAAGGAAGGAAGGAAGGAAGGAAGATGAGGGGGAGGGAAGATGAGGGAGGAGGGAAGAAGAGAGTGGTAGAAAGAAAGCAACTCAATTTTAAATGCATTCTCTTAGCCGCTGGCTGGCTTGGCTTGGAGAACTGATCTGAAGAGAGAAATGTCTTCTTTAAGTGGCTGACAGAGTAGTGGGGGCTTTGAGAGCCACACAATGTGTGTGAAAGAGTCACAGTTTGGCCACCCCTGGCCTAGATGAAGACAAAAGTCTCTGTGTTACAGCGGACAGCTAGAACCACGCCCTCCTCCATGCACGTGTGAAAAGTGCCTTGCTGTCGAGTTGCAGCCGGGTTTGCCATTGCCTTCCTCTGCATAGCAATCCTGGTATTCCTTGGTGGTTTCCTATCCACATACTAAGGAGGGCTCACCTTGCTTAGCTTCTAAGATCTGATGAGATTGGGCTAGCTTGTGCCATCCAGGTCAGGGCAGCAAAACCCTAACCCTACCAATTTAGGAAGTGGAAAAATGCTTCCCAACCTTCAAGACTCCGCAGTTAGATGCTCGCGTCTGCTGCAAGCCTACACAACTTGCGACCCACTGGCTACATACAGTGCCCCAGGGCTTTTTTCATAGCAGGAACTTCTTTGCATATTATTTACTCATTTATTTTAGTATATTTCTATTCCGCCTATTCCCCATAGGGCTCAGGGCGGAGTACAACATATGACAAAACAATAAAATACAATAAAAACATTATATGAACAAACAGGCTCAACAGCACTCAGAAAATTTTCCATATCATCACATATTTCCCAGCCTGATATAGTCAATCCTCCAAGAGCTCAGAGGGCTTTTATTGCAGGGCCTACTGTAAGCTCCAAGAGGATTGGCTACATCAGGGGGGTGCAGCCTAATATGCAAAGGAATTCCTGCTACAAAAAACAGCCCTGCAGTGACCAATCAGGGGCTCAATAAACCTCCTGATTTTGCCAACTGCCTGGCACCAGAACAATGACAAGTCACAAACCATGCAAAGCCCCCTTTATTGTCAATATGTTCATTTGAACAAGGACTGTCAGTGTGGCAGCATACCAAATCTCAAGTGTGCAGCACTGAAATAATATTGTTCAAAATATCACCATTCATAGGAACATAAGAGGAGCTCTGCTGGATCAGACTGCGGGTCCAACTAGTCTAGAACTCTGTCTAATACAGGTCCAGCGGACTAGGTCTGCATCTATCCCTCTTTCCCACCTGTCAATAACCTATTTTGTGCGAAAATTATTAACATGTATTCTGCTTTCACACACTTTTCTCAAATGGGTCAGTAGAACTGTCTCAACTCCATCCCAGATTTGGTATCACTCTGTTGCTACTGAACATAAGAGAAGCCATGTTGGATCAGGTCAATGTCCCATCCAGTCCAACACTCTGTGTCACACAGTGGCCAAAAAACCCAGGTGCCATCAGGAGGTCCACCAGTGGGGCCGGGACACTAGAAGTCCTCCCACTGTTGCCCCTCCCAAGCAACAGACAGAGAGTTACAACAATACACTGTGGCTAATTTGCACTTTACAAAATTAATCTGTAATACTATGAAGGTTATAAAGAAATGCAGAGAAGGTTAAGCTCCCATCTGCTTTCTACATCAGTGCTACAACCAAATCTGGAAAGGGTATCAAAGCAAGATTTTGAAGAGCTGGAAAAATAACTTTGGCCGTTTGTGGTTCACCCAACAACAAAGCCTTCTTATAAAGCGGCCCCAGCACCCATCTGCAGCTTCACACTTATTTTCTCTCTGACACTGCTGAAAGCTTGTGAGAAGGTGACAGCATCCTCAGTCAGGAGCCAAGCAGCCACATTCTTCCCCTTTTCATACCCAAGCAGAGCTACACCAAGAGTAGATGCTTGTTACGAGTAGATGCTTGTTACATGCAGGGGTCATTTTGTAGGGGGGGAAAAGGTGCCAGAGCTCATTAGCACAACTCACTTGCCTATGCTGCACACCCCTGACATCACTGGAAGGTGTGCTCAATCATATCAGCTCAGCACCTACCTTAAAATGCTTCTTGAATTAGAATTGTCATTAAGAAAACCTGACTCCCATTCAATGTTCCCTCTAAGCTGTAGTGCCTTATGAGCAAAAATTCTATTTTGTGAGCTACTGGCATTAGAAGTTGTAAGCTGTGTGAGCTGGAGGCTAAAAAGATGTGAGCTAGCCCAAGATAACTCATCTTACTTTTAAAATGACTTTAAAATAACTGTTCCCATCATACTTTTAAAATGACTTTCTCCTATGCGGCCAAAGTGGCATGAGGAAGATTTCCATCTGTCTGCTTGATATGTTTTGGTTGTTTTCCCATTTTTTGAGGAAAAAAATATTAGAAAGTTCGTCAAATCTTAGCGCTTAGCAAAATTCTCACAGGGGGTTTGAACAATGGAACTCAGAAGCAAGTATTTGGGGGGGGGGTTAAGAAAGAAAGAGCAAAATAAAATTTAGAGATTCTGGAGCTCAGCTCCTGTGAGCTCCTGCCCAAAATGAGACCTGGTTACATGGCAGATTAATCCCAGTAAGCAAGCTCGTTTTAGCAACATAAATACCTCATTCTTCAAAAGATATGTTGGTAGTTGGGAAGGTTCAGGAGATCAGAACCTCACAGCTTGTGTCTGCTCAGCTTCAGAAAATCAATGATTCACACAACCAAGCAAGCTGCCACTGAGCACCAAAAAACCCCCCCACACATGGCGACAATTCCCTGGGGTGCACTCACCACCACTGCAAATGCAGCTCAACTTGTACCAAAAACCGAGCATCCACACGAGGCTGGACTCCATATTTTCCCTGCACCTGGCATGTCCTCTCCTCCCAATGTCAACAAGGGGCTTTTTGCCATCATGTGGCAGTCAGCTTATGGTGACCCCATAGGGCAGGGGTGGCCAACAGTAGCTGGGGCTGATGGGAGTTGTAGGCAAAAAACATCTGGAGAGCTACCATTGGCCACTCCTGCCATAGGGTTTTCTCAAAGCAAGAGGTGGGTTTGCCTCTGTGAAGTAACCCTGGATTTTCATGGTGGTTTTTCATCCAAGTGCTAACCAGAGCTGACCCCACTTAGCTTCTGAGAGATGAGATCTAGCTAGCCTGGACCACCTAAGTTAGGACACAGTGATATATGTAGCAAGCATCCAATATTTTTAAAAATGGGACACCACTGGTCCTTAGAACTTGGCCCCCTCCACTGCTGTGAGATAATGGGGGCTGCTGGCTAGTTACCGCTCTGTCTGTGTTCCTTCTAGACCAGGGGTGACCAAAGTTGCTTAATATAAGAACCACATAGAATCAATGTCAGATGTTTGAGAGCTGCAATACACAAATGTTAGATGTTCGAGAGCAGGAAGAAAGACAGCAACTTTAACTTTAAATGCATTCTCAAAGCAACTGGCTGGCTTGGCTTGGAAGAGTGATTTAAAGAGAGAAATGCCTTCTCCAAGCCAGCTGGGTGAGCAGCGGGGGCTATGAGAGCCACACAATATGTGTGAAAGAGCCACATGTGGCTCCCGAGCCACAGTTTGGCCACCCTTGTTCTACACCCTTCCAGTGACAGATGCTTGGCTGTTGCAACTGCTTGCCAAATCCTTGTTGGTAATGTTTTTCAGGCGATCATCCCTAATAATGACATGACTGTACATGTATTTTATTGATTTGTAATAAAGGGGCAGCTATAAACAAAAAAAATGTTTTTTAAAAATCAAGTTACGAATTTACCTGAATGGTTCTGATCTGACCTGCACAACCAAAACTAAAATTCTTGTTCATCTCAGCCGAGTCAAAGCAAAACCAAACTACAACTGAGTTTCAGTTCCTACAGAGTGCTTTCCCACGAACTAAATAATGCATTTTTGGTTCGCTTTCAATCCACTTTGCAATTGGATTTTACGGTGTGAAATGGCATGAAGTCTCATATCCTGAGCTGGGAGAAAACAAAGTGCTTTCTTAGCAGGCCCTGAAAGTAACTGGAACCTCAACCTCTCCCTCCGCAGGCCCCGAAAGTAACTGGAACGTTTCAGATAAAAACCTCAACCTCTCCCTCCGCAGAGACCACCTCCAAAATCTCCAGGCATTTCTCAACTCAGAGATGGCAACCCTAATGGGGACTCTTCCTTCAAAGAATATGAACATATGAAGCTGCCTTCTACTGAATCAGACCCTCGGTCCATCAAAGTCAGTATTGTCTACTCAGACTGGCAGCGGCTCTCCATGTCCAATCCAATCCACTGGATTGGCTCTCCATGTGATAAATTGCCCTTGTCCATAGACTCACTGTAAAAGTATCCTTTAGTGAAAGGTAATGTGGTTCAAATGATGCTGAATCAGATTTGCCTCCATCTGATGTGGAACTAAGAAATACCGCAAGTGATACTGTGTAGAATGACTCTGAAACAGGCAAACCATTGATTTTCACAGAGGAAAAGTGAAATGTGAGTAGGCAAACAGATCCATAGCACATCATGCACAATTCCTTGCATATGCTAAAATTAGTGTGTCAGTTTTCAGTGCTGTCAGCATTTTTTAAAATGAACTCAGCCCCTGAAAAATACCCATTTTGTTCTTATGTCCACTACCCGCTCCTGCACGTCCAGGAACAAAGCCTTCAAATTATTTGCCTCGCTGTCTTTAAAGATGAAATATTCCAATTAAAACAATAAGTTCCACACCAAGTTTTGAATTTGTTTGAATTGAAATTTAAACGCACATGTGATATAGCCATATTTAGCTATGCAGTTACAAATTCCTTACAAAATACTTGGATGTGTGGCTGGTTAGTTGAAGTTAGTTAACTTTAGTTAAGTTACTGGGAAAGGAAATGTTGATTTCCCCCTCCCCTCTTAAATAGTTCTGTTCGAATATTTCACTCCTATATTGACATAAAATTAACATGGGCTGTTAAAATGTTGTTTAATAATGGCAAGTCAAAAGAGACACATTCAGTCAGATCACACTATCAAGTCGCCTACTCACATTTCACTTTTCCTCCATGAAAATTATTTTTTTCCCAATTCATTTACCGTACTTTTTTTGCAGAAAACTGCCACCACTCCAAACAGAGAGGTCACCAAGTGCCAACATCTGCATTTAACCCAGCCACAGAATCACAATTAGGACCACCATTATTTGGAGAGTGTAGAAAAGTCATCAGTCCATAAATACAGATTATGAAATCTGTCATTGCCATTTGAGTTAGCAGGATTGCATATGTATGCACAGGTACACTCTCTGTCCACATGCCTGTTCAGCACCACACAATCTTTCTGATCTGGATACAACACCCACTTATGCAGAAAGTGAGACCGATTTCGCACTAGGGCTTGTTCCAGGTGGAGAGTTCTTTTGCCCCGGGCACATCTCTCAGTTTTCGCACAAGCTGCTCCGGAGCTGCAAGTTGGCCTGCTGCTTTCCCATGGCAAGCAGAAACCGCTTATAAGAGGATCTCACTTGCTGCAGAAAAGCAGGACACCAAGTTGCTGCTCCGGGGCAGTTTGTGTGAAAACTCAAGAGAAGCGCTGGGAGCAAAAGGGTTCTCCACCCAGAACAAACCTAGTGCAAAATCAGTCTGAGAAACAGGCCAATGTTTGCTGTTTGCTGATAAGCCCCCCACCCCCCCACCCCCCCGCCCACACACCAAGTTATACCACGGCAATGAAAATAGTATCCTAGTATTCTTTGCTTACATTGATACCAATTCATATAGTGCTTCCTTTATGTGAAGATCAAATACCCCTTTATATACATTCCCATTCTTCTCTCCTTAAAGCACCATGTATTTTTAAACCATACCTGAGTAAAAGTTGATGACCTCATTTAGTTTACCAGTTTTCATCAAATGCTGGGTTCATAAGGATTACAATTTTTGTGATAATGTTTGGAGGAAATGGCTACTTCCCCAATTACAAAAAAAAAAAACCCACTCAAAAGTTAAAGTCCTACAGGCTAAGATTGAGAAAAGTCATTTTGTTCAGAAGTCACTATGTGAAAAACCACATATTACAAAGAGGCAACTTTTAAAAGTCTTGACAGTTATTAAAAAGCCATTTTTCTCCAAAGGCTTCCTGTGATGGTGGAATGAAATATGATGGAGTACTGGGAAAAATCTGGAAAAAGGATAATGACTTTTACAAACTACCTTTCCCTCCATGCTGTGCAGAGAATTGTTTAGGGAGCCTGCACTTCTCAGGTTAAGAAAGTTTAAACCTAAATGCTACTCACTGCTCACAATGCAGCAGCAGAACACAAAGCTTTCCAGAAGTCATAAGTCAGATTTTGGATCCTTCTGCTAACACAGCTCTTTTACTGCAGGGATTTAAACAATGTTAGAAAACAAATCGGAACACTGTTTGCGTTGAATCCTGCCAGATGGCCAAGAAGTAGCGTGAAGTCGCATTTTTGTGTTGAGAGACGGAATAAGGAAAATTAAGAACACGGGAGTGATGTTGGTTGAAAATCAAGTGGGAGGGATGGTGGCTCAGTGGTAGAGCATCTGCTTGGGAAGCAGAAGGTCCCAGGTTCAATCCCCGGCATCTCCAACTAAAAAAGGGTCCAGGCAAGTAGGTGTGAAAAACCTCAGCTTGAGACCCTGGAGAGCCACTGCCCGTCTGAGAAGACAATACTGACTTTGATGGACCAAGGGTCTGATTCAGTATAAGGCAGCTTCATATGTTCATATGTTTAAGTTGGGATTCAAACATATTGCAGCTGACTGGCAAGAGCAAATGATGTTTTTAAAATAATCTAAAGGTATTTCAAACTAAGTTGAGAGAAATCTACCAATCCCTTTATGCATGTCTCACATATGGGCCTTTGCAATATAGTTATGGTTAAAAAAAAAAAAAAAGGAAAAGGAAAGGTCCCCTGTGCAAGCACCAGTCGTTTCCGACTCTGGGGTGATGTCGTTTTCACAGCAGATTTTTTATGGGGTGGTTTGCCATTGCCTTCCCCAGTCATCCACACTTTCCCCCCAGCAAGCTGGGGACTCATTTTACAGACCTCTGAAGGATGGAAGGCTGAGTCAACGTCAAGCCGGCTACCTGAAACCAGCTTCTGCCGAGACCAAACTCAGGTCGTGAGCAGAGCTTAGGACTGCAGTACTGCAGCTTGACCACTCTGCGCCATGGGGATCTTATAGTTATGGTGAAGGTCCCCAAAGAATCCCATAGTCAGGATGCTCAAGAGACCTCTGAGTTTGCTTCTGATCAGACAGCAGCACTTTTCTTTTTTCCACAAGCAAACTGCATCTGACACTGAGGGATAACCAGCAAGCATATGGAGCACAACATCAGAGCTGAGCCCCTGCCTAGAGAATGGGGGAAGATTCACCCAGCTAACACACCAGGGGTTCAAAAGCAATCAGAAACACAAGTCTTCTCGCTACATTGTGGGTCCCTTTAATTCAAAAAGTGCAAAGGACAAGGCCTCTGTTATGTATTGTGTTGTACTGGGACTTGTCTGAGCTTGAGACAGACACTCCTTGCAAACCAGGATCCTGAAGCCTGGAAGAAATGGCCAATCAGGATGCTAGGCATGTAACAACTTGTAACAAAGAGATGCAAATGAAGGATTCTTGAGTGAGTCAATAGGAGTAACTGTTGCCTGCTAGAGTCAGAGTGTATATAATGAGTGAAGTGTTTGTGATTAAACTGTTTGTGACTGTTTCTTCTTGCAATAAAGTGCTCTTGGTTGATTCAGAGCTGGCTGAACTCACTTCATTTCAACCTCTACCCCCAATTTAGAGAAAGCAGCAGATCAGTAAGTAGCCACCAATTCTGGCTACTGATCAAAAGCAGTCAATGTTCATGGACTGGGGCCGTGGCTCAATGGCACAGCATCTGCTTGGCATGCAGAAGGGTCCTAGGTTCAATCCCCAGCATCTCCAGCTAAAAAAGGATGAGATAGTCAATGATGTAAATCACTTCTATGGGAGAACCTGGGAAACCGACAGAGCAGACAATACTAATGTCAAGAGGGGGAGGAATTTGTGAGTTTCCTGAATTGTGCAGGGGGTTGGACTAGATGACCCTAGAGGTCCCTTCCAACTCTATAAGAGACCCACTGCCTGACTTGGTATAGAGCAGCTTAATGTATGTGTCCACTACAGAGGGAACTTTCTAAAGCAGACTGAGGTATGGTTAGCTACTTAGTGAAAACAAATTCTACTGAACATACAACTCTTTGAATCTTCCCCCCTCTCCCATCTTACCTCAAATAATGCAGCGTAAGAAACAGAGAATACATGAATCCATGCTAATAACTGCCACAGCAGATTAACAAAGTCAGACTGGTACCCAGAAAAAAACCTGTTGCAAGAAAGGCCCCAAAGAGACAATAACAGAACACCACTAGCGGTCACATACAGCTCTCAATTCAAAACAGTCTAACGCATCATCAGTGACTGACAACCTCTACTGGGGGGGGGGGGGCGCAACCTTTTCTTGCCCACAGCAGTCCCCCAATCGCAAACAACCCATCACCCATAATAACACAACATCTAATCTGAAGATGGACGTGGGTACCAGAGCTTGCAATAAACCCAGATGCCAACTTTGCTGCCACATACACCCAGACAACACAATCAGTGGACCTATCAACTACACCTTCTCAGGATTATTCCCATGCTCATCTAACTATATGCTATTAAATGCCAACAATGCCCTTCAGCTCTCTACAAAGAAACTACACCAAAGGATAAATGGACACAAATCTGACATCGAGAATCACAAGACTGAGAAATCTGTAGGAGAACACTTCAGACTTCCAGAACATTAAATGGGTGACTTTAGTGTAGCTGTTTTATTGCAGAGAAACTTCAGGAACAGACAAGAAAGGGAAATTACTGAGTTGCAAATTATTTACAACACTCAGAAAAATGCAACCCCCAGGACTTAACAGGGATATTGTTTTCTTACCTCATTCAGCCCTTGCATCTGTATTCTCATCAATCCCCTAGAAGCGCCATATGTCCTCTTTATTTTATTTCTTATTTGAAACAACAGATTGTAATAGTAGATTGTAATGTAAAGTAATGTAGAATGTAATGCAGTTTGGAATGGTACACTGGAATGTATTTCTCTGATTTGGGGATGGGCTGGGTAACTCTAAATAGCCCATTGCCCCACTTCAAAGAAGAAGATGCTGTAAGATCTCATCCATGCTTGAGGGGAATGGATGAAGTGTAATGGCAGGGTCTCAGTTAATTACTCTCAGCATTCCACAATTAAGGATATATCTGCCCATCAATCTCCAAATGTTGACATTTATTTCCTTCACTATGTTTCCCCCTAGAATTAAACCCAAATGAATCGTAACCATATAAACTAAGCTTATTTATTCTTGTTTTATCCTTGAATCTGTTAAACATCTTCATTAGACTGTATGCTAATTTACCACTCAACCTCCACCTATATGTATGGATTGGTAATTTCCATTTAATTGAACCTGAATAAAACTTTGTTGGTCTTAAAGCTGGACTCAAACTTTGTTCAACTGCTTTTGTTGTTGTGAGTTCAAAAAACCCACAAGGCCTCAATTGCCCTTCTGTCTCCTTTTCTGTATCCAGTAGAAGAGGAAGCCAATGATGCATCTCTTCACAGAAAAGACAAATGCTGGACATGACTCTATTTCACACATCACATGGCAGCAAACTTTGCCAATCTAAGCTCTTCAATGAGTGGACGCATCAATTTTTTTTTTGTTTTCTGCAGTTTTCACAATATAATTCTTATTTATTTAAAAACAATGAATAATAATATCCTAACATACAAAGTAATGAATAAAACAAATAGATAGTCTATAAAGTAGTGCAGAGAATTGTTCTAACTGAAACTCCATCTTTTGTGTTTATTTTAGGTAAGTTCACTTAACAATGAATAACAACATCTATGCATGTACTAGGCTCATCGTTTCTGATGTATGACTACAATACTCCAGACCATGGGTAGCCAAACTTGCTTAATGTTACAGCCACACAGAATAAACACCAGATGTTTGGAGGGAGGGAGGGAGAAGTGGAAAGAAAGCAACTTTAACTGCATATCCAAGTTTTAAAGAGATAAATGCCTTCTCCAAGCCAGCCAATGGGGCGGTGGGGGCTTTGAGAGCCACTCAGTATGTGTGAAAGAGCCACATGTGGCTAACAAGCCACAGTTTGGCCACCCCTTCGGCCACTCCCAAGTTTGGCCACTCCCAAACCACCCAGTTTGGCTCTAGCCTCACTGCAATCACTGGGCTTAGACTACAGTAACCCTACAAAGGATTGCACTGGTAAACTCTTAAGCAATATACTTAACCGTCTGGCTAAATATCATATGATGTCAAAAGAAATTAGCTTGACAATTCAAAGCTTTTCATAACCATTTTTTATATTTTCCATATTCAGAAAAAAAATTACCATCTTGCACAAGATGTTTATGTTCTACAGAACAATATGTTTACATTTTACATAACAATAAAGCAACACAAGAGTCCCTAAAGAAGACACAATGCACATTATGGGAGAGAACACTGAAACAAGTGGTATTAAACTTGTTTATAATGCTTCCTTCTGCCTTTCCTTCTCCACAACAGAGTCCAAGCTGTTGTATTTTTAAAATGTGAGGGGGAAAACAGCAAATGTTTATGGCTTAAGCTACAGTCAATCAATTTGAGTAAACGGAAATAACCTGAACTCATTAC
This sequence comes from Heteronotia binoei, assembly GCF_032191835.1. Classification (NCBI taxonomy): domain Eukaryota; kingdom Metazoa; phylum Chordata; class Lepidosauria; order Squamata; family Gekkonidae; genus Heteronotia; species Heteronotia binoei. Next base: position 20,062,403 of record NC_083228.1, on the reverse strand, counting down.
ACTGTTCTAGTCATGTACAAGACACCATAAACATGCCCTACATTATTAAACAAAAAAAAGTGGATCGTATCAGTAGACGTGCAAGTAACCAAACTCAAGGTGAATTCCAAGCTGGTCTAAATTCTATACTGAAACCACACTAGAATGAATTATCTGTAAATCAGTAACACTGCACTGAACCAATGATCCACACGTTATGACTGACCCTTGGCAGCCGACTGAAGTTCGTTCGTGTCAGGGACTCATCCCAGCCGAATTGAACTTGGAAAGGTTTGGAAAGTAGGAAGAACAGTTTCATAAACTCAATGTAAGGATCAGGGGGGAAACCCCACTCTCCTGTGCTTCAGAGGAAGACAGAGGCCCTCCCCAGTTTAAAGCATATTCTCTCTATGGATCCATGGGACATGGATCCATGGGACAGTAACACAGCATAAGAACATAAGAGAAGCCATGTTGGATCAAGCTAATGGCCCATCCAGTCCAACACTCTGTGTTACACAGCGGCCAAAAAACCCAGGTGCTATCAGGAGGTCCATCAGTGGGGCCAGGACACTAGAAGTCCTCACACTGTTGCCCCTCCCAAGCACCAAGAATACAGAGCATCACTTGCCCCAGACAGAGAGTTCCAACAATACACTGTGGCTAACAGCCACTGATAGACCTCTGCTCCATATGCTTATCCAATCCGCTCTTGAAGCTGGCTATGCCTGTAGCCACTGTCACTTCCTGTGGCAGTGAATTCCATGTGTTAATCACCCCTTGGGTGAAGAAGTACTTCCTTTTACCCATTCTAACCCAGCTGCTCAGCAATTTAACTGAGTGCCCAGAGTTATGCTAGTCCTCAGTGGAACTCAGGACCACAAAGATATCTCCCTAAAGCATGTGGTCCCCAACCTTTTTGACACAAGGGATCAGTTTTGCAGAAGGCAATTTTTCCATGGACCCCGGGGGGGGGGGGGGGGACAAGGTTTCAGGATGATACAATTGTGCACTTTATTTTGGTGTGGTGATTAAATGTGCAGACTCTTATCTGGGAGAACTGGCTTGGATTCCCCACTCCTCCACTTGCAGCTGCTGGAATGACCTTGGGTCAACCATAGCTCTCACAGAGTTGTCCTTGAAAGGGTAGCTGCTGTGAGAGCCCTCTCAGCCCCACCTGCCTCACAGGGTGTCTGTTGTGGGGGAAGAAGGTAAAGGAGATTGTGAGCTGCTCTGAGTGCAGGGCAGGATATAAATCCAATGTCATCATCGTCTTCTTATTATTACTACATTGTGATATATAATGAAATAATTATACAACTCATGGCCCAGTTGCTAACAGGCCACGGACCGAGATTAGTCCACGGCCCAGGGGTTGGGGACCCCTGCCCTAAAGGAAAAGGCAACACTCATAATACAGAGTTATGCTAGTTCTCAGTGGAACTCAGGATCACAAAGATATCCCCCTAAGGAAAAGGCAACACTTGTAAGCCAACAAATTTAGGCTGGCCATCAAGGGCAAGCTCAAAAAAAAAAATTACCTCTATTTTTGGACCTCTTGTGCTGAAGAATTGCTTACCCCAGACCACCCACAGTTTCACTGAAGCATAAGAATGAAGAGTTCATGAAAATAAAAGAAACGTCAATCACCAGACCAAGCAGGAATTCAAAATGGCTTCCACCAGACCACCACAAAGTCCCATGCTGGGACTGGCAGTAGTGGTGCAGCCTGGTATTGTGGGCTCACACTTGTGCAATACTAACAGCAAAATAATTAGGAGTACATGATACACTTTCAGGGAAAACCAGCTTGAACAAGGCACAGGTTTTGAAGGTCTGATCTTTTATAAAGCAACACGGTATGCTTATAATAGTTTAAGCAGGCAGTGGCTTAGCAAGGCAGTACAAGGAAGAATTCAGTACCTTTAAACACAAATTACTATCACCTGCCTTTTGCATATGCTGTATACTTCCACGGTGCATCAGATATCCAGTGAATGAGACACCATGGCACGTGACTCCAGAGGCAGCAAGGCTTAAATTTCTTACTCAGTTTCCCCTTAGCAATTTTTTTCTCCATGTATTTCAGTGCTTCCCTCAAAAACTGCTGCCAAACGGGCTGTTTTCTTTAAAGAGACATCAGGAATTGCACTAGTTTGGAAGGAATGTCAGGGACCCAACAGGAAAAGCCAATGTTACTTTTTTTACCATCCTGGAGTCTGCTATACATGTCTGCTGCCAATGCACATTCTTTAGACAAATCGGTTAAGTAAAACCAGCTCTGTGTACTTGAGCTAAATGCCCTTCCGAGCTCACTGCCAAGTCTCTACTTCTATGCCCTTTCAATTGTATGGGTGTTACTTTCCATCTTACCCCTTGCCTTTAGAGAAGGCAATATGTGAAAAAACAAAACATGAAAATATAGCTATGTACCAAAATTTAACTCCCAGCTGATCTTCTCTTGACCCCCCCCCCAAAAAAAAATCCCTTTCCCCTGTGCCAGGGCCAGCCCAAGACACTTTGGTGCCCAAGGCACACACATTAGCATATTTATTTGTATCCTGCTTTTCACTCTGAATCTGCTCAAAACAGCTTTTCATTTTGTCTCTCCCCCATCCCCCTTCAACTTAAGAACATAAGAGAAGCCATGCTGGATCAGACCAATGGCCCACCCAGTCCAACACTCACACAGTGGCCAAATAAACCCAAGTGACATCAGGAGGTCCACCTGTGGGGCCAGGACACAAGAAGTCCTCCCAGTGTTGCCACTCCCAAGCACCAAAAATACAGAGCATCACTTGCACCAGACAGAGAGTTTCAACAATACGCTGTGGCAAACAGCCACTGATGTTCCATATGTTTATCCAATCCCCTCTTGAAACTGGCTATGCTTTGTAGCTGCCACCACCTCCTGTGGCAGTGAATTCCATATGTTAATCACCCTTTGGATGAAGAAGCACTTCCTTTTATCAATTCTAGCCTGACTGCTCAGCAGTCTTAACTTAATCCTCACAACTACCACCACCACCTTGTGAGGGTAGGTTAAGTTGAGAGACTGTGATAGGCCTACGGTTATCTGGAAGGCCTACGGTTATCTGGAAGGCCAGTCCTCCCAGGCCCCAGTCCAATAGTACACCACATCATCCCTCAAGGCACTTGAAGTTCTCCTGGCACTGGAAATGGCTGCAAAAGAGCTCCTCTGTTCTTGCATAGCCATTTTAAATTGCAGTGGGGTCACTTCTCAGCTTACTGTACCCCGTTTATCTTCCACACTGCTGCCACCTTTAATAATTCACAAAATTCACTGCCTAAGGCAGCTGCCTCACCAAGCCTCATGTTACCACTGCCACAACTCTGGGAGGGGCTCTGGCTTTGCATGCAGAAGGTCTCAAGTTCAATCCCTCGCGCCTCCAGTTAGAAGGACCAGATAGGTGATGTGAAAGCCCTCAGCCTGAGACCCTGGAGAGCTGCTGCCAGTTGGAGTAAACAATACTGACTCTATTGGATTAAAAGTCTGATTATATATAGCAGAGGTGGCCAAACTTGCTTAACACAGGAGCCACACAGGAGAATAAACATCAGATGTTTGAAAGCCACAAGACATTAACATCATATGTTTGAGAGAAGGAAGGAAGGAAGGAAGGAAGGAAGGAAGGAAGGAAGGAAGGAAGGAAGGAAGGAAGGAAGGAAGGAAGGAAGGAAGGAAGGAAGGAAGGAAGGAAGGAAGGAAGGAAGGAAGGAAGGAAGGAAGGTAGTTGGGGGAGGAAAGAGGGAAGAAGAGGTAGAAAGAAAGCAACTTTAACTTTAAATGCATTCTCTAAGCCACCAGCTGGCTTGGCTTGGCATGTGTCAGTTTTTTAGGTAAGACTGATTTGCAAGCAAACATGGGAGACCTAATCCTGCCTTTGTCCCTTTCCCCTTGTCTGAACACTGGAAGCCAATGGAGGAGTAGAGACCATGTGTTTGCTGCCAGACCTCTCATTCAGGCCGCATGAGTGTTTTTAAATGTTAACTCAGTGTTTTGCGTGCACCAATAAAGGAATAAAGATTGTTGGAAAACAATAGGAATAAAGATTGTTGGAAAACAAAAGCCATAGCCATAGCCTGTCGTTTTGAAGTATAAAGCAATTTATTTATTTAAGTAATTGGCCGTTTCTCCAAAACTATATCCAATGCCAACTGCATGCACGTTTTGCTCATTCTTTTTCATCGTTACATGCATTAATAAGTGGTTTTTCCCCAATTTTTGCAGTGCATTTTTATCAATCGAATCAACAAGTAATATTTAAACAGAATAAAGCTGTGTTAGAACTACCAAGCCAAGAGTTAGTCAGAGGAAACACATGCAGCAGCAGTCAGCTATCCAAACACCAGTGACACAGAGCAAAACTCTGCAGTTACATTTCGAAAAGGGGGGGGGGAATCGCTGTTCTAGTAGTATTAAATGTAACACCGCCACCCACACACAAAACTCCTCCTGAAGACAGCAGCTTACACTTAAAAGTTTTCAGCAGAATATTTTCTGCTATAGCAGGCTTGCAAATCATAAAAACCCCTCCAATCTAATTCAGGTTATCACCACTAAAGCTACTGGGACACACAGAATACCCATGTGGTATTTGTTATTCAGAAAATTTCTGTGGCCAATGAAGAACAGAACGTAGAAATGCCAGCACTCCTGACAATTACCTAGAAAGTGGAAGTGCTGAAGGCTGAAAGATCATCTCAGCCAAATTTTATCAGTCAGTCCTTCATTAAAGCTAGGGGTGGAGGGTGGAAACAACCATGGAAGAAAGGTAAAACACTACAAACTCTAGCGTTTCCCCAGATACTTGATTAAGAGACATGGAATTTTTACTGGCGTACATAACAATAACAATCTAAAAAGGGGCATTTTGAAATGATAGAATAGCAGATAAAAATCCAGAAATATCACCATGCCTGTCTGATGAAACCATCAATATGAAACAAGACTAAATGAACACCTCCACCCCACCCTTTGAGTTATTGAATGACACAGACTGGTTTTGAGGAATAAAGTAAGCCAACAGCTCATGTTTTAAGATTTCTAAATCGTAGTCTTCTCAGCTGCTCTTAATATCCAGGATGAGTCATTTATCTTCATCCAGACACAAATCTGTATTCTGACCACACTCTGGGGGGACTTCCTGTTAAATTCCACTGAAGAATCACAACCAGCTTCAACCACATTTTAGGATCATTCTCACTTCATGCGTGTCCACTTCAAAGTGGGCCCAAACGTTAATGCTTCTACGTGGATGTAAAAACAAAGATTCTCACACAGAAAAAGCATAGAGCATTTGAGGGGGGTTTTTTCTTGTGCAATCAAGTCGCAACTGACTTATTGGCAACCCCACAGGATTTTCAAGGCAAGAAATGCCCTGAGATCTGGGTAGCGATGTTCCCTCTAAGCTGCAGAGTCCCCGGAGCAAAAAATTCTAACTTTGTGAGCTACTGGCATGAAAATTGTGAGCTACCACATCAATTGGTGGGCTCTGGGGTCATCCTTCCTGAGCTAAGGCAAAAATGTGTGAGCTGGAGGCTAAAAACCTGTGTGCTAGCTCAGCCTACCTCAGCTTAGAGGGAACACTGCAATCCTGGTATTCCTTGGTGACTGCCCAAGGGCTGACCCTGCTCTTCCAAGATCTGATGCCATCAGGTGAACCTGGGCTATCCAGGTCACAACATTTGAGTTTTATACCCTGCCATGTAGTTTCAAAGTAGGAGGCATAAGCCAATGAAGGTTTACCAATGCAAGAGCTTAAACATTTTTCATTTACAGTGAACAGCGGCAATAAAAGCAGTTCATTGTCCTATTTCACATTTGGAAAAGGAGACAAAAAGGAGACCTTTAGTGACCACTAGTGGCAAGCACGTCTGTTCTACATTAGTCTGCTGTCTGCTTTTTAGCTGTAAACAACTGGCATTATTTGTTTGGGTTTGGTGTCTCCACAATTCTGGCTAGCAGCTGGCTTGTGCTTTCCTATAAACTTCACATCCAGACATGCTGCAGGACTGGGAGGAACTGCAAGAGGTTTTACATTCACCAAGTGCTGTCCCAGGAAGGTTCCTTACATTGTTATTAGCTGCTACTTATATTCAAGATGTGGAATCAACAGAGGTTAATTTTTGATGACTTCATGCAACTGTCCTCAACCACATAATCCAAAAGTCCCCAACGTGGCCTTTGTGGCACTTGTTAGCACCTTTGCTGGCGCCCACAAAGGTTTTTTTAGAAAGTGGGTGGGACCAGATGAAGCTCCTACCCACTAGGCCATCTGATTGGCTGTGCAGATATTTAAAAATGGTTTTCAGCAACAGCTACAATCACAGTATTGATTTTAGAGCCAGTTTGGTGTAGTGGTTAAGTGTGCAGACTCTTATCTGGGAGAACCGGGTTTGATTCCGCACTCCTCCACTTGCACCTGCTGGAATGGCCTTGGGTCAGCCAGAGCTCTGGCAAAGGTTGTCTTTGAAAGGGCAGCTGCTGTAAGAGCCCTCTCAGCCCCCCCCCCCACCTCACAAGGTGTCTGCTGTGCGGAAGGAGATACAGGAGATTGTAAGCCGCTCTGAGTCTCTGATTCAGAGAGAAGGGCGGGGTATAAATTTGCAATTCCTATTATTATTACTCCTCTGATAAATTAATACAATAAATTAGTTGCCAATATTTGACTGCTCAATTGACCAAGCCCCTCTTCTTCCTGGACCACTCCAACTCCAACACTGAAGTCTGTAGAAGTATTTAATTTTTTTTTTTAGTTATTCCTTGGCCAAAGCAGATTCTCAAGGCAATTTATAAAACACAGCACACTATACAAAAAGCTATATATGCTTTCAAAAAGTCAACCAATTGACTTTGATGTTGGAGGAGGAGGAGGAGGAGGAGAAGGAGAAGGAGAAGAAGAAGAATGCAAACTCAAAATGAACCATGAACTGGGGAATAAGTAGTTTATTTATGTGGCTGGCCAAGCCACCAGTGTTTGAAGGATCATCCAAGGACAGCTCTTCATATCCCAATCCTTGTGGGATGGGACACTCAGAGAGATCGACCACAGTATTAGCAAACATGGCAGTAAGGTCAACAAAGAATTCTAAGATGGCAGCACTGTTGGTGCCAACTGAAGCCTTCAGAATCTTCAATTATCATATGAGTGACATTTTACTGAAAATTGATTACAGAGTCACATTCCCTTCATCATCCATAGAAACAATAAGAAGCACTGTTAGGGAAAAAGCATTTTTCCCACAAAAAAAGGATTCTTAACATTCCACTTCAAGTACAATATTATAGACTTTAAGAACTTCACATAAAATGAACATAAATGAAGACTGTCTGCACTGTCAGGAGCCAAACCAAGAGCTCATTCTTACGTATAATCAAGCGCAGGCTTTGCCAATGCAATGAAGTTTAGAGGAAAAGAAGCCCCGTATTAAAAATCTGGGAACTGCACTAAGTATTCAAGAGCAAAATATGAAGCACAGGAATTGAGGATGGTAGGAGGCTGCTATTACAAAATGGCTGCCATTGCAAAACAGCTACTGGGGATAATCACTAAGCATTAGGAGGCTGTAAGCAAGCTTCCTCCTACCACAGAGGCAGCTATATCCAAATGGATGCATCATGCCAACATAAAGGGGAATCTTCATAGGTTCTTCCTGAAAGTACTGTTGAGGTGAAGAAAACCAGAACTGGTTACTTGCTTTGGTGAAACACAAATGGGAACCCAGAAACCCATCAGCAAGCACCTGGGTGCCATACTGGAGGTCACAAATCTAGAGTTTGGGTCACAGAGGATCAGGGATTGGTTGACGAAAGGTCAGTTGGAGTCCAATTTCTCTGCCCAAAGCTACCATCTTACTATCTCCTTGTGGTTCCAATTGCTGTTGTCCGAAAGCCAACCATTTGACACAACAGTGCTCTGAGGAAAAAGTACCTAGCCAATGTGTAAGGCACAGACAAGCTTGGGTTGATGGGGAGGGCTGAGAAATCAGAATCTTAATAGAACAGCAGTTGGGGGGGGGGGGGAAATACCAGTTGAGAGAAAGACATAAAGAAAAGCAGTTTTTGTGATTTTTTTTAAAATAACTAATAAGTAACTAAGCTGTTCACTACATCATAACTTAATTAGGCTATTTAAAGTTCAGCTTTTTGACAGAGGTTCAAGATAGATTACATAAGGAAGACAGTACAATCAATAAGATACAGGAGACAACTAATAAACAATGTAAAAGAACTGGGACTGAAGAAATTCTAGTCCAATTGGCCTGGCTCCAGGTAGCCAAAGCAGCAGGTAGGAGGCCATTTTCCAGGCTAAACTAAATTGAAAGAAAATATAATCCCTAGGCCAGGGGTCCTCAAACTACGGCCCGCGGGCCAGATGTGGCCTGCTGAGGACGTTTATGCGGCCCGCCGGGTTATGGCAAAATCAGACCGGAAGTGACGTTCGACCTAAACTCGCGTTAGCAACGCACACTTCTGGCACTGGGCTGAGGCGGCGGAGACAGAGTGTGAGGCGATACCGAGGTGAGGTGAGTTCCCAGGCCGGGGTGTGTGGTGTGGGGAAGGGAGAGAGATGCAGAAGACGGAGAACTGACGGCCCGCGGCCTTGTAACGGCAGTCTGGCCCTCCAACAGTCTGAGGGACAGTGAACTGGCCCCCTATTTAAAAAGTTTGAGGACCCCTGCCCTAGGCTCTTGACTGAGACCGCAAAGGTCAGTTGAACCCCATCAAAAGTGGGAAGCACAATGTCTTTCAAGCCCTCAGGCTTCCCAATCTTCATTACCTCCATCTTATCAAGATTATACTGTGTCATTTTTAAAAAGTTATATAGGGCTGCACCAATATGGTCAGGAAGGGTGTGAGATCAGTAGGGTTTGTCAGCCCCACTCACCCCCGTCCACCAGCAGACCCACCAGTCAGCCCCAGGTTGAAAAACTGCTGGATATTTGGGGTCCTCAGTGGGGTACAATCAGGGGTGGAATTCTAGCAGGAGCTCCTTCACATTTTAGGCCACACATCCCTGATGTAGCCAATCTTCCAAGAGCTTACAAGGCTCTTTTTTGTAAGCTCTTGGAGGATTGGCTACATCAGGGGTGTGTGGCCTAATATGCAAAGGAGCTCCTGCTAGAATTCCACCCCTGGGTACAATGCCACAGAGTCAACTCTCCCAAAGCATGTATGCCATGATTCTGCAGAAGCACAGACAGAAGACTAGGATGATAAGCACAAGATTCAGATTGCAAAAGACCTCAACATTCCTCTTTTTTTCTTCTTCCAAAGTGAAGAATGATTCAAGTTCCTGTAAATGGTTTTAGAAGATCAGGGATAGGCTGTGTGCTTACAGATCTCTCCTTCTCTCCCTTAGTCTCACGTGGATGCCCTAGTTTGCATAACTATGGCATTCTGTGATGTCTGCACTAACCAAAAATTGCCAACAACTAGACAACAGCAGTGGTTCAGGCAAGAGACATTAACTGAATTAAGTGAGTCACTGAGAGGAAATGTTTGTTATTCTCTGTAAGGAATTTCTTAAATTGCATGTAGACCACGAGCATCCATTGTTTTAATTTTTAAAGTACTAGCTGCAGCAAAAAAGCAAAAGGATTCTCTCCATGAGTTTTATCAACAGCCTATTAAGAAAAAAAGGTTATGCAATCTAGAAGAACCATTAAAACAAATTTGCCTGTTAGTGAACAAATCCCCTATACCACACACTAAAGCAAGTTTAGAGAACTACATCAGATGGCCCATTTGTTACGTTTCAAACATTTCTCTATTCAACCGAGCATTTCAAGGCTACACTTTCAGGGTATGGTATTCTGCTTATAAAAGCAACTCGGAATCAAACATCTAAACATCATTCCTAGTTTCCAACTTTGTTTTTCCAGTCAAGAGTTATTTCTCATTTGGCTTTTGCTGACCCACCGTCAGCTTTACATTCGTTATTGAGCTATATGAGGTATTACTCATTTGTAATGCAATTTTATTACATTTGTCACTCGCCAGGCTACAGGGATAGAAAATCTCCAAAAGACTAAACAGGAAACTTGAATAGTTCTTCAGCAAATGGCGTATGTGGGTTAGTAAAAGGTGTATGTGGGTTAGTATAGATTTTTGTGGACTTAAATGCTAAGCAGTTGTATAATAATCTACAAGGAAATATGCAAGGCCTCTTCTCTGTAGCTAGCCCAGTATTTTTTCTTTGCCCCTGAAACCACACAAGGAAATGTGTACAGTATCCCAGTATAGCCACTCCCCAAATGTTAAACAAAGCAGGAGTCAAGTGGCACCTTTAAGACCAAGTTTTATTCAGAATGTAAGCTTTCGTGGGCTCTCTACTTCATCAGAAGAGGGGATCAGGTATTGTGGGCTGAAATGCAAGCAGTTTGTTGATTAAGTATGCAGACTGCTCACATGGTAAACCAGTGTGGCTTGATCATTTGGTCTGGATGGCCATAAAAGGTAATAAAGTCCTCTGCCAATTGGTGTTTCTGTAAATATAGGTGAATCACAAAAGGACGTGTATTTCCTAGTTGTAGTCCCCCTAATTTACTTATCAACATCAATCTGTACAAATGTTAGGCTGTGATACAACTAACAATCATCATCATCGTTGTAAGATCCTAAGACTGTCTGGCAGCAAGACGTTCTGGCTCTTTTAGCGTTATGCACCACTAGGTGGCGAGCTAGGCTTGTTTTTAAGGCACAAGATGTTTCAGAGGTGGTTTGCCATTGCCTGCCTCTGCGTCGTGACCCTGGTATTCCTTGCAGGTTGCCCTTCCAAATACTAGCCAAGGCCAGCCCTGCTTAGTTTCCAGGGTCTGATGAGATCAGGCTAACCTGAGCTATCCAAGTCTGAGAAAACGTGTGATGAAAACTCTAAAAGGCTCAAGTGGCTGTGACTTCATGACACTTTCCAATTTACAGTGACCCCATATGAGCCCCGTGGCTCAGAGTGGTAAAGCTGTACTGCAGTCAGATCCCTCTGCTCACAACCTGAGTTCGATCCCAGCGGAAGCTGGTTCAGGTAGCTGGCTCCAGGTTGACTCAGCCTTCCATCCTTCCGAGGTCTGTAAAATGAGTTCCCAGCTTGCTGGGGGGGGAAGTGTAGATGACTGGGGAAGGCAATGGCAAACCACCCCGTAAAAAGTCTGCCATGAAAACGTTGTGAAAGCAACGTCACCCCAGAGTTGAAAACGACTAGTGCTTGCACAGGGGACTACCTTTACCTTTACATATGGTTTACAAGGCAAGAGAGGAACACTGGTGATTTGCCACTCATGCATAGAAACCCTGGTCTCCTATCTAAGTACTAGCCAGAATATACCCTACTTAGCTTCTGAGATTGGGCTAGTTTGGGCCATCCAGATCTGAGTAGAAGGCTACATACCAGGTCTTGTAGCACTGGCAGCCAATCAACCCTTTTGGCAGTGTAGCTGTGGTGATTGGAAGCACTTCAGTGATACAGATCACAAGATGGAAAAGGAAATGCCTTAAGAGTCCCTGGAAGACATTATGCTAAAGGAAATTTTACTCAAATCTTAGGTATCTACACTTTCTCCCAATAGTGCAGTTACAGCAAGTAAAGGCTCCAATAACTCAAAGAAGCAAGGAAGCTTTTTCTTCTTTTTAAAGAGAAACTAAGATTTCATGGTGAAGGGATGCATCCTGAGAAACGGTAACATTCTCTCGTTGGGCTCCAGCAGCAAGTATGCAGCACACTGCTTTGAGACTAGATCACTCAGCGCTTGAGGTCAACAGAAAGCCTTATGGAAATATTAAACTTTCCACAATCACTTGTTTCCTCAACTTCCTGCACCCTTATTAACTTCAAGAAGGGCCCACATTTTTGGACTTAGACCAGGCAAAGAAAGTAATCTTGAAGAATGCTTCAGACAAATAAGTAGTTGCTAAAATGTGGGTATCCTGATGGGAACTGACGCCAAACACACTGATGGGAACTGAACGACAGCTTGTCACTCCTACAAAAGCCGTAATTATGGGACTCTTATTTTAGATTCAGCTAAGTATCTGTTAGCTCTACAGAAGAAAGAGCAGCCATAGAACACCAGAGACTATGCTGCATCAGCTTCCTCTAAATGAGTTGTACTGTGTTCACTGACAGTAGGATTCCTGCTTTCACAGCAAAGTAGAAAGAATTACTGGATGGCATTTTCAAGTTCCATTCTAATAAGTCATTTTGAGTTAAAGAACTGGTGGTAGAGTCAAAATAATTAAATTCAGGCTGGACGCTTAAAGCCAACTAGCCTTGGCCAAGCTTATCTGGGCTTGCCAGACCCCAGGGCAGGGGATACCCTGGTTTTGCAGGCTCCTCCCCACCACCAACCAGCAAGGGGGAAGCCCCACCCCAACAGCCACAATGTGTCTTTATATCTCAGGCAGGGTCAGAAGCTTGCAACTGCTTCTGTTTTAGAAGGTGTGTGTGTGCCTTTAAATCTCAGCAAGACTGAAGCTGCAGGGGAGCGAGCAGGAACAGTCAAGTGTGTGAGAGAGAGAGGAAGGGAGAGAGCCCAATCCCTCTGTTCATTTTGCATTCCTTTCAGAAGCTGCTTGTGTAAGAAAATGAATAGTAAAGCATTAACTAGAACCTGAGTATGGGGTAGAGGAAAACGTCACCTCCTAGACTGCTCTCTTTCTAAGTTGGTTGAACTACAGCAGATTGTTACATTCAGCAACTCCAGTGAGTAAAGTTATCTATACCATTGCCTCAGGGGGATACAAAAGTGTGGGCATGCAAACTGTTTATTTTGGCTGCTTTGTGAGAGTGTGTGAGTTCATTTTCATTTTAGTGAAGTGCAGCTGCTGCAGAAACATTTGAATTCAAAAAAGAGGAGGAGGAAATGAAGACTGTATTTTTATATATCTATTTTTAGGAAATGGGAAAGTCTCCCATAGAGTTTCAGCCAAATGCTAGAGCACTAATGCATGATGTCCCCAGCACAATGACATCAATTCTGTGTGATGTCATCATGTGGAGCAATGTCTCCCTGACTCCCACATTCCTGAATGGCTTCCTCCCACCACTGCTGCCAAGACAAATGGACTTGGCAGCCCTATTTACAAAGGTACCCATGTTCCTAAAAAGTTTGAGGACAACTGAAAAACATCAGAAAGATGCTCTCCACAAATCCTCTGGTAGCACCTTCCATAAAACTGGAGCTGCCACTGAAAAGGCCATTACTTGGCTCATCGATAACCACATCTAGTATAAAGAAGGCATTGCAGGCAGGGCATGTCTGGAAGATACTAGTTGAAAGGTAGTCTCATATAGGGAAAGGGGGGCATTCAACTAGCCCGTTTGTGACCTTTTATTTCTATTTTTAATGTACATGTGTATGAACTTGGACATCATGGCAACCTCTGGTGATGGACCCCTACTGGGGGCCTGGAAAATATTGAGATGTGGCTGAATAAAGCCCTCCCAGCTCTGGTATTTCAGGGAAGTCTCCCATCCAGGTGCTTGCCAGAGCTGACCCTGTTTAGTTTCTGAGATTTAAAGAAATCGTGCTTGTTTGGGCTACCCAGGTCAGGTTGTAACCCTTTATTTCAGGGGCGGCCAACGGTAGCTCTCCAGATGTTTTTGCCTACAACTCCCATCAGCCCCAACCATCAGCCATGCTGGCTGGGACTGATGGGAGTTGTAGTCAAAAAACATCTGGAGAGCTACCGTTGGCCACCCCTGCTTTATTTCTTAGGTGTCTCTGGTCAGTTGCTGTGAGCTACACAACTTAACCAAGCAAGCTTGTATGTTTTGTTAACTCTTTTCTCTACTTCAGTTAATTCTCTTAATACTGTATGTAACAGAAATCCGCCATGAAAGACCTAAAAGTTTCTCTAGTTCCCAAGGGAGAAACTTTCATTTATATGCCACTTTCACCCATGTTTGTTACAAGGATGTCTGTTACATACAGTAGGGACAAACATGCAACAAGTTATTATTGAAGGGATGTCACTGTTACAAGCCAGGAAAACAAGATTTTATTCCACATGTCTGCTAAGAAAACTTGCAAATACTGAACCAAATATGAATTTAGTAAAGGAGACTTGAAATCTATTGATAATCAGAGGCTGTAGATAAGAAGAACGAATCTGTCTGTAGACACATGCTGGTATTAATTACACATCCAAGTTTCTCTGACAAGTTCCCTGTAAGCAGTGTATGCAAATAAGCTGATAAAACAGTGAAGTGCAAAATTTAAACACAAACATGACCAAGTTAAGACTATGAAAGGGCATCCAAAAGAGCTATCTCTAAAGTTAGAACATCAAGCATACAACAACATATGTGTAGTCAAAAATGTCTTTGAACCTGGGGGCTGGACAAGATGACCCTGGAGGTCCCTTCCAACTCTATGATTCTATGCTCCTGTATGGCTTTTTAAGCAAAGAAAAGAACAAAGTCTGCTTATGCTAGCTGGTCCCTTTGGGGACTGCTGCTGTAACGCTTCGATTCTCAATAGCTGTGGTTAAAGTTTTCTGTCAAAGAGCAAAACTGACAGGCATTTCCCAAAGACACTGGAAGTCAATAAAATATGCCCTTAACAAATTGAACCTTGAAGTGCAAATGTTCTCTACAGTGTGGCTTTAGACTGCTACTGCAATTCTGTGGGAAAGGCAGAGACTGCATCTGTTCTCTAGCAGGGGTTTCCTTCACATACAAGTTAGGGACATAATATCTTCAGAATACATTTCAACCTTACTGAACTTCTTTTTTTTTTTTTGCTTAACACGTAACGCTTCAGTGAACAACTTAAAACTCGTTTAATTTGGACTGAAGATTTCATTTTTCCTCAAAGACATCAAGTTTGAATATGTGGGGGAGGGGGGGAACGTTACTCAAAATGATAGTATGCTGCTTGCAGAAGTCTAATAAGCGGCCTACTGGAAAGAAGGTGAAGCCTGTTGAAATCTGTAACATTGACTCTGTAGCAGCAGCAAAGAAAAATGAAACTGAAGACAACTAGCTGACTCTTGATGGGGGACGGGAGAGAGAGCAGAGAGCACATCAGACCTAGGAATCAGCTACTCTTTCAGACAACAGGGATATAAACGATCCAAGAGCAGAACTTTTTATTTTTGTAGCAGGAGCTCCTTTGCATATTAGGCCACACCCCCTGGTGTAGCTATCCCTCCAGCAGCTTACAGGCTCTTAATACAGGGCTTACTATAAACTGTTGGAGGATTGGCTACATCAGGGGTGTGAGGCCTAACATGCAATAAAGTGCCTGCTACCAAAAAAAGCCCTGCTCAAGATACATCTACAATACAGGGATATAAATGACTCAAGAGACATCAGCTATAGATGCCAGATTCTTCATTCCTGAGGCTTGATCTCCCCTTCATTTGGTTCTGTAATTATGTGCACATAGAAAGCTTGTCTATATTCCAAGAATTCTACTGTTTGTAATGCTGGTGTATCTATACACCAACAGTGCGCCCCCACAGGCTTATCATTGTATCCACTAGGATCCATTGCTCCCATCACTTTCTCTTGTAGTCAGTCTCACAAACATTTAATTCCCTGTCCCCTTCCTCTGGACATTCCCACAAATCATGGACTTTAGATTTGCACAGGGAAACCACAAGCTAAAACAAATGCAAGAAATTTATCAAGAGAAAGGCACAGCCCAAATACAGGATATACTCAAGCAAGAGACTGATTGGGTGGTCTGTTCTCATAGCTTACTGTAATCAATGAAACAGTAAGGAATTCATTTAAAGGAACTTTTGCATCTGTGTCTGCACGGCTTTGAACCTTAGTGTTAGCATGCCCAAATTCTTAACTTATTTTTCAAGTCAGAGAAGAATTGTTTCAGGAAATAACAGTCAAGCTAGACACAAGGAAGTGTACTCAGGAACGGTGTTCCCTCTAAGCGGAGTTAGTGAACTAGCTCAGTTTTTTAACCTTTGGCTCACACATCTTAGCTCAGGGAAAACGGCCCCAGAGCAAGCTAATTTATGCAGGAGCTCACAACTTTTATGCCAGTAGCTCGCAAAGTAGAATTTTTGCTCACAAGACCCTGCAGCTTAGAGGAAGCATTGCTCAGGAACCTGATCCGGAAAACGGACTTCTGAACATGTGAAAGAACAGCAAAAGGTCACAGGTGGAAAAGAACAAGAAAAGAAATACGCCAAGCACTGGAGTGACAGGCAAGCCATTGCACTCATTCTAATCAGCTCTGCCCAGCCTGATCTTGTCAGATCATGGGAGCTAAGCAGGGTCAGGCCTGGTTAGCACTGGGATGGGAGACCTCCAAGGACGACCAGGGCTGTGATGCGGACACAGGTAATGGCAAACTACCTCTGAACATCTCTTGCCTTGAAAACCCTATGGGGTTGCCGTGAGTCAGCTGTGATTTGACAGCAGAGTATCAATAATCTCTGCTTTTGAAGGTATGGGCTTTGTTTCGTTTCTTTTTTATACCAGAGATAGAGATGGGACCAAAATTGAAGCAACCACAGAGGACTTTGGTTAGGATCTCATGTAGTCATAAAATTACAGCGAAGAGCTTTTATTTATTTTTATTTAGAGCATTTATATTCTGCCCTTTCCCAGATGGGTTCAGGGCAGATAACGTTTTAAAACAGTAAAACAGCAATTGAAACCAATAAAAGTAAACACAATACAATTCCGGCAGCTCAGTTGGGCACATCGTAATGTACTGAACATCAGATAGTATAAAATCAGTATTTCAGCAGAGGTGGTATCGCAGCACACGGTCAGCCGATGGGAAAGGACGCCCGCTGCCTCAACCACATGCCTGTTGGAATAGGGTCTTACAGGCCCTACGAAAAGGTAACAATTCAGTAAGGATCTATGAGGGGAGCTGATTCCACCAGGCTGAGGCCAAGGCCGAAAAGCCCCTGGTCGAGACTAGTCAGACGTCCTTCTGGCCAGGGACAGTAAGCAGACACTGCCAGATCGTAGCGTTCTCTGGGGCATATAGGGGGCTGCAGAAGAGCTTCCCTCTTCTACAGTTATTTGCATGCCCTCCTCCTGGGTGGCTTAGTTACAACTACCACTGACTTCCCCCCTCCCCAGTTCCTCTTAAATCCTGGCTCATTACAGGAAAAACATTTCTGTGGAAACTCAGGGGGAGGGAAACCTATACAAATGATAGGTTCGTTACCCCCAAAATTATTGCCACTGGACCCAAACTTGCATTTCTTTTGGTGCAAAGTACATATAGCCTCTGCCATCCTTTTTACTTGTCCCTTAAAACTAAGGTATGTGTATATTTAATGATGTTGCTGCTGCTGAAAAATTACACAGAGGCATGTTTATTTGCCAGACAGGCATTAAATCAGGCTGTCCACAGCCAGCCCGTAACAAGACATATTTTCCAATGATAGGTAAAGATTATAATGTAACCAGCAAGAATGTGCAAGCCAGCAATACTGAACCAAAAAACAAATTCATGCCAAACCAAGATAGCCTGTTATACTACTAAGGAAACACGGGAATTCAAGGAAGTGGTATTATTACAATAGTTAACAATGGAATGCAAGGACATTTTTAAAAACTACAACTCCCACAAATCAATTTTGTATATTTATTTTTTTCTATAGGAAAGCCTCATCAGCAAATTTGGCATGTGAAGTCTCAGGGAGTAACTGAAACCTTTCCTGCCTAGGCACACACGAAACACCAAATGTAAATGCTATTAAAGATGTCCCATTACTGCAAAATCCCGCCTGCTAACCTGAAACTTCAGCGTTTTGGTTTTGCTAAGAGCTACATTAAAAGGACTTGGATTCTTGCAGAGGTTTTATTACTACACCAAGAATTATTTACATAGGAAAGAATTTGCTTCCTGCCCTGAACACCTACCCATTTCAGAGGAGCCAGAACTTAATTGATTTCAATTTCAACCACCAGAAACTGTTAAATAGTAGAAACCACAGAGAGACCTTTTATCACGATATTCAAAACACCGAGAGTTGCATGGGCATGCAGAATTAAAGGCCAGGGGATTTTGCAAAAATCTCATTCCCCGAAATTGAAGACATAGAAATGCTCAGTTCAATATGAAGGTGTCGGTGCCACATAAATTATCCATCACATTTGCATTTTAATTTGCCTACCTTAGGGACTGCCTCTCCCCATATGTTCCCCAGAGAGCAGTGAGATCTAGCTCTCAAAATCTTCTACAAATCCCTGGGCCAAGAGAGGCTAGACTGAAGACAACCAGGGAGCAAGCCTTTTCAGCAATGGCCCCTCGGTGGAATCAACTTCCAGAGATGATGCGAGCCCTGCGGGACCTGAATCAGTTCCGCAGGGCTTGCAAAACCTTTCTCTTTCAGCTTGCCTTTAAGACAGAACCTGGCTAAACTGACCTGTAGCCATCTAGCCATCTTATGCATAATTGTGACCTATAGTACCTTATAGCACCTTTTACCTATTTTAATTAATTTATGTAACTGAATTGTATTTTAAATTGTTTGCTTACATTGTATTTTATTCAAATCATGGTATTCCATGTCTGTGAGCCGCCCTGAGCCCGCCTTTGGCGGGGGAGAGCGGGATATAAAAATAAATTTACTTTACTTACTTTACTTACTTAATTGTAAACCTCAAAACTAACTTAACTTACTCTTGACATTCAGAGGGTGGCCGTTATCTGACGTAGGTTTCTGCACTTTAACTTAAGACAAAATTATTCCAATTGGGTAAATCACTACCAGGAGTATTTCAAGTACTTGAGGCAATAACCCCCTTAACAGCAACGGAGTATTAGACAATCAGTGTGGAACATTGCCTGTCTACAGTTTACTGTCTACAGTCTGCCGCATGATGCAGAGTGGTAAAGCTGCCATACTGCAGTCCAAACTCTCTGCTCACAACCTGAGTTTGATCCCAGCGGAAGCCAGCTCAAGGTTGACTCAGTCTTCCAAGGTCAGTAAAATGAGTACCCAGCTTTGGGGAGGGACGGTGGCTCAGTGGTAGAGCATCTGCTTGGTAAGCAGAAGGTCCCAGGTTCAATCCCCGGCATCTCCAACTAAAAAGGGTCCAGGAAAGTAGGTGTGAAAAACCTTAGCTTGAGACCCTGGAGAGCCACTGCCAGTCCGAGTAGACAATACTGACTTTGATGGACCAAGGGTCTGATTCAGTATAAGGCAGCTTCATATGTACAGAGCAAAGATTTGCAAACTATGTCACTCTCAGAGTTGAACAATTGTCCTGAGCTTACTAAGTATTTTAAGCCCTAACAATTTCCTTATGTAGCCCAGAGCCCATCCCCAAAATTGGGGGTGGTGGACAGTGCCATCAAGTCACAGCCAACATAATGGCAACCCTGTAGGGTTTTCAAGGCAAAGGATGTTCAAGAGGTGGTTTGCCATTGCCTGCCTCCGCATAGGTACCCCGGACTTCCTTGGTGCTCTCCCATCTAAGAACTAACCTGGGCTAACCCTGCTTAGCACCTGAGGTCTGACAAAATCAGGCTAGCCTGGGCCATCCAAGTCAGGTTATCCCTAATATTAGCTATGCTGAAATTCAGAAAGTCAGTGACCAAGTTAAAGTGATCTGTTATGCTCAAACACCCAACCAGTTTGGCGGCTGGCAAGTCCATTGCTTGATGAGCTGTCCAAATGTTACTAAGTCTGGGTGATTATAACCATCTGCAGATTTCATTTTGTTCACATCACACCAATATCAATTCCTTTGCAAACCATCTGCCACTGCCTCCAGTTTTTCAAAGAGCACACAGTAAAAGGTAGAAAAACCAGGATGAGATTTGAGTGGAGACATTAACTGAGCAGAGAGTCTGCCCATAATCTCAACTAATCTAACCTCGCAATACACTCATGTGATCTCTTCTCAAACAGAGGCAAAAAGCAGACAATGCAATCTAACTGATGTTGGATCACTGAAAGGAAGCACCTAACTGCAGGCTCAAGGAGAGGATGAACTACAAACAGTTCTATGCAAAGGGGGGGGGGGGTAGCAGGAACTCCTTTGCATATTAGGCCACGCCTCTGATGTAGCCAATCCTCCATGAGCTTCCAGGGCTCTTAGTACAGGGCCTACTGTAAACTCTTGGAGGATTGGCCACATCAGGGTGTGTGGCCTAATATGCAAAGGAGTTCCTGCTACCAAAGAAAAGCCCTGGTTCTATGCTTCACACAAATCTGTCACTTTAATAACTGCTTCTCCACTAAATGAGATGAACCCAACTCTTAAGCTGGGCAATGGAAGCTACAGTGACCAAGTGACCCCTTTGCAGGTTGCCCATCCTGTTTGGAGTCTTACTAAATAAAAAGGTTAAATAGGAACCTGTCTGGTTTTACCCTGGTTATGGCAGAAGCAGCTGAAAGCTGGGCTAACAAAAAGCAAGCGTACTGCAACATCCCAAGCAAAAAATTAGAAGCATTTAAACATTTTCTGGCCTCACCTCTAGACCTCCTGATGGCCCCTGGATTTCACCCTGTGTGTGTGTGTGTTGGGAATGGATGAGTTGTTGGTCTTACGTATTCCAGCAGCCTATTCAGACGCTTAATTTTGGGAAACCGTAAACAGCACCACGACATTCATCCATCACTTAGAGCTACAGCCATGATTGCTGATAGTAAGGAAGTCAGAGAACGGTGCGTTTAGAAAACACCTTGCCATACTCATAGCTACAACTACCGGATTATTTCAGTAATACAAGTGAAGTTTATGCTTCCTTCCTTTTGCCAGAACAACAGAATTGTGTACTGGGGAAAATATGGAGAGATGAAACGTCCTTTTTCAGGGATCTTTGGTGCCAGCATTCAGTACTGTGCAAGTCTAAACAGTCTGAGAAAACCTCTTGCTCATCTTCAAGGCACGAGATTATCAAACATAGCTATTATTCTTAGCCGTATTAATGTTAATTCTGTAACTGTCAGTCTGCCACTGCAATGAGCAGGATTACTGATAGTTCTGGGAGGGATGGAGGCTCAGTGGTAGAGCCTCTGCTAGGTAAGCAGAAGGTCCCAGGTTCAATCCCCGGCATCTCCACCTAAAAAGGCTCCAGGCAAACAGGTGTGAAAAACCTCAGCTTGAGCCCCTGGAGAGCCGTTGCCAGTCTGAGTAGACAATACTAACTTTGATGGACTGAGGGTCTGATTCAGTATAAGGCAACTTCCTATGTTCATATGTTCTCTGCCTACATGCTGAAAAGTTACTGATGGTCAGTGTCCCCTCTAAGCGGAATTAGTGTGAGCTAGCTCACAGTTTTTTAGCTTCCAGCTCACACATTTTTGTCTTCGCTCAAGAAGGATGGCCCCAGAGCAACCTAATTTATGCAGTAGCCAAATCGCTCACTCACAACTTCAATGTCAGTAGCTCACAAAGTAGAATTTTTTGCTCACAAGACTCCAGTTTAGAGAGTATTGTTGATGGTCTCACTCCTTTGCCCCTTTGCATTGAACAAAAGCTCACCAAACGAGCCTTAATTTGACAGGGCCGCTACATATGTACAGGAAGAAGGAAGCACTCCACCAGGTGTACTTGGCCAGCTGTGGCAAGCAAAAAAATAATTCATAAATAAGAATAGGATTGAGATCCTCTCCCTCTTTGGGACTGCTAGGCCACAGATTACTAAAATAATAGGCTGGTGCGCTAACAAAAATAATACTTTCACAGATTTAAGCACAAGTTTAACACTGCAGTCTACACCCTCTTTCCCAAGCGAGCCAACTGCAGCAAATTAATAACACCAGAGCCGTGTTAACAATTAGGCCAAGTAGGCATTGGCCTATGGGTCCCCATGCCTTTAGGGGCCTCAGGCTGGCTTTCCCACCTGGTTTCCCCCCTGCTTGCAGTCCTCCCAGCCTGCATGAGCAGCCAGCAACTGAGCTGCTCTGTGCCCGACTTGCCTGGTGTGGCTGCTGTTGCCTGGTGTGGCGTTGTTACCAAGTTTGCCTCTCCCCTGCAGCTTAGTCAAAGGGGCTTTTAAGAAGTTGCCTCCAGGCTGCATTAGGGACCGTGGGCGGTGGGGCAGGCACTCAGATGGAGATAATCTGCGAGAGGGCCCCCAAGATTTCGACTGCCTAGGGGCCTCCGCAGCGTTTAAGCTCGCACTGAATGGTGCCTCTGCCAACGCCAGTTAAGCAGACTGCTGCTAGCAGCTGAGGAAAAACAGTGAACTAGCTTTGAACCAACAACTCCCTCCCAGTAAACTAGCATCCAGGGACCAGGGTATAGCCAGAAAGCATAGGATCCTACTGCCTTGCTAAAGCTACAGAGGTATGGACAAATGCTTGCGTGGGAGACCGGCTGGGAAACTGTATGTCCGCCATCCTAAATTCTACAACAGATCAGCAGCAGAACACAGAAGCAATAATAAAAGAGCACCCGCACTGTGCTCTTTGCAGCAGATTCCAAGTTCTACCACTGGAATGAGCAAAATATGAGACCCAGATTGTATGCAGCTGCCAAGGTACGTGGCCTACCGATGCAGTGCTTTGAGCCACCAGTCTTCAGTTCAGGAAGCTTAGCCATTGGCTGGGCAGCTCAAACCCAAACTCAAACGTATGTTAAAACTTAAGATTTCTATATTGATGCTGCAAGATTTCCCAACAGCCCCAAGTACTTTAGGGTTGTTGTTTTTTTTTCATATGAACGCTTGAATTTTCAGAACTAGTCTAGAATGAATGCCAACATACCCCCTGTAGCTTGGAATCCATCATGTTCATGAACTGATACACAAATCACATTACCTAAAGTGCATTCCACCATGCAATCATTCAAATCAATCGTGGCCCAGCAGCTTACAACATACCTGTAATAAAATCCTCAGTGTCAAGAAAGTTGCTCACCCCTGTTACAGGAATAAAACTTAGCTGGACCATTTCTCATCCCCCCCCCACCCCACCTTGGAGAAGCACAGAAGAACATCATGTTCCAGCACTCCATATTTGCTAAGTGTTTCAGACTTTGCTTCTTTGATTGAAATGATTATTGTATTTGCTGTGCCCAGGGCTTTTTTTTTGTAGCAGGAACTCCTTTGCATATTAGGCCACATAGCCCTGATGTAGCCAATGTTCCAAGAGCTTACAGGGCTCTTCTTACAGAGCCTACTGTAAGCTCGTGGAGGACTGGCTACATCAGGGGTGTGTGGCCTAATATGCAAGGAGTTCCTGCTACAAAAAAAGCCCTGGCTGTGCCAAAAATGAACTAGGATGACAACTGGAGGAAGTTCGCCCATTCAGCAACTCTCATTCCACAGTGCTAGGCTTGCTAAAACTCTGGGGTGGGAAATTCCTAGAGCGTTGGGGTGGAGATTGAGGAAGGGAAGAAGTTTACATTTCAAAGCAGCCATTTTGGTGTAGTGATTAAATGTGCGGATTCTTATCTGGGAGAACAGGGTTTGATTCCCCACTCCTCCACTTACAGCTGCTAGAATGGCCTTGAGTTAGTCATAGCTATCGCAGGAGTTGATGTTGAAAGGGCAGCTGCTGTGAGAGCCCTCTCAGCCCCACCCACCTCTCAGGGTGTCTGTTGTGGAGGGGAAAGAGATGGGAGATTGTAAACCACTCTGAGACCCTGATTCAGAGAGAAAGGCGGGGTATAAATCTGCATTCTTCTCAAATCTTTGTAGTCTGGATATCAGCTGTAATTCTGGGAGGTTTCCAGGCCCCACCTGGAGGCTGGCAATCTTACTTCACACTCACAGCCCAGTCCTTAGCAGAACGCAAGTTCAACCGCATCGTCCCCAAGGCAGGGTTCATAGAATGGTATCCTAAATGCTACTTCAAGCTACTTTATTGGGGAAAGGCATTAATGCCAATGGGCTAGGGCCAGTAATCTGTCAACAGAAGGTGATGAATATGGGGTTTTTTTGTGCCCCCCACCCTGGGTTGTGGGACCTGCATGGACTAACAGCTATGCAGGTCATGAAGGGGCAGTTCAGAAGGAGATGTGGATGCAATCATTTCCCTTCCTCTTCTGATGAAGACGGAGAAGGCCATTTCACCCCCTTCCTCCTCAATCCACCTTTCTTGAAAGATCTAGGTGATGTGCAAGCCATTCAAACAAGACACAAAGGAAGTTTCACAAAGGACAGACCCACAGAACTGAGGTCCGGGAAAATAAAATGAACAGCAATGTGGAGACTACAGTAGCATGACGAAATCCCAGTTCATATACTTATTGTGGTATTATTATTTATTTACATTTGTACCTGTGCCTTTCTCACCAGCGGGGACCCAGTGGCATGAGGGCGGGGGCTGAGGACAGGCATGGCATAACAGATGCCACCACAACATCAGGAGACCAGGTCCTATGAAGAAAGGCTGAAGGAGCCAGGCATGTTTAGCCTGGAGAGGAGGCGGCTGAGAGGTGATATGATCACCATCTTCAAGGACTTGAAAGGTTCTCATATAGAGGAGGGTGTGGAATTGTTTTCTGTGGCCCCGGAAGGTAGGACCAGAACCAATGGGTTGAAATTAAATCAAAAGGGTTTCCGGCTCAACATTAGGAAGAACTTCCGGACTGTTAGAGCGATTCCTCAGTGGAACAGGCTTCCTCGGGAGGTGGTGGGCTCTCCTTCCTTGGATGTTTTTAAACAGAGGCTAGATGGCCATCTGAAAGCAATGCAGATTCTGTGAATTTAGGGGGAGGTGTTTGTGAGTTTCCTACATTGTGCAGGAGGTTGGACTCGATGACCCTGGAGGTCCCTTCCAACTCTATGATTCTGTGATTACACAGGTAAGATCTGTGTAACCACCTTGTCTCTGCAGTTGGATCACTACTCCAGTTATAGAGGACATTTACTTTCCTTCTCCCCGTCAGGTAAATCTACTTCCCTTCTCATAGAGAATACTGGTCTGCCCAGTAACTACCAGCAGCCCTCACTTCTGATTGGGCCTGCATAAAGTGCCATCAAGTCACAGCTGACTTGTGGTGATCCCTCGTTGGGTTTTCAAGGCAAGAGACATTCAGAGGTGGCTTGCCATCGCCTGTCTCTGCATATCAACTCTGGTGTGCCTTGAAGGTCTCCCATCCAGGCCTTGGATTCAGCAGGAACTCACAGGAGCACAGCTCCTGAACCTTTCTGAGGGTTCCCCCTCTACCTGGTCCATTGAACAGTAGGTGCAGCTGCATAACAATCCCTGGATTAGGAGAGCGGGCAGCCAGCCAGCCGCCAGGGACTTTGCCACGCCCCCAGAAGCATGACAAAGCCCGTGCAACCCTTTCTCCACTTCTATGAGAGCCAGTTTGGTGTAGTGGTTAAGTGTGCGGACTCTTATCTGGGAGAACCGGGTTTGATTCCCCACTCCTCCACTTGCACCTGCTGGAATGGCCTTGGGTCAGCCATAGCTCTGGCAGAGGTTGTCCTTGAAAGGGCAGCTGCTGTGAGAGTCCTCTCAGCCCCACCCACCTCACAGGGTGTCTGTCGTGGGGGAGGGAGATAAAGGAGATTGTGAGCCGAGTGGAGGGCGGAATATAAATCCAATGTCGTCTTCTTCTTATGTGGCTTGCTGGCCTTTTGACTGGGGGGGCAGGCAGCCCAGGAGAACCCCAGGTGAGTGAAGCCTGCTTGGGCTGGCTGGATCTCTTGCCAGTCCAAGCAGGCCTCGCTCGCCCAGGGCTCTCCTTTCTTGCATTGGGTTGGTTTTGGTGTGTATGTGTGTGGCATATGCTAATGAGCTCCTCCACCTATTTTTCTACAAAATGACCCCTGCTCCCATCCAACCACTAACGAGAGCTGCTTAGCTTCAAAGAACTGGCAAGACTGAGCTATCATGGGCCAGTCAGATGAGGGCATGGTCTGGGCTTTGGGAGCTGTTTATAAACAGCTATGGACCATCTAGGACACCTACAGGGACACCGTTTCCAGTTTTCCAATCAGAGTGTTCAGCTTCAAATAAATCCTCGTTCTCGGAGGCAAGGTGGCGCTGTCATGTTGCAGCCAATTTAAATTACCCCATCAATTTAAGGTAAGCTTACCTCGGCAGAGAGGGTGGGGTATAAATCGAATTAAACATAAAGATAAACATGAGATGAACGTAAGGGGCTTACCGTTGCCTGTCTCTGGACCCATCCTAATACTAACCAGGCTATTAGTTGAGGCAACAATCTAATACTGCTCGGCCCCTCCTGCCCAAACTTCCTGCCAAACTGTTTTCCAGTTGTTGTGGGCAGGGAGTTAGTAAACCGGGAAGCCTTGGATCTGGCTGTATTGGATCACTAATAAATAGGGACTCATTTGCCTATTAGGCCACACCCCCTGATATCACCATTGTTTCACACTGGGCTTTTTTTTCTTAATTGCTTTGTGTTAGGAATTGATGGTTTTATAGTTTTAATGTAACTATTGTTATAAGTTTATGCTTAAACTTATGTTATAAGTTTATGCAGGAGTGGCCAAACTGTATCTCAAGAGTCACATGCAGCTCTTAAATCTCCCACCGCCCCCATTGGCCAGCTTGGAGAAAGCATTTCTCTCTTCAAATCACTTGTCCAAGCCAAGTCAGCCAACAGCTTGGAGAATGCATTTAAAGTTAAAGTTGCTTTCTTTCTACCTCCCCCTCCCCATCTATTAGCCTTCCTTCCTTGTAGCTCTCAAACATCTGATGTTTATTCTATGTGTCTCTTACATTAAGCAAGTTTGGCCACCCCTGCTGTAACAATATCAATCAAAGAAATAACCAGGGCTGACCCTGCCTAAAACTTGATGAGATTGGCCCAGGCACTTCTGACTGAGGTTACTTATTTTTTATTGATCCAAGCGGGCAGCCGTGTTGGTCTGAAGCAGTTGAACAAAGCAGGAGTCAAGTGCACCTTTAGAACCAACCAAGTTTTATTCAGAAGGTAAGCTTTCGTGTGTTCTCTAAGCACACTTCATCAGACGAGGGGATCAGGTAGAGCCAAGGAGATGGGTCATACTAAAGCAGAGAGGAAGAGTGGGAAACTGCCCCAGGTTTGCATGTATTCCAATCCATGCTTGTCCACAAAAATCTGCCATGGTTACAGGTCATGAACTTTCAAGTTCTCTAACTGTATAAAAGCAGTGCATCATTCATATTTTGACTGTCTTAGAAAACCAGTTAAATATTTAAGAAATCTATTGCGGCTCCTCAGAGGTTATATACAGATCATTAAGTTTTGATTCAATGTAGCTTTTTTTGTTCTAGTAACGCACTACTATGAACTTTTATTTTGGAAGCAGTTAAAACCATCAATGGAAAATTTTGATTTATCCTGGTTATTTCAACTGGCCCTCTTCCTTGGCAACTGTCTGGTGCAAAAACGAAGGAATGGTCAAGAGGAGCTATGATAAAAGTGATCAAGCCAAAATAATGAAGCTGTACCAAATCCAAAACACCACACAAGTGGCGGCCTTGCAAAGCACCTTTGGCAACAGCTGAACATCTTATACATATGAAGCTGCCTTATACTCAATCAGACCCTCGGTCCATCAAAGTCAGTAATGGTCTACTCAGACTGGCAGTGGCTCTGCAGGGTCTCAAGCCAAGGTTTAGGTTTTTGACCCTTTTTATGAAGATGCCGGGAAATTGAACCTGGGACCTTCTGCTTCCCAAGCAGATGCTCTACCACTGAGCCACCGTCCCTCCCTTTACATGCTGTAAAGACTGGCAGGCCCATTAGTATCACTAAAGCTAGACCTGCACGAGGGTGGGTACAGACAACTCCTGGCCAAGTGACTGTTAGCCAAGGTGCGCAGGTACCCATAATAAACTAGGCACTTAAGTCTAACCAAATGTAATAAATGACCTATGAGTCCCACACTTGGACAGCTAAGTTCCTTGCTTCAGCTTGCCCAGGACAAACAGGGTTTTATAAATGTATGCAGGGCTCTTTTTGTAGCAGGAACTCCTTTGCGTATTAGGCCACACTTCCCTGATGCAGCTAATCGTCCTGGAGCTTACAGTAGGCCCTGTACTAAGAGCCCTGTAAGTCAGGGGTGTCGAACTCATTTGTTGAGGGCCAGATCCGACATAAATGTAACTTTGTCGGGCCAGGCCATGTGCGTCATAAAATGTAACGCCAGGTAGCAGAGATATAAACTTTATAAAGGACACAGACAAACACAATTAAAGATTTTTTAAAACTTAAAATAAAACATGCTTAAAAAATTAGCACTCGTTGGTCTTAATGGTGCTTTCTTTGTTTCTCTCCCGTGTGATTCAGGAAACTGGGCAAAGGAAGCTCTGGCTTTTTCCTTCCTTCCCCAGGGGACCAGTGCGTGTGGGAGGGAGCCTCATCCAATAGAAGGAAGAGAGGCTTGGCTTAGTAGCCTGTGCAACAGAGAGCCTGGCAAAGCAAACTATCCCTCTCCCCCTTCCTCCCTAAGGGAGAAGCCTCAGCCAATGTAGAGACTTTGCTCTGTAGTCTGTGCTACTGAGCAAGCCTGGCATAGCAAGCTGTGATACAGAAAGAAGCGAGAGAAGAGGGAGAAGGAAACAGACAACAGCCAGTTACTCAGGGGCCTGATAGGAGCCCTCTGGGAGCCTGATTTGGCTCCCGGGTCACATGTTTGACACCCCTGCTAAGCTCTTGGAGAGTTGGCTACATCAGGAATGTGTGGCCTAATATGCAAAGGAGTTCCTGCTACCAAAAAAAGAGCCCTGAATGTATGGCAATATTATCCATATTGGCTATCGCCCTCCTAAGTGATAAGGAAACTTCTACCATATTTCTAGGTATATTATTTAACAGCAAACTTCATGGCAATATCTGCCCTATGCTACAAATTCTCTTCACTCTTTGCCTCCTAACATCAAGTATGTGTAATCACAACTCTTTAGAACACCTTCCCAGCCTTTAAAAGCATCTTCAAATTATGATATTACAGCAATTGCGAAAACACTGAACTCTACTCAGCTGCATTCCAAAACCCCTCTACTAAGCAAAGCAAAATATTAACTGCTTAAAGATTAACCTACCCCCAGGAGACTGAATCTAATCTGAAACAAATTCCAAGCCTTATAGTCAGCTGCACCAACTGCTTTTCTGCTAACCCACAGCTCACTGAAATGATCAAAAGCTATGGTATCTGAATTCAACACGCACAATGTAAGAAAACCAGCACACAATGGCTGCACAGCCTTTCAGGTATCTACAGACATTAAATGCTCTTTTCAAACAGCTGCAATATGAAACGACAATGGACTGACAGGTGCTTTCCAGGAGGCAAGTACACGAGTCCCCCCAACACACCCTTGGAGACCTTGTATGAAAGTGTTATAGATAAAAAGGTAAAGGTGCAAGCACCAGTCGTTTCCGACTCTGGGGTGACGTCGCATCACAATGTTTTCACAGCAGACTTTTTACAGGGTGGTTTGCTGTTGCCTTCCCCAGTCATCTACACTTCCCCCCACCCCCAGCAAACTGGGGACTCGTTTGACCAACCTTGGAAGGATGGAAAGCTGAGTCAACCTTGAGCTGGCTACCTGAGCCCAGCTTCCGCTGGGATCGAACTCAGGTTGTGAGCAGAGAGTTTGGACCGCAGTACTGCAGCTTTACCACTCTGCGCCACGGGCCACTTGTGTTATAGACACCCATGCTTTTTCTGTCCCATTGCCATCTATGGTCAAAAAGGATTCTCGTGCTTCTAAAACCTGCAATACCTGTTTTGACCACACACTGGGGGGGAGTTAAAAGGAATGAGAATATGGGCTACAACTACAAGTACCACCCATCAGTTCTGTTTAAAAAGCAAAGCAGTACCACTTTGCACAACAGTTCAGTTCAAGAGAACTCAGAAGCATCCAGTGGGCACCAAGTCCCCACATTCTCAGCAACATCCTTGAGTTCCATGTGAAGATAATGATTTAAACAGAACTTTTAACTCTATGGACCTCAAAGAATACCCCCCCGAGACGTTACTGTAGTCCCTTTCATAGGGCTTGTTAACCCACTTTGGCCTCTGAAAGCAAATAGGTTTTTAAAGGGTTTCACACAACCATAATAAAATGCAAAAAAAAAAAATCAGAGCAAAAGAATTCTTCAAAAACACAGATTAAGCTTCTTTAACTGCAGGAAGATTACTTGTATCCTTGGGGGGGGGGGGATCTGTTTGCCTTAGGAAACCAAAATGGATCGAAAAGGCCTAGGAAATGCACTTTATATGATGATATTGGATTTATATCCCGCCCTCCACTCCGAAGAGTCTCAGAGCGGCTCACAATCTCCTTTACCTTCCTCCCCCACAACAGACACCCTGTGAGGTAGGTGGGGCTGGAGAGGGCTCTCACAGCAGCTGCCCTTTCAAGGACAACCTCTGCCAGAGCTATGGCTGACCCAAGGCCATTCCAGCAGGTGCAAGTGGGGGAGTGGGGAATCAAACCCGGTTCTCCGAGATAAGAGTCCTCACACTTAACCACTACACCAAACTGGCTCTCCAGAGGTATCAGGTTACATCATGGGAGATGGTATCAGGTTACATTATATGGGAGAGGTATCAGGTTACATCAAAAATAAGAGTAAGGACATTTGCAAAGTCTGGGTTTGGATAATGCCTAATAGAGAAGGGAGGAGGGAAGTCTGAAAGTTTTCATAGAGATGATCACATTATAGCAATATTGTAACAAAAGGGGGAAAAACCTATATAAAAGTTACCACTGTTGATACAAGTCTTGGCTTGCTCTTCTATATTTTGAAACAATTTATTATCCATATTACTGACAAACAACACTACACACTAGATGCCAGATTTTAGCAACACTGGCAAAATTACAATAGGGTAGATGTTACAGCAACAGCAGTGGAAATGGAATGCCTAGATGACTATCCATTTCATTCACCTTCTTCAGGCTGCAATATACTAGGTAAAGCCTTGAATTCAGTAATGGGATGCCCAGTATTTCCTTCAAATTTATATTTAGACACTCTCTAGCTTTTACAATTGTTGTATAGACAGTTGGATTTGGAGCCTCAGAGATCAACAGAGTTCCATTAGGGGTTACCTTTTGTCAGATTCAAAAGGTCTCTGTGCTAAACTGTTGCTGTAACATCAACCCTCTATTGTAACAGTTGTTACTTTTATACAGTTTTTTTCCTTTTGTTACAATATCACTTTCCTGTCTAGCCATCTCTTTCTGTACACGTTATAGCAATGGCAGCTTCTTAACCAAAAATGTCACCTAGCTAAATATTTATTTGCCTTCTGGAAATGTGAACGCATACAGTACAATTATGTCGTAACTTCTGACGTTCTCTTGGAGTTCACGTTTCATTATGGCCAGCGAGACCTACTGCCTTGAGCTGCTGTGCGGCAGAACTTAACATCCGTGTAAATTACTAAAACACTTTCGAAAAAAGCGCACAAGAGGCCAATGAAATACTTTGTACCAAGCCTCCAAACAAGGGATGCCAGCTTCCAGAAAAATCTACCCTAAAACAAGCACTCCCCCTGAAAACAGCTGAAGCTACAAGTCCTGCCATCTGTAGAAAGGAAAGTTCGTCCACATCTGGGAGATCGAACGTCTCTGGGAAACAAGCCACAAAGACTGGGGATGAAGGAGACGGAAAACAGCATGCAAGAACCAGAGCCAAAAGTGTGTGCCGGGAAGCCTATTTCTAGCATTTCTACTTTAGCTGGCACTTGGGACTGAGGACAGAGACTCTGAACTTGAAGCATCCCAGAGCAGCAAATCAACCTCAGCCAGAACAGAGGAAGTGACCCGAGGCTTGGAACCAAACAGGAAGGAAAATTTAAAAATCTAAGCACCTCACCGGTTCTCCACTGCTGTATAGAAGTAATGGAGACTGCCAAGTCTCAGTAGAGATCCTGCCTTTTGGCTACCAATCCAATTCCACTGGTCAGGGACACCTCTAAGCAAGCCCCTCCCATCTGCTGAACTCCCCTGGACACCCCTGACTGGTGTTCCTTCTAAGCTGAGTTAGTGTGAGCTAGCTCACAGTTTTTTAGCCTCTGGCTCACATATTTTTGTCTTCGCTCACGAAAAATGGCCCCAGAGCAAACTAATTTATGCAGCAGCTCACAACTTTAATGCTTAAAGCTCACAAAGTAGAATTTCTGCTCACAAGACTCCACAGCTTAGAGGGAACATTGCCCCTGACCCTGGGTAAGATGTCTTTTGGACTAAACGGAGTAAACTCCAAGACTCCAATTGCAACATACAAAATTTGGAAAACTCTTTTCCAGAAGACAGCTTCGGAACGCAGCCATGTTGGTCTGAAGTAGAACAATTAGATTCCAGTTCATTAGCATCTTTGAGATCAAGGATCCCTTTGGTCTCTCAGATGCGACTGAACTAGAATCTATCTTTTTCTAGGAGCCCTCTATAATAAAGGGTGAGGGCAGCCATCCCGAAGACACAGGGAAGCTCTGCCACTGGATCTTAAATTTGTACCATTTTGCATTCTAAACCACTGCCTACCAGCCATATGTAGCTCTGCTCTCATTACCTGATTCCTTGTCTGAGCACATGAAAGCTTACGTTCTGAATAAAACTTTGTTGGTCTTAAAGGTGAAACTTGACTCCTACTTTGTTCTACAGGGAAACTCTATAACTTCCGCACACTGCCATTGACATAAAGTGACATCAAAACTGGGTGGGGGAGGGAGAGAGAGCAGAGCCCCTGGGCATCCTTTACTCTCTCCCTCCCTCCACCAGTGATGATCTCATGGACTCAAAGATCTAGCAAGACAAACTCTCTCTGTTCTGGCATGCTTCTAAGGTCCAAACCAAGGAGAACTATTTTTTGTTCTGCAGGCAACTGGGAGAGACAAGATCTCATCCCAGGGTAAAGAGCGGTGAGGAGACAGGTTCGACCTGCCTCTAGGCAAACTAGGAAATTGCCTAGGGTGCCAGCCTTCCGGGGGCACAAAATTGGGTGCCCCCGCAATGACGTTATCAGTTTGGGAAGGGGCAGAAGTTAGCCTTGCCTAGAGTGCCAGATGGTCTAGGGCCAGCCCTGGCTTCAGCATATTTCAGCAAGCTGTTCTCTGGTAAAGCGGCGTTTATCTCCCTCTGGCTTCTGGTCAACAGCAGGTGTGAAAACCAGAAAGAGCACCACGGCTTGCCATTTCAGGTCTGCTTTGGGATCAGGCTCAGCACTCCCTCTGAGACAAGTTAGCATGAGCTAGCTCACAGTTTTTTAGCCTCCGGCTCCCGCATTTTTGTCTTAGCTCAGGAAAAACAGCCCTGAGCAAAATGATTTATGCAGTCACTCACAACTTTAACGCCAGTAGCTCACCAAGCAGAACTTTTGCTCACCGAACCCCACAACTTAGAGGGAGCACTGGTCAGGCTCCCGGCTTCTCTGGCCCTGTAGCAGAAGCGCTCTCCTCTACGTCCTCTGGGCACAGAGAGGGATCACTGGGGCCAATTCCACACTAGACCTTTAATCCTGGTTCAGCCCTCTCCCCAAACTGACACTTGAGTGGTAGAATAGGAGAAGCCAACTCTATGAGTTTATGGGTGCTTTCACATCCAATAAACGATTCACTTTCAATCCAACCTCAATGCACAGTTCAACTGGATTTTACTGTGTGAAATGGCAAACTCCACTATCAAACGGTTGCTGAAGTGGGTTGAAACTGGATTATTCAGCATGTGTGAAAGCACCCTGTGATTCTAGTGTAGAAAATCAGTTTGGGGACAGGGTCAGACCAGGCTTAAAGGTCCAGCGCGGAACTAGCCTGGGCGTGGCCATAGGGATGGATTAGCCGCAAATTCCCTGCATCGTGGAGGGAAGGGGAGTTCAACTAGATGACCTTTGGGGGTACCCTTTTCAGCTCTCCCTTGCCTTCTTTCTTCCATATATCCCCTGTGCAGCCGGGCTTCCTCCGTGGGCGTTGGAGGGACTTTGGCTGGCACGTGGAGAAGCCTCGCTCCCCAGACAGTGCAGCGGCATGGGAAAGAGAAGACGACCCTGGATTTAAATCCTGCCCTCCACTCCAAATCTCAGAGTGGCTCACAATCTTCTTCATCGTCTTCACCCACAACAGACATCCTGTGAGGTGGGTGGGGCTGAGAGAGCTCTTGCAGCAGCTGCCCTTTCAAGGACAACTCCTACAAAAGAAGACTGTAGATGTATACCCCCCCCCCTTCTCTCTGGATCTGAGGAGCCCCGTGGAGCAGAGTGTTAAAGCTGCAGTACTGCAGTCCTAAGCTCTGCTTGCGACCTGAGTTCGATCCTTGGCAGTAGCTGGGTTTTCAGGTAGCTGGCTCCAGGTTGACTCAGCCTTCCATCCTTCCGAGGTCGGTAAAATGAGTCCCCAGCTTGCTGGGGGGGAAGTGTAGATGATTGGGGAAGGCAATGGCAAACTACCCTGTAAAAAGTCTGCCGTGAAAACGTTGTGAAAGCAACGTCACCCCAGAGTCAGAAGCGACTGGTGCTTGCACAGGGGACCTTTCCTTTCCTTCTCTCTGGAAGAAAGTCTCAGAACGGCTCACAATCTCCTTTATCTCCCCCCCTCCCCAACAGACACCCAGTGAGATGGGTGGTGCTGAGAGAACTCTTGCAGCAGCTACCCTTTCAAGAACAACTCCCACGAAAGAAGACGACTGCAGCTTTATACCCTGCCCTTCTTTCTGTATCAGAGTGGCTCACAATCTCCTTTATCTCCCTCCCCGACAACAGACGCCCTGTGAGGTGGGTGGGGCTGAGAGAGCTCCCACAGCAGCTGCCCTTTCGAGGACAACCTCTGCCCGAGCTCTGGCTGACCCAAGGCCATCCCAGCAGCCGCAAGTGGAGGAGTGGGGGCTCAAACCCGCTTCTCCCGGATCAGAGTCCGCGCACTGAACCCCTGCAGCCAGCTGGCTCCCTCCCCCCTCGGCGGGGGGCTCACCTTGCAGCATGGCCTCCAGCTTCTTCCTGTCCACGCGGAACCGCTCCTCTCCCCACTCGGGGCTGGCCGCGGAGGGGGCGCGGGCGGGGCCGGCCGAGGAGGAGCCGCCGCAGTCGTCGTCGGCCAAGGGCGAGTCGGCGCTGCGCTCGCTGGTGGAGCCCGGGTCGGAGAGCGAGTAGCCCGGGGGGGCGGCCATCCCGCGCCCCGCCGCTCCAGGCCGCCACTCCGCGCCAGAAGCCACGCAGGCGGCGGCCCCCTCGTCCTCGTCCTCCTCTTCCAGCGCCGCCGCCGCCGCCTCCTCGCCGTCCTCTCCGCAGCAGCAGCAGCAGCAGCCGTCCTCGCCGCCTTCGCCGCCTCCTCCTCGGGACGCTATCTGGCCCCACAGCCGCCCGCCGCCCGCTTCATCCCAGCCCGCCAGAGCGGCGGCTTCGGCGGTTCCTCCTCGGGCGCCCTCGTCCGCCTCCAGCTCGGACTCCCGGCTCCGCTTGCCGCCACCGCAGCTCGCCTTGCAAAGCGCCTGGCCCGGGCCGGCGGCGGCTCGGCTGCGCCCCCATCCCGCCCGCAGGCCGCACAGCACCCCCGCCTCCTCCATTGGGCGGCCCCGAGCACAGGCCGAGGGAGGGAGAGCTTCGCGCGAAGGGGCGGGCCGAAGGGGTTGGGGGGGGGGTCGAGAAAGAAGCGCTCCCCGGACGCCCGAAAGTCGCGCCTCTCGCTCTGCAGCCGCGGCTCTGAGAGAAACTCCGCAGGCCCCGCCCCCTCCATCCCGCCCCTCCCCCTCCCCTCCCCCCCTCCTGCTCCGCGGCCCCGACCCTGCTCTGACTCGCGCCGCCGGCTTGCCGCCAAAGCACAAACATCAGTTTCTGTGCGACGGTTTAGTCCCGGCCTAGGAGCCCCTTCAGACACCCACGAAAGTGTTCAGGGGCAGAGAGCGCCCAGTTCGAAGT
This sequence comes from Heteronotia binoei, assembly GCF_032191835.1. Taxonomy (NCBI): domain Eukaryota; kingdom Metazoa; phylum Chordata; class Lepidosauria; order Squamata; family Gekkonidae; genus Heteronotia; species Heteronotia binoei. The sequence continues at coordinate 20,026,683 of NC_083228.1, read as the reverse complement.
GGACACAGATCTGAATGCACCCACAACCCTACATCCGCCCACAAACCAACCTTCCCTCTAAGCTGTGAGGGGAAATTCTACTTTGTGAGCTGCTGCATCCACCAGTGTGCTCTGGGGTCATCCTTCCTGAGCTAAGACACAAATGCCTGAGTTGGAGGCTAAAAATCTGTGAGCCTGCTCACGCCAACTCAGCTTAGAGGGAACAGTGCCGCAAACAAAGCCTAGTAGATTCTCACACAGAAAAAAAAAAGCACAGCGTTCCCTCGGACAGATGCGAGGAGTCTTTGTGGCCCTTCCAAGAATCCCTCGAAGTTTTATTCTCGCCCTTAAAACATGAGGGGACGAGAGTCCCAACTCCTTCAGACGAAATATTTTCACACATATTGTGCGGCTCTAGAAGTCCCCATCAACCTGTCTGCTGGCTTGGATATAAGGCATTTCTCTCTTTAAATTTTTTCTTGAAGCCAAGCCAGCTGGTGGCTTGGAGGAAGCATTTAAAGTTAGAGTTGCTTCCTTTCCACCTCTCCCTTCCTTCCCCCATCTATTCCTTCCTTCCTTCCTTCCATGCACCTCTCAAACACCTGACATTCATGTCTTGTGGCTCTCAAACATCTGACATTTATTTTATGTGGGTCTTACATTAAGCAAGTTTGGCCACCCCTGGTTTAGTCAGAGGCTAGGAGCCCTTCAGACACCCACAAAAGTGTCCAAGGGGGAGAGAGTCCGAATTCCCTCGGTCAGGCACGGGAGTCTTGTTGTGGCCCTTCCAGGAATTTCTTGAGATTTTATTCTTGCCTCAACTTGAGGGAAAGAGAGTCCCAGCTCCTTCAGAAGAAAAGCAGCGGCTTTAGCTCAGCTGGGATTCTCTGTCCAGGAAGGGGTTAACAAGCAAGCTTTGGGAAACACTGAGGACAAACCTACCCGGAGTCACTCCAATCTAAACCCGTTAGTTTCAATAGGTTTAGGTTTGGAGTAACTCTACACAGGGTAGCGTTAAATTTGAATTTACATCCTTAGCTTTCACCTTGGGCATCCTGCATTTCAGAGCCCCTTGACGTGACTGATTAAATGTTTGGTTTTTCCTGGCTCCTACATGAAATGTCGTCCATCCGAAGGTGTGGCTGCTACTTCATGAATGCTTTCACATTGTTACTCATGTCCACCAAGGAATTACAGCCTGCTCCAATCATATCCAGTGTGTTCCCCATAAACTGAGTTAAGTGTGAGCTAGTTCACAGTTTTTTAGCCTCCGGCTCACACATTTTTGTCTTAGCTCAGGAGACGTGGCCCCTGAGCACACTAATTTGTGCAGTCGCTCAGAACTTTCATGCCAGTAGCTCACAAAGTAGAATTTTTTGCTCACAAGGCTCCACAGCTTGGAGGGAGTGAATTACAACCACTCTTGCTTCAGGAGTATCCGCTTCAAAGTGGACCCAGATCTGAACGCTTCTACGTGCGCCCACACACAAACTGAGCCTAGTAGATCCTCACACAGAAAAAGCACAGAATATATGAGTTTTATTTTTCTCTTGACGACAAGTCACATGGCAACCTCATAAGGTTTTCATGGCAAGAGACATTTAGAGGTGGTTCTCCAGCCTCCACATCACACCCCTGGTATTCCTTGGCAGTCTCCCACCCGTGTATTAACCAGGGCCAGCCCTACTTAGCTTCTGTTATCTGATGAGATTGGACTAGCCTGGATTATCCAGGTTATGGCTCGTGAATGCTTAGGCGTCAATTAAAAAAAAATTTAGTTTTGAGATACAGTTAGACTTGCTGCTAATTTTTATGAAGGCAGCCATTCCAGTTGCAAAGTGCTTTTTGTAGAAACGGGGGTTTTCTTTTGAGAGGAGTAGCCCAATTAGCCTGTGGCTCTTTAAGGAACCACTGACCTAGCCCTGAAAGGCTTCCTTGAGTGTCTGTGGGGCCCATCATCAATGGCATGACCATCAATGGACACGAATGGCTCAAAATACTTTGGTACCTGAAGCAGAAATGGTCGTTCCACTTCAGGTAAAAACACTTTTAAACTTATAGGGCAGAGGTGGCCAACGGTAGCGCTCCAGATGTTTTTTGCCTACAACTCCCATCAACCCCAGCCACCCCTGTTATTAGCAGAAACAATCACAGAAGTCTCAGCAATGTATGTAATTTGAGCTCAAGGAGAAAGAACTCCATTAATGTTTTGAGATGATGATGCATGCAGATAGATTTTCTCATAGAGTTCCATACCTGCCCATTGTGAGGGGAGGGAGACCTGATGTTCCAGGGAACCAGTGTGATGTCATGGTTAAAGAGTGTTGGATTAGTATGTACAAGACCCAGGTTCAAATCCTGACTTGTGCCATAGAACCTTGCTGGGTGACCTTGGACCAGTCACACTCTCTCAGCCTAACCTACCTCACAAGGCGGTTGCCAGGATAAAATGGAGGAGTGTTGGATGATGTAAGGTGCTCTGAGTTCCCACTGGGGAGTAAAGTGAGGTATAAATGAATTAAATAAACTAATTAAAAATCAGCTTATTGCTATGAGCACTAATAGCAAAACAATTAATGGTCTGTCAATAGAAATCAAACCTCTATTTGCAGAGGTTTCAGTTCTGTCCGTCATTGCCAGACGATAGGGGGAAACCACAAGGAATAGTGATCACCTTTTGCCATCTTGTTACCAGCAGGGCTCAAATCACCACTTGCCATGAAACTCAGGGGCTGAACTTGGACCAACTTTTCTCTCTCAGCCTAACCTACTTCATAGGGTTGTTGTGAGATTAAACTCAAGGGGTGGAGAACTAGCCACACTAATCTGAGTCACTGGGAGAAAAGGCAGGGTCAAAATACACTCAACCAATAAAACTCCATCAAAAGTGTCGTTTAGAGAGAGCAGGGGACAGCCCCATCCAGTGTTCTGGCAAACAGGTATCTAGCTCAGCAGTATCCGTATTTCCAGACACTGTTACCAACTGAGTAACTATAGTTATAAAGAAGTAAATGAATATACGTTCAACCCATGCATACTTAAGAATTAATAATGCAGAAACAGCCATCTTTTTACCGCACAAAACTGCTTGTTAGTAACATGTAACATTGCTATAATTATTAAGGCGGCATTAAAATAGTCACAAAAAAATGCTCTTAAAATTGTTGCACTCTTTGTTGCAAGTTAGTAGTGAGTCAGGTCAGAAAAAAATAAAGAGACCTGCCTACAAAGTCAATGGGCTGGGTGGGGGGGAGAGTTCCCCTGCCTGCTTCTTCTTTACGGTCACTTGACCCTGCCTCTGAACTTCTGCATTTATTCTATTTTATTCTATATTTATTTTATTCATTTATACCTTTCCATTTTCTCTATTGGGGACCTAAGGCGGCTTGCATCATTCTCCTCTCCCCCATTTATCCTCACATCAACCCTGTGAGGTAAGTTAGGCTGAGAGTGTGACTGACCCGAGGTCACCCAATGAGCTTCCATGGCAGTGGGGTATTTGAACCTGGATCTCCCAGATCCTAGTCCAACACTGTAAACCAGGGCTTTTTTTGCAGAAAAAGCCCAGCAAGAACTCATTTGCATATTAGGCCACACCCCCTGATGCCACCATTGTTCCACATAGGACTTTTTAAAAGAAAAGGCCCAGCAGGAACTATTTGCATACTAAGCAGGAAGGAATAGCTCTACCTATTGATGGGTGGCCAGTCCGACCGTACCCCGGAAACTCTAGACCTGGCTCTTCAAGCCATAGCATCTTGGCTCAGGCTGGGTTGGTTGAAGCTGAATCCGGCAAAGACGGAGGTTCTCTATCTGAGTTGGGGTGGTCCGGGAAGGGAGATCCCTTTACTGGCTCTTGAAGGGGTGTCATTAATACCGGCTCCTAAGGTCAAGAGCTTGGGAGTATTCCAGGAGTCCTCTCTTAAAATGGAGGCCCAGGTAGCAGCCGCTACCAGATCTGCCTTTTTCCATCTTCAGCGGGTACGGCAATTGACCCCCTTCCTGGAGCATGCCAATTTAGCAATGGTGATCCACGCTACGGTCATCTAGAGAATAGATCACTGTAATGCTCTCTGCATGGGGCTACCCTTGACTCTGACTCGGAAACTACAGCTAGTGCAGAATGCTGCGGCGTGACTGTTAATGGGGCTCCCTCGTTGGGAACATTTTCAGCCAGTGCTCAAAGAGCTCCACTGGCTACCTATTGTGTTCAAGTCCTTTTCAAGGTGTTGGTATTGACCTTTAAAGCCCTTTATGGTCGGGGGCCTGCCTATCTGCGGGACCGCCTTTCTCCACATGTTCCCCAGCGAGCACTGCGTTCAGGGACACAAAATCTACTGCCCATCCCTGGACCAAAGGAGGCTAGGTTATGCTCCACAAGGACCAAGGCCTTCTTGGTGGCAGCACTAGGAATATGGAATGCTCTCCCGGAGGCTATAAGGGCCCTGCGGGATCTTTCTACCTTCCGCAGGACCTGCAAGACAGAACTGTTCCAACAGGCATTTAACATCTGACCCAGGAGAAGACTGCCACCCCACATCTCTAAAGAGCTATGATTACCATCTGATCACCATCAGGAAAAGAACCCGCCTACATTAAAGTCAGCACCATAGAATGTTTTTTAGAATGTTTTAATTATAATTGTATTTTATTGGCTTTTAAATTGTTAATGTAAATATCTAAATTGACTGTTAGCCGCCCTGAGTCCGCTTGCAGAGAGGGCGGGATAGAAATTTAAGGTAAACAAATAAATAAAAAATAAATAAGCCACACCCCCTGACATCAAGCCAGCCGGAACTGCATTCCTGTGCGTTCCTGCTCGAAAAAAGCCCTGCCGTAAACACTACACCACACTGGCTCTCATGCAGCCTTTCTCAGCTTTCCTTTATATGTAGGGTTGCCAAGTCCAATTCAAGAAATATCTGGGGACTTTGGGGGTGGAGCCAGGAGACTTTGGAGTGAAGCCAGGAGACATTAGGGGTGGGGCCAAGATCAAGGCTGTGACAAGCATCATTGAACTCCAAAGGGGGTTCTGGCCATCACATTTAAAGGGACGGCACACCTTTTCAATGCCTTCCTTCCATAGGAAATCACGTAGGATAGGGGCACCTTCTTTTGGGGCTCATAGAATTGGACCCCCTGGTCCAATCTTTTTGAAACTTGGGGGGTATTTTGGGGAGAGGCACTGGATGCTATACTGAAAATTTGGTACCTCTATCCCAAAAAACAGCCCCCCCCCAGAGCCCGAGATATCCGCGGATCAATTCCCCATGATTTTCTATGGAGATAAATCTCTATAGGGAATAACAGAGTTCCCAGCAGACATTTCCCTCCCCTCCCCCCACTTTCTGACGACCCTGAAGCGGGGGGAGGGCCTCCAAACCGGGGGATCCCCTGCCCCCACCTGGGGATTGGCAACCCTATTTATATGGGAGCTTTACTCAGGAATACAACAGTTTTATTCTAACTAGTATAAGCTTCCATGTGCATGCACCCGTCTCCAGATAGAAGAAGTCTGCCTGCTTACAAAAGCTGATACCTGGAATAAAACTTTGTTGGTCTTAAAGGTGCCCCTGGACTCAAACTTTGCTCCGTTGTTTCGGGCCCACATGACTACTCACATGGATCTATTCGGAATGCAAAATTAGCCCTGAGATGTGGAAGCACTGATCTGCAAGCCCGTGGTGCAATGGTTAGTGTGTCAGATGAGGATCTGGGAGACGCGGGTTTGAATTCCCATTTGCCATGGAACAAGTTGAGCTAGACGCTCTCTCTCAGCCTCATCTACTTTGCAGACTTGTCGCAGTGAGGATAAAATGGAGGAGGTGAGAATGATGTTGGAAGCTACTTTGGGTCTCCATGGAGGAGAAAAACAGAGTATAAATATCTAAATACAATAGGGTTGTCAAGTCCAATTCAAGAAATATCTGAGGACTTTGGGGGTGGAGCCAAGAGACTTTGGGGGTGGAGCCAGGAGACATTGGGGGCAGAGCCAGGAACAAGGGTGTGACAAGCATAATTGAAATCCAAGGGAGTTCTGGCCATCACATTTAAAGGGACAGCACACTTTTTAAAATGTCTTCCTTCCATAGGAAATAATGAAGGATAGGGGCACCTTCTTTTGGGGCTCATAGAATTGGACCTCCTGGTCCAATTTTCTTGAAACTTGGAGAGTACTTTGGGGAGAGGCACTAGATACTATACTGAAAATTTGGTGCCTCTACCTAAAAAAACTGCTCCTCCAGAGCCCCTGAAACCTCCAGATCAATTCCCCATTATACCCTATGAGAATCGATCTCAACATAGGGAATAATAAAGTGCTCAGCAGACGTTTCCCTCACACACACACACACACACACACACTCCGCCCCGCTTCTGGTGACTCTGAAGCGAGGGCTTGGCCTCTCTACTCATGAGTTGCAGCCAACTTCTACCAAGTAACACAGACACCCCATCCCAAGAGGAAGCCTTTCCAATCGGAGACTGGAGCCTCCAGAGGTTGAAAGTCACATGATGGGTTTGGGGGCGCGGCTTCCCCTCGCCGGCCAGCTGACTGGGGGCGGGAAAGAGTCTGGGAAAGCAGAAGAACCCCTGCTGGGACCTGGGGATTGGCAAGTCTAAAATACAGATATAAATATATAAGTGAAATGACAAATTTGAACACGGAGCCCTGGATTATGTGACAGGGAAGGCTGCCAACTTTGGCTTCAGCAATTCCTGGAGGTTTGGGAGGTGGAACCTGCAGAGGACAGGGTTTTTAGATGGGAAGGACCTCAGTGTGGCATGGAGTCCACCCTCCAAGGCTGCCTTTTTCTCCAGAGGAACTGATTTCTGTGATCTGGAGATCAGTTGTAATTCTGGGCGATCGTGAGGGCTTTTTTGAGCAGGAGCACGCACAGGAACGCAGTTCTGGCTGGCTTGGCATCAGGGGGTGTGGCCTAATATGCAAAAGAACTCCTGCTGGGCTTTTTCCACAGAAAAGCTCTGCGTGAAACAATGGGTGTGGCCTAATATGCAAATGAGTCCCTGCTGGGCTTTTTTCTACCAAAAATAGCCCTGGAGATCACCATGCCATACCTGGAGGTTGGCAACTCTACAAGACACGGTGGGCAGTTCAAGTGAATGAAGCAGACGTGTTTGTTCTCGCCCCCCAGAGTGCCTATAGATCCAGATTTCCTTCACAGCATGTAAGTCAACCCACTCAACACTGAACAGCAGGGACTTGGAACCATACTGATTGCATCAGCCTCTTTATTAATAGCAGTATTCTCAGGGCTTTTTTTTTCAAAGCCGGAACTCCTTTGCATATTAGGCCACACACCCCTGATGTAGCCAATCCTCCTGGAGTTTACAGTAGGCCCTGTAAGCTCTTGGAGGATTGGCTACATCAGGGGTGTGTGGCCTAATATGCAAAGGAGTTCCTGCTACAAAAAAAGCTCTTTTTAATAGTGTTGGCCTGTTTTAAAGGTTGTGTTTTAATGACTTTATTTTGTTACCCTACCTGTAAGCCACCTCAATTTGGTCTAGAGAGGTGACACATAACATTTCTAAAACAGTCAGTCGCTCTCCCTTTTTAGATGTTTCCATGTAGAAAGCTGCTATCTTGTCACATACGGTACGATAATATTGGCCTTAGGATTGGAAGACTGTATGAAAAATGCTATGCAAAGTTTAAGTCTAACATACAGGCTACTGTACCCCAGCACTGTATCAGCAGTAATGCAAATAATGAAGTCTATTATGGGTTTTACTGGAAACGTCCCACGTGAATCCATACATTCTATCTATTTTCTTAGCAGTGGAAATAACTCCCTTAATGATGGGTTCTTATATTACTGTTGAAAATAAGGACTCAGCATCTTTTATGCAAGCCCTCTATACTAGTTGGCCAATTTTTATATTATTATTATTATTGCATTATATGGGTGCTATTATATATTTCTGTATTACTATATTATTTCAGCTATTATGTATATCGTATGTGGGAAGGAGGCATAAGAAGCTTAAGTGTGCCTCCACTACTGCTTCTTGCCTCTTCCTTTGCCCACCCAACTCTGGTGTTTGAAACCAGAAGAGAGGGGTCAAGGTCTAGGGTTGCCAATCTCTAGGCAGGACCTGGGGATCTCCAGGAATTACAGCTGATCTCCAGATTATAGAGATCAGTTCGCCTGGAGGAAGTTTAGGGGGCCATAGGGTGGTTTCACTTCCCCACTAAGCTCCCTCACTCCCCCAAATTCCACTCACCCCAAGCTCCATCCCCAAATCTCCAGAAATTTCTGAACATGGAGCTGTCAACCCTGTGATCTCATCCAGCCCCCTAAGTGATATAAATGGGTAGGAACAGGCAGGGAAAGGACTTTTGGAGTACACTGTGAACATTTATCCGGCCTCCAACGGGAGCCAGTTTGGTGTAGTGGTTAAGTGTGCGGACTCTTATCTGGGAGATCTGGCTTTGATTCCCCACTCCTCCACTTGCAGCTGCTGGAATGGCCTTGGGTCAGCCATAGCTCTGGCAGGAGTTGTCCTTGAAAGGGCAGCTGCTGTGAGACCCCTCACAGCCCCACCCGCCTCACAGGGTGTCTGTTGTGGGGGAGGAAGGCAAAGGAGATTGTGAGCTGCTCTTAGACTCTGAAATTCGGAGTGGAGGGCAGGATATAAATCCAATATCATCATCATCAACAACAACATCTTCTTCTGATATTATCAGGCAGTAGTTAAGGTTTTAAAGAGGCAGTCTTGAGTGAGAGCCATGTTCCTTCATTCTAAGTGTGGGTGGCTAGTCTACAGTTGCTCATGGACCTGCTCAGAAGTATTTCCTTTCTTATTATCCTATTACTGCATATCTGTTCCTTGAAGGAATGGAAATGGCTACACAGGTAGGAGGGGCAGTGCTAAAAGGGCGTGGTTAAAGGAGCCAAGAGGGGGCGACAAGACGAAGAAGAAGAATTGGTTTTTACACCTGCGTTTCTCTATCTTAAGGAGTTTCAAAGTGGCTTATACAATCATCTTCCCCACAACCAGTGCCGGATTAAACCCTGTGGAGGCCCCTAGGCAGTCAAAATCTTCGGGGGCCCCTCGCAAATTATCTCGGAGTACCTGCCTTGCTGCAGCCTGCAGGCACCTTCTCAAAAGCCCCTTTAACAAAGCTGTGGGGAGAAGTAGAGAGAGGCAAACTTGGAGACGATGCCAGCAACCACACCAGGCAAGTCGGGCAAAGAGCAGCTCAGTTGCTGGCTGTGCGTGCAGGCTGGGAAGGCTGCAAGCAGGGGGCAAATGGGGGGAAAGCTGGCCTGGGGATCCTAAAGGTGTGTGGGCCCATAGGCCAGTGCCTACTTTGCCTAATTGTTAATCCAGCCCTGCCCACAACAGGAACCTTGTGAGGCAGGTGGGGCTGAGAGAGTTCTGATAGAACTGTGACTGGTTCAAGGTCATCCAGCCAGCTTCATGTGGAGGAGTGGGGACTCAAACCTGGTTCTCCAGATTAGAGTCTGCCACTTAACCACTACACCACATGATGCCACACTGGCAACACTCTCTTGCTAGAGACATTTTCTGCTTGAATGAAGAGCCAGGTCCACTAGAATGTGGGAGACTCCAGGTTCTAAATGAGGTTTGAGTCCCTACTCTGCCATGGAAGCTAGCCGGGTGACCTTGGGCCAGTCACACACTCTCAGTTGAGATGACCTCAAAGGGTTGCTGTGAGAATAAACAGGAGGAGGGGAGAATGAAGTTGTAAGCTGCTTTGGATCGCCATTGCCAAGGAAGGTCAATGCATTGTCCTCCATCCTCTGTCCCTTTCTCTTAACTATTCAGAGATTATGGATGATCTCCCCCCAAGGTGCTTTTTCTTAGGGTCACCAGTCTCCAGGTGGAACCTGGAGATCTCCCACTTTTACAACTGACCTTCAGCTGGCAGAGATCAGCTCCCCTGGAGAAAATGGTAAATATCAACAGGTTCCAATGTAAGCGAATAATGTGAAAAAACACCAGAATAACAATAATACTTTTAACAATATAGTGTATATGCAACCTACATTTATCAAAATACATGCATAGCATTGGTAATTTATAAACCGCTCCTGATACTAAATTCACAAACGCTCATAATACAAACGCAGTTGGATAAAGAGTTCTTTTCACTCCCCCACACTGTCTGCTGCTTGAAGATGATAAGGTACAGCTCCTCAGAGGCTATTGCCTTCCTGCTGTTCTCCCTTATGTTCAGCAACTTGGGTGGAGTTCTCAGATCTCCAGCACAGCTTGCCTCTGAGAGAGTAAGGGACCACAGTCCGGGATTCCCCACAGTTTCAGGCCTTCGTCAGCTAGGCTTCCCAACCCTCCCGCCCTGGCAGGGGACCCCAGAATTTCCACCCTCTTCCCCAAAAAACGGAAGCAGGGGGAGGGGGAAACGGCGCCGGGGAGCATGGCGAGCCACCCCATCCTGGAGCGGGCGAGGCCGCCGTGCTGTGCCGCTGCTGCCCCCTCCCCGCTCACCGCAGCTGCTCCTCCGAGATGGGCCCAGGCTGAGCCCATCTCGGAGGAGCAGCCAAGAGGCAGCAGCAGCGCAGGCAAAACCAGGAGAGGGCAGAGGCAGGCCAGGAGCATGGCGAGCCGTGAATCCGGGCCCTTCTAGGACCCAGACTCGCGGCTTGCCATGCTCCTGGCCCGCCTCCACCCCCCCGTCCGATTCCACCCCAGAGGCGGAGCGGAGCCGGCGAGGCCGCTGCGCCGCTGCCGCTTCCCCCCCCCCCCGTCCCACCGCAGCTGCTCCTCCGAGATGGCCTCAGCCTGAGCCCATCTCGGAGGAGCAGCCACGGCGAGCGGAGAAGAGGCGGCAGCTGCACAGCGGTGTCGCCCACTCCGAGATGGAGCGGCTCGCCACGCTCCCCGGCGCCATTTCCCCCCCCCTCCCCCTAGCTCCACACCAGTGTCTCCTGGCTCCACCCCCAAAGTCTCCTGGCTCCACCCCCAAAGTCCCCAGATATTTCTGGGATTGGACTTGGCAACCCTATCGTCAGCCTTTATCTCTCAGTGTTTTTTCTCATGAGAACAGGGCCGTCCTTACCGCTAGGCAAATAGGTGATTGCCCAGGGCACCAGCCTTCTGGGGCACCAAACTGAGTGCCCCCTATGTGACTCAGTCATGTTATCAGTACGGGGGGAGGGGCACCAGAAGTTAGCCTTGCCTAGAGTGCCAGACAGTCTAGGCTTGGCCCTGCATGAGAACTCCCCAGCGCTATCCTGGGACAGCTAGTGGGGTCACAGCCTGGATGCCATTATAATGTCTTCTCCCCCTCCCTCCTCATGCCCCTTCGAATTCTAACGTAATAACAGGTTGCATTCACTGCAGAGTCCTTCTCCCATGCATTTCAGCAAAGGCATAAAATGGCAATTGCATGGTTTGGTTTAAGTTACACTCAAACAAAACAGAAAGCCACATTCTTAATGCTTAGAACAACACGACATGCGGAGAAAACTGGGTTGGGGGGGGGGGAGAACCAGGAGGAAATTGGCAATGCGAAAGGAGAATATTTGGCTGGTGTTGACTTTGGCACATTCCGCTCGGTGATTTTGCGTGTGCTTGGCTAGTAGTTTTTATCAAAGCCGAGTAATGAGAGCTTTCTCATTCAGTTCTATATTCCTTTATCTCCCTGCCCCCGCCACCTATTGAGCTTGGCTCCTCTGTGGTCTCACAACCCCAAACAAAATGAAGGACAAATTTCTTACCAGTCTCAGTGTGGGTAAATTATCGAGCCGCTGTTTGTTGCTATAGGGCATGGAATCAATTCCCCTCTTCCAAAGGGGAAATTTTATTAACACACGAGCTATAAATTATCCTGTCTTGACTTCCTCCTTCACGGGACCCATCTATAAGGGAGAAAAATTCCTTTCTTGAGACTTGGTCTCCCACAGAAGGCCTAATATTGAGGTTCCAGTCTGAGGTTACAAAGTGAGCCAAGCCAAGGCCTCCTGGTTCCTTTCGAGGAGAAGGGGAAGTTTGGGAAATGGGCAGAATCTCTACTTGCAGGAAGTTTTCTTTCTTGCAGTTTATTTCTTTATTAAATTGGACTTTTAGCCCACCCTGCCCTACAAGCAGGCTCAGGGCGCGTTACAACAATGAATGAATACATAATCCAACTTCTAAAACTTCAAAACCAAGCACAGACAAGAATAAAACATTGAGACATAACAAATAATAACAATTAACAATTAATGGTGTCATCTAGAGCTGCCAATCCCCAGGTGGGGGCAGGTGATCCCCCAGTTTGGAGGCCCTCCCCCCGCTTCAGGGTCATCAGAAAGCGGGCAGGTGGGAGGGAAATGCCTGCTGGACGCTCCATTATATCCTATGGAGAACAATTCCCATAGGGTATAATGAAGAATTGATCTGGGACTCTGAGGGGCTTTTTTTTTTGAGGCAGAGGCACCAAATTTTCAGCATAGCATCTGGTGCCTCTTCTCAAAACATCTGCCAAGTTTCAAAAAGATTGGACCAAAAGAAGGTGCTCCTATTCTTCATTATTTCCAAATGGAGGAAAAGCATTTAAAAGGTGAGTGGTCCCTTTAAAAGAGCCCCGTGGCGCAGAGTGGTAAAGCTGCAGTACTGCAGTTGAAGCCCTCTGCTCTCGACCTGAGTTTGATCCCAGCGGAAGCTGGTTCAGGTAGCCGGCTCCAGGTTGACTCAGCCTTCCACCCTTCCGAGGTCGGTCAAATGAGTACCCAGCTTGCTGGGGGGAAAGTGTAGATGACTGGGGAAGGCAATGGCAAACCACCCCACAAAAGGTCTGCTGTGAAAACGTTGTGAAAGCAACGTCACCCCAGAGTTGAAAACGACTGGTGCTTGCACAGGGGACTACCTTTACCTTTACCTTTTTAGTCCCTTTAAATGTGATGGCCAGAACTCCCTTTGGTGTCCAGTCGTGGTTGTCACACCCTTGTTCCTGGCTCCACCCCCAAAGTCCCCAGATATTTCTTGAGTCAGACCTGGCAACCCTACATTTCCAAGTTTCAGGCAAGTCTTTCCTACAACCATTTTTGAATTGAAGGTTGTTGTTTTTGTTAAGAGTCTGCCTAGTGTGGAAATCATTCCTGCCTGCTAGGATTGCCAGCTCCATGTTAGGAAATACCGGAAGGTTTGGGGGCAGAGCCATGATGGGGTTTGGGGAGAGGAGGGACTTCAATGCGGTATAATGTCTTATAGTCCACCTTCCAAAATTGCCATTTTCTCCAGGGGAACTGCTAACTTTGTACTGTTAAAAGGAATACCTCAGGGAAGAGATTCTTAGGCAGTGCAGCTGAGCCAATAAGGTCACACCATAAGCTGGGAGACCAGGTAGCATAGGACTAATCTTTATTTGCAAACAAAGGAAGGTGTGTTGGCCAAAATTCAGCCTCCAGACCTTCATGATACAGTGGTAACACATAATTTTATACCTGAGGTTGCCCCTCTTCTAAAACACCTCATTGTGACATCACTGAGCATGCTCGATTGAACTTTCTTTGTTTAAAACTTGAGCATGCAGATCAAGAAAACATATTTGTCAGCACTTTTCATTGGTGGTACTTTTGACCCCACCAATAATACAATAAATGGAAACCTGTGTTTTCAATTTCAAACCATGGTCCAAGGCTCCAGACACTTAATGAGGTATACAAACCGTAAATTTCAAATAACGAGAGTTCAAAAGACATACAGCTTACATAGCAAGTCTTACTATAGCTAATTAATGAAGAAGACACATGTTGAACCCTAGGTGATATCTTCCTTTCCACTTCTCTAATTATGTACCAACAGGTGTTCAGTCTAAAAGCCTCCTTGTAGACTAGAGTTGGCAAGCGGCTTCATAAGACAACTCTGTGTCTGTATAGGAAAATTTATTGTTTCAAGGCTGAATTTTGAAGCTTATTAAAAGTTGCCTGCCTTTTATTTAGGGAGTTCACGTTTCAAGTTCAGGCCTGTCCTTTTGCTTCCAGCACCTGGTCTGGCTCGTTAATCAATAATCAATATGAGACTAGCAACAATATTCTCGGGAGAGGGTCTCTGATCCTTACACTATTTTACATGCTTAAACACTACCCCACCAGCTATATGTAGCACTGCTCACTGTACCCCATTTCATCACCTGATGAAGTGTGCTTTTAGCACATGAAAGATCACGTTCTCAATAAAACTTTGTTGGTCTTAAAGATGCTCCTGGACTTCAACTTTGTTCCATTTGAGAGAAGCTGTAATTCCAGGATACCTCCAGCCACCACCTGGGGGTTAAATACAATGGAGAGAACCACAGAAAAGACAACAAATTACTAACAAGTAGACACTGGATACCACAGTCTATTTTTGTGTAACTTGTTGGCAACCATACTAGCTACCTAAAGTTTCACATTCAGGCAGCAACCTGGGTGTCCTATTAAATTCACTGGACTTATTTTTGAATAACTGTGCCCAGGGCTAGGCTACAAAATGGTTCGAAACAAAGAGGTATTTCTATTCACAACACATAAATATGAATTAGTCCACCACACTGATAAAATTGACTATTTCTAGCTTTCTGGCGCATAATTACTTCATCTGAGCTGGATTTTTCACAATAGTTGTCTATCTGACTGTGCTGACAGTGGTCTTCTATTTTCTCTGGCTTAGACATTGTCGTTTCTACCATATAATCTGCACCTCATTAAATGTAAGGCATACGGGTCTCTCCCCCACTTCCTGTGGGTGGGCACGCCCAGAGCAAAAAGAGACAGCTAGGAACACAAGTTCCTGCAACAGTATACGGGGCCATAGTCAGGTCTGCTCGATTTTGCTGTCGCGGTGAATCCCAAGCCAATTTTGCTGGGTTTCAAAGAAGACAGCAATAGACCAAAAATGAGGCTAATTTGTTATTAATTTAGATTTCTCCTCAAGGACAAGAATATAGCACATTTGTATTTTAAACAAAGCAAGACTTGGATCCCGCAGGACCTTTCTTGAGCAGAAACGCACAGGAACGCAGTTCTGGCTGGATTGGGATCGGGGGTGTGGCCTAATATTCTACTAGGGCTCTCCATGCGGGAGTACATACATCCTGGACTGTGGACGCTGCACTGGCTGCCGGTGGTATACCAGATTCGCTACAAGGTGCTGATTATTACTTTTAAAGCCCTATAAGGCCGAGGACCTGCCTACCTTAGGGACCGTCTCTCCCCACATGTTCCCAGAGGGTACTTAGAACAGGTACACAAATCTATTATTGTTCCCCAGCCCGAGGGAGGCAAGACTGGAAACAACTAGAGAAAGAGCCTTCTCCATCACTGCCCCCCACTGGTGGAACCACCTGCCTGAGGAGATCAGAGTCTTGCGGGACCTTGCCCAGTTCCGCAAGGCTTGCAAGGCAGTATTATTTCAACTAGCCTTTAACTGACCAACGACCACCACCACGATATCAGATCCAGTTGGATGCCTAAGAACACTAAATCATACGGAATTAGCACCAAATTATTTAAACTGCTTTAAATATGATCATTGCAATGAAGATCCTGTTTAATTCAGGGGGAGGTGTTTGTGAGTTTCCTGCATTGTGCAGGGGGTTGGACTAGATGACCCTGGAGGTCCCTTCCAACTCTATGATTCTATGAAATTGTTTATTTTAATGTTTACTTTAACTGTTTTTATTGTTATCGTATTGTGTTTGTGAGCCTCCCTAAGCCTGCTTTGGTGGGGAGGGTGGGATATAAATCAAATACATCAAATTAACTAACTAAATTTCCTGCTGGGCTTTTTCTACAAAAAAAAAGCCCTGCCTGTATGGATCCTGAAGGGCTCACAAAAAACAATTTTGACTCTGAAGGAAATGAGCCAGGTTCAATCCCCAGCATCTCCACTTGATCTCCAGGGGGTCCACAGTTGTCAGCCCTCCACTGACGATCCCGATTAAAAAAATTGTGGGTTGAGCCAGGGGAGGGGTTGTGTTGGTGACATCATCATCTGCATCGTTGCTTTCTCCTCTTTCCCCCTGCTCCTCTGCCCAGAGAACATAGGGGGCTGGAGTTTGGAGGCTGAAGCTCAGGGTGGGGCGGGGGTTGGAAGCTGCCCTCCATAGGCAGGTGACCATAGAGTTGCCAGGTCCAATTCAAGAAACATCTGGGGAATTTGGGGATACAGCCAGGAGACTTTGGGGGTGGCGCCAGGAGCAAGGGTGTGAACAAGCACAATTGAACTCCAAAGGGAGTTCTGGACACCACATTTAAAGGGACCACTCACCTATTAAATGCTTCCCTCCATAGGAAATAATGAGGGACAGGGGCACCTTCTTTGGGGACTCCTAGAATTGGACCCCCTGCTCCAATCTTTTTGAAATTTGGAGGGTGTTTTGAGGAGAGGCACCAGACGCTATGCCGCGAATGTGCTGCCTCTGCCTCAAAATACAGCCCCCCAGAGCTCCAGATATCTATGGATCAATTATCCATTATACACTATGGGAATCGGTCTCTATAAGGAATAATGAAGGGCTCAGCAGACCTTTCCCTCTCCCCCTCCCCTCTTTCTGGTGACCCTGAAGCAAGGAGAGGGTCTCCAAACTGGGGGATCCCCTGCCCCTACCTGGGGATTGGCAACCCTAGGTGACCAGTAGGTGTAAGATAGCAGTTGGTGATGTGTTTTACTTGAAACTTTGGAGAGCTGCTGCCAATCAGAGCAGACAATACAGCGAATAAAACACAGGCCCCGATAGACCAATAATCTGGCTTAATTTAAGCCAGATTCATGTGTTCAAAGCACCTCAGCTCCTGTATCTTCTGCCCAGACGTTTCTACCAAGCTCTCTTGGACTGGTGGTGCAAGATGCAGCAAGATACAGCCGACTTATGGTGATCCGTAGTGGGGTTTTCAAGGCAGGAGACGTTCAGAAGTTTGTTTGAAACATCCTGCCTCTGCATAGCAGCCCTGGACTTCCTTGGTGGTCTCCCAGCCGAATACTGAGTGGAGCTGATGACCCTGCTGAGCTTCTGAGATCAGGCTCACACGGGCCATCCACGTTGGGGGGGTCTTTGGGGCTAGCTCCTCACATTCTTTACCAATTCTGATATTCTAATGCTGCATTTAAAAATGTAATATTGAAAACACAGATAGTCCTGTCAAATCAAATAATCCCGCTAATTTAAAATGTATTTCTGCATCAAATGGATTGTATCAAAAGGCCAGACTATATGGTCTCAGTGGCATGAATTAGATTCTCCCAACCTCACAGCGTCCTTTGTGCAGAAAGACGGGTAACTAACATTCCCAACCATAGAATCATAGAGTTGGAAGGGACCTCCAGGGCCATCTAGTCCAACTCTCCTCACAATGCAGGAACTTCACAAATACCTCCCCCCGCCCCCCCACAGACATCCCCAGTGAGCCCTGTTCCATGCCCAGAAGATGGCAAAAAACCCCAGGATCCCTTGCCTAACTGGCTTGGAGAACAATTGCTAACTGGCACCAAAGTGTCAATCAGCATTTCCCTGAGGGCCAGTTTGGCTCAGGAATATGAGTGCATTTGCAGCTCTGCTCTCCATGATGCTCCATGTGCTGGTTGCAATTACTGTCAATGACCCAACTTGTGCCACAAGTAACATTAATTAGTTTGCCCCATTGGAATTGTTGTATTGGGGAACCAGACACTCACCAGCCCTTTTAGCAGCTGCTTCAGATTCCTTCAACCTGATCAATGGCATATGTCCTTTTGGTTCCTCAAAACAGCAAATAAAATCCCCACTTGGGACTGATGTATAAATGCTGTTAACTCAATGGTAGGGCCTTGCAAAAGCCTACACTTTCAAAATGACTCTGAAAAGAAACCCAGTAAGATCTGAGCTGGATCGTTATTACTAACCGCCTTCTCGTGTTGAGTCAAAATTGTCTCCAAATGAACCCCTCCTAAGAATCAGCCTCGCTCTTCCGAGGTCACATTAAAAAGCTATCACAGTCAGGGCTGGATTAACAATTAGGCCAAGCAGGCACTCGCCTATGGGCCCCCACGCCTTTAGGGACCCTGGGCCAGCTCCCCCATTTCCCCCCTGCTTGCAGCCCTCCCAGCCTGCATGCAGTCAGCAACTGAGCCGCTCTTTGCCTGGCACAGCTGCTGGCATCGTCTCCAAGTTTGCCTCTCTCTCTCCTTCTCCCCCACAGCTTTGTTAAAGGGGCTTTTGAGAAGGTGCCTGCAGGCTGCAGCGGGGGCCACAGGCAATGGGGCAGGCGCTCCAACTCTGAGATAATTTGCAAGGCCCCCCCCCCCAAGATTGTGACTGCCCAGGGGCCTCCACAGGGTTTAATCCGGCACTGATCACGGTCATTTCACTTGTTCCTGCTATCAAACAAAACCAGCAGTAATTGCATGAGGAAATGAACCGGCCTGTGTCGGGCATGAGCTATCAAGATGAGAGCAAGCTCACCGTGGTGGTTATAGTGTCGAACTAGGAGACCAAGGTGCAAATCTCTACTCTGCCCCAGAAGTTTCCCGGGTGATCTTGGGCTAAGGATGCCAGCCTCCAGGTGCGTCCCAGAGTTCCCCCAGAATTGCAGCTCATCGCCAGACTCTAGAAATCAGTTCACCTGGAGAACATGGATGCTTTGGAGAGTGACATCTACAGCATTGCCAGCCTCCAGGTGGTGGCGCTATTGCCCACGATTGCAACTGATCTCCAGGCAACAAAAATCAGTTCACCTGCTTTGGAAAATGGCTGCTTTGGAAGGTGGACTCATGGCATTATATCCCACTGAAGACCTTCACTTCCCCGAGCCCTGCTTTCCTCAGGTTCTACCCTCAAAATCCGCAGGTATTTCCCAATGCAGAACTGTCCACCCTACATTGTACCCCATGGAGGTCCCTGTCTTCCCCAGGCGCCACCCTCAAATCTCCAGGAGTTCCCCAACCTGGATTTGAAGAAGAAGATACTGGATTTATATCCTGCCCTTTGCTCTGAGTCTCAGAGCAGTCACAATCTCCTGTGGGGCTGAGAGAGCTCTTACAGCAGCTGCCCTTTCAAGGACAGCTCTGTGAGAGCTATGACTGACCCAAGGCCATTCCAGCAGCTGCAAGTGGAGAAGTGGGGAATCAAACCCCGTTCTCCCAGATAAGAGTCCGCGCACTTAACCACTATACCACATCTGGCAACCCTCTCCTCCCCCTATCTCCTGCCAATAGCCAGGGGGAACTTAGCACCCCTACCTTGGGCAAGTCACTCCTTTGCCTAATCTACCTCACAGAGTTGGCGTGAAGATAAAATGGAGGAGGGGGGAAGGGTGGTGTTTGCAGCTCCACTGAGGGAAAAAGTGGGGCATGAAACTCTAAATCTATTAATGCTGTTTACCATCCCTATATCACATCCCATCAAAGATGCAAGGAACCTCTTCTTATGTTTGTTTGGGATGGCAGAATAAAGGGAGGGGGGTCAACAAGCTCACAGAAAGCCACAAATTGTGTCATTTCATTTGGTGCAAGATGTAGGGCTTTTTAAAACAGGAACACAGGAAGGCAGTTCCGGCTGGCTTGGTGACAAGGGTGTATGGCTTCATATGCAAATGAGTTCATGTGTGAAACGATGGTGCCACCAGGGGGTGTGATCTAATATGCAAATAAGTTCCTGCTGGACCTTTTCTACAAAAAAGCCCCTTGCACAGTGTGTGTGTAAGAGGGATGGAGGAAGGGAAGAAAAAACACAAGCAATGTTATTACTGAGAAAATTTATATGCTGCCTTTTCTGCTTAAGGCAGGTAACAAAATAAAACAATACAATAAAATCATTCTTAAAAGCTGAAGAGTGATCAACAATAGCCATACAAGAAGTCCTAAAACAGGCCATTAGAGACAAGCCAGGATGTTTAAAAAAGCATAAAAAGCAGCTTAAGAAAGATTTTTTAAAAAGACCTCAAGCTAGAATCATACCATAAAAACAGTTTGAAAAGATGGAGCTCCTTAGTTCCTTCCTGGAGAATCCATTGGTTGGCTGCCTAGAAGAGAGTGAGGCAGGTGCCATGGCAGCTGAGACTCAAGGGGAAGGCATTCCAAAGATGAGTGGAGCCACTACTGAAAAAGTCCTGTCCCTAGTCACTCCTTGTCTCACCTATTGAGCTGGGGACACAGAGCAGGAATTGAGATAGAGTTGCCAACTCTGGGTTGTGAAAAACCTAGACATTCAGGGGTGGAACCAGGAAGGGTGGAGTTTTGGGAGGGGTGTGAACTCACTGGAGTTTAACACCCTATAGTCCACCCTCCAAAGCAGCCATTTTCTCCAACGGAACTGATCTGTGTAGATCAGTTGTAATTCCAGACGAGGTTGGAGACCCTAGTTTGAGAAGAGGTCCTCTCTTTCTCCTCTCCCATTTATTAGTGATACTGAGTTCTCTTTCTGACTTAGATGAACTAAGCCAGACACAAACCTGTCCTTCCCTTCCTTGTCTACCTCTGTGCTTCTCACAAGCTTTCCTGGTAGGGGAGGCAGGGCTGAGCCTCCTTTGTGTAGGCTCCTGCCTCCTTCCCTCCTTCCATGGCCTAGAATGCTGTAATAGGAAGGTCTTTTGTAGCATGAACTCCTCTGCATATTAAGCCACACCTCCCTGATGTAGCCAGTCCTCCTGGAGCTTACAGTAGACCCTGTATTAAGTAGGGCTGCCATGTCCCCAGGCTGGGCAGGTGTTCTCCCACCCAGGAGGTTCCCAACCTCCCCCAACGTTGCCAGCACAATGACATCATCCACGAGTGATGTCATAGTGCTGGTGATGTCACGCGCCAGCTGCTCTAGGATTTCCAGGAAAGCTCTATGGTTTTCCTGGACACTCTAGCATTTTTGGAGGGAAAACTCTATGGCACAATAGGTACCATAGAATTTTAACCTTCCAAAATGCTAGAGTTGGAGACCACGAGGGACTTGGCAACCCTAACTAAGACCACTGTAAGCTCTTGGAGGATTGACTACACCAGGAGGGTGTGGCCTACTATGCAAAGATGTTCCTGCTACAAAAAAAGCCCTGGCAATAGGATTGTCCCCTCCCCTGTGCAAACATAGTCTTGTGCAAACTTAGTCCTTCAGGATGGACTCAGGGCAGGCACACTGGAGAAGAACATTTGGGGCAGGGGACTTCCGAGGTTGGAAAATGCCGAGCTGAATTGCTTCTCAGAAGGGGAGCAAGCTGGGGCTTCTGTTTGGGGTAGTGGAGGGCAATTTAATGCCTACTGCCTACTTTTCTCAGTCAGAGATCAGTCCAAGATATGTACAGGAAACTCTGAGGAGATTTACCTTGGATAAAAGGGAGTCCCGGGGGGGGGCTCCTTTGAGGCTTTGAGGGGTCTCCAGAGACGAGTTGCATATTCATCATCTGCAGAAGTTTCCAGAGTCATTTATTTGACATGAGCTTGACAGGATCCTAACCTTCTTTGAGACTGCTAAACATCTAAAGCTATACAAGACCGGTGTTGGATCTGGATAACTGCAGAAAAAGATACTGATGACTATCTTCATTCCGGGACTAAACAAAATAAAACAAAATAAAATCAGAAGGTGGAAAATAGAGATTCAGAAAGCTTGGAAGAAGAAGGGGAGAAGGGGCAAAATTTGAATTTTGTAAATTTAAAGGACAGTGCTAAAAAGCGGAAAGGAATTTATTGTTTTGTCAACTTGTGGTTTTGGTGAAAAAGCCCCATCGTCACAGATTTGTAGCTCTCTCAGTCAACACAGGAAATACGTCAAACATCGTGAGATCTTTTACCAGTGAAAACGGGATTTGGTGGCAAGAAAAGCAGGAAGTGTTGGATGGAAAAGGGAAATCAATGAAGCAGCTAGCCTACTCTAGGACTATAATATCATAGGAAAACATCGGCGGCCATTGCTAGGAGGTCAAAATTTAAACAAAGTTTTTAAAGTGTTTGGGACATTAAAAATTGGTGAAGCTGACAGTGGTGACAATTATAAGGTAAATACTATTGGACATTATCGCTGATAATTATTTTAGAAACCTTTTGAAGGAAATTTTTTTTTAAGGGAAGCAGAAAGTCGCGACCGCCATTTTGGAAGAAATAAAAACTTTAAAAATTAATATCTGAGCCCAGGAGGCTCTGAGGACAGCGAAATTAGGCTTAGTGAAAAGAGCAAGCCTTATTCTATCAAACCTAGTTTTAATTTAATTTGGAGAGGTTAAAATTTTCGGTGTTTTTTTAAATGTCAGAGCATAAGTTAACCCGTGCAAGGACTGCCTCAATGGAGAATATGCAAGAGCAATTAGAAGCAATGGAAGCCAGGATGATGAAAGGGGTGAAAGACATGATAACTGCTTCTAAAAAAGAAATTAGAAAAGACATTGAAGAGCTAAGGAAAGATATAGAAGATCTAAGAAATGAGACTGCAGTAACATCAAAGAAAGTGCAAGAGGTGGGAAAGAGAGTGAAAGTACATGATTCTACCTTGCTAAAAATACAAGAAAAGGTGGCAATTCATGACTGCAAATTGATGGAAACCCAGATATGTCTGAGAGGAGTACCTGAGGATGAAGAGACTGATTTGAAAGGTTATATAATAAGAATAATTGCAGAATTTTTGGAGGAAGACCTTGAAGGAACTAGAAGCATGTATGACTATATGTATAGAGTGAACTCACTATATGCCAAGAAAAATAATCTACCAAGAGATGTGGTTATAAGATATATGACAAAAGAAATGGTGGGAAAAATCTTGAATAAAAATTTGGAAAAGACATTGATAGTGGGAGGCAGCAGAGTAAGAATTATGAAAGAATTGCCAAGACAAGTGATAAATGACAGAAAAGCATACAAAAAATTGACAGACGAACTATGTGACAATGAAATGAGGTATAGATGGATAATACCTGAAGGTCTGAGCTTTGAGCTGCAAGGAAAAAGGAATATAATGATAAGCACACAGGAACTGCGTAGGTTTTATGAAGAACATAAAGAATTTGCACAAATTATTATCTTGGAATGTAAATGGACTAAATTCACCACAAAAAAGAAAGGCAATGTTTCATTGGATTAAAAAGCAAAATTGTAATATAGTTTGTTTACAAGAAGTGCATATCAAACAAAAGAATTACAAATTTTTATGGAATAAACAATTGGGACTAGAATTTTATTCATTGGCTGAACAGAAGAAAAGGGGAGTGATTTTCTATATTAAACAAGAATTGGAGCCGAAATTAGTGTTTAAAGATAAAGATGGAAGATTTGTAGTGGTAGATATAATATTAAATGCAAAAAACCCATTGTTATTGGGACTGTATGCACCAAATGATGTGAAGGATGCTTTTAAAAAAGACATTATACAACAATTTGATGAACTGACATGACCAAGTTTTGATAATGGGCGACTTTGATGGAACAATTAAGAACACACTGGATAGGTCTGGGGGTAAAAAAAATAATAAAGAAGGAAAATTGCCAAAGTCTTTTTTTGAATTGGTCAAACAAGAAAATTTGGAGGATATATGGAGGAGATTTAATCCTGAAGTGCGGGATTATACCTTTTTTTCAGCAAGACATAAAACTTTTTCTAGAATTGACATGTTGTGGGGCACTAAAGACTTAATTCTTATAACAAAGAAAATAGAGATTTTACCTAAAATTGGGCCTGACCATAACCCAATAATGTGGATTACAAAATTGTCTAAGAAGTTGAGAAGATGGAGATTGAATGAAGATTTACTACAGAATAAAGAAATAGTGACATCTCTAGAAAATGAAACTAAAACTTTCTTCCAAATAAACGATAAAGAGGATATAGAATTTCAGACGGTCTGGGATGCTTATAAAGCTATAATGAGAGGAATATTGATTACATTGAATAACAAAGATAAGAGGGCAAAAGAAAAACAGATGTTGGACATTCAAAATGAAATAAAGAAAAAAGAAGGGGAACCGAGAAAAAGGCCAGGGAAAAAGCAAATTATAAGGGAGATTACAATATTACAAACACAAATGAGACATTTGTTAAATAAAGAACTGGAATGGAAT
Source organism: Heteronotia binoei (assembly GCF_032191835.1). Taxonomy (NCBI): domain Eukaryota; kingdom Metazoa; phylum Chordata; class Lepidosauria; order Squamata; family Gekkonidae; genus Heteronotia; species Heteronotia binoei. Next base: position 20,002,728 of record NC_083228.1, on the reverse strand, counting down.
CTGAAAAGATTGCAGCAGAAATCTTTCGAGGGAGCAAACAAACCCGGAAAATATTTGGCCTGGCAACTGAAGAAAAAGAGAGAAAGTAAAATTATTAATAAAATTGTGTGGATGGGTGGTAGATCAAGAAGGAATAAAAAGAGAATTCTTTAAGTATTATGCCAAGTTATTTAAAGGTGTTAAAATAAGGAAAGAAAAGATGGATGAGTACTTACAAAAGATAAAAATAGCACCCTTAGCAGAAAATATGCGAAAAGTCTTGAACCATCCAATTGAAAAAATAGAAATTGAAGCAGCAATTAATGCAATGGAAAATGGAAAAGCACCTGGGCCAGATGGATATACAGCTAAATGTTTTAAAACCCTCAAAGAGGAGTTAATCCCGAAACTTCAGAAATTGATGAATATGATAAGAACAAAAGGGAAAATACCAAATGCGTGGAAGCAAGCTGTTATTTCGTTGATTCCAAAGGAAGATAGAGATGTTATGAACATAAAAAATTATAGACCAATTTCATTATTAAATAATGACTATAAAATATATACAAGAATCTTGGCAAAACGGTTTAAACAATATTTGATAAATTTCATAAAGGAAGATCAAGCGGGGTTTCTTCCCAAAAGGCAAATAAGAGACAATATCAGAACTGTTGTAAATATTGTAGAATATTATGAAAGACATCCATAAAAGAAGTAGCATTATTCTTTGCAGACACAGAGAAAGCATTTGACAATTTAAATTGGGATTTTATGTTTGCAGTAATGGAGAAAATGGAGCTGGGAGAAAGCTTTATAAGAATGATAAAAGTAATATATATTGAACAATGTGCAAGGCTATGTATAAATGCTGATCTTACAGAAGACATGATAATTAGTAAAGGTACAAGACAAGGTTGTCCACTTTCCCCGCTGTTGTTTATAATGACTCTTGAAATATTACTGATGCAAATTCAAGAAGATAAAGAAATAGAAGGATTAAAAGTAAAAGGATTTACTTACAAATACAGAGCATTTGCAGATGATATAATGTTTATAAATGAAAACCCCATACAAGTCACACCTTTGTTGTTAGTCAAAATACAAGAATATGGGGAGTTGGCGGGACTTTGTATTAATAAAGAAAAATCAAAACTGCTATGTAAAAATATGCAAATAAATAAGCAACAAGAATTGCAGAGACTGACTAACGGGCTGTGAAGTTACCTCCAAGGTAAAATATTTCGGTGTGGAGATAACAATGAAGAATATTGATTTGTTCAAAAATAATTATGAGAAGCTATGGCGTAAAATGGATGAAGATATGTTAAAGTGGAATAAACTTAATTTGTCACTGTTGGGTAGAATAGCCACAATTAAAATGAAAATTCTACCAAGAATAATGTATTTGTTTCAAACTATTCCAATTGTGAAGGACAGTAAACAATTTAATAGATGGCAAAGAAAAATTTCAGCATTTGTGTGGGCGGGGAAGAAACCAAGAATTAAAATGAAAATTTTAACAGATGCAAAAGAGAGAGGCGGATTTCAATTACCAGACTTAAAATTATATCATGAAGCAGTTTGCTTAGTATGGATAAAAGAATGGATAATGTTGTTAAATAAAAAACTCTTAGCGTTGGAAGGTCATGGAAATAAATTTGGCTGGCACGCTTATATGTATTATGGAAAAAATAAGATAGACGGCTTTTTCTCTCACCATTATATAAGAAACAGCTTGCTAAATACATGGATGAAATATAAGAAATATGGAGATGAGAGAAAACTGTTATGGATAGTGCCAGCCGAAGTGATAAATATAACAGCTGAGATGGGTGAAGAAAAGTGGTTGTCATATAATCAACTATTAAAAATACAAAGTGGCAAAACAGAATTGAAAACTGCTGAAGAGCTGAATAATAAATATGATTGGTTTCAAATGCAACAAATAAAGAGCTTGGTGGAGAATGACATTAAAACTGAAGGAATAAGAAAAGATCAAACAGAAATGGAAAAAGTTCTGCTTGGAGACAACGAAAAATTAATTTCAAAATTATATAAATTACTTTTTAAATGGTCTACGGAAGATGAAGTAGTGAAATCTCAAATGATTAAGTGGGCAATTAATGTAAATAAAGAAATACAGATGAAAACTTGGGAATATTTGTGGAAGAACTCTATGAAGCTTTCAACATGTCATAGTATTAAAGAGAACTGTTTTAAAATGATGTATAAATGCTATATGACTCCTAAGAAATTGGCAAAGATGAATAATAAGATGCCAGACAGATGTTGGAAATGTAAAAAACATGAAGGTTCTTTCTACCATATGTGGTGGACTTGTGAAAGAGCAAAAAAGTATTGGCAGATGATTCAACAAGAAATTTCTAGGATCTTGGGATATGAATTTAAGAAAGTTGCAGAGACTTTTCTGTTGGGATTACAAATGGAAAAATTTCCAAAAGAAGATAGAACTATAATTTGGTACTTGCTTCCAGCTGCTAGGACATTATTTGCGCAGTTGTGGAAGCAAGAAAAAATACCAGAGAAATGGGATTGGATTGTAAAAGTTATGACATGGAGTGAAATGGACAAATTAACAAGAATTTTAAGAGACTATGATTTAGAAGTTTTTAAGATGGAGTGGAAAAAGTTTAGAAGATCTGTAGAAAAAGAGTGGAAAATGAAAGGACATTGGGCAATTTTTGATAATGATTAAGTTTTAGAAAAAAGAAGAATATTAAATTTTGTTTTTATTAGTTAAGGGTACCTTTAATGGGTATTTACTTTAAGTAATGGGATTTACTTTAAGTAAATAACACCGGCGAGGGTCAAGTAACGGGGGGAGGGGTGTGTAGAAAGTAATATATGGGACAGATAAAAGAAGTTATTAATGATGCAAGAAATATAATTTGTTACCATATGTTACCAAATAAATTGTTTTAACTGAGAAAAAGAAACTGCGGGTTGGGGGAAGGAGGAAATTTGTAATGTATTGGTTAACATCTTAAAGTATATGGTTAAATATATTTCAATATGTTGGAAAAAAAAATAAAATTTGTTTTACATAGAACATTTGGGGCAGGGTGGGCTGCTATTGTAGAATTAAGCTCCAGAAGGAAGGGGAGGAGGGGGGGGGGTTTCTATGGAGATATATTGCCCCCAAGGGGTGGGGATCTCCCTGCCTCCCAGAATGGCAACCCTATCAAACTTGGAACATACCATAAAAAAGCTGAAATCCTCTTAGTTAAAAGTCTGGATGAGGAGAAATGTTTTGGTCTGGTACCTACAGGAAAGTAAGGTAAGCAAAACCTAGCTTCAAAGGAAGACCGTTCCAAAGGTGATACACCACCACCAAGAGGGCCCTGCTTCTGGTTATCACCTGCTATGCTTTTTCAGGTAGAGGCACTGAGAAAAGGACTTCAAAAGAGGTTCTGTTTCTCGGAACTGCCTAGCAAGAAGTAGGGAAATGCATACTGGTTTAAAGATGTTCTCTTACTCTCCCTTTCTTGTTTTTGTGTTTGCAAATTAACTGAAACTATACAACCCCCCCCCCCCCCCACACACACAAAAGATTTCCAGCACACTGCCCCCACACAGAAGTTGATCCTGGGAAAGGGTTCAGAGCATCTTACGGCTTGGGGAGTCAGGGAGTGCAAAACACTATCCCAGTCTCGATTCCTAGCATTCTGCAGACTCTAGATATATTGAGGTGATGAAAGAAAAAAATAGTTTAAATGATTCTCATATCATTGAATTCCTATGATGTCATTTAAAAAACCCACAACAACTAAATAAGTAACTTTACTTGGTTAACCCCTGGGAAAGGTCTTCTAATCATTAACTGAAACAGCAAGAGAGTGTTCTGTTGCTTCTGCTCAAAGAAAAAAGGAACAATTAGGTTGAGTTGATTTATTTTCATTTTTAACAAACAAAGGATTTGTATAATCCCTCCTGTGCTGTTTCCACAGATCAGGCTTGAACACAGACCCACCAACATAGCCAGCCATGCGTATGTCTACCTAGAGCTAGTTGTCGTTGTTAAGAGTAGCGGATCCTAATCTGGAGAAAAGGGTCTGATTCCCCATCTTCCTCATGATGCCAGCTGGGTGACCTTGAGTCAGTCACAATCCTCTCTGAGCTCTCTCAGCCCCACCTACCTCACAGGGTGTCTGTTGCAGGAAGAGGTATGGATGGTTATTGTAAGCCCCTCCTAGACTGCTTTAGGTAGTTAAGAATGAAATATAAAACTTCTTCTTCTTCAGTTTGGTTTAGTGGTTAAGTGTGCAGACCCTTATCTGGGAGAACCGGGTTTGATTCCCCACTCCTCCACTTGCAGCTGCTAGCATGGCCTTGGGTCAGCCATAGCTCTGGCAGAGGTTGTCCTTGAAAGAGCAGCTGCTGTGAGAGCTCTCTCAGCCCCACCCACCTCACAGGGTGTATGTTGTGGGGGAAGAAGATAAAGAAGATTGTAAGCCACTCTAAGATTTACAGTGGAGGGTGGGATATAAATCCAATATCATCTCATTATCTTCTTCTTCTTCCATTTTGAACTGGCCCGATTTGAGATGCCTCCTGTGAGTCTGAAGTTGCCGGTCTGGACTCAGCCTTTGGTTGCTGTTTCTCTCTCCCCCCCCCCCCGCCCTCCCCCTCAATTTAGAATTTTTATTATTTTTCAGCAGGGGTCATTTTGTATAAAAATAGATGGCAGAGCTCATTAGCATAACTCATTAGCATATGCCATCCCCCCTCCAGCCAATAAATAAATAAATAAAAGCAACCCGATGCAGCCAGCCCAAGCAGGCCTCGCTCTCCTGGGGGTCTCCTGGGCCACCCCTCTCCCCAGTCAAAAGGCCAGCAAGCCACCCACTGCCCAAAATCACATCAGGAGGGGAGAAAGGGTGGCACAGGCTTCTCCATGGGCTAATGAGGGCCCCTGGGGGTGTGGCAAAGCTCCTGGCTGCCCGCTCTCCTCATCCAGGGATCATTATGCAGCTGCACCTGCTATTCAGTGGACAAGGTAGGTGGGGAGGAAGAGGGGGAACCCTCAGAAAGGCTCAGGAGCTGTGCTCCTGTGAGCTCCTGCTGAATTCAAGGCCTGTTTTTCAGAATTTCAAAGAAACAAACAAACAATGCAAATACACAGTGTTCATAAGACAAAGTAAAAGAGAAAATACAGGGTATCTAGAGTAGTCTAAAAGGAAATAATTTTTCAACATACTACATCGGCAGCATAGTTCCCTTTAAGATGTGGCATCTTGTGAGCAAAAATTCTACTTTGTGAGCTCCTGGCATTACAGTGGTGAGCTCCTGCATAAACTAGTGTGCTCTGGGGCCATCCTTCCCGAGCTATGACAAAAATGTGTGAGCTGGAGGCTAAAAAACTGTGAGCTAACTCACATTAACTCAGCTTAGAGGGAACACTGATTGGCAGGTAAGTAATCATTTCGTAACAGAATAAATTGGTCTTACCACTTTTCTATCATATAATGCAGGAGAGCAGTTAGAAGTAGTAAACGCCAATTCACTTAAAATGAAATAATCACACAGTTTATTTACCCATTGATCAATGGAAGGTATTTTCAGATTGTTCCATTTTAACACTGACAAAGTTTTTGCTGTAGACGTACGTATGAGAGCAATTTCTTTTTTCGGTTCCTCATTACATTTCATGTTCCAGAAATCTAGTAGTGTAGCTTGCGGTGTTAGAGGGATGGTAGCAGATAAAATTTCCTAGCTTTTGTTAGTCATGCAGAAGTTTCGGGGTTCAATTCCCAGCATCTCCAGGTAAACAGACAGTAGGTGATGTGCAGGGTTGAAATTCTAGCAGGAGCTCCTTTGCATATTAGGCCACACCCCCTGATGTAGCCAATCCTCCAAGAGCTTACAAGGCTCTTTCTTGTAAGCTCTTGGAGGATTGGCTACATCAGGGAGTGTGGCCTAATATAATAAATAATAAACTTTTTATTTATATCCCGCCCTCCCCGCCTAGGCAGGCTCAGGGCGGCTAACAAGACATGTCATATGCAAAGGAGCTCCTGCTAGAATTCCAACCCTGGTGATATGTAAGATCTCCATCTGAGACCCTCGAGAGCTGCTGCCAGTTTGGGTAGACATTCAAGACCGACCTTGAAGGACCAAGGATCTGAGTCACTATGAAGCAGCTTCACAGGTACACTGTCTAGACAGGTATTGTAGTCAGTATGCAGTCAGTTAGCAATAGCGGAGTCTTTGCTTAACTTCTGTTGCAACTAAATAAATAAGATGCAATAAGTAACCCTCAAGAATTCCTTGCTTCTGGTTGCCCTGACCTCCGTTACATTTGTAATTAAGAGGAATTCTAATAAGCTGCATTCCTTCTCCAGTAAGCAAACGGATGTGCTCATGCAATTCCTGAGCTATGAGAACATGTTTCCCTTGGTTTACAGGTAGGTTAATATTGGAAATTCCAGCAGAGGTTGCACGATATCACTGTTTGTCATGATAAGGAGCAATACTGTTGCCCCTCTCCTGTTTTCTTTTTTTTGGGGGGGGGGGGAATACATCATCATGACTGCTGTTGAGCTGTTGATATTCCATAGGAATTGCAAATCTGCATATTAAACATAACTTCTTGCATTCCTTCCGTTGTTATATGTATCCTTCAGTTGTTATACAACTGAAAATAGTGCATTTCTTTTTAAAGCAGAAATTGCTAATCTGTGTCAGGTCACAAATTCAGATTTTTTTTTTTTTAAATAGCCTCTACTGAAATAAAGCGAGTTCAGGCAGCTTTGAATCAACCAAGAACTATTGCAGGAAGAAACAGGCACAGAGGAACACAGACAAAACTGCAACTATATGCAATCTGGCCATGATTAACCACATCCCCCAGCAGGCAACAGTTACTCCTATCGGCTCATTCCAGAATCCTTCATTTGCATCTCTTTGTTACAAGTTGTTACCTGCCTAGCATCCTGATTGGCCAGTTCTTCCAGGCTTCAGGATCCTGGTTTGCAAGGAGTGCCTGTCTCAAGCTTAGGCAACAACAATCCAGTGAAACACAATACATAACACATACAGTATACATATTTAACTTGGGCGGCTCATCAAACACTACTGTCTGCTTTCTGCTCTCTCCCTCTCTCTTTAAAAGGTGGAGGGAGGGAAGAATCTTTGTCCCAGGGTCTGCCTGTGGCAGCTCTTGGCAACTCTGGCATCAGTAACGTAAAATAAAATGATGCGCAAACTGAAATCTGTGGCAAGCTTCACCTTCCCCCATTCTGAAGTGAATTTTAAACATCCCCTAAATTATATGGTAATGCAGGTGGAGTGAAAGAAGAAGAAACTGGATTTGCATCCCACCCTATACTCTGAATCTCAGAGCAGTCATAATCTCCTTTACTCCCCCCCCCCCCACAACAGACATCCTGTGAGGTAGGTGGGGCTGAGAGAGCGCTTACAGCAGCTGCCCTTTCAAGGACAGCTCTGGGAGAGCTATGGCTGACCCAAGGCCATTCCAGCAGCTGCAAGTGGAGGAGTAGGGAATCAAACCCAGTTCTCCCACATAAGAGTCCACACACTTAACCACTACACCAGGCAGGGCAGATGCAACTGGAATAACAACAACATGATGGCCTGGTGGGTGTCCACTTATTCCTTACCCACACGACACTTCCCGTCATTCTTTGGTTTTGCTTGGAAATCTGTCCCTTCTGAGTTTCTGTAGTATAGGCTGCAGGACTAGACAGGCCAAGGGGGTCAGGGAGAAGGAGGGAAAGGCAGCAAAAGAGGGAAGAAGGAGAAAGGCAGGGGCCAGAGAAAGCTCTTGTGTTTCAAATCCTGCCTAGTGTGCCATTTCTTGTCAGGAGCAAGTTACTGAAGCAGGCTTCCAAAACAAACCACAGCGCTCTATGCATGCTAGTCTGTGAATCCAATTGCTAGGGTCGCCAGTCTCCAGGTGGCTCCTGGAGAGCTCCCACTATTACGTTCGATCTCCACGGGGTCTTTCTTGTGCAGGAATGTGCAGGAACACCATTCCAGCTGACTTGGCACCAGGGGGTGTGTGGCCTATTATGCAAATGAGTTCTTCCTGGGTTTTTAAATTTAATTTAATTTGGATTTATATCCCCCCCATCCTGCAAGCAGACTCAGGGCGGCTTACAACAGTAAAACCAAACAGAGTTAAAATAATATCATACAAAAAAGCCCAGTGTAAAACAATGGTGTTGGGGTGTGTGGCCTAATATGCAAATGAGTTCCTACTGGGCCTTTTCTACAAAAAAAGCCCTGGATCGCTGGATGACCAAGATCAGCTGCCGGAAGAGGTGCGGGCCCTACGGGATCTCAATCAGTTCCGTAGGGCCTGCAAAACCGCCCTCTTCCAATTAGCCTTTTAAGATGGAACCAGAACTAATATTATGCTATCTTGGATAAACAGAGATTGTAGCACTATTGTATTGTTTTTAGCTTAATTTTAATAGCTTAATTTTAATATTAATTTATATATTGTATCTATGCCATTGTTTATTGATTTTATTATCTGTTTATTGTTATACCATGATATTATATCATGCTTTGTAAGCGACCCTGAGCCTGCCTTGGCGGGGAGGGCGGGGTATAAATAAAAACTTATTATTATTATTATCAGCTCCTCTGGAGAAAATGGCTACTTTGGAGGGCGGACTCTAGGGAATTGTACTGTGATGTGGTTGCTCTCCTCCCAATGCTAGAGAGTCCACCTCTCCAAGGCAGCCATTTTCTCCAGGGGAACTGCTCTAAACTGCCTGCAGAGCAGTTGTGATTTTGGGAGCTGTCCAGGCCCCACCTGGAGGTTGGCAACCCTAAGACAGCAGGTTTGGGATAGTTACTGTTCATTGGAAAGTATCTGTTCTTTTAGCCACTGACTCAGTGGGCAGCCTCAGGAGAACAAAAAACACTGACAGAGCCTTAAAAGTGATAAGAATGGTTGAAATATTGTACATTAAGAACTCTGAATATTCTTAAGGGTACTCATAATGTTCAAGTTGTTGGTTTAGGCCCTTTCAAGAGCTGAAAGCTTCTTCAGTGCATTGATATTATATCCTCTTTAAAGAAAAATGTTTTTTTAAGAAGAGGAGGAGGAGGAGATTTTTGCTAATCCAAGCAAGTTTAATCTTGGTGCTTGGGAGGGGGCACAGTGGGAGGGCTTCTAGCCCCACTGGTGGACCTCCTGATGGCACTTGGGTTTTTTGGCCATTGTGTGACACAGAGTGTTGGACTGGATGGGCTATTGGCCTGATCCAACATAGCTTCTCTTATGTTCTTAAAGGAGTCTCAGAGCAGCTTACAGATCTCCTTTCCCTTCCCTTCCCTTCCCCACAACAGACACCCTGTGAGGTAGGCGGGATTGAGAGAGCTCTTTTCAAGAAGCTGCTCTTGAGAGAACAACTCTGAAAGAACTTGTGACAGACTCAAAGTTACATCAGCAAGTGCATGTGGAGGAGTGTGGAATCAAAGTCGGGTCTCCCAGATGAGAGTCCGCATACTTAACCACTGCACCAAACACACCTGCCCTTTCCCCAGCTCCACTGTGGCAGGGATGCATACATATGCAATTTCATTTTTACATCCAATGATCTTCCATTTTACCCTTTGCAGAACTCCTAATCCGGAAGCATTCCACCCTCCTCCATCCCGCACCTCTGGGTTCTTCTGACAAACGGGATTTGTCAGAAGAACAAATCATTATGTGTAACCGAAGGGAAAAAACAAAGATCCTTCTAGAAAATCTTTCCCCTTAATTCAGTAAGAGCAGAGTTTGCTTTATGCTTCTAGCCTGCATTTGATATCACACTTGGCATTCATAGGCTGACTTTAAAAACACACACACACATAAGTACACACAGATGGGAAGTCATGTCAGGCTGGGAATTTTAGCATTTGGTTCCATGAGAGTTTGTTACAACAATTATGAAAGCCCTGAGTAATTGAACTTATCAACATTGTGGGTTAAGTGATTAGATATGGCTCAGCGTGAGCCAAATCTAATCACATAAGATGAAATGTAACACGTTTCAGGCCTCTTTATATATTGGCTGTGTTTGGACGTGGCTACTTCAACTATGGTTAGTTTATGAAAGCACAATTCAGCTTGCAGGCGATCATTCAAATGCACAAGAAATGCAGATTTCATCTCTTTTCCCCTAGAATAATAGAATCATAGAGTTGGAAGGGGCCTCCAGGGTCATCTAGTCCAACCTTCTGAACAATGCAGGAAACTCACAGATACCTCCACATAAATTCACAGGCTCTTCAGTGCTGTCAGATGGCCATCTAGCCTCTGTTTAAAAACCTCCAAGGAAGTAGAGCCCACCCACAAGGAAGCCTGTTCCACTGAGGAACCACACTAATGGTCAGGAAGTTCTTCTTAATGTTGACCCTCTCTGCTCGAGTATCCCAGGCTGCTGCAAGGGCAAAGCTGGGGTGAAATTGGGAATGCTCACATTTGTACATTGTATGAAAAGATAAGACTAAGTCATCTTGAACCAATTTCAAATCATGGGACTCTTTCACATTCTTATTTTCATCACTTCTGTGTCCTTATTGCTTTCACCCCCCCCCCCCAAATTTCTGCATGTGTTTTGCTCTCTTTAGTGGTTGATTTGATATTACAGCGCTGTATGTTCAGCATCTCTTTCCAGAGATTTAAAGCGCAGGGAAATATGCTGGACATACAGTGATGTAATATCAAATTGACCAGTAGAGGGAGCAAAACAAGTGGGGAAATCATAGTTCGATGACCCGTAGCCATAATTAATAGGTAATTTGCTGTTCAACCTCTGCCATGTATATATGCACAGGCAAATCTGATTCCATTCTGTTCGATCAAGTGTCCATGCACATGAAAGCTCACATCCTAAATAAAACTTTATTGGTCTGAAAGGTGCTATTGGCCTCTAACTTTGTCACATAATTAATAGGATAGTCCACATTCAGATGATCATGCTACCCAGTTATTTCTTTAGCTTTTCTCCCCAAAATTGGTTTAATTGAACCATGACGCAGAACTTAGGTAGACATCTCGCTACCTACCCATCTCAATCAACCAAAACTTCTCCAGAGCAGAACCTCATATTTCCTCACATGTTTAGTTTTTAAATTTGATATGGCAATAACTGGAACCTTCTAAATATCTCTCAGAACCTTCCATTGTTGACGTGGGTCAAGATAGCTGCTTGCTCTAACAAAATGCTCTGTAGATAAACAACTAGTTGGTATTGCAAAGCTTCATGTTGGATTTTCATGGATACTCACCTGGGTTTTGAATGTATGACGCTGCTTTACTCTGGGCCTGAATGTTAGTCTGGGTAGCCTAATAACATCCGCTGTGACTGAGACAAGGTTGCCAGGTCTGGGTTGGAAAATACTTGGAGACTTTGGGGGAGGATCCAGGAGAGGGCGGGGTTTGGGGAAGGGTGGAGCCTCAGCATGGTCCAATGCCATAGAGTCCACCCTTCAAAGCAGTCATTTTCTCCAGGGGACTTATCAAAGTCGCCAAGTAATACGCCGTCTTTCAGTTTGCAAAAATATATTACAAGGATTGTGTACAACACATATGAAACAATACAATAATACTAGAGGCCAGCGCTGCTAGGTGCCATGGCCCCTCCCTACTGAGCTCAGAAATGCCCCTGCCTATCATTCCCTGCTTAATTATTTAGGAACCCTTTTCTACATTTCTTTTTTTTTTTTTAACTTTAAATTTTTATTAATTTTTTAACTATAACCAACAACTTAGATACACGCTTAATAACCAAATAGATACAATAATAAACATACATTATATTCATGTCTTAATTATCCTTTCAATTATTCAGAGCACCTCCACTTTTTATTATCATTACAGTCAGATGCAAAAGTCTACTACACCACCAAGCAATATATAATCTATTATTTATAAATATTTTTCAATAGTATGAAAAATTAATAATTTTTTTTGGGATATACTTTTGAGGTTCTTCTTCCGAATTTACATACTTAAAAAAAGAATACCATTTCTCAATAAAATTATTCTTTTTCTGCTGTATGTCCATGGCTCTTATTTGCATAGCTAATTTATCCAAGGCTGCCACCTCCCACACTTCCGTTAACCATTGTTGTACCTTGGGAGACACATCACGTTTCCAGTATTGTGCTACCAATAACTTTGCTGCCATCAATAACAGAGCATTAAGCTTCTCATTTCAGTGTGAAGAAAGAATTGAAACGTCATCAAAATCTAGAGAGACGTCTTTTTAAGAAAGCGGCTGCGGTGAAGCTACACTCCGAAGGAGCGCCCACCTTGTGAATTTCAGTTGGACTGTTTCCAAGTTTGGACTTCTATCGATTCATTTGGGGACGGGTTTTTTTGGCCTCTTGGAGTTTCTGTTACTTTAAAAGGCCCTAGCACCGCCAGCCTCTAGCGTTATTGTATTGTTTATTATGTGTTGTACACAATCCTTGTAATATATTTTTGCAAACTGAAAGAAGGTGTATTACTTGGTGGCTTTGATCAGTCTACTAATTACACCAAGTGCCCTTCAAGCAGCACATTTTCTCTAGGGGAGCTGATCTCTGCCAGCTGAAGATCAGTTGTAAAAGCAGAAGATCTCCAGGCTTTACCTGGAGGCTGGCATCTTTCCCAGCATTTTGGCAGGGGCATTTCTGAGCTCAGTAGGGAGGGGCCATGGCTCAGTGGCATGGCACCTGCTTGGCATGCAGAAGAGCTTCACTTCAATCCGCAGGAACCCTAGTTCAAAGGACCAAGTAGCAGATGATGTGGAAGACGTCTGCCTGAGAAACTGGGCAGCCTCTTCCTGTCAAAGCAGACAATACTGACTTTGATGGACCAATGGTCTAACTCAGTGTAAGGCAAGGTCATGTGATCCCTGAGATCTTTTAACCGGCGATTACATTTATGAGTGCAAAACTCATGTCTGCCTCGTGGGGTTTCAGAATGGGAGTAACCTCTAGATTAGAAAATATAACCTGTGAATCCCTCCATAAATTAACCACTGTGTTCCCATCGTTATTGTACAGCCTAAGGACATGCATTGAAGACTTTTCCTCTTTAGAGCCAGTTTTGTGTAGTGGTTAAGTGCACGGACTAGTCTTATCTGGGAGAACCGGGTTTGATTCCCCACTCCTCCACTTGCAGCTGCTGGGATGGCCTTGGGTCAGCCATAGCCCTTGCGGGAGTTGTCCTTCAAAAGGCACCTGCTGTAAAAACTCTCTCACCCCCACCTACGTCTGTTGTGGGGGGAGGAGGAAAAGGAGTCTGTGACCACTCTGAGATTCAGATATAAATTCAATATCTTCTTCTTCTTTAATTATTAATCCCATTTGTGTGTGTGTGTGGAGGGGGGAAATAACCCAATATTAGTTTGGGACATTTTTGTCTTCTTATGTAAGGCTTTGGCTCTTGTTCTTTGTCCGACCGTTGTTGACAAATGAAGTGAAAAAGCTGTTGCAGGACTTTTGGTGACACTGGAGAACGAACCGTTACCTCCGATAGTTTATGATGGCTTGAGATCAGCGTTGGTCGGATGCCGAAAAAAAAAAATAATCCAACTTCCTCTCAAAAGCGCATTCAGCACTGTGGGACGCATTTGTCTGGATGTGATATATCAATGGCCTCCTTGCTTTATTTATCCTTGAAATTTCGCTGCAATTTCTGTCATTGCAAACTGCCTACGCCCATGCAGACTCTGGTTACTGGATATATCCGTCTTGACTGGAATCTTTCAAGAGTAATTGGCCTGGTATGCCATCTTTTGTTGATAGTGGGGAAGTTTTTTGGACTCGAAGCAAGAACTTAAAAATTCCCTTTGCCTAGCCATATGTTTTAGAAGTTCTTGAAACAGCAGTTTTCGGGTCATCCGTCGAGCAGGAATTCGAGAAGAAACATATGGCTTCCACTTATGTCCTGCCTTACTATTCTTAAGAGTATTATTTCATAAACAGAGAAGGAGGTCATTAGCTGGTAAATTATGCATATATGTAGCTGGAAAAAGGAACTATACACAGAGCGGGATTATTGAAGGGGGGGGGGGGAAAGACTGTTTTATTCAGCTGCATTTGGAACGAAACAGACCAAGATGAATTTCTTTCTCAACAGTGAGGCAAAACACACACACATGCTACCAAGCAGTTAGCTGAGAGCAACTCCATAAGGAAACAGTTGTACAGATTTTGCATTGGATGAGACTTTAAAAAATTGCTAACTGCAGCACTGTGAACTGGAATCCCAAAAGCCAAAAAGGTGAAGAAGAAGACTGCAGATTTATACTCTGCCCTTCTCTCTGAATCAGAGACTCAGAGCCGCTTACAATCTCCTATATCTACTCCCCCCACACAGACACCCTGTGAAGTGGGTGGGGCTGAGAGAACTCTTACAGCAGCCGCCCTTTTAAGGACAACTGTGATAGCTATGTCTGACCCAAGGCCATTCCAGCAGCTGTAAGTGGAGGAGTGGGGAATCAAACCCGGTTCTCCCAGACAAGAGTCCGCACACTTAACCACTACACCAAACTGGCTCTCAAGTAGTCCCCCTGTGGAAGCACCAGTTGATTCTGGCTCTGGAGTGCAAGATAAATGTTCCTTGGAGAGTACCAGCATTTCTGGAATTTTCCCCTGGTCAAGCAGCAAGTGTCTTTATCAGTGTGTCTTATAAGAGCTTAAAAACCATTTAACTGATCAGCTGCAGCAAGGTATCATTCTACAAGTCCTCCTGTTCCCCATAGCGCTCTGTGGCTGGTTTTCCCCCAGTTTGAGAGTCCCAACCCACCAGCATGGAACAGGCCCCAGGGTGATCCCTGCACCCAAAGAGCTCAATCCTGCGTGATGTGCCCAACTTGATGACATCACCCAGAAGTAACATCATCATGCTGGGTACATCGCACAGAGGATGCTCTAGCAATTTGAGTAAAAACTCTATGGTGCCAATTCCCCACCGGACAGTCCCCCACCCAGAGCCAGGTAGGACCTGGCAATCCTACCACGACTTGATCCAAACTAGACTGCCCAGTAGGGTTGGGACTTGGGGAGAGTTGTGGCTGACCCAGAAGAGGTATCACTTTTGGATAACGTTCTAGGAATTTCTCAATTCTCTACGGTTTTGCCATTTACTGGGGGAGTGTGTCCTAAAATGATGCCCAAATGATGTCATTTCCAGGTCAGATGCCATATCTGCTTTTTTACTCATGCTGGAAACATAAGTGATGGCAGGAAAGCAAGTATGCTACAAATTGATGGGAACACAGGAAACTGGAATGATGTCTTACAGCACATGGTGACAGCCTTTACAAGATAGGAAAGTACAGCAGCAAATGATTCTCGGAGGTCAGGGCTGGCTCGCCCACTACACAAACTAGGCACCTGCCTAGGGCGCCGGGAGGGAGGGGGCACCAAATTGGGCTCCCCCCGCTCCCTCTGGTGCCCATGACAAATGCTTAGTTTGCCTGCCTGCCTCTCCCCCCCCCTGCCGCCACCCCTTCCCTTCCCTCCTTTCCTTTCTGCCACCCCCCCCCCCACCGGGGCAATCAGAGCATGCCGTGCCGAGGCTCTTCCTACCGGCTTCAACGCAGCCAGCATCTTATCCTTCACTCTCCCTTTCTTCTGGTTCCAGAAAGGAGAGGGGAGAAGCCTCCTCCAGTGCCTTCTTCAAAGAAGGATAAGAAGCCAGCTGCGTTGAAGCCGGTAGGGCCCGGCCGAGTCCCACTGCACTCTGAGGGGGGCACCTAGTTTGCCTTCCTGCCTGCCTCTCCCCCCGCCACCGCCCCTTTCTGTGAGGAGCCCTAATCCTGCTGCCTACCTGCGGGGCTACTCACGAGTTGGTGGCAGGGGCGGAGCTGTGCTGCCTAGGGCACCAGAAGGGCTAGGGCCAGCCCTGCCTGAGGGACATCACAAATGATAGCTCTGCTGCCTGGTGACATCAGAGCAGTAAAGCCAATCATTGACAGAAGGCGGGCCTTTGCTTGCCTGCTGAAGCCTGTTGTGACATCAGATCAAATCAGCCAATGAGATCAAGAAAAGCTGACCGGGCAGAGCAAGCATAGTGAAAGGCTGCAAGCCTGGGTGGATGGGGAACAGATCATAAGAATGATTCGGTCAGAGGATAAGGAGAAGTGCTCGAACATCTGCTTTGTATAATCTGAGATACCGTCCCCATGGTCTCATATGACGTGAGTGCAGACTTCCATTTGTGAATACGCTAGTCTTTCAATGTCTCTGCCCTTTAAATAATTGGCTTCAGACATCGCTTTCGAAGCAAATGATGCTGCTGTTTGCATGTCTTTTTATTGGCAAACCAGCGGAACAGATTTGCAAAATATTGTGCCTGTTCCCATTTTGCGTTTGTTGGGAAGCGAAAGGGGAGTTTAAGAATGTTGCAAAAGAAGCATGTGGTTTTTGTTGTTGTGAACAGTTCTTTCTCATTCCTTTCGGAAAAGAATGTTCAGCATTTATGATTGATCCATTCTATTATCACACATTTTACGAATACCTCCCTTTCCCCAGGAGTTTCGAATAGCCAAGCAAATAAAAGGGCCTCGTCCTAGAGGGTGAAGAAAGCCTTATCCAAACGGTTGGTATATTAGATTTCTGACTCCAGGCTGGAAGAGACATAATGATATATTGTTGAAATGTAGGCATATTCATTTATCAGCTGCATTCATTTGAGCATCGCAGCAAAACGCTACCAGGAGGAAGGAGATAGCCACTCCCCTGCCTCCATTCCAGTAATTCTTATTTGTCCATCTTTGTTTCCAACAATACCAAATACACAGTATACCAAAATCCACAGTATTCAATGTCCACAGTATTTTAATGTCCAGAGAATATCCAGTCCTCCTCGCTTCTTGTTCAATCCTGTGTGGCATCCAAATTCCTTACAAATCCTGGCTCCAAAGGTGCTGTTCCCTTTACATGCCTGTCAACTGGGATCACATTTCGCATAAAGTGCTTCCTCGAAGAGCCAATCTGCTCCATTTTTTTCCTTGATGTCAACTAAGGCCACTTGATCAAATTTCCAATAGGCACCATTTCCAATGGTATTCAGCATTTCTCATGACAGTGCTCAAATATCCAAAGATTTCACAGTTGCACGTTTTTTAAAATCTAGATTTGGGTCCAGTAGGGTTGCCAGGTCTATGTTGGAAAATACCTGGAAACTTTGGGGGTGGAACCAGGAGAGGGCGGGGCTTGGGGAGGGGAGGGGCCTCAGCAGGGTGAAATGCCTTAGAGTCCCCCCTTCAAAGCAGCCATTTTCTCCAAGGGAGCTGAGCTCTACCCGCTAGAGATCAGTTGTAAAAGCAGGGGATCTCCAGACTCCACTGGAGGCTGGCAACTACACCTTAAGAGATTGAGATCTTTGTCAGATACCAGTTTTCATGAGGTTGATGAAGGGGGTGTGTCTTCCAGGAAGATGGAGTCAGAGGGCAGCCATATTGGTCACCAATAGAACAGCTAGAGTCCTGCCCTGTAGCCCCATGGAAACCAGCAAGAGTTTCAAGATATAAGGTTTTGCGAGTTGACTCTTGAAAACATATATCCCCCCCACAATCTTATGTCTTGTGCAATGGGACTTGAATCTAGCTGTTCTCCCGCTGACCAATATGGCTGCCCTCTAAATAGGGCTGCCAGGTCAAACGCAGGAATTATCTGGGGACTTTGGGGGTGGAGCCAGTGGATTTTTGCATTCCCTAAAAACAAATACATAAAAATACAACAGTGCAGTTCCCCTGAATACAGTCTTCATTTCCTCCTCTTTTTTTGCATTCAGAACCACTAAACTATAGGTATAGATGATACTCACAGAACCGTTTTTCAAAAAACAGCATTTCGCACAGTAGTGACTTTGCTTGTTAGGGAAGATGGGTCATTTCCTAGCTACAGATACTGAAACACTCACTGGATCAACCTCCTACTGGTAGTTTTAAATTACTGTTTTTTAACTAGTGGTTTTTCTGTATTGTTTTTATTATTTTCATTGTAAACCACCTTGAGTTCCAATAATTTAATGCTTGCATGTTTGTGCATTATCTTATGGAAGTTCTATTTCCACTCCCGCTCATTTAATTACCTCACATCCCTGGACGCCAAGGGAGAAACTGTATCAGCTATTGCACCAGTGCAGCTATTGCACAGATGCAAGATGCAGCTGCAAGACAGAAGGAAATGAAACTTCATCGGTACCGCTCTTGCATAGCCAGCAAGGAGTTTGGTGGCTTCTTGAGTCAGATAGCAGTTGAAGGAAGAGCTAGAAGGCTTGGTTCATAAGAGATCACAAATGTCAAAAACAGGATCTTCGCCTGCTGAATTTGGTTGGGGGAAAGCCTGTGGCATCCCTAGCTACCATATGCTGCGGTTTAAATATTTGGGAAATGCAATATCCCTGAAACAGAAGCAACCTTCTTCAGGGAAGAACCAGGCAACTACATGTTGTTGTTCAGTCGCGCAGTTGAGTCCAACTCTTTGCGACCCCAAGGACAAAGTCACGTCAGGCCCTCCTGTTTTCCACCATCCTCCGAAGTCTGCTCAAATTCGTTAGTTACATCAGTAACGCTGTTCGGTCATCTCATCTTTTGCTGTCCCCTTCTTCTTTTGCCTTCTGTCTTTCCCAGCATCAGGATCTTTTCCAGGGAGTTCTCCCTTCTCATTTGGTGGCCAAAGTATTTGAGCTTCAGCTTCAGCATCTGACCTTCCAGGGAAGAGTCAGGGTTCATTTCCCTTTGGGCTGACTGATCTGATCTTCTTGCAGTCCAAGAGACTCTCAAGATCCTTCTCCAGCACCATATCTCAAAAGCATCTATTCTTCTGCGCTCGGCCTTCCTTATGGTCCAGCTCTCACAGCCATACATTACTACTGGGAATACCATTGCTTTGACTATACGGAGGAGTCAAATTGCACCTTTAAGACCAACCAAGTTTTATTCAGAATGTAAGCTTTCGTGTGCTAGAAGCACACTTCATCAGACAATGGTATGGAAAGTTTCCATACTATTGTCTGATGACGTGTGCTTCTAGCACACGAAAGCTTACATTCTGAATAAAACTTGGTTGGTCTTAAAGGTACACTTGACTCCTGCTTTGTTCGACTGCTTCAGACCCAAACGGCTGCCCACCTGGATCTCCCAAACAACTACATGTTTGTTAAGCTGTGAATTGATGATCTGGAAAGATGCACGGCTGGAGCTCGCGGCCTGGAGCAGGTAAGCTTGGTAAGAAAAAGGACCTAGGAAGCCACTGGAACACAGGAACAGCTGAGGCGGCAATCTGACAGCTGGCTTCACCTGGAGCAGGGTTTCCTAAACTTTTCCTGCCTGTGGCCCGGTTCTTTCCCCGTGGTCCAGGCGGAGGACGCTCAGGGCGCAATACAGACACTGCGTGCTGGCCAGGAGCTTTCCCCATCCTTCTCTGATGTTTCTGAACATCAGAGAGGGACAAGGGAGGGCTTCTGGCCAGTGCACAGTGTCTGTAGCGCTCTCTGAGTGATACCGGTGACAGCAGCATGGGGGGCAGGGGCTGGAGTGCGGCATGGTATGCAGCACTGAAGATAAATAGAGAGGGGAGCTGGGAGGGGGCTGTCAGGCCGCCCCTGGCAACCCGGTATTGAGGCTTCTGTGGCCCGGTACCAGGTTGCAACCTGCAAATGGGAAACACTAACTTGGAGGAAATGCTAAGAAGCTAGGCTGGAGCTGGGGCTTTGTAGGCCCAGGTGAAGTCTGGCTGGCTTCTTGAGTGTTCTGCCAAACCAGATTCCGCAGCATTCCCTTCGGTTCACCCACTGTGGCAGCACAGAAGCCCAGCAGAGGGTAAACTAGAAGGCTGAGAAAAACAAAAGAAGCCATATAACGACCCATTCGATTGTGGGCACCAAGCACTACACAGGTAATATTCTATCAAATAGCAAAGGGAGAGCATCTGCAGATACTTAAAACCACAGATTGGGCCCATTTACACTTGTTTCATGTAATCATATAACAATTTAAGAACAGAATGCCAGCATCCACAGGGAATGAGACAAAATGAAGTGCCAGACGTATTTCAGCAAATGGTCTTTATCAGTGGCTTATATTATAAACACATCAGTATGTCGCATCACACTCACACGCTGAGAAATTGTACTAACTGCAAAGACCAGCTGGCTGATCACATTAGAAACCTGCAAAAATGAAATAAATAATATCCCCACTCCCAATACATCCACATACTTGGAATATGTTAGGAGCACCCAGGGCTATTTCTGAGCAGGAACACATTTCTGGCTGGCTTGGCATCGGGGTGTGTGGCCTAATATGCAAATGAGTTCCTGCTGGGCTTTTTCTACGAAAAGAGCCCTGGAAGCACCTTATAAGAAAACACCAGGCTTCAATATCATTCACAACTGAATATCACAAAAACCACATTACAATTTCAAGTACCCATACACCATGCAAACAACACAAAAATATAAAAGTCCAAGCTTTTATAAGCCATATGTCATAATCTATCCTAGTCAAAATGAACATATGAAGCTGCCTTATACTGAATCAGACCCTTGGTCCATCAAAGTCAGTATTGTCTTCTCAGACTGGCAGTGGCTCTCCAGGGTCTCATGCTGAGGTTTTTCACACCTATTTGCCTGAACCCTTTTTTGGAGATGCCAGGGATTGAACCTGGGACCTTCTGCTTCCCAAGCAGATGCTCTACCACTGAGCCACCATCCCTCCCCAAATGGCAATAGCAATATGAAAAGATAGAGGTAGTCCCCTGTGCAAGCACCAGTCATTTCCAACTCTGGGTTGACGTTGCTTTCACGTTTTCACGGCAGACTTGTTACGGGGTGGTTTGCCATCGCTTTCCCCAGTCATCTACACTTTCCCCCCAGCAAGTTGGGAACTCCTTTTACTGACCTCGGAAGGATGGAAGGCTGAGTCAATCTCGAGCCGGCTACCTGAACCCAGCTTCTGCCAGGATTGAACTCAGGTCGTGGGCAGAGAGTTCAGACTGCAGTACTGCAGCTTTACCACTCTGCGCCAATATACACGTGTGAATATACCACTGAACAGATATGAAATAGCTGGAATATGTTCCACAAGATAGGTAGATACACCTATGTTTCAAATTCCTTTCTTGAATTATTATATTAAACTATCTGCGTGATGCTTTGTGCACGTAATTGGTCAGTTTTTATGCATTGCAACGTATATGGTTGTTTTCTAAACGTTTGGTTGACCCTGTCTTTTTCAGTTGGTGTTTGTCACCTTTTGGTGGTGAAGCAGACCATTAGCTCCCCCTTCTGGCAAAATGTTGTAATAACACAGAGTCTACTTTGTAGGAACACTTGGGGTTTTTTTGACCACTGTGTGACACAGTGCTGACTGGATAAGCCTTTGGCCTGATCCGCCATGGCTTTTCTTAGGTTCTTATAGCAAGACATTATAACAGCACAGAGTTTATTTCCTACGTTTGGACTCCACATCGCCAACTAAAGACCTGTAACTGCGAGAATGCAGCCTCACGCTGCGTAACATCAGGAATGCACAGCATCGTCCGTGCCGCTTTCTGTCCATTCTGTGCCGCTTTGCTTTGAACTGCTGCTCTGCTCAGCAGGCAGAGACTCACTGAGAGCCGGTGTGGCATAGCAGTTAGGAGCAAAGACTCTAATCTGGAGAACTGGGTTTCATTCTCCACATACCACCAACTGGCTGACCTTGCTTCAGTCACAGTTCTCTCAGAGCTCTTTCAGCCCCAACAATCTCACAGGATGTCTGTTGTGGGGAGAGGAAAGGAAAGAGATTGCAAGCTGCTCTGAGACTTTGAGTGAAAGGTGAGGTATAAAGCCAATCCTCCTCCTCCTCTTCTTCCCCCCCCAAATGGAGACCAAAGAGCATGCGTTCTTCTAGTATTTTTAACTCAATGCTTTAGGTGGTCTTTCAGGGATATGTTCTTGAAGGTCAAGACTAGCACCTTAAGAACATAAGAGAGCCATGTTGGATCAGGCCAATGGCCCATCCAGTCCAATACTCTGTGTCACACAGTAGCCAAAAAACCCATGTGCCATCTGGAGGTCCAGCAGTGGGGCCAGAACACTAGAAGCCCTCCCACTGTGCTCCCCCAAGCACCAAGAATACAGAGCATCACTGCTCCAGACAGAGAGTTCCAATAATAAGCTGTGGCTAATAGCCACTGATGGACTTCTGCTCCATATTTTTATCCAATCCCCTCTTGAAGGTGGCTATGCTTGTAGCCGCCACCACCTCCTGTGGCAGTGAATTCCACGTGTTAATCACCCTTTGGGTGAAGAAGTACTTCCTTTTATCCATTCTAACCCAGCTGCTCAGCAATTTCATTGAATGTCCATGAGTTCTCATATTGTGAGAAAGGGAGACAAGTACTTCTTTCTCTGCCTTCTCCATCCCATGCATCATCTTGTAAACCTCTCTCATGTCAGCCCTCAGTCGACGTTTCTCCAAGCTAAAGAGCCCCAAGCATTTTAACCTTTGTGTCTGAAACCCAATCAGAAGTCAGGGTAGATGGACCAATGTGGTCCCCTCCAATACGCATCCTCAATCACCTGGCTAAAAACAAAACAAAAACCTTTCAGTTCCCCACAGGTCCAGATTTCTGCACCCCTAACAATATGAGTCTTAAACCCAACCTCTGTAATTCAAGCAGAGGTGATCAGAAGCAACTAGTTCACCATCTGTTTCTAGAGAAGAACAGTATTAAGCATGGGACGGGGTCCAATAACCAGCCTGTCAGGTGGCAAGGTCTTGCAAAACTCCCAAAGCCACAAACTGTTTTTCTTGAACAATACCTTCCTGGTTGCCTGAATGCCTTCCACTTTCCAGGAAATGAATGAAAGCCATGTTTTGCTGTGATCTGTGGCAAATGCCAGGTGCTGCTTTCATAAACAGACAGGAGAATCCAATCAAGTAAAGAATATGCACGAAACAGCTCAAAGATAGTAATACTATAGATCACTCCATTAAGCTATCATTTACAAAAGGCTTTATAACAGTGTTTATTGGTCTTGCCATCACAGAAATACAAGTCATTGATTTCCATTTTTCCACGATGGGGAACTGAGACTGAGGGCTTGCTTGCGACGATACAGTGAGACTACAAAACAGATTGGAACCCAGATCTTCAGTCCAATACTCTGGCCACATTAGTTCTCAAAGAGTTACACTGGTTGGAGGTTGGGGAAAGGAAAGAGGTCTCCAGTTTTTATTAAGTTACTTCATATTTTTCCTTCTTGTTTTTATGTGTTTGCGCACGATGTGCTTTGATAGCGAGGGTTGATTTTTTTGGCTTGTTCAACCTGCCCAAGAGTTTGTCTGTCACCTGTCCTTCTTTGTAACAATGTTACATTGCCCTCTTGTGGGCATACATGTTATTTTGTACTTTGTTTGTACTTTATTGCATCAGCAAATGGGGACACAATCTTCTGCTTTCAGCTCATAAACTAGAATTCCGAGGGGATCCCCAAAAGTTACAGTGATGCCAAAGGTCGCAAAATATGTTTTCCTTTGCAACTGAGTGCTTCTTGCATCTGTTCTCAAATGCACTGTGGAAGAACAGATGACACAATGTGTCAGTGGGTGTAAACACCGAGATCCCACACTGCAAGCCAACTTGACTTTTGAGACAGCTGTTCTCTATTTTACTGTATTCCCTGTGTTGTTGATTACTTTGTTCACAATGTACCAGTTTTTTGGATCAACTAATTTATGTTCTTTTTTCTATCTCTCTCAACAGTTCTAACTTGGCCTTGAAAAAGGCTTTGTGCATCAATGCCAAAATTTTAATGACTAAGCCACCTTGCTTTCTTTCATCTATGTCACAGGGGTGTCATACTCATTTGTTCTGAGGGCCGAATCTGACATGGCGTAAATGAGGCCTTGTCAGGCCAGGCCATGTGTGTACCTGTTTGAGATTAGGTGGCAGAGATTAGGTAGCAGAAAGCAAGAGCCCGTAGTGCAGAGTGGTAAAGCTGCAGCACTGCAGTCGGAGCCCTCTGCTCATGACCTGAGTTTGATCCCAGCAGAAGCTGGTTCAGGTAGCCAGCTCAAGGTTGACTCAGCCTTCCATCCTTCTGAGGTCGGGAAAATAAGTACCCAGCTTGCTGGGGGGAAAGTGTAGATGACTGGGGAAGGCAATGGCAAACCACCCCGTAAAAAGTCTGCCGTGAAAACGTTGTGAAAGCAACGTCACCCCAGAGTCGGAAACGACTGGTGCTTGCACAGGGGGCTACCTTTACCTTTTAGCAGAGATATACCAGCCCCGTCGCACAGAGTGGTAAAGCTGCAGTACTGCAGTCAAAGCTCTCTGCTCACAACCTAAGTTCAGTCCTGGCGGAAGCTGGGTTCAGGTAGCCAGCTCGAGGTTGACTCAGCCTTCCATCCTTCCAAGGTCGGTAAAATGCGGGGAAAGTGTAGATGAGTGGGGAAGGCAATGGCAAACCACCCGTACAAAATCTGCCGTGAAAGCGTCGTGATGCGACATCACCCGCGTCGGAAACAACAGGTGCTTGCACAGGGGACTACCTTTACCTTTAGCAGAGATATAAACTTCATAAAGGACACAAACACAATTAAAGGGTTTTTTTTTTTTAAAAAAAACTTAAAATAAAACATGCTTAAAACATTAGCACTCATTGGTTTTAAAGGTGCTTTCTTTGTATTTTTCCCATGGGAACTGGGCAAAGTAAGTAAGTAAAGTAAAATTTTATTTATATCCCGCCCTCCCCCACCGAAGCAGGCTCAGGGCGGCTAACAACATTTAAAAGTGAACAATACAATAATAGGGCATTAAAATCACATTAGAACCAATCAATAATTAATTAAAACATTTCTAAATCTAACACTATTAAGGAAGCTCTGACTCTGACAAGGCTAACCTGGGCTATCCAGGTCAGGGCTGCTAGAAGGTGATATTATCAATAAAGGCAAGGCCTTCACAATTAGTAGGCTAGTCAATTCCCTGAGGGCTCTACAAACATTTTTTAAACACATGCACGTGAAGATGCCTTCTAATGAGTAAGACCACATGTCTATCAAAATTTGTATGGTCTACTCAGACTAGTACCATCTCTCCAAGGTCTCATCTATAGGGCTTTCATATCACTTCCTACCGATATTTTTAACAGGAGATGCCAGGGATTGAACCTGGGACCTTCTGTTTGCAAAGCAAATGCTCCACTGCTACGCCATGGCCCCTCCTCATTCAGAAGGAAGAAAATCTGAGAACTGTCCTGGCTATTGTTGTGAGGGAGGCTTAGCAGAGGAACAAGAAGAAGAATTGCAGATTTATACCCCACCCTTCTCCCTGGATCAGAGACTCAGAGTGGCTCACAATCTCCTTTACCTTCCTCCCCCATAACAGACACCCTGTGAGGTGGGTGGGGCTGAGAGGGCTCTCACAGCAACTGCCCTTTCAAGGACAACTCCTGCGACATGTAGATCCAGTCCTGAGGACAACCTCTGCCAGAGCTATGGCTGACCCAAGGCCATTCCAGCTGCTGCAAGTGGAGGAGTGGGGAATCAAACCCAGTTCTCCCAGATAAGAGTGCACACAACCACTACACCAAACTGGCTCTCAGGGAGTAGGCATGATATACCTGAACCCGTATACCTTGAAGCCAATTTGACAGAGCCGTGTGGTCTTCCTTCTCCTGAACCCCCTGCTTGAGGCCTGAAACCCATCCCTGAGGCCAATTTTTCTGAGCCCTGTGGTGTGTTCCTTCTCTGGGGTGACAGAGCATACCTTTGACAAGGTTCTTCACTGAATGCAGCCTGAGCAAGCACCTTCT
The DNA here is from genome assembly GCF_032191835.1 of Heteronotia binoei. NCBI lineage: Eukaryota > Metazoa > Chordata > Lepidosauria > Squamata > Gekkonidae > Heteronotia > Heteronotia binoei. The sequence goes on along the minus strand of NC_083228.1, from coordinate 19,976,957 downwards.
TTCTCTGCCCTACTGGTGGTTCTGTTTCTCTGCTGCATGTGTTCCAGAACCCAGCTTTGTCACTGTCTTTCCTATGCCAATGCCCACTTCACCCTTAATGACTCCATTTTGTAGTTGCCTTGATTGGGACCAACATTTCACATGACATTTAAAACAACACCCTCCCCCCCGCACCGCTCCAACAAAAAGGTAGATTAAAAGCTCACACACCATGTCACCTTGGCTGCCCACTCTGGGTTGTGAAAAACCTGGACATTTTGGGTGTGGAGCCAGGGGAGGGTTTAGAGAAGGGGGGGGAGGAGGAGGAGGAGGGGGAGGAGGACATTGGATTTATACCCCACCCTTCACTAGCCAAAGGCATCTCAGAGTGGCTTACAATCTCCTCCCCCTCCCCACAACAGACACCCCGTGAGGTAGGTGGGGCTGAGAGAGCTCTGACAGAAACTACTCTTGAGAAGAACAACTCTGCGAGGATTTGTGACTGACTCAAGGTCACATCAGCAGGTGCAAATGGAGGAATGGGGAATCAAACCTCGTTCTCCCAAATAAGAGTCCACGCACTTAACCACTACACCAAACTGGCTCAACAGAGTACAATGCTATAGAGTCCAGCCACCAAAGCTGCCATTCTCTCCAGGGGAACTGTCTTGATTATATGAAGATCAATTACAATAGCATGAGAGCTCAAGGTGCCACCTGGAGGTTGGTAACTCTGCCCATACCTCTAATAGACACATTTAATCTATTTTGCTCTCATTGCAGTTGCATTATGACCCATGGAGGAAACAGGAGTGGATTTTTGGGTTAGAGTGTTGGGCAAAGATATTTCTCCTCAGAACCATTTCCAAAGAAGCAACATAACCCAGTATCGAACTATGTGAAGAGAGACGGACTCCAGTTTTTAATATAATTAAGCCACAGGAGAACTTCTGAAGGCCGGCCTCTGAACTTTAGAGAATAATGTTATGTTCTGACAGTTCATCAAGTTGAGAAATAAGTTGAGAAGAAGCCATATGATTGAATTTAATAACTTCTTGTGGTAAAATCAGGGCACGGCAGAGCGGGAACTGCTGTTCTTGCAAGCTAGCAAGGAGCATGACTGGAAAACAATTGAGAAGGAATTCTCCAGAACTCTGGTGGGAGTTGATCAGACCCAAAAGAACTTGGGCTCAAGCCTCACATACCACAATACTCCCCAAGCTTTGTGGCGGAGCCAGCTATGTGGAGGAGCTTTGTCCAGCTGCTGAGCTGTTTTTTGTCTACTGTTTGGGATTTTAAAAAGCCTTGCCAATTTATTACAAACAAGAAGCCCAGAAGCATCCCGTAATTTGAGACTGTACGTTAAGTCCAGCCTTTCCTCACCTCTGATGGCACTGGCTCTATGAAACTCTTCTCTCTTTTCCTGGAAGGTACCAATAGCAGCACAAAACCAATAACTTTGTGTGACTCTTTACTCTAGAACAATGGTTTTCTGGGGAGGGAAGACTGGATTTTCCTCAGATGCTTACCAGACATTCCTCAATTGGTAAAATGATCATGGTAGACAAGTTTCTTCCCCCCGCCCCCACCCACTGCCACTGCTGGTCATCTAGGCCCTTCAGTCCTCCTGGGATTACAGCCAATCTACAGGTTCACCTGGAGAAAATGGCTGCTTTGGAAGATGGACTCAATGACATTAGATCCCACTGAAGCCCTGCCGCTCTCCAAAACTTGCCCTTCTTGGGCTCCACCCTTCCAAATTGCCAGGTATTTTCTAATCCAAAGCTGGCAACCTTGCTGGTCATCTCTGGTAAATAAAAAATACAGCAATGCAAGTCCCCTGAATACAATCTTCATTTCCTTGTTCCCCAGCAGCTAAACTTCCACTAAATGAAAGTGAATACACACACACTCACAAAGCAGCCAAAATAAACATAGTTAGCAAGTACACACTTTTGTGATCTCACTAGGGCAATTTACTCACAGGAGTTGTTGAACGTAACCATCGGCTGTATTTCAACCAACTTCTTCAGACTAAGCTGCAGTACTGCAGTCTTAAGCTCTGCTCATGACCCGAGTTTGATCCCAGCAGAAGCTGGGTTTTCAGGTAGCTGGATCAAGGTTGACTCAGTCTTCCATCCTTCTGAGGTCAGTAAAATGAGTACCCAGCTTGCTGGGGGAAAAGTGTAGAGGACTGGGAAAGGCAATGGCAAACCACCCCGTAAAAAGTCTGAAAGCAACGTCACCCCAGAGTCGGAAACGACTGGTGCTTGCCCAGGGGACCTTTCCTTTTCCTTTCCTTCAGACTAATAGGAAAATGAAAGAACAGCCTACAGGATGACTTTTTCCTCCAAACAAACAGAGGAACTGCTCTCTCCATTCCGCTGCAGCTTTTCTGCTGAGAGTTAAAGGCACACACACATTCAGAAACACAAACAGTTGCAAGCCTCTTCTAAACCTGCTAAGACAGGAGTGTCAAACTCATTTGTTATGAGGGCCGGATCTGACCTTGTTGGGCTGGGCCATGTGTGTACCTATTTAAGATCAGGTATCAGAGATATAAATTTTATAAAGAACACAGACAAACACAAATATATATTTTAAAAAAACTTAAAACATGCTTAAAACGTTAGCACTCATTGGTCTTAAAGATGTTTTCTTTGTATTTCTCCCATGGGATCCAGGGAACTGGGCAAAGGAAGCTCTGGCTCCTTCCTTGCTTCCCCAGGGGACTGGAGGGGGGGGAGCCTCAGCCAATAGAAGGAAGAAAGGCTTGGCTCAGTAGCTCTGCTGTGCAACTGGGCAAGCCTTGCAAAGCAAGCTGTTATGCAGAAGGAGGCAAGATACAGGGAGAAGGAAGCAGATGACAGCCAGTTGTTCAGGGGCCTGATAGGAGCCCTCCAAGGGCCTGATTCGGCCCCAAACTGCATGTTTGACACCCCTGTGCTAAGGCTTGAAGAAACGTGGTGGGCGGGGCTTGCTGGAAGTGACAGCTGTGGATGGAAGGGATAAGAAAGGGATAAGAAAGGGATAAGAAGGAAGGGATGGAAGGGATAAGAAAGGGATTATTATAGGGCTGCCAGGTCCTTCCTGGATGCTAACAGGGGATGAGGGTATGGTTACCACTCTAGGTTGGGAAACCTCTGGAGATCTGGGGATGAAACCTGAGGACAGGGACCTGGGTAATTTCAGGGATCCCCAGGTCCCACCTGGAGTCTGGCATCCCTAGCAGGTCAACCACTGGGTTTTATGTTACAATGATGAAAACCCCTTCAGTGAAGCGTTGATTCCACACTTGTTTAAATAAATTAGATAGATTCAGGGAAGATAGGCTTACTAGTGGCTGCTAGCCACGGTGGCTGAAGGGAACCTCTAGAGGCTGTCAGCCTCTGAATTCTAGTACCAGGAGGCTACATCAGCGGAAAGCCTCAGCTTCTGTGCCCTGTTGTTGGCCCTCCAGAGGAACTGGGTGGCCATTGTGTGAGATAGGCTGCTGGACTAGACGGACTACTGGTGTGATCCAGCAGGGCTGTTCTTATGTTCTCGTTTGTAACAGGCAGAACATCAGTGAGGCAGTGTTCAAATTCCATGGTCTGACGATACCCGCTCATAATAGTTTAATATGTATTACATACACAGAGAGAGATTGTACGTCCAGATACATTAATGATTTCCAAGCTCTGCATCCGTATCTTCAGTTTTGTCTTACTGAGCAAACAATAATGCAGGAAACAATTTTTTCAAAAAAAAAAGCTGTAAGGGATTTTTGTTTGTTTTTTTCTTTAATTTCTGACATTCTCTCCTAAGACTAATGACTAAGAACTAAGAACAGCCCACTGGGAAAGCAAGATAGTCTTTCAAGGAGTCAGACCGACTCCTCGCGAGCAGCTGCTCTGTCCCCAGGCTTCTGCTCCCCCCCCACACCACGGCTCAAGTGAAACCGATTTCTCTTACCTGCTGTTTGTGATGCTCATAGCATAGGAGATCAGTAGGTGAGATGGAAGAGGAAAAAAGCAGCACAGTGTGAAGTCTGAGGCTTTGGGGTCTTAACTTGGGATAGCCGAATGAGATGGAGGCCAAGACATCCCTCCCAGACTATTAACATTTAAGGAAAGTGAAACCTGGAACTGATCCACCTGCTTTGCTTTGGCCTCTGTGTGAGTTTTGCAAGGGCAACAAGTCAGAAAGTTAAGCTTGGACCAAAGTTTCCTTATGAGAGAGTTCCTTCTAAGCCGAGTTAGTGTGAGCGAGCTCAGTTTTTTAGCCGCCAGCTCACACATTTTTGTCTTAGCTCAGAAAAACGGCCCCAGAGCAAACATATTTATGCAGCAGCTCACAACGTTAATGCCGGTAGCTCACAAAGTTGAATTTTTGCTCACAAGGCTCCACAGCTTAGAGGGAACATTGGATAATAATACCATCAGAATGGGTGTGGCGGGGGGGGGGGGGGGAGGAAGTCTGATGATGGGTTCTGGAGTCTTCTACATAGGAGAAATTTGGAGGGAACTCTGACTCTGCAAATGGCCTCAAACATCCTCACACATTCTGGGCCTCACAGATTTGAGCTGGGATGCATGCCTGTGCCAGGACTCAGTTCAGATGAAGCAATGGACTTCAGAAATATCTTAATTCCTACTTTCAACCCAGGGGCAGGAGTGGGGTTATCACATTTAAGGGTGTTTTTTTTTCAGGAGGGGGTGATATTTCATACAGGAAACAATATATTTAAAACATCAATTACTAAAGTTATTGAGGGGCTGAACAACTTTTCTGAGGGAAAGCTAGTGAGTCTGGAACTTCTGAGTTTAGAATCAGTTATAAAATATAAGCAATCGGTTTATATTTTGTGTTTGTTGTTAGCCGCCCTGAGCCCATCAGGGGAGGGCGGGATATAAATTTGATAAAATAAAATGAAAATAAGAAATAGAAAAAAAGACAGCAAAAGGGGGGGCCAGTGATTTCATCCTGCTCTACTTACGTTCTTATTGTATGCTCGCGATTTGGGGGATCTCTATGCTCCTCATTGTTGGGAAATACTTTTTAAAATACAGCAATCGTATCTTTTCTACTCATGTGACATTCAGTTTTTCAAACGTTAAACAGGAAGCAGAGTTAGTTCAAATGCATGATGGTCTTCACAAGAGCACAGAAGCCTACAAGTGGTTAGGAATATGGAATAGCAATAGAGCTAGTTGGGTAAGGCTTCTGCATAATGCTGAATGAGAAACTGTCACATATAAATAGCATAAGAAAAGAGTAGCAGTTGTTGTAATTGTTCATCCGCACTGAGTACCCAACTCTGGAGTAGCAAGGCAAAGTTTAGTGGGTCACTTTTGAAGTCTAGTAGTATTTCTTTCAGAGCTTGACGATATTAACTGGGATATGCAACAGGGAAGAAAAAAACCCTGTTGAATGTTCTTTGAAGTGGCATCTTATAAATATGCGCTTGTCATCTAAATTATTTTTCCCTCTTTTGATATCCTGCAGGTATCGAGACGACGGCTTTGATTCTGACGGCAGAGGTTCTACTATAAAGTGCTTTCAGTATAGCTCCAAATAAGCAATGCAAAATTAGAAGGAAAAGGTCACAGGAGAAAGTCTACTTTTCTAGGCTAAGATCCCTTCCTCTCCAATCCTGTCACTTCAATATTCTTCTCTGACCTAGAACATTTCGAAGGATACAGGCCATAAATGCTGCTTATGCCATGAAAGTCCTTCCACCTTGCCCTTCCTTTTTGGGAGGACCCTCAACATTTCTTCCGTGTCTTTACCACTCTGCTATAATACCTGACCGGAATTCCAGAGGAGCCAATGAGATAAACATCGAACAAGTAGACAGTTCCTGCCTTAAGTCCCCGGATGGTTTCTGTGGTTACCGCTCGCCGTAGATTGAGATCATGGAAGTATTTGCACAACACTTTGTGGCTTTTGGGCCTGGATTCCGGTCCCAAGCACCTGTCCGCATTCCTCGTTTCCATCCAAACTTGGTCCTCCTCGATCTGTTTCTTGTAGATGCAATATTTGCTCATTTGCTGTGTACCGAGCCAGGCGATAGTGACCGAGTCGCAGGTCCGCAGTTTGCTGAAAGACTTGATCTTTAAGCTTTCTGGGAGAACTGGGAAGAAAGGTTTGTGGAAGAGAGAAGAAACCTGAACTTTCACAGATGCATTGGAAGGTTCGGTGGACCCCAGATTCATCAAGTAGATATCTCCCACCCTTCCCTTCAGCGTGAAATGCCTCAATCCAGCAAAGCTTTCCGACATCAGGACTTTCCTGTCCCTGGATATTTCAACTCGAACTTGGCCACTGCAAGACTGAAAGGCAAACTGGACTTCCTTGTGCCTAGCCTGGTACTGCAAGCTGTAGAGTTTTTGTTTTCTGCCATCCAGGATGAGATGAACCATCTTCCCATCTTTCAACGCAGTGATTTTGGGTTCTGGTTCTTCCAGAGTCCTGGCAAAGGTTCCAGTATAGGCAGCGCTGGCATTGGTGAGAAAGTTGACCACAAAGACATCGAAATAATACTGGGTGCTGGGAGTCAGGTTGGGCACCATGTAGGTGTTCTTGGTGCCCACGCATATTTGCCTCACCTCCCCGCCGCTAGCTTTGCTGATGATGCTTAATTCACCGTTGGACAATATCATCACTTGTTGAGGGTTCGGGGAATACGGAGACAGAGACAGGGCTAATGCTGGTGGGGATTTCATACCAGAGGACCTTATCGCTGTCTCCGCTGCACACAAACTCTTGTAGTTGTGCTTTTCATTCATTAGGAGACAATACTGGACATGTTCTCGGTACTGCAGCACAGTGGGACTGTGTTTCCAAGCTAGAGTGACTGTGGCATGGTCGACGCCAATGACGTCTATGCGTGGATCTGCAGGGAGTTCCGGATACAGGTGGTCAGAAGTTGTGTCTGTCGTTAGGTACACTGTAATATGGGTGTCTCTTTCCGTGGATAAGAATTCAAGCATGTAGATGGTGGAATAGTAAGACATCCCCATGTAGGTCTCCACAGAATTACCCTTGTAACTAAAAAGAGTAGATTCCGTTTCTGTGGTCTTCTGAAACTTTAGGGCATCTTGACTGTTATAACCACCTGTTAGTGAAGTAAAAACATGTAAAGATGTTAAAGGCATTTTGTGTGTGTGTGGTGGGGGAGAATTTGTTAGTTTCTAAGCAATGGGTTGGATCCCAGAGATCTGTTCCATTAAATGCTGATGTCTTCCTCTGTGTCAAGGGAGGGCACATTGAGTCAGAGAAAGGTACTACTGTTAGTGGAGCAGATCCATGGGACCCAACCCTATGGATGGCTAACTTGTGACTTGGGTGGTAGAAATGGGATAGAGGTAATAGCCAGCTGGCCAGCAGGGGAAGTCCCATCCCAATAGCCATGATGCATCTTAAAACTCTGCAGGTTTAGAAGAAGCTTACAAACTGTGTTTTGGAATGTGTGTGTTCCTTTAAATCTCATTAGGAGGAAAGATGAACTGAGGCAGGGCAAGCAGGCAGAGCCATGTGGCTCTTTCCAGTGAGTATGTGAAGCTGTGAGAAAGGAAGACAGCACAGTTCCTCGGTTTGTTTTGCATTCATTTCAGAAGTTGTTTGCATAGTAAAATGGATAGTAAAGAGTAAACTAGAACCTGATTATGGGATGAAGGAAAACTCCACCCCCTAGATTGCTTTGTTCCTTACTTTTATTTTCCTCTGTTAGTCTGAAGAAGTTGGCTCAAATGCAGCAGAGTGCTACATTCAGCAACTTCTGTGAGTAAATTGCCCCAGTGAGATCACAAAAGTTTGGGCTTGCAAACTGTTTTTGTTTTGGCTGTTTTGTGAGTATGTGTATCCCTTATTAAAGCCATGCTTGGAAATGCTACTGAAGCCTGGCAATGGACTTGTGGGGGTATGACAAATTACACTTTCATTTACTGGAAGTGCAGCTGCTGGGGAACCCGTTGAAGGTAAAAAAGAGGATGAGGAAATGAAGACTTATATTTAAGGGAACTGCACTGCTGTATTATTTATTTATTTTAGGGAATGGGAAAGTTTCCAGGCTCCACCCCGCAAAGTCCCCAGGTATTTCCTGAGTGGGGCCTGGCAACCCTATAATAGAAACTTGTGGTACTGAAACATGAGGGCCTGCAAGCTCATAGATCCGGGACCACACTCTACCTGACTATTCTGTGCTACAGTGCTACGTTCTCTCTCTGGGTCAACAGATTACAAGCAAAACCTATTTAGAAAATGGGGTGAGTGGGGACGCGAGTGGCAGGAGAGGATGACTAGTATTTAAAGTTCCACTAGGTTGCCCTCAAAGTGTAAAATGCTAGAAGAATGTGACAGCTTAACTAAGAAGGAATCACTTGCCTACTTACTGCAGTGCTTAAGACGTAGTCTGGCAACCAACGGGCAATCAGGGTAGGGGAGGCTGTCAGTGATAGTGTGGTGTCATTTCTGGGGAAACCTGAAAGTGATACCATGCCGGAAACTCTATGGTAAAACCATGACTTTCCACAATTCCTAGAGAGGACTGATGTCACTTCTAGGTTTCCACTGGGAGTGACATCAGTCCTCTCTAGGAATCACCTAGGAATTCTGATGATTCTTAGAGAGACGTGATGTCACTGCCAGGTTTTCCCAGAACCAATGTCACACTCTTGCTGATGGCGATTTTTTTTTTTAAAAATTCTTCCTCCTGCCTTCTGCAAGAAACCAAGAAATCTCCCACCACCAAGGAGAACATTGCAACCCTATTTAACACCCTCAGCCACAAATGTAGATGGCTGAAAGCATTGCCAGTACACTGTAGTCGTTAAGAATGTCAGACGGGTATCTGGAAGAGCTGGATTCAAATCCCCACTTGTGCCATGGAAGCTCCCTAGGTGACCAAGGGCCAGTTCACTCTCTCAGCATCACCTACCTCACAGGATTGTTGTGAGGATAAAATGGAGGAGGAGGAGAAGGAGAAAAAGAAGATGATGATATTGGATTTATATCCCGCCCTATACTCTGAATCCCAGAGTGGTCACAATCTTCTTTACTTTCCACCCCGCCCCCCACACACACCCAACAGACACCCTGTGAGGTGGGTGGGGCTGAGAGAGCCAGGAGCTGCCCTTTCAAGGACAACCTCTGCCAGAGGCATGGCTGACTCAAGGCCATTCCAGCAGGTGCAAGTGGAGGAGTGGGGAATCAAACCCGGTTCTCCCAGATAAGAGTCCGCACACTTAACCACTACACCAAACTGGCTCTCCAGTAAGCTGCTTTGAGTCCCCATTAGGGAGAGAGAAGGGGTATAAATGAGTTAAATAAATAAATTAGCAGAGACCAGGTGACTCTAGAAACCAATGGGGCTTCATCTGGCCTTATACAGCTGCCAGCTCTGTCCTGACCTCTCAGTTTCGGCAAAATTGCTCAGAATAACTTGAGGACTTGGCCTGTCCACATGATGCAACTATCCCAGGGTCCTTTTTTGCTGTCTCCTAAGTTAAGCAGATGACAGACTTCTTGAAAACCAATCAGTACTGTGGAATGGCAACATCTGTGCTACACCTATCGGCAGGGGTGGAATTCTAGCAGGAGCTCCTTTGCATATTAGGCCACACACCCTGATGTAGCCAATCCTCCAAGAGCTTACAAGACTTATTTTTGTAAGTTCTTGGAGGATTGGCTGCATCAGGCATGTGTGGCCTAATGTGCAAAGGAACTCCTGCCAGAACTCCACCCCTGCCTATCATATTTTTATCCCACCCTTCCTCCAAGATCAGGGCAACACGCAATTCTCCTGTCCCAATTTCATTTCGCAATACATGTGAGAGGTAGGTTAGGCTGAGGGTGAGCAACCAACTGGCCCCAAGGTTATTATGTCAGATTGGAGACTGAACCTGAATCTTCCCACTCCTAATCTGATATTCCAGCTCCCATATCACCCCGACTGTCTAACCCCAAGTGTTGCCATTGTAGTAATTTATTTATTTATTTATTTTATTCGATTTATATCCCGCCCTCCCCACCGAGGTGGGCTCCGGGCGGCTTACAACAGAAAAAAGCTAACAGAGATCAATTTAAATACGTTAATAATTATACAATAAAATACATAAAAACCTAAAAATACATAAAACTTACATCGATATACACTATGCTACCTTTCCTTAAATCAGTCTTTCAAATTTTCCAGTAATTCAGTAATCTGATGTTCGAGATTTAATATTCAGGCATTCCGATCACAATTAATTACCGTATATGCCAACCGGAAGAGGGTTGTTTTACAGGCCCTGCGGAACTGTTCAAGGTTCCGCAGGGCCCTTACCTCCTCCGGGAGCTGATTCCACCAACAGGGAGCTAGTAAAATCCAGGCACATTTCTTTCTTTCTTTCTTTTTTACAATGCTCTCTTATGTATCTCTTACCACGTGCTGATTTTCCAAGGTAGTTCGGCGACATCTTATGGATCCATAAACTCCACTCAATGGGGACATCACAGGGGGTCACTGTCACGGTGAAAGGTGAAGAAGTTCTGCCTTCCTCCAAAACAAAATAGTACCTGGAAGCAGAGTACCAGACCAATTGAGGCTCATGGCAGCCCTACAGCAGGGCACCAAGCAATTAACAAGATACAAGAACCAGGGCTTGTTTTGAGCAGGAACACACAGGAACTCAGTTCTGGCTGGCTTGGTATCAGAGGGCGTGGCCTAATATGCACATGAGTTCCTGCTGGGCTTTTTCTATGCCTCCCCACAGAGAACTATAAAAAAATATAGCAGAAGATGGGGACAGATAAAAGGCAGTTGGTTGGTGGATGGGAAGGAGAGAAGGATGCAGGGAAAAGTGAGGATATGGGAGTTGCCAGGAGGAGGGAAAGAGGGATTAGTGTGGGAAAGGCAGGTACAGGGGAAGGTTAGCTGGCCCCTGAAAGTCCTTGCAGGTTCCCCACTGTGCAACCAGGCCTGTTGGATGGTCAGTGTTGTGCAACTGGGCCTATCCTCGTGACTGTCACCACACAACTGCCCCATAATTTTCCTGTGTAGAGGCTACCAGGTGAGGGAAGGCGGAAACACTGAAGGTGGTAGGCAGCAGCTAAAGGTAGGATGGCCAGTGGGTGGGAAGGAGAGAAAGAAGCTGAAAAGGGGGAGACACTATGGGGGCTTTTTGGGAAAGTGGAAAGAGGAAATAGTAGGATGGGGGAAGATAAAATGCCCCTCTCAAATCCTTGTGGGTTTCCCACTTGGAAATTTCTATTTTCTAAATTCTTTATCTGATATATATGCTTTGTACTTCTTTAGATTTATATTTTTTTCATGTGATTAAAAACTTCCAACAGGAGGTGCAGACCTTGGTTTTAAAGAAGCATGCTCCTAAAATGTGATCAATTTGGTGGGTACATTTGAAAGTGAGACCAATTAGTTTCAGTCTCAATCTCAACTAGTGGCAAATGAGTAGAGGAAATATTCTTTTAAGAACCCCTACCCTGTTCAATTAACCCAATTTTATTTCATTTTTGCTATGCTTTTTGGCGTTTTCCAATTTGCAGTTGTGTGCTGCATTATGTAACCTGATATATTAGGCAGTATGCTTGTCTCTGCAGTAAGCCATCTGGTTTATGCTTTGTGGCCGCTGTGCATCAATCTGCATCAGTTTTTAGATGCTAAGACTATCTGTGTCTTTGAGATATCTGAACTAAGTTCTGCTTAAAGAGAGAAGCACTATTTTTGCATAAATATGGTCATCTTTGTAGATCCCCCAGTTTGAATGCACAACACTGTTAGTTGTAGAATCAATCAATGAACTATCATAGTGACTTCAATCACATCACTCTCTATTTGTATTGGTACAAATTATACTGTGGCCAGGTCACTGTATTGAAAGCAAGCATGGATGATCAGCACTCTGATCAGTTTCATCTGGGATACTTCCTTTCCATCATTTGTAATCGCACCCAAGGCTGAAAGAGATGTGACTTGAAGACCGAGGAAACACAAGAATTGTCTCTGAATCATGGGACTCCTCAGGAGAAGAGGAGCTTTGTGTGGCCAGCTCTGAGCCAGCTGACGACAAGCTGGAAGAAGAGCTGCAGGCTCATCAAGGCTCACAATCAGCAGCTGACTCAGAGCCACTAGCACCCAGCCCTGATGCAGCAGGTGAACGTCAGTTAAGCATTAGCAGTCCACCAGGCTCACCTCCACCCTTTGAGTGCTGAAGGCAGCAGCTAAAAAGGGAGCTGCAAGAAAGACAACAGAGTACTTGGCTATTGACTTGTTGCCAGCTGCTTCATGAATTTGTGCATGCACGTGAAAGCTTAAGCCTAGAATTAAACTTTGTTGGTCTTAAAGGTGTCACAGGGCCCCATTCTGCCTTGGAAGCTTGATGGGTGAATTTGAGTTGGTCACTCTCTCTCAGTCTCACCTACCTCACCAGGTTTTGGTGAGGATAAAATGGAGGAGAGAATGTTGTAGGCAAATTTGGGTACACCATTGGGGAGAAAAGTGAGGTATAAATGAAGTAAGTAATAATTTTTAATAGTATCATACAGAAGAGTGGCTGGATTATTGACCAAGGGGAGTAAAGAAAGCACTTAGGAGGTACTCTTACCTTTTAGGTATATCCTTTAGGAGGTGAATTGTGGTCTCCTTGCCATCGGCGAGAATAACTGTGTGATAGAAATTGAGGAGGTCACTCTTGAAACTTTGCTGTAAACTGTTGGCCATCTCCAGGGAATGAGAGAAGCACATGAGCACAAGAAGCCAGAAGGACGAGCAAGAACGGAGTTGAGACATCATTGGTCCTACAGACCAAGAAGATAAATATATGGTGTTTTAAATGTACATATTGCTGATAAGCGACTCTAGGCTCACAAGAGTCCAAGACACCCATCTGAAGCTATTAGAGTTTGATGTCCCAGCTGTATCCAACTCCTATCCCCCCCATAAGTTTTTCATCAGTAGGAAATCTACCCATGGAGGGGTCAGGGACTGAGGGATGCTTCCTAGTCCTCCTGAGTGGAACAATCAAGAGCCAAAGGAGTGGGTGAACATCATCTGTGGTAAAGGGATCTGAGAGGAAGCCATTTTGTACATGGGTGATTGAGTCCTTGTTACTTTACAAAACTGGCAGTGTGAGAGAGGGACTCCTAGGTCATGGCACCAAAATTCTGCAGCGCTCTCCCCAGGGAGATTTGTCTATCCTCTTCTGTTGCCCTCTTCCACCAGCTGGTGAAGGCTCCATTGCTTTGTTCAGCATTCCCTCAGCGATCCCTCCCTCCTGACCAATGTATTAATTGCTCTTTATATTAACTGCTCTATATGTCTTTGTCCATATTTTAATTCTGTTTTTAATTTGTTTAATTACTGTGTTGCTGGCGGGGGGGGGGGGGGGGGTTGATTTTAATTTTTAAATGTGAGGGCAGAAAGGCAGGACATAGGACTGTGAAATGCGATTTGCGAAATTGCAAAGTTCAAAAACCACCTCCCCCTCTTGGTCCCCTGGGGACGGAGGGAAAGAACCAGAGCTTCCTTTGCCCAGTTCCCTGATCCTCTGGGAGATACACAAAGAAAGCACCTTTAAGACCAACAAGTGCTAATGTATTAAGCATGTTTTAAGTGTTTTTTTTCTTTAACCATGTTTGTCTGTGTCCTTTTAAAAGATTATATCTCTGCTACCTAATTTTAAATAGGTACACACATGGCCCGGCCTAACACAGCCCAGCCCAACAAGGTCTCATTTACGTCAGATCCGGCCGTCATAACAAATGAGTTTTGACACCCCTGCTCTAGCTCATGACTCAGGAGCTCATTATTCTGTGTAAAACGTTTTAGGGATCCCTCTGGACTGAAAGGCAGGGCAGACACTGCTTAAGTAAATAACAAAGGCAGCATATGAAACAAAGGACATGCGGCAACTCAGTTTATTAACCGCTGGACCACACCTGCTTCCAGCTACATCTCCCATTTCTGACAGCATCTTCAATCCAAATAGCTCCCCTTGCCTGAAGGAAAGAACCACCTATTCTTTTGGAGGGCTATTGAGCCCAGCTTGCGAGATTTCTGTGAGTGGAGCCTGAGGATGGTGAGATCAGGGGAGGGGAGGGAGCTTCAGAGAGGATGTAACACAGGAGAGTTCATCCCCAAAGCTTCCATTTTCTCCAAAGGAACTGATCCCTGTAGTCTGGAGTTCAGTTATAACCAGGGGTAGAATTCTAGCAGGAGCTCCTTTGCATATTAGGCTACACACCCCTGATGTAGCCAACCCTCCAAGAGCTTACAAGGCTCTTTTCTGTAAGCTCTTGAGGGATTGCCTACATCAGGGGTGTGTGGACTAATATGCAAAGGAGCTCCTGCTAGAATTCCACTCCTGGTTATAACTCCAAGCTGTCTCCAGGAGGTTGGCCACCTTATTTTGTAGTCAGAATCCTGAGGAAATGCATCATCTCTGAAACAGAAGCATTTCCTGGAGGAAAGTTATTTGGTTCTCATAGACCAGCGTGTCAAACATGTGGCCTGGGGGCCGAATCAGGCCCCCAGAGGTCTCCAATCAGGCCCCTGAGCAACTGGCTGTCATCTGCTTCCTTCTCTATCTCTCTTGCTTCCTTCTGCACCACGGCCTGCTTTGGCCAGGCTTGCTGAACTGCACGGGAACTACAGAGCAAAGCCTCTATTTTCTCCATTGTTTGAGGGTCCTCCCTTGAAATAGCTTGTTTTGCCGGGCTCTCTCAATCGCACAGCAGAGCTACTGAGCCAAGTCTCTCTTCCTTCTATTGGCTGAGGTTCCTCCCCGTCCTGGTCCCCTGGGGAAGGAAGGAAAGAGCCAGAACTTCCTTTGCCCACTTCCTTGGATCCCATGGGAGAGATACCAAGAAAGCACCTTTAAGGCCAATGAGTGCTGTTTTAAGCATGGTTTATATTATTTTTTAAAAAATCTTTAATTGTGTTTGCCTGTGTCCTTTATAAAGTTTATATCTCTGCTACCTAGTCTTAAATAAGTACACACGCGGCCCAACCTGACATGGCCCAGCCCAACAGGGTCTCATTTATGTCAGATTCGACCCTCATACCAAATGAATTTGACGCCCCTGCCATAGACCAAAGCAGCAGAAACTGCATGTATGATGAAATGTCAGTGGGTCCCCTGGAAAGACTGACAAA
The DNA here is from genome assembly GCF_032191835.1 of Heteronotia binoei. Taxonomy (NCBI): domain Eukaryota; kingdom Metazoa; phylum Chordata; class Lepidosauria; order Squamata; family Gekkonidae; genus Heteronotia; species Heteronotia binoei. The sequence goes on along the minus strand of NC_083228.1, from coordinate 19,961,842 downwards.
TTAATTGTTTTCTATGAAAGAAGAGCACAATAAGGACTGGAAGGGGAAGCTGGAAAGCTGACCAAGAGGCAGCAGAACCAAGAGCCCGTAGGCAGGGGGTGCTCTTTGAATAGCCAGGGAAGGAGCCTCTTTGAACCAGTCCAGAATAACAAATAAGAAGGCAACTGGTAAATCTGATTAACAAGCAGCGATAAGTGACCATAAAGAGAAACATAAAGAGGAAGGGAACCAGGACTTTGCTGATACATTAAAAAAGAGAACATCAAAACCCAGCACCTCATTATAAATACTTTCATTCTAAGAAAAAGAAAAGGGTCTGATTCATATCTCTCTCCTGGGTCTGTGTTTTGTATCACTGCACCCCCTTTGCCATTTTAATCCCTCCAAGTGATTTATCATAATTGTGATTACATTGTATCAAGAGATCCATCCTGTTCAGAACCTTGAAACGAGAGAATGTCCCGTTGCCTTCAGTTCTGAAAATGCTGTGAGTCAATTGCACCCAAATAAATAACACACCAATTCAACTTAAAAAATAGTCTTGCATCTGAATTGCCTACATTAAATCCCCGGCATTGGTGTTCTCACTGTATACTGAAATCATTCTCTCTTTTCCAGATCCTTAGTGCTGGATCTTATCAACTCAACAGAAACGCTTGAACTTCTACACGGATATGAACATTTTATATACTTCCTGTGATTCCAAAAGTAAACAACAGTCACACACAAAGCCCTCTTGTGAAGAAAGACAGATACAAAGGGCTAATCCCAGATATAAACTAGATTCCTCATGATTACATAAACAGTGTATACCATTCTTACAAATATATTGGGGTTCGGGGGAGAAAGCAATTCCTTACCTTTGGACAGGGCAACTTCCTTTCTATGCAGAAATCCAAAATGAAACACACCAGCTCACACCTTTTGAGAGCTTTGCCGGCGGATGGAAATCAAAATCAGGAACCCATTTAACAGGATTCCACTGATTTTTCCATATGTTTCAAGCAGGAGGCTTCTGTAAAATGTTTTCAGTCCTATAAGCGGAGAGAGAGAGGGAGAGAGGGGAAAGTTCTCCTATTTTTCCTCTAAACCTATGCAAAGCCAGATGGTCCCATTCCGACCACCCTTGAGGGGGAAAGTATACAACTTTGCTATCTGCCCTCTGAGAGCAAGGTTTTAATCCTTGTGGAAGGCATTAGGCAGACAGCTAGGCTGGAAGGGAACACCCTGCCCCACTGGTGGCTGCTCAGAGAGTGGGTCTCTGATAGAAATGCAAAGGAGTGCCTGTGTGTGAGGTGGAGTGCGTGAGTGTGCGTTCATTTAACCCTTTCGTAGTATCTGTCAGCCAAAAGCTTGGTTATCTATCCGCATGCCTATTGATGTAACCAGGATGGCCTTACTCTGTTTCCATCCAGTTCTCAGAAATGAAACTAAGCCAAGATGCCAGCTAGGTATCTGAAGACACTAGTGAGATACAGTGTATATATTTTTTAAAAAGTTAGGACTTTACCAGGATAGCCATAACAGCTGTGGAACAAACGCAATGGAATGTAAGCTGGAAACAATAGCGGTCCATCAGAAGAGCCAACCTGGATTGTGAATGTTCATACACAAATTATGTAGCCTTAGGAGCACTCAAGGGATTGTTCAACTGGCATTCCTTTATACTGAAAGTGTACTAATTTACACTTTATTGTTATGCAGCTGCACCTACTATTCAATGGACAAGGTAGGTGGGTGGGGAGGAGGGAGAACCCTCAGAAAGGATCAGGAGCTGTGCTTCTGTGAGCTCCTGCTGAATTCAAGGCCTGCTTACATGTTACATTTTCTTTTAAATAAATCCACCAGTATTGGTTTCTTAACTTAAAGCAAAGGTTCTCTGTGCAGATAACGTGGTAACCATTAGACTAGGCCACATTGCTGCACTGAAGCTCAGAAGGAGCACTCTGCAAAGAGAAGGTAAGGATGGCTGCCTGGCCAGTCCAGCCATCCTAAACCAGACCCAACAATTACATCCCATGAGGGAACAAAAAGAGACAGCATCATGACCTGACATAGACTCACGGAGGCCACAAAAAATGCCAGACTTGGACCTGCTGCACCTAGGCCTAAGAAGGGAAAGGCGAGGCTAATTCCTACTTGTTTTTCCTGCTCCTACTCGTTGGTGTCATTTATTCAAGTGGGGAAAAGAAAGGAAGGAACAGGGAGGAAGTACGGCCTACCAATAGCTGAGCTACCACATGAATGTGTGAGAGAGAGCTGTGTGGGACATGCGTGCAACCGGGTCTTTTTTCTTTGCAAGTCTGAGAATGAGAATGTGTACATGTGTGTTTGTGGGATTCTTATGCTTGGTCCATGTGTGAATGGGAAACCACTGCAGCTCCCTTGCCTTGAAACTGGCCCTGTGTGAAAACCGTGAGAAGGAATTTCTGAGAAGAAGAAATACACACTAGCCTGTGAGATTTCACGAAGATCTCTGCTTATCCATGAAAATGGGCAACGTTCCAAGGTACTAATGAAGCTTCTTTGCTGCTGACATTGGATGACAACACTAAACATCTCTAAACCTCCTCTTTGGTGTCCTGGGGCAGCAGCCAAACATGTTAAATGCTTCCAGAGAGAAGATGATGAAGATATTGGATTTATATCCCGTCCTTCACTCTGAATCTCAGAGTGGCTCACCATCTCCTTTATCTTCTTCCCCCACAACAGACAACCTGTGAGGTGGGTAGGGCTGAGAGGGCTCTCACAGCAGCTGCCCTTTTAAAGACAATCTCTGCCAGAGCTATGGCTGACCCAAGGCCATCTCAGCAGGTGCAAGTGGAGGAGTGGGGACTCCAACCCAGTTCTCCCAGATAAGAGTCTGCACACTTAACCACTACACCAAACTGGCTCTCTCGTGAGGGGTAGAAGTCACTCTACCCCTCATGAAAACAGGCCAGATCCATCTCACCCAAACCTATCACTCCAGCAAACTTTAGAAATCATACCTTCTTCCTGATCCTATCTACACTTGGACAACAAAGGGGTGCTAATTGTGTGGTTAAGTGAATGAAGTACATTTGTCGCCTGGCTCTCCTCTTCTGTTCTCTAGCACACCTTTCAAGGATGGCAGGGTGACAGGCTCTCTGCTGGCCTTACTCTCACATTTTAGAAGAAGTCCAGTTGTATAGGACTGTCCTATTCACATTTGTGGAAATCTGGCCCTGGCTTCCACCAATCAATGAACGAAATCTGGGCAGAGTTTCTATGAGATCTTAGGTGGGGCTCTTAATCAAAGGCTAAAGTGAAAATGAAATTTCTGTAGGGTTGCCAGCCTCCAGATGGGGCTTGGAGATCTCCCACTTTTATAAGTGATCTCCAGCTTTCAGAGGTCAGCTCCCCTGGAGAAAATGGCTGCTCTGAAGGGTGGACTCTGTGGCACTGTACCATGCTGTGGCCCCTCCCCAAGCCCCTCCCTCTCCTAGACCCACCCCCAAAGTCTCCAGGTATTTTCCAACGCAGAACTGGCAACCCTAAATTTATGGCAGAATCTTGTACAACAGCCAAGCCAATAATTGGGAGAAAAAGTTTGAACAAAAGGTCTAGTACAGTAAATGTGAGTCCAGCTCCCTCCACGTAGCCAATCAACCCAACTTCCTGCAGAATTTAATGATGTAATGATTATGATGATGGTGGTGACGGCACAGTAGGAGTAAAAACAATCTGGAGACCATACTGCATTGGACCAAGGGCTGTGAATAAGTCAAATCAGAAGCTCTTAATCCGGAGTTCCAGGAAGACTCCAGAGTTCCAGGAAGATTCCAGGCAGTCAACGCAGTGTTTCGGAATATTGATGCATTTCCTTGACCTTCATCAGGACCACGACATCAAATGGAATCAAAGCCTTCCTTTATTAAGCATAACAGCTGTTTAATCAACTTTGGTTCTGAAATAAGAGACTTTGCATACTTACACTACTGTGCACATCAGCCCAATGCATATATATGCAACAGCGCTTTTTGGAGCTCATCAGGACTTTTTCAGATTTCTTACTGAGAATAGTGATGTGAAGTGTGGAGCTTTACATAGAACTGTATATCTCAAATGTTGAAACTGATTGTGTATTGTATAGTGTGTTTGTCTATATTGAATTTAATTAGCAAAAATGATGGTTACAAACTTATGCATTGCTAAAGACTTTTTGTATGGTGTTAATTCATGAACAGCAAGGACCTACATTACAATGCAGAGGTCTAATAGAGTAAATCCAGGAAGCAGGGCTTTTTTTGAACAGGAAAGCACAGAAATGCAGTTCCAGCTGGCTTGGTGCCCAGGGGTGTGTGTGTGTGTGTGGCCTAATATGCAAATGAGTTCCTGCTGGGCTTTTTGCTGTGTGAAACAATGGTGACATCAGGGTGTGTGGCTTAATATGCAAGGTGGGCACTCAGAACCTGACCAGATCTGAAAGAGACTTGAACTCACCATTGTTCAGGGCTGAAGTGAAATGAAGAGTTTCTGTACCCCTATTTTCTCTGCCTAAAGGAGTCTCAGAGCAGCTCGCTTCCCTTTCCCTCCCCACAACAGGTCCCACATGAGGAGGGTGGGGCAGAGAGGGCTCAGAGAGAACTGTGACTGACCCAAGGTCACCCAGCAGGCTTTGCATGGAGAAGTGAGGAACCAAACCCAGTTCACGAGATTAGAATCCACTGCCCTTAACTACTATACCATAGCTCGCTCTCTACACCACTTTCACATTCAGCAATTCCACTCGGTTGTGTCACAATCTGATCTCTAAATGTAACTTTCCATTACATTAGTAAAAGTGTAAACGGTAAATGAGTGGGTAAAGCTATTACAGTAATGTCTCTTCATATTCTGGAAGAAGAGGCTATTTCAACAGGGGTAGCTAGAGTGGAGTTCCTATGGTGGTGGCTGAGAACTAAAATAATTATTTTCTAGGACAGGGTTGGCCAAACTGCGGCTCAGGAGCCACATGTGGCTCTTTCACACGTATTGTGCGGCTCTCAAAGCCCCTACTGTCCTGTCAGCTGGATTTGAGAAGGCATTTCTCTCTTTAAATAACTTTTCCAAGCCAAGCCAGTCAGTAGATTGGACAATGCATTTAAAATTGCTTTCTTTCCACCTCTCCCTCCCTCCCTCCCTCCCTTCCTTCCTTCCCAAACATCTCATGTTCACATCTTGTGGCTCTCAAACATCTGTTGTTTATACTATGCAGCTCTTATGTTAAGCAAGTTTGGCCACCCTTGTTCAAGGAGGTCTTGCAAATAAGCTTTAGCTAGGCACACATGACATAAAAGCTGGTCCTGGCTGGATGCAAACTTTTTCCCCCCCCCTTAAAAAAATTTGGCTACCTATACCCACAATGGACCATTTGTAATGCCAATTTGCATTCCCTCTGGATGGAAACGATCCAGTATTACTGTCCTCTTCTAACTTTTGCTTCCATCGCAAATGGAACTCTGCCAGCACACACAGGAGAGAGAACTGATTGCATACATTTGCTACAGCTTGAGTTGAGTAAAATTGCATTAAGCAGTGCTTCGTGTGCGGTAGGCAGTGATCTGTCACAATGTGCGTAATTCCTATTTGGCAAGTTTCTGCCACATGTATTATTTTAACTGGGATGCAGAGATAGCAATGCTGATTTCCTGCTGCCAAGCGGGTCTTGCCATTGGCATTTCCTCCCTCTGCCAATAACTGTGGGTGGTTCACGCCATAAGGATTAGCATTGCTGCTCCGAAAATGGCAATGTCTTGGACCCACTGTCCAAAAACAAAATTGTTTCTTTCCATAGCTGGACACAATACTATGAAATGGTGGCGGCAGTGGCAGAGGGAATCCTGGGACAGAAAAGGGAAGAATGAGAAGAAAATGATTCGTGGAGTCATTCCACTTTGGGTTGCCAACTGCTGGCCTTAGGAGAGCTCCTGGGACTTGACAGGCTGCATGGCCAAGGGTGGCCAAACTGTGTCTCTCTTACGCACATTGTGTGGCTCTCAAAGCCCCCACCACCCTGTTGGATGACTTGGAGAAGGCCTTTCTCTCTTTAAGCCTCTTCTCCAAGCCAAGCCAACCAGCGGCTTGGAAAAAGCATTTAAATTTAATATTGCTTTCTTTCCACCTCTCTCTCCTGCCTCTCTCCCCCCCATCTATTTGTCTTCCTTCCTGTTGACGTTCATGTCTTGCAGCTTTCAAATACTTGATGTTCATGTCTTGTGGCTCTCAAACATTTGGCATTTATGTCTTTCAGCTCTCAAACATCTGATATTCATATCTTGCGGGTCTCAAACATCTGATGTTTATTCTATGTGGCTCTTATACACTTATGTTCGGGTTAAAATTACGGTTCGGTTTAGGGTTGGTTAAGAACTATCTTTCATACTATACTGAAAGGTATACTCTTGATGGGGAAAAATGTTTGATGTTTTTCCATTCTCCATTATAACTATGGGAATCATTATACAGAATGGGAATCATTACAGTGAATGGCAGCCCACCCCTGTGGGGATGGAGGCCTTCCTGTGCTCCGACCAACCGAAGCAATCTAACGGTCTCCAATAATCTTTTGTTTTAAGGGTTAAGTAACCCTGAAGGGTTATTGAATCCTTAAAACATTTGGTTTCGGGAGAAATTTGGAATCCTGTTTAGTGTGGGTTTTGGCACTGCCAGGAAAGGCAGCCCATCCCTGCGGGGATGGAGGTCCTCCTGTGCACCTAGCGACCAACGCAATCCAACGGTCTCCAAAAATTTCTTTCCTGTGAAAAGCTTTGCCTGCTGATATCAGCTGAACACATCTCTGTGAAAAGCACGAATACAGATACAGATTGAGGGCTGAAGTCCTAAGACTTTACAGAAGGAAGAAAGCAATGAGACCACAAGGGGCGGGGAGAGTGAGGGAGTTTCAGGAATAAGAAGCAACAAGGGAAAACAGTGAGGGTGAAAAAGTGGAGTAAAGAATCACCAGAATCATAATGGAATACGAAGTAGGAGTCAAGGGCACCTTTAAGACCAACAAAGTTTTATTCAGAACGTAAGCTTTCGTGTGCTCCAAGCACACTTCATCAGATGAGGAATCAGGTACAGTGCGCAGAGCTACATATAGCTGGTAGGCAGCGGTTTAGAATGCAATGTACACATTTAAGATCCAATGACAGACTAGTAAAATTAACAAATTGAGCAAACCTTTGATCTGGGTAGCATGAGTATGAGAAAGCAATAAAACAGTAATATGCCAAAATGTGAGAATGTCTGTCAATCATTCTATTATATAAGCCTGAGTCAGAAAGAGGGCATTACTTTCCCAGAGGTTTTTCCCATCCAACTAATTTACCTTTTAACTTGTAACATACATATAGTCTGCCATTAGAAGAAAATATATTAAAATATAGTGGAAGATGAGTTTAGTCTACGTAATGAGATAAACGGCCAATATCTCTATTTTAGTACGTCAGTACAGCTAAAAGAGAAATGCATTGGACAGTGATGTTTTTGTCCACCTAATTTGCTATTTAACATGTAAACATCATTCTAGTTTGCCATTAGAAAAAAAAGAATACAATAAAATATAGTGAAAATGGGTTAAATATATGTAATGAGATAAACAGCCAATATCCCTATTTTGAGTATGTCAATTTCAAAAATTATTCTGATACACTATTTTAAAAGAGAAATACATTGGATACTGTGGATGTATAACTATACTCAGTGAAAGTGGGTTTAACATCTGTAATGAGATGAGTACTGCTTCAGACCAACACGGCTGCCCACTTGGATCTAGCACAAAAAATGTGGTCATCTCCATGGTACCTCAAGACTCTTTTAGGGTTGCCAAGTCCAATTCAAGAAATATTTGGGGACTTTGGGGGTGGAGCCAGGAGACATGGTGGTGGAGCCAGGAGAAAGGCTGTGACAAGCATAATTGTACTCCAAAGGAAGTTCTGGCCATCACCTTTAAAAGGACTGCACACCTTTTAAATGCCTTCCCTCCACTGGATATAATGAAGGATAGGGGCACTCTCTTTAGGGACTCATAGAATTGGACCCTTAGTTCCAATCTTTTTTAAACTTGGAGGGTCTTTTGAGGTGAGGCAGATGCTCTGCTGCAAATTTGGTACCTCTACCTCAACAGTTCCCCCCCCCCGCCAGAGCCCCAGATATCCATGGATCAATTCTCCATTATTCCCTATGGGAATCAGCCTCCATAGGAATAATATGTGCCCAGAAGACATTTCCATTCCCGCCCTGCCCCCCGCCCTTGCTTTCTGATGACCCTGGAGTGGGAGAATGGCCTCCAAACCAGGGGAACCCCTGCCCCCACCTGGGGATTGGCAACCCTGGACTCTTTGAGTTGTTGTAATAGAAGGTAGAACCCTCAAAGTGTTCAGTGAAAGATTTAAGAAATGAAAGGAAGTAATTCTTAGGTATGCCAAGCAAAGAAGAGAAACAGATACCAGGCACAACCAGTGTCGAAGTATAAGCTCTTTTGCCCTAAATACTGCCCTCCTGTTTGCCCTGCTTATCAAGTCTGGACTAGAAAAGGGTACCCCCAAAGAAATCTGTCCCCAGTCTTCCTGCTGCAAGCCCCAGTGGAACTAGAAGTCCTCCAAACTGTGTGGACCTTCTGGGAAAGAATGGGTTACAATCTTGTATCGCTGCCCTGAATCTGATTGCTTTTTCAGGTCCGTAGAATCACATTTCATGGGGAAATTCCTCATTTTTATGACTAACTTTTCTTGACTAATGTTGAGCCAGTGCGACACACAAAAAGGATTCCTAGCCAGGAGTGCCCTATAAGAATAGCCACTCCTTCGTAAACATACAGAAGCACTTCGGTTGCTATTTTCATTCGTTTTCTATCTTCAGGCAGACATGGAGTTACACACCCTGAGAAGCTTAGACAGGGCACTGTCTTGCACCTTGGCATCAGCAGCATTGATTTCAATGAATTTTGCTCCCAAGGAATTTAATCCTTTGGGTGTCTGTCTGTGTCTCTTTTCCTGAACAAAATCTTACCCTTCCTGACCTCGTAATGAAATTGCATGAGGCTGTGCAGCAAAGAGGTCACATTACCCCGTAATCTGTGCATCGTTTTAACAGGGTAATCCTATATTTTGCTTTTTAGCTACAGTGTTGCTGCTATGCATGCCAGAAGGATTATGCTAACACAAATAGAACTGATCCTCCAACTCTCCCTTTAATAAATAGGCACAGTTAAAAAGTGATGCTCATGCACAGAAATGATACTAACTCCTTTGAATAACCAGCTCTGAGAAGGGAACCCAAAAAACCCCAAATCGCTACCTGCAGGGCTTGAATTCACAGGAGCTCACAGGAGCACAGCGCCAGAACCTCCAGCTAGGGTCTGCATGCAGTGGGGAGTTCTCTCCCTGCTGCACACAGATCCCAGGGCATATGCTACTGAGCTCCTGCACCTTTCCCCCTACAAAATGACCCCTGACTACATGTAAGTAGCATACAGGCTTCCCAATCCCAATTCTGTATGTTTATGAAGGAGTGGCTATGCTTTGCACATACTGTAGATACAGCATGTCCATTCATGTTTCCCCCATACTTCCAGGGTCTTCTACAGACAGAATATTTGCTCATATTTCTCTCAGGAAAATGAGTGTAATCTTGATGCAGGTATAGCTAACCGCGAGAGGGAAGATAATTAAGTTCCCCTTTTGATTGTGGAAAGAGGAATTGTTTCTCATGCCATTATTCATGCTGATGGCCTGAACAAATGAACCTGCCTTACACTGAGTTGGACCATTAGTCTATCAAGGCCAATCTCATTTACTCTGACTGCCAACAGTTCTCCAGGCGGAGTTCTCCAGGTGGCCTTAGGTGGAGGACTTTCACATCACCTACTAGATATTTTTTTTTAACTAAAGTTCTGAAGGATTGAAATTGGTATCTTCTGGATGCCAAATCAGGTACCTTGAGCCTCACGAGAACAACCATCTACCCATGTTTTAAATGAATCAATCAAGGCAGCCAATTAGTAGGTAACATAACAGTAGTTGATAAGAAGAAAAACCAGGTACAGGCCAAGCTACTAAGAGTGAAGAGCTATGCCAGAGTGTCAGGCTTTATAGGGCCTGTTGAATCTTTATTGGCTTCTTGTATCATCTGACTGGCACTAGAGGGGGAGGGACGGTGGCTCAGTGGTAGAGTATCTGCTCAGTAAGCAGAAGGTCCCAGGTTCAATCCCAGCATCTCCAACTAAAAAGGGTCCAAGCAAATAGGTGTGAAAAACCTCAACTTGAGACCCTGGAGAGCCGCTGCCAGTCTGAGTAGACAATACTGACTTTGATGGACTGAGAGTCTGATTCAGTATAAGGCAGCTTCATGTGTTCACTAAGCCAATAGCTTTGCAGCACTCCCTTCTGACCACATGCACCAAAGCGCATTTAAGCACATCAGAAAACAAGTCAGTGGTACGTGCTTCTGAAGAATTTGTATGGTAGGGCAGATAATTGTGTGTTTGAGACTTGTTACTCTGAGACCTCTGGTGCTTTATACATTTGGTAAGCCCCAGAGAACCGGACTGTTGCCAGCATTCTGAAAATGGGTTTTGTGTATGCGTGTGACAAGGACTTCCTTGCAATGTCTTTCTGACTCATTTCAAAACCACCGTCAGTGGCAATTAGTCACAGTGGTCCATCAGTGACCATTAGCCCCAGCTTATTGTTGGAACTCTCTGTCTGGGGCAGTGATGCTCTGTATTCTTGTGCTTGGGGGATCACTTGATGGCACCTGGGTTTTTTTGGCCACTGTGTGACACAGAGTGTTGGACTGGATGGGCCATTGGCCTGATCCAGCATGGCTTCTTTTATGTTCTTATGCCACAGAGATACCCAGCTGAAATATTCACTTGGAACTTTCAGTAGGAAGAAAGTAGCATTTGGGATTCACAGTAGTTTTCTTTGTGGATTAAAGCACACACTGACACTCCTTAAAAGTAGGGTTGCCAAGTCCAATTCAAAAAATATATGGGGACTTTGTGGGTGGAGCCAGGAGAAAGGTTGTGAAAAACAGTAATTGAACCCCAAAGGGAGTTCTGGTCATTAGATCTGAAGGGACCGCATTCCTTTTAAATGCCTTCCCTTCACTGAAAATAATGGAGGATGGGGCACCTTCTTTTGGGGCTCATAGAACTGGAACCCCTGGTCCAATCTTTTTGAAACTTGGAGGGTCTTTTGACCCTTGGATACTATGCTGCAAATTTGCTGCTTCTACCTCAAAAGACAGCCACCCCAGGTATCCACAGATCAATTCTCTATTATATCCTATCGGAATTGATCTCCACAGGGAATAACGGAGTGCCCAGCAGACATTTACCTCACCCCCTGCACTTTCTGATGACCCTGAAGCAGGGGTGGTGGTCTCCAAACTGGGGGATCCACTGCCCCCACCTGGAGATTGGCAACCCTACTTAAAGAAGGGATTTCCTTTTGCTGTGTGTCTACCTGTCCCACTATACTAGGGGCAGGCAAGGAAGCAGTTAATAACCGTCTTCTTTATTTTCTTTTTCCTTTGAGATTTTGCTGCTTTTTAGTCTCTAACTCCCCCTTTCCCCCAGCCCAATCTGTTCTGGGTCCTGTCTGTAATTCTTCCCAGCATTCCCCGGAGAAGGAAGCACAATACCCTGGAATTTTAACAATCCTAAACAGATTGGGGGGCCACATATGGGACAAAATGATGAGATTATAAGAAATCCAATCGCGTTTGCTGGTTCAGCCCTCTATTTTAAGCACTGCGGCTCAGTCGTTCCGTGCAGCTATGAATATTTTATGCAGCACAGAGGTTCCTCCTCCCCCCACCTTCCCATCCACATAGGAGCCATTTAAACAATAATGTCCGGTTGTAAGAATGTAATGAATATGTTAGCCCTACAGTTAGCAGATGCTGGTGATTTTGCCACCTATTATAATCACAAGCCGTCACTGTCCAGGTTTTAATGTGAACCGTTAAGGCCTTTCTGCAGTCTCGGTGCTCCAAAAGGATTTAGGAGTTCCAAGAACATGCCAAGAAACTGAATCATCTTCACTTAAAACCTGCTTGTCCTCTTTGGGGAACACAGAGAAGCATAAAACTGGACAAGTGGGAGTTCACTCCCCATGGTCTAGTAAATCTCTTGACTGATCTCTTGCAACAGATATTGTGGGTCCAGTCTTGATCTTCTCACACATTTGCTAAATAGCAGCAAAGGGGGGGGGGGTGGAATTACAGCTGAAACAATGAGCCATAGCTTAAAAAAAAATTGTGGCTAATTCAAACGGCTGAAATCATGAACAGGCCTTTTACATGTGTGTGGATTTCCTCCCCTCTCCTCAAACAATGCTGTCAGGGCCTTTTGAGGTATCAGACCTTATCATAAGCTTGGTCCAGCTGCTGCCAGGTTCTACCTGAGGCAAATGTGAGGTAAATTTGCAGTGAGGCAAACTGTCTGTCAGAATTTGAAGAGAAGTGAAATGAATCTCAAGAAGAAGAGCTGGTTTTTATGTCCTGCTTTTCTCTACCTTCAGGAGTCTCAAAGCAGCTCACAATCACCTTCCCTTCCTCTCCCCACAACAGGCACCTTGTGGGGTAGGTGGGGCTGAGGCTAATTTGAAGAGTCAGTTTCCAGGAAAACATTGGTAGGAATTTTGAGAGATACTAAACAATATTCCCTCTAAGCTGTGGAGTCTTATGAGCAAATATTCTACTTTGTGAGCTACTGGCATTAAAGTTGTGCTGCTGCATAAATTAGTTTGCTCTGGGGTCATTTTTCCTGAGCTAAAACAAAAATGTGTGAGCTGGAGGATAAAAACTATGAGCTAGCTCACACTAACTCAGCTTAGAGGGAACACTGATGTGAAAGGGTTTTGCATATCTCTTGAACAGCACATTTGAGTTTCCTCACAGATTTTTATACAGTCCATAAGGACTTCTATTATGAATGATGGTGGGGGAACTAATCTGCAGTGACAAACGTCTGAAAAGATGCTGTCTAACATATAAAGAAAGCTTTGGTCTCAAAGAAACAGCAGATACTGAGTGAGCATAGTCTTTAATCACATGTGGATGACAAAAGAATGGTATCTGGGGAAATCAGATGAATAGACAACCATAAGGTCACTGTTTCACCCATCATCCTAAGAAAAGTATATGTAAAAAATTGTGGCCAGATGGCATCTGACACCTGAGAATTAAGAAGAATATATGGATATGGTTAAGGTTTTGGGTAGAGAATTTATGAATGACTTAGTAAGGCATTAAGAGCATAGCTGGTAGGTTCCTGGTTCATACCTCATGACAGAATGCACTAATCATAAATTAACCCTTAAGAAAATCAGTGTACCTCGGCCCCCTCCCTTGCTTATAATACGAAGTAACTCTTATCAGCCTACTTTGTAAGGTAAGAGGGAAGAGATCCATTTTTTCCACACCACTGATAACTCCATAAAACTCTTACCATCTTCCCTCACACTTCTCTCTCTCCCTAGCCTCAAATATTTTTAGCCTTTCCTTGTAGGGAAGGTGCTCAAACTCCCTGACCGTTTTTTTGACCAACTTTTCGCTTTCTTAAAATTCCCTTTTTGAAATTAATTCTTCTTCAGGGCTTTTTTTTTGTAGAAAAGGTCCAGCAGGAACTCATTTGCATATTAGGCCACACCCACTGACACCAAGCCAGCTAGAACTGCATTCCTGTGTGTTCCTGCTAAAAAACAACAACCCCAAACCAAAATCCCACCCTGGGGACATTGATTCTTATCTCAACACAGGTGCTAATTTTCTGCTCCAAAACATTTCCTCTTTCCTCTAATCAAGTTGGTTACAATGCGTGTGGTATCTAGGGTTGCCAAGTCCAATTCAAGAAATATCTGGGGACTTTGGGGGTGGAGCCAGGAGTAACGGTGTGACAAGCATAAATGAACTCCAAAGGTAGTTCTGGACAACACATTTAAAGGGACTGCACACTTTTAAATGTCTTCCCTCCATTGGAAATAATGAAGAGTAGGGGCACCTTCTTTGGGGGCTCATAGAATTGGACTTCCTGGTCCAATCTTTTTGAAACTTGGAGAGTATTTTGAGGAGAGAACCTAGATACTATGCTGCAAAGTTGGTGCTTCTGCCTCAAAAAACAGCCCACCCAGAGCCCCAAATACTTGGGTATCAATTCTTCATTATACCCTACGGGAACCATAGGAATAATGGAGTGTCCAGCATACATTTCCCTCCCACCGCCCCGCTTTCTGATGACCCTGAAGTGGGGGGAGGGCCTCCAAACAATTGGCAACCCTAGTGGTATCTTTGCATTCTTTACCGCCTTCTTTACAACACCCCTTGCACTTTGCAACTGGGATAAAAAGATTCAGGTCTCCATTCCTATTCATATCTGATGAAGGGTGCTTTAGCTCTTGAAAGCATATACCCTTATTGGTCTTTAAGATGCTACTGGGCTCGAAATCTAACTGTTCTGCTGTGGACTACACAGCTACCCTTTGGGAAATGAAAAACAAAACCTCTTCTGTACTATTTGGGATGGAGTTCCGTTATCCGAGGTAAAAACACGCACTGAGGTATGTGCCAGAGTCATGAAGACAGGCTGGTCTAACGCATTTCCTCCCCTTTGCTGACACAGCTGCAGATATGCTGAAGTCAATCTACCTTAAGCCTCAGTTCTGATATTAGATTAGCTCCGGTGCTGCTTGACATTCAAGATTGATCCCTTCCAATGAGCTCATTTATTTTTATGACTTGCCTGGCAGTTGTCTGCACTAAACCTCACTTTCTGAATCACAGCAGGGAACAGGTCATTAGCTACCTAGTTAGCACTTCCTGTCCATGGACAAGCAGGTTTCGGGAGACGTTGATTGGAATGTACTTGTTGAAGTGTGGCACAAATCTTGGCGAATACGTCCTTTGCCTCTGAGATGGAGTCTTGGAATCCTAATTCAGGGACTTCACACTTTACTTTTTGTGTACTAACACAGTTGGGACTCTTGTTATAAATGCTATTGCACTTTGAAGCTCCTTGGGGCTTTTTTCAAATTTGTATTGGATGCATATATATACGATATTGGATTTATATTCCACCCTATACTCTGAATCTCAGAGCGGTCACAACCTCCTTTACCTTCCTCCCCCACAACAGACACTCTGTGAGGTGGGTGTGGCTGAGAGGGCACTCACAGCAGCTGCCCTTTCAAGGACAACTCCTGCGACAGCTATGGCTGACCCAAGGCCATTTCAGAAGCTGCAAGTGGAGGAGTGGGGAATCAAACCTGGATCTCCCAGATAAGAGTCCACGCACTTAACCACTACACCAAACTGGCTCTTGATTGTATATTATACTTATACTTTGGGAGCCAGTCTGGTGTAGTGGTTAAGTGTGCAGACTCTTATCTGGGAGAACTGTGTATGATTCTCCACTCCTCCACTTGGAGCTGCTGGAACGGCCTTGGGTCAGTCATAGTTCTCGCAGAGCTGTCCTTGAAAGGGCAGCTTCTGTGAGAGCTCTCTCAGCCCCACCTATGTCACAGGGTGTCTGTTGTGGGGGAGAAAGGTATAGGAGATTGTAGGCCACTCTGAAATTCAGAGTGAAGGGCAGAGTGTAAATCCAATATCTTCATCATCTTCTTCTTACAGTATAAAATAATAATTATTATATACAGACTTTTACCATTTACGTTGCACTGTGTTAATGTTGTTATGTTTTGTTATATGTCCAGTGTTGCTTGTCAAGGTGTGTGTAATTGTAGCTGTATGAGAGTTACAGTCAGCTGCAATGACAATAATGTTTCACAGGGCTTTTTTTGTAGCAGGAACTCCTTTGCCTATTAGGCCACACCTCCCTGATGTAGCCAATCCTCCAAGAGCTCACAGGGCTTTTATTACAAGGCCTACTGTAAGCTGCAGGAGGATTGGCTACATCAGGGGTGTGTGGTCTAATATGCAAAGGAGTTCCTGCTACAAAAAAGCCCTGATGTTTTAGCAATATAGCGATGGAATCTGGATACCTTTGCATCTTGCTCTTCCTTGGTCATAAGCCTCCCCATTTGCTGATATGTATTGCTGGTCTGTTGGCGCTAAACTGATTTTTAATTTTGTTCTAATCCTATGTTATTTACTGTATATTTTAATTATACATAAGGACCAAGGTGCTTTTGATTTGGGGTTTTAAAACAAGACATATCAATAAAATCCAATAGCAACAACATGCACTCCTCTGACTATAATAATAACGATGCAAATGTGATACATCTCTTGGCCTGGATATAAAGCGAGCACATAAATTCACATCCTCGGGTTGGGGGTGGAAATAGCAAACAAGCAGCTACGAAAACAGAATCCGTGCAGGCAACTGTAACCTAAGGAGAAAATTATATTGAAACTGTGGCCTCATGAAACGACATAGTGCTTCATTCACATGGAATATACAAGATATGCCAGCTGATTTCCTACCAATTATAGGGAAGTGTCATTTTTTTTTAAAAAAACCCAACAACCTTTCTTTTGTCTCATGGCTCATTTCATAGAAAAAGATGTACTGGAGCTCATTAGCCCAACTCATTAGCACAATTCATTTGCCTATGCCACATACCCCTGACATCATTGGAAGGTGTGCTCAATTATATCAGCGTCTACCTTAAAATGCTTCTTGAATTATAATTCTCATAATAAAAACTTACTCCCATCCCATCAAACTTTTAAAATGACTTTCTCCTTCGGGGCCACAGTGGCACGATGAAGATTTCCACCAGTCTGCTTTATATGTTTTGGCGATTTCCCCTTTTTTTGTGGGAGAAATATTAGAAAGTTTGTCAGATCTTAGAGTTCAGCAAAATTCTCACAGGGGGGTTGAACAATGGAGCCCAGAAGCAAGTATTTGGGAGGGGGGGCAGTAAGAAAGAAAGAGCACAATGACGTTTAGAGGTTCTGGAGCTCTGCTGCTGTGAGCTCTTGCCCAAAATGAGGCCTGTTTTGTCCTTACATGAGCTAGCAAATGCTCTACCACCAGCATCAGGTGGGTCAGAAGCCTTGGTAAGGCACAGATGAAATAGTAGAGCCATCAATTGCTGCTCCAGGGTATAAATTAGGGGGCAAATGCAGGCGGCAGGGGAAAGGTTTGATATTTTCTCAGCAGACTGAGGTCGGGAAGCATCAGCAGCTGAGGTCAAAGGACGGCTCTGCCTCAATTGACTTTTTGATGCTCTCAAAAAATCAATTAAGCAAAAAGGGGGAGAAAGGACGATTTTCCAGATGGCTGGGGCAGCTTATCCATCACTCACTATTCAGAGGCAGAGGAGAGAAGTATTAGGTTAAATGTAAGTTAAAAAAAATCAATTGCCTTCCTGCAGCATCCCCAGTCACCCACTTTTCCTGGTTAGAAGGAAATCTGTTCAAACAAATTACAGAGATGATCTTATTCCAGCGATAACATGAGAAAGAAAATTTACTTACAAAAATAGAAACACATCTTACATGATATTTTCATACACAGGGTTTTTTTTTTTATGTAGCAGGAGCTCCTTTGCATATTAGGCCACACCCCTCTTATGTAGCCAATCCTCCTAGAGTTTACAGGGCTCTTAGTGCAGGGCCTACTGTAAGCTCTTGGAGGATTGGCTACCTCAGGGGTGTGTGGCCTAATATGCAAAGGCGTTCCTGCTACAAAAAAAAAGCCCTGTATCATATACGCACATTTAACTTATTGTGGACAGATCAGCTTCAAAAGGTTAATTTGCTAGAGCTTCAAGCCCAGCTAAGAGAGAGAAGAAGAAGAGAAGTCTGATACAAGATGAAAACAGAAGACAAGCAACAGCCAAAGAGGCTCAACATCTAACAGATGAAAGGGTGGGACCAAATGCCAATTGTACCCCAGTGAGAGAATTCTCTTAACCCTTTCCCTCCCAGATCCTCTTGCATGTAGAGTTACAACATCCAACAAGAAGAACGTGGCATCTTTGACAATCAGAGGTAAGAAACCTGGATGCAACTTTGATGTGACAAAACTAGAACATCAGACCAGAGAGACTTTCATTATTTACCCAACCCCTGTTCTAAAAAGAGCTGTATCTTTGGGCTGTCTTGTGGATCTTCATTACATCAGGGCCTATTAATTCCTTTTTCCATTTCAGCAGCCAAACGGGAGAAGCTAAATGAAGGCTAAATACACATTATCTCGGTCACCCCTTGGGAAATGGTCGGTGCGACATATGGTGACCCAAATGTACAATCTCGCCTTAATGCTGTTGTTTTCTTTTGCTCAAGTGGAGATCAACTGGGAAAGGCAATGCTGCATTTGTTTCATTTTAATAATGCTCACTTGGCTACTTGGAAAACCAAATGATGTTCTCTCATTTTTTTTTTTAAAAACACACAACCAAAAGCATGTCCCTTCCTCTGGTGATGTCATGCAAGCTAGCAGTCAATCTATAAAGAATGAAAATCCCTTTCCTAATCAGCTGAGCTTCGAGATGGTTAGACTCACAGTGCTGTAGGTCAAGTGATTAAAATTCATCTCTTTTTGGCAGGCGCTCGCTTGTTTAGTTGATGAAATGGAAACATCTGAGATGGGCCATAAAAGGATATCATGCATAAAGCGGGGGAAAGGAGCAAGTGGCAAAAATATGACAAAGGATTAAGGAAAGGTGGAGGAGAACACAAAACCTGGGGACATGTTAGATTCTGCCAAATGTGCTAAACATCAACAGTCCTTTGCTTTCTTGGCTTCCTTTTCTGGAGACTGAATATTCTTATTCTGCAAGACTCGTTCATATTCGCCAACCAGGTTCGGGTACCATTGCTTCTCATATGTGCTTTTCACAAGGGCCAAACTAATAGGCCAGTTCCACACTAGGCCTTTAATCCGGGTTCAGCCCTGTCCCCAAACTGATTTTCTACACTACAATTCGAAACTCATCAAGTTGGTTAATATGATTCCATGATTCAAGTGTAGAATGTCAATTTGGGGACAGTTCTGAACCAGGATTAAAGGTCTAGTGAGGAACTGCATTTGACATATGACCATGCTGTGAGTTCCTCAAGGAAGCTCAATTGTCAAAGGTGCGACCTACATGCATAGCTGCCAGAGGGGCAAACACACTCACCAGCAGGGCTTTTTTCGTTATCAGGAACTCTTTTGCATATTAGGCCACACCCCTCTTATGTAGCCCCTTCAAGAGCTTACAGGGCTTTTATTACAGGGCCTACTATAGGCTCTTGGAGGATCGGCTACATCGGGGGGGGGGAGGTGTAGCCTCATATGCAAAGGAGTTCCTGCTACAAAGAAAGCCCTGCTTACCAGTGTTTCCTCTAAGCTCTGTGTGCGAATGGCCACTAATTAACACAGAAAGCCTTGTTTAGTAACAAATATGGAGCAGCATGGGGTCTTGCACTGCCCACTGCCCAATTTAAGGTTACAGCAGTTCTGTTCTGCTCCAGATGTGAACTGCTCTGCTAAGTAGGGGAAGAAAATTAGAGGGAACTTTGCTTCCATGGCTGTTTTCAATTAGGAAAATGGTTTGGAAGGAAGACCGGGCAATTTCTCCCCAGGTACCATAGTCTTAATTGTAAATTGGGACCCCTAACACTTGAGAATTGAGCTCACATTAAAAACTTGCAACTGACATTTGACATGTGGTGGTGACATGTATAGTTTGGCCCTTGGACCAAACACACTAGCAATCTGAGCTCCCAGGTGCATATATAGGATTGCCAAAGTCAGTTTAGGAGATGCTTGAAGATGTGGGTGTGGTGTCTGAGGAGGCAGGGGATTTGGGAAGGAGGAAGCTCAAGGGGGATGCAATGCTATAGATTTCTCCTTCCAAAGCTCCCATTTTATCCAGGGGTACTGATCTTTGTGGTGTGGGGAGCAGTTATAATTCCAGGAGAGCTCCAGGCCCCACCTGAAGGTTGGCATCAAGGCCAGGGCTTTTTTGTAGCAGGAACTTGTTTGCACATTAGACCACATACCCCTGATGCAGCCAATTCTTCAAGAGCTCACAGGGCTCTTAGTGCAGGGCCTACTGTAAGCTCCAGGAGGATTGGCTACATCAGGGGGTGTGGCCTAATATGCAAGGGAGTTGCTGCTACAAAAAAAGCCCTGATCAAGACAAATATAGAAGAAGATGATATTGGATTTATACCCCACCCTGTACTCTGAATCTCAGAGCAGCCTACAATCTCCTTTACCTCCCTCCCTCAAAACAGACACCCTGTGAGGTAGGTGGGGCTGAGGTCTCCCAGAAGCTGCCCTTTCAAGGAAAGCTCTGCGAGAGCTATGGCTGACCCAAGGCCATTTCAGCAGCTGCAAGTGCAGGAGTGGGGAATCAAACCCAGTTCTCTGAGATAAGAGCCCTTGCACTTAACCACTACATCAAACTGTCTTTTTTCACCAACCCATATGTCACCAGTGGATGCAAATGTAGGTTGGGAACATTTGTACATTTCCCACTAACGGGGAAAGTGGCTTAGCTATCCACCTAACAAAATCATGCACATGGATTCCCCCATCCCCCTTTTCAGCAAACATAAACCTGATTTATCCATGGTGAGACTGCTGTTAGACCTAAAGCTCAGTCTAGGAGCCAGTGTGCAAAGATGCCCCTAAGCGGGAAAAAGGAGATCATTTCATTTGCCCTTTTGGGAATGATCATCTCTTTAATGAGGTCCTAGCAAATAAGCCTCTAGTTATCTCTCCCTCGGGGGTTGCAGTGATCAAAGCAGCACACTAATGGAGTGAACCCCCCATAAAAGAGGCTGGCTTCATCAAACTGGGCTCTACTGGGTATTATTATAAAGTGGAACCTCAGGCAATTCATTTAGCACTAAGGGTTTCATTCTCCCTCCCCCTCAGACAAAAGCCACAGAAGGGGATGTTTTCTGCTAATTAACAAGGAACAAGAACTGCATAACAAATATGGGGCTGAAGCTGAGGGCAGCCTGAAATTTTGCTGACAGTAAAAGTTCATCCACTACAGTTATTTATTTGTAGATTTACTGACAGTTTTGTAGATGACTGGGGAAGGCAATGGCAAACCACCCATAAAAAAAAGTCTGCTGTGAAAACCTTGCGAAAGCAACGTCACCCCAGAGTCCGAAATGACTGGTGCTTGCACAGGGGAACTTTTCTCCTTTTCCTTCCTTGTTCTTTCTAGAGAGGGTTCCAGTTTTAGCCTCCTACTTAATGTTTTCGAATGTCATTGACTTTTAAATGAAGAGTTTATGAACATTCTTCCTTGGGAATGTAGCAGGAGGTCCCTCAATGAGAAGCACAGAAATGGCAGGCATAATATCTACGAATACCTGGCTTTTCTCCCTCAGGGGACCCAAAGTAGTTTCCTACTTCATTCTTCTCCTGTTGTACATCCACAACAACTTTGAGGTAAGTTAGCCTGCCTGGCCCAACGTTGCCCACTGAGCTTCCATGGCAGAGTGGGACTTCAGTCCTGGGTCTTCCAAATCCTAATTCTTTATAACTGCCACAGGTACAAAGAATTGCTGAAAGAATACTTTAGTTATTACTGTTGCAATGGAAATGTACGAAGATCCTCGAGGTTCCTCAAAAAACTGGTCCCAGCTGCTTGTGAAGGAACTCAACAGGTTTTATTTACATACTATACAACTTGGGTCTAAAGGCCCTCCCCCTAACCGTAACAACTCCAGCAGCCATCTTAACAACAGCTTCTTCTTCTTCCCAGACACCACCAACTAGGGTCTCCAGGTCTGGGCTGAAAAATACCTGGAGACTTTGGGGGTGGAGCCAGAAGAGGATGGGGAGGGGCCTCAGCATGGTCCAATGCCATAGAGTCCACCCTTCGAAACAGGCATTTTCTTAGGACTTGATGTCCTCTTCATCCCACAGTAGGGGACATTTGTGCATGCGCAGCGTGCTGAAATGACATCACCTGGAATTGACATCATAAAAATGGCGGCGCCCGTGTGGGGCTGCTCTAGGCATTTCTGGGAAAAAACTATGGTTTTCCCAGGCGCTCTAGTCATTTGGGAGGTTAAAACTCTATTGTACCATAGAGCTTTATGGTACACACGGGCGCCACACGGGTGCCGCCATTTTGATGATGTCACTTCTGGGTGACGTCATTGCGCCAGTGATGCAGGGGGAGGTTCCCCCCCCCGGCCCAATGTGGGCTGGCGGATTGAGAACCTCCCGTGCCTGAATTGGGGGGTTAGCAGCCCTACATTTTCTCCAGAGGAGCTGATCTCTGCCAGCTAGAGATCAGTTGTAAAAGTGGGAGATCTCCAGACCCCTCCTGGAGGCTGGCAACCCTACCACCAACTCCAAACATTCTTTAACAACTTTTGTAATTTTTACTACAACTACTGCCTGTTTTTCTCTGTTTCTCTACAATTCAGCAGAATGCAGAATTTTAGTGATTGCAGCTCTCTTTTCACCATTGTGTCAGCGTTATAACTAGGTTTGCCTAGTTGTTGTGGGTTTGGAGATTTTGGGAGGTGCAGCCTGAAGAAGGTGGGGTTTGGGGAGAGGAGGGACTTCAATGGGGAATAATGCCATGCTGTCCATTTTCCAAAATGGCCATTTTCTCAAGGCAAACCTATCAGTTAAAATTAGGGGTGTGTGTGCTCAGTATAAACCGAACTTGGGGGGGGGGGGCACCCAATAAATACTGATAAGCAGGGCTTTTTTTCTAGCAGGAACTCCTTTGCATATTAGGCTGATTAGCCAATCCTGGTGCAGCCAGTCCTCTTGGAGCTTACAGTAGGCCCTGTAAGAACAGCCCTGCAAGCTCTTGGAGGATTGGCTACATCAGCCTAATATGCAAAGGAGTTCCTGCTACAACCCGTCCCCCCACTCATAAGCTATCGATCGGGCATTTTTTCAGCCAGTTACCAAGTAGGTTACTGATTCAGCTATCTGAAAATGGCTGCCCCCTCCCAAAATATTCCGGATTGGTTGGGATCAATGGATAGCAGCAGTTAAAGGGCTCTTGGGTGTCAACTGAGCTGCAAAGAGGAGCCAGCCCAGGACTAACAGCTCCATGCCACTTTAGCTGGGACTGGCTCCTCTTTGCAGCTCAGTTTAAACCAAGCAATAGGCCAGGGTGGTGTGGAGCTCTCAGCTCCCTCCACCCTAGCTGATCATCTTGTTTTTTCTTCTTCTTGGGTGTATTGGACCCCCCAAACATTCAGCAATCCTGAATCCAAATACCATACTGTTTCTGAATCCAAATACCATACTGGTGTCGAATTTGGGGAATATCTGGAAATACTGATATTTTTCAGTTTCAGTCTACCTGAACCCAGGGGTGGAATTCTAGCAGTAGCTCCTTTGCATATTAGGCCACACACCCCTGATGTAGCCAATCCTCCAACAGCTTGCAGGGCTGTTCTTACAGGGCCTACTGTAAGCTCCAAGAGGACTGGCTACACCAGTCCCAGGAGATCTCCAGCCACCACCTGGGGGTTAACAACCCTAATAACAAAAGCTGCCCATACTGCAAATTCTCCCTTCTAAGAGTAACTGTAGACACAAAAACTTTATCTCATCTAGAAACTGGCAGCCCTAATATAAAAGGACCTACCAGGTTTGTGCTTCAGGATAGGATCATCCTTGATATTAAACCCAATCCTTTCTGACAGCTCTGGTCCATTCTTAGAAAATTCGTATAGCCAAACACGTAAAGAATTGAACATCCCTTCCACTCTGAAGAGATGTCTTCAATGTGGCTGGGTTATTTTATAGCAGCTAAATGCAATATGGTTTCTCTTGCGGAAGCATCTGGTATTTTAATGAATCATGATCCTGCTGCAATAACCCATGAATATTGCCTACAATATCCAGACCTTTGGCTACTTTCCCTGGCCAAAGATATCTTCTAACGAATTTTACTACCAGAAACAGTTTATCATATGAAAGCCATTTTGCTCAATGTGAATTTGAAAACATCTCTAGGAGTTAGGAACAATCCACACATTATATTATAGACGGGCAGGCACCTAATGCTATTAATGGCACTTAATGCTAAAATATTATTTTAAATATACCTAAAATATAATCTGTGAATGAAACACACATGTTTTCAAAACAAGTGTCTGATATGTCTACCTGTCTCTCCTTCTATCTATCTATGGCTTTTTTTTTTTAGCAGGAACGCACAAGAGTGCAGTTCCGGCTGGCTTGGCATCGGAGGTGTGGCTTAATATGCAAATGAGTTCCTGCTGGGCCTTTTCTTTTTAAAAAGCCCTGTGTGGAACAATGGTGATGTTAAGGAGTGTCACCTAATATTTCTACAAAACGGCTATTTGCCTGCCTGCCTATCCGTCCATCCATCCACCCACCTTGTCTGTCTGTCTGTTTATCTATCTATCTATCGTCAAAACACTCACAAGTAAGGAGCTCTTTTGTTAAAAGAAAACCACAAAATGGAATTATTTTTCAGTAATAATATTTTTTTCTGGGGGTAAGTTCAAAAAGAAATAAAATGGAGGAGGAGAATTACATAAGCCACCTTGGTTCCCCATTGGGAAGAAAGGTGAAGTATAAATGGTGGATAAATAAATAAAATAAGTCCTTTTTGTTGGGAAAAATTCACAGAGCACTAAAAATGCCCAGTGAAATAAGAGCAGCACATAGTCCTGTGTGTTTGATTAAAGAGAAAACTTTACTTAGCAATAAACGGGAGGGCTAAATTGGAATGGATAATAATAAAGTTCAAACTAACTAATTTCTCCTGATCTAAGCATCACCTTGGCTAAAATCCTTGTGATCTCTAGTCTACGACAAAGAAACAAAAAAGATCCCCCAAACTAACTACATGATCAAAAGCATGCCATAACCCCAATAAACCTGTTTAACCAACAGAGTGACTTGTATCTCCTGATTTAGAATACTACTTCTACAGGATGTCTACTAGGCTTTATAATAATTAACTCCTCATTGTAAACACAAACAACAGGTTAACTCTTTCATGACACAAGTGGGGACACTCACAGATCTCAACAGTTTTGCTACATTATTTTCACCTTATTAAGAGTTATATCGCTGCTACTTTCCCTTTGCTGGTTTTGTACCTGTTATCATCCCTTTTTATGAGGTCGAGAAATAAAATGCCAGGATCAAAGTTCAGCACATCATGAAGCACATATATGGACCGCAGGTTGCAATGGACTGTGCAGCCCAATCAGACGCATATCTATTTGGAAGTTAATCCTGTGGATTTCTGTGGGATGCCGACAGCCTTATCTTTACAGGCAAGTGTGAAACCTTAAGTATGTTAGCCATGCACTGGAAGTGGCCCAAGAATTTTGTGGACAACAGTTTGTTTTACTGATGCCTTGTGTGCCAGTAGTAGCAGAAATCCAAGGGAGATTAACCCTGTAATTGAGTTTTTGGGGTCCTATCAATCTGTGGGATGGGGGAAATAACTAGGGCTGTGGATACTATAAGACATTATTCCCTCTGTAACTCATGGGACTCCTTGGTTCACTTAAGAGCTCAGGGTAATGAAACGGGAGATAATCGGAGCACTAGTGGAGATATTTCACAACAAATATGACCAAACAAGGTCTTTTTTTGAGCAGGAATGTACAGGAATGACTGTACATACCAACTCACTGCCCACTTTCTCTATATTTAAGGATGGCTTGCCATTCCAATATTGTCTGATGAAGTCTGCTTAGAGCTTACAAAAACTTACATTCTGAATAAAACTTAGTTGGTCTTAAAGGTGCAACTTGTCTACTGCAGTTCTGGCTGGTTTGGTGTCAGGGGCATGGCCTAATATGCAAATGAGTTCCTACTGGGCTTTTTTCTACAAAAGAAGTCCCGGACCAAACACAAGCAAGAGTGTATTATCGTGCCTGCTCTGTGGGGATGATGGTGAATCCAAGACAGACATCTAGTTGAATCATTCTGCACTGTGAAGCGATTACTGAATGTGACTCTGGATGACACAACAGCTTGCTACACAGCTACTCGGTGGGAAAAATTTTGCAAAAGAAATGTGTGTAAGTGCCATAAAGTCTCTTCGAAGTGATGGCAACCCAATGAATTAATATCCTCCCAAACATCCTATTGTTAGCACTCATCTTCAGGTCTTGCAAACTGAGGGCCATGGCTTCCTTTATGAATCTAGCTGTTCAGGAAGGGGCTGTGGCTCAGTGATACTGCATTTGATTGACATGCAGAAGGTCCCAGGTTCAATTTCCAGTATCTCCAGTTAAGAGATTTGGCAGTAGGTGGTGTGAAAGACCTCTGCCTGAGACCCTGGAGAACTGCTGCCAGTCTGAGACAATACTGACTTTATTTATTTATTATTTATTACTTTAAATTTCTATCCTGCCCTCTCCACAATTTCAATATGGCAGGGTCTTCTTTTTCTGTTTTAGTTCATGATCCTATAATGTTCATAGCTCCTCAGCGGTGTGAGGTGGCAGTTCCCTCCTGGTTAGGCGTTGAAGGCCTGTCAGAATAGTTCAGTTTTGCAGGCCCTGTGGAATTGCAAAAGATCCTGCAGGGCGCTTACGGCCTCCGGGAGGGCATTCCACATTTCTGCTTCTGCCACTGAGAAAGCCCTAGCCTGTGTAGAGCACAGCCTGGCTTCTTTTGGTTCGGGGATGGACAGTAGATTTTGTGTCCCTGAATGCAGTGCTGTCTGGGGAACATGCAGAGAAAGGTGGTTCCGTAGATACTGACTTTGGTGCACCAGAGGTCTGATTCAGTGTAAGGCACTTCCATATGTTTGTGTTGGGTCTTCTTTTTCTTCCCCCTGCTGCCTTCAACTTTTCCTAGCATGATTATCTTTTCCAGTGACTCTTGTCCTCATAATGAGACCAAAGTATGATAGCCCCAGTTTAGTAATTTTAACTTCTAGGGCGGGTTCAGGCTTGATTTGGTCTAGGACCCACCAATTTGTCTTTTTGGTAGTCCTTCAAATTCTCCTTCAACACCACATTTCAAAGGAATCTATTTTCTTCCCTAAAATAAAAAAAAAATTCAAAGATTATTGAATTAACTCTAAAAAAATTCATTTGCCTTGAAGCATGGAAGATTTATGCACTATCCACGATCCTCCACATTTTCCCAGTGAAGGGGAAAATGCTATTCAAACAAATTACAAAGATGATCTGACTCCAATGGTAACAAGAGAAAGAAATTTTATTTACAAAAGTGGAAGCACAACTTACATGGCATATCCTTACATGACATTAATGCTTAGTTCTTGTGGCCCTTTCCTGCATGCCCAAGGAAATGCCAATTGTCAATTTGGGGCCAGGAAGCAATTTTCTCAAGGCCTGTTTGGCCAGAGATCCTAGCTTTTGTTTTTGTTTTTTTGCCATTTTCTGGGTGGTAGTTGTGAATTTCCTACATTGTGCAGGAGGTTGGACCAGATGACCCTGGAGGTCCCTTCCAATTCTACAATTATATATTCATGTAAGCACAGCTAACTTATTGTGAATGGATTAACTTCCAAAATGTTAACTTGCTCCACTCCAAGCAAGATAAGAGAGAGAAGAAGAGAGGTCCCATATAAGATGAAAGAGAAGACAAGCAACGGCCAAAGAGCCTCAACATCTAACGCAGAAAACGGTGTGGTCAACTGCCAAGGGTATCTTTGTGAGAGAATTCTCCTAACCCGTTTCCTTTCAGATCCTCTTGCATGCAGAATTACATTATCCAACACAGATTTCATTGTTCACATCCATTCTGAACTGGATTCTACTGCTGAGTCAGTTTATTCTTCAGGGGATTCCAGTATCAAGTCTGGTCTGATTTTGCTGGATGGCTTTCAGCTCTTATGACTTGAGGATGTGGGCAGACTGGTAAGAAGTGTTACCACTTCCTTGCTTGCTCATCCTGGGAGTGAAGTGGATATAGCACCACGGATCCTGGAGTCAATACGTCCATGACGGCTGAAGTGATTCCAGTAAAATTAAAGAAAGCTGCTCTTTACCCATTAAAAAAAAAAAAAACTTCATTAAATTTGGAGTTCTTTGACAACTATTGACATATTGCCACCAGGGCCAGCCCTGCCACTAGGCAAACAAGGCATTTGCCTAGGGTGCTGCCTTCCTGGAAAGTCAAACTGGGTGCCCCCCATGTGTCTCGATGACATTATCAGTGTGTGTGGTGGGCACCTGAAGTTAGCCTTGCCTAGGATGCCCAACAGTCTAGGCTGGCCCTGATTGCCAATATTTCTTTTCTGGGGAAGTTATTTGAGCAAGCAGAGGTGTCACAGCTCTGCGCGATTCAGAGAAAGAGAGGGCATCTAGACATTTCTGTTGGGTGTCTCATCTGGTTTGGGGCTACAAACTACCTTTGTAGCCTTATAGATGACCAACACTGGGAATATGATGAGGAAGCGAGTACCTGCTGATTCTGCTGGACCTTTCGTTGGCTTTTAATTCCACGGACCATGGTGTCCTTCTGGAATGGCTGGTTGTGTGGAATTTGGGAGCATTGTTTTGCCACGGTTCTGCTCCTACTGGGCTAACTGTTCCAGACCGTGGTGCTGAGGGAGGCTTATTTGGTGCCTCATTGGTCACAAGATGGTGTTTCTCAAGGTTTCATTTTCTCTATGCTGTTTCATACCTATATGAAACCTTTGGGGGAGGTGATCCTGAGTTATGGGGACAGAGCAAGATGAGAAGCCATGTTAGTCTGTAGCAGTAGTAAAGAGCAAGAGACCAGTAGCACCTTGAAGACTAACAAAAACTATGGCGGTGTTTGAGCTTTTGTGAGTCACTGCTCACTTTTTCAGGTGCAGCTAGAATGTGATTCTTGCTGTATCTGAAGTCCCTCTGGACGCACATTCTAGCTGTATCTGAAGAAGTGTGCAGTGACTCATGAAAGCTCACATCCTGCCACAAATTTTGTTAGTCTTTAAGGTGCTTCTAGACTCATGCTCGTTTTCAGAGCTAAGGGGTTAGGTGGATACCAGTATGTGGATGACGTGCAAGTCTTTTTCTACTTCCCTCCAGGATCAACTGAGGCAGTGTGAAAAACTAAAATGTACGCAATATGTTCCTATGGAGTAAAAAAATCAGTTTTTCTCCTTTAACACAACTTGCATCATTTATAATTTAGCGTATGAAATTTGTACCATTGGGCATATATGTGACATTTAAAAGTATCCATGCCATCATTTTCTACAAGCAAGATTGCAAATTCTAGTACTGTAAACTGATGCATTGTGTGCTACCTTAGCACGTGAATAAGAAACAAATCACTGTGAAAACAGAAAACACAAACTATATAGTAAACAAAGGAAAATGTAGCATTTGGGCAGAAACAGTCCCATGCAGTCACAACAGGACTAGCAGTGTGTCTACATATAAAACTTCAGGGCTTTTTTTGAGCAGGAACACCCAGGAACGCAGTTCCGGCTGGCCTGGCATCAAGGATGCGGCCTAATATGCAAATGAGGTTCTGCTGGACTTTTTTGTTTGTGGGAAACAATGGTGACATCAGGGGTTGTGGCCTAATTCGCTGGGCTTTTTCTACAAAAAAAGCCCTGCAAAACTTTATAAGAATGAAAATGATAAGTCTTTGGGTACGTATTATACACATTATACCATACTGACTGTAGTTAAAAATTAGCCACATTTAAGCAATATATCTATCCTGGGGGGGGAAAAATTGTCTATGATCCCAAGTAACATTTATGTGGGTCTAAGGTCTCACAAGGACTCAAGGAACACAATTTCCTTACCACTGCCACCCTTATGCCCTTCCCCGAACCTTGTTTCTAGGAGATGTGCCCCCTCCACCTCCAGGAACAGTATTGGGGGGCATTTGGGGTTCTTACTGGAGAAGCAGCAGGAAAATCATGTTATGTAAGCAGAAGCCCTTGTATCTGTGGAAGCACTGGCTGGGATCCAACCCAGGAATGAAGTCGGTACATAGAAGATTGCCCTGACTTGGATAGCCCAATCTTGCGAGGTCTTGGAAGCTAAACAGAGTTGACCCTGGTTAGTGTTTGGATGGGAGACTACCTAGGAAGCAGACAGTTCCTAGGCAAAGGCAGGCAATGGAGAAACCACCACTGAATGTCTTGTCTTCAAAACCCTACAGCGTTGCCGTAAGTTGGCTGCAAATTAATTACATTTTAAAAATGCTGAAGATTACCTTAAAAACTTCATACTTTGCATTTGAGTGAGTAAAATCTTGTCTTAAAAAGCATGTAATTCATTCCAAAAGACAATGTAAGATGTTGTGAGCTGTCCTGAGCCTGCTTCGCAAATTAAATTAAATTAAATTAAATATATTGTAGGAGTTGTCCCCCTCAAGTGATCCTCCAAGTGTCTGCATTTGCCATTAGAAATTTTTTTAAATGATCCTCATGGCACCCTCCTTTTCTGTTCATCCACCCCAACTTTATCATCTGTAACTGAGAGAAAAATAGACTAGTAAAGCTGGTCTAATGGGTTAATTATGTACAACCCAGTCTACATTAACACACTGATACACGCTGTTACCCCCACTTGCCCTTCAGATGACCTTCACCGTTAAACAGCACAAGTACATTTCAGTGCCACCAATTTATTTTCACAGAGGGAAGGGAGGGAAAAAGAAGGATTCCAATTATCTTCTTGCACGACTTGACGGCCCACCGGAATGCCACCATTGCCTGCGGTAATACACAGCAAGCTACCTTATTTTCTGAAGATTAATTCCTTCAACCCTAGCATTGTATATTCCGTTCCCCAAGGTCTTCATTAGTCCTTTAACTTGAACAGATCACTGGCTTCTGAGTCAGCCATTCAAGCCACATGACAAACCCTCACTTTGTTCCTATTAGCGCTCATTTGTTTAAGATGGCCGCCCAGTAGTCAAACTGCAGAATATTCATGACATTAGGAGACCAAGACTTTGGTTACCAAGCTGCCAGAACAAGGGGGGAAAGTAAAGCATTTAAGGAGGAAACGGCTCAATCATGAGCCGACATATGGAGGAGAGAGGCTGAACCCTGCCCCCCCCCCCAGGGAGGAGAAATGTCAGTCCTATTAGCCAATGAGATCACAGTTATAAATCACTGTGTTTGGTCTGTTGCTCCCTGAAGTTGTAAGTGAGCAACAAGGCTTGGAACATACTGTGCTTACCTCTTAATGTGTTTGCTGTCATTCAGAGTCAAGTCAGACATAGCAGTGGATATATTATCTATATATTATCTGCATTATCTATTTGTTGTGTGTCTTGTCCTGCTGTTTGGTGTAGTGGCTAAGTGTGCAAAATCTTATCTGGGAGAATCGGGTTTGATTCCCCACTCTTCTACTTGCAGCTGCTGGAATGGCCTTGGGTTAGCCATAGCTATCTCAGAAGTTGTCCTTGAAAGGGCAGCTGCTGTGAGAGCCCTCTCAGCCCCACCCACCTCACAGGGTGTCAGTTGTGGGGAGAGAAGATATAGGAGATTGTAAACCGCTCTGAGTCTCTGATTCAGAGAGAAGGGCGAGATATAAATCTGCAGTTTTCTTCTCTTCCTGGTTTTGTAATTTTCTGCAGGCCTTGACCTGTCATGTCTGCTGTTTTTTCTGCTGTTTCTAATTTCCACCGTTTCAGTTCTATTGCATGGTTTACGAGATTTCCCGTCCTATCAGTCTTGTGGCATGGTTTATGAGATCTCCCATGCTATTTGATTGCATGGTTTTACACTGTGCAACCAGCCTGGCGTCTCAGTGAGAAAGCGGGCAGTCTTCTAAAGCTCTTGCTCTCTTTATTCAGCCAGATGTTACAGAAATGTAGGAACAAATGGGTCCTCTGCGTTAGCTAGTCTGGCCGGTGTAGACAGCGTAGACAGTCTAACACCCTTGACACGCTGACTAGGTGCGTTTGAATTCGACGAGGGTAACAAATTCTAAAGGCGATACCCCCTGGTGAGCTCCCTGAATTCAGCTCAGTAATACCGAGTTAATCTCTTTGCTGTAATTCCTATCAACCCCTTGGATTTCTGGTTGTTTTTTTAAAACCATTTGCATGTGGTGGGGGGGAGAGGATAATCTGCTGCAAATGCAAAGCCGCCGGATTGGTAAGAACTTTATTATTTTTTTTTAACCCTTAAAGTCATTGGCCTCTTTGCATGAAGCTTGTGCTATGAATGACGATGCATCCTAAGCCAATGCAGAGCAATAAAAAAAGATATCGAGGATTGTGAAATAAACCAGCAAATCAATGTTAAAATGTAACATTTGCTAATATTTTCTGCTATCTTGGAGACCATGGAACGTATTTAATTGTCTTTTTAGTTTCTCTTTGTGGCTGACCATTGCTAACGCATGTTTTGTTTCTTGGGGAAGGGGAGGCTTCCCCCCTCCATTTACTTGCTGAGGTCACTCAGTTTGAATGAACTCTTACAACTGATGACTCCAATCTTGTCTAATGGAAGGACAAGGCAAGAAGATCACCCAACATTTAAGTGCTCAGTTTATGATACAATGCTCATAAAAAATGCTTTTTATGTTTACCACACTATTCCCACAGGGGAGGGGTGGGATCTCTGTGCCATTTGTGGCTCATAAACTGGGCTTAGAGATTCCCTCCTTACTCATAATACTTTGCACCAGCTTGCAGAGTGGTCTGCAAGACCACCAAATTAGTGCAGACGCCTCCCTTCCATCTGCTGATGGTTTCAAGGTGTCATTTAGAATTGGATAGATACGAGCAACTACTGAGTATCAAGTAACAGCTTACCCAAGAGTGGCATACAGGGCTTTTTCTTGTAGCAGGAACTCCTTTGCATATTAAGCCACACTCCCCTGATGTAGCCAATCCTCCTGGAGCTTACACTAGGTCCTGTGTGTGTGTGTGGCCTAATATGCAAAGGAATTCCTGCTACAAAAAAAAAAAAGCCTTTGTGGCATATAACCCCTTGCTAAACTGATTGTCTGTAGTGTCATTCTGATGAGTATCTGAGGGTTTGTTCACTGCTTCATTCTGACTACAATGCTGAATAGCATGAAGACAGTTCAGTATGGTGTATTATGTTGCTGTACTCCTAAAAACATCCTGACTTGGATAGCCCAGGCTAGCCTGACCTTGTTAGGTCTTGGAAGCTAAGCAGGGTCAGTCTTGGTTAGGGCTTAGATGGAAGACCACCAAGTCCAGGGTTCCTACGCAGAGGCAGGCAACAGCCAACCACCTCTTGGTCTTTCTTGCCTTACAAACACTACGGGGAGTCCCCAAGCTGGTCACAATTTGACAGCATTTTCTGCCTTCCAGTGATATCCAGAAAGACACCCCTGTACTGATTCCCAAGCCATGCACCCCTGGAATGTGATATTGCAATGTAACCCTAAAATATTAATATGACACAGCAATGCCCATTTGAATTGGAATGGTCTTTCTTGCGCATAAGGGAGAAAAATCCAGTTCCTTCTAGGCCCCAGGCAGGCTGGAATGATGTCAAGTCTGGTTCACAGGCTGGATAGACGCGGTGGCTATGCTGAAAGGCTACGGAACATCCATCTTTCTGCTCCTGGAAATGAAGAATTCCAGGCCCAGAGAGGGACACGTAGTGGGCAGAGCTATAATAGTTCCTTTACTTCTTTTGGCAACCTTTTAAGTCCTGTTATCAAAACATAAAAAATAAGGGTTACCAGGACCCCTACAACACAAATAAATGGCTTGTATATATATTTTCTGTTATTCTTCAGGGCAAGACAGCAGAAACACAAAGGCTAAAGGTTAAGTGGCCATCTTGTTGTGAATATGTGGTATACCTGTAAACTGGTCTCACATTTCTGCCAGGGAATCTGACTTTTAACAAAATTTCTATTTTTCTTTAATTATTGCTAAGGTTATCAAAGTCAACCAATCTCCTGAACACTTGATGGATGCCTATCCATGTTTGACATTAGGGGAGAAATCTATCACTTTTGGGGAGCTTCAAAGGAATCAGTTTGGAAAAACAGGGCCATAAAAAGTCATTTGGCCAGTGTAATTAAAATTCCTCTATTGGTGGTATGGGTCTATGACACAATGATCTCTGATTGGATATTCCACATATGACACTCTGATTTTCCATTGGTGTGACACTCTGCTTCCTCATTGGGTAATTGACTCACTTGACGTGACGTAATTTACCCTAGAAAACAGCCAATTCTACCTGTCAGGATTGGGATTCCTCCATCCTCTCCTCCCTCCATCCCTTCCTGCCTTCACGCCCCTCCCTTCTCAAGAGAAATCTCCTTCCAGAGGCCTTGTGTTTTCCTCTGACTGAGCCTACTCTGCAAGATCTAGGTATTGTATTACCTCTCCCTCCATCCACACTTATTCAGCTAACCACTGTATTCCTCTTGTATGCTTGAAATTGTTTGATTGGGATATAACTATTTGAAAACCAATAACCATAATAAAATCCATTATTAACCAAAGGATTTTCAGTGGTCTATCTCCGTAAACATTGACAGAGATCCTTGCTCACCTCACCTCTCGTAGACTCACCATTTTGAGCTAAGAAATATTAATATTCCCCAATAAAAGGTTAGTTGAGGTGTTAACACCAGGGCCAGCCCTAGTCTGTCTGGCACTGTAAGCAAGGCTAACTTCTGGCACCCCCCCCCCCCCCGCACTGATAACATCACTAAGTCACCGGGGGGTGCTCGATTCAGTGCCCCCAGAAGCCAAGCGCCCTAGGCAATCACCTAGTTTGACCTGCTGCCACCACTCTAAAAAATGTGTGTGAGAGCATAACAGTCAAAACAGTAGCTCCACCCTATTCTTACCCTCTCACTCCAACCATTTTACCAGTCAACAACAATAAAACAAACACTGACATTGCAGCCCTGTGCTATTCTGTGTATATTCAAAACATGCCTTTCCGTAAGGTGTCAGAGGGTCCTTCCGGAACAAAACAATTACGCAGAATATGTTCATCTGCCACCATGGTGTGGAAGATGCTGGCATCTGGGAGAGTGAAAGCAGAAGGCTTGGTCTTCACCTTCAAAGAAATCCAGCACCTGATGGCTTGTAAGTGAATCTTAATTGCTGAATGGTACATGGCCATTGTGCTGCCTAACGACCCTGGGATTTTTATGTTTGTTAGGAGTTTAAAACAAAGCTATTATCACCACCATAAAAATGAATCCCCCCCCCGCCCCCCAAAAATTCTTGTTATTGGGCAATAACCTGGAGTAGAGGGCGGGCGAGGACAAGGCATTGGACCTAGCATGAGCATTGCATAAGAATCATGTAAAACCCACAGATCTTCCCAGAGTTCCATTTTTCACCATAGTCCTTTCTGACCCCAGGAAGTTAACTGTCATGCTCATAGGACTCATGTGGAGTAATGGCCACGTGCGCTGGGAGGCTGCAGCTGGTGAGTGAGAAGGGAGCTCAGTTCATGGAAGAGGCGGAGGGAGCAATTCCAACCCCCTCCCCTAACCACAGCCTCCCAGCCCATATGGCTATTACTCCACATGGATCCCGTGAACTCAGGAATCGGCTTCTGGGGGGGTGGATGGGATGGAAAGCCAGGAAGATCAGCAGCCTTCAGCAACTTCTGCTGATGGATCACAGGACCCAACCCCACAGGACTTCAGTAATTATGTAGCAAAGAAGAGGTACAAGGACTCCTTGAAGAAATCCCTTGGCACCTGTCGCATCAACCATCACCAGTGGTCTGACCTAGCCTCAGATCGCAAAGCATGGAGGCACACCATCCACCAGGCTGTCTCTTCCTTTGAGAACGCACGCATAGCTGGTCTTGAGGACAAAAGGAGATTGAGGAAGAATCGCACTGCTACAGCACCAACCCCAAATCAGACTTTTCCCTGCAGCCACTGTGGCCGGATCTGCCTGTCCCGCATTGGTCTTGTCAGCCACCAACGAGCCTGCAGCAGATGTGGACTACTGCACCCTTCTTAAATCTTCGTTCGTGAAGTCAGGCCGAGAGAGAGAGGGATGTTGTCAACCATGGGGCTCATTTTTTGGTTGGGCGTCTTAAAGGTATCACCCAGAGGTATTTAATCCCTATGTAGATCCACCAGGGCTCCCTTGCAGAGAAGATTCCCACACTGCCAGCCATGTCATGCCACATTCAGAGGAGAGAGGCTGGTTCATCCATTTACCCTTTTTTGGGCCTAGAAAGGTGTAGCACTGCTTTGGAACCAACTGTGAGCCTTCCACGTCTGGGACTACATCCTTTGTGTGTAGAGGTAACGCTGCCCATAGATGCTGGAAGGCTTTTCTGCACCAGTGGTTTTCGTAGGTTCAGTTTCTATCACCAAATGCCTCAGTTTTCATTTTCATTTTTGCGCAGTTTTCTCTGTTCAGTTCCTGCTTTGATTTCTCCTCACTTTTTCTCCAGGTTTTTTGGGAGTACTTTTATGGCAATTTTTTTTTTATTGCAAGCTGTTTCAGAGTTGGGTGGAAAAATTTCTCTGCAACTGTATGGACTCAAGTTGAGTATTCTCTCTCAGGCTTTCTCCTACTTTCAACCCACATTACATGATTTTATGGAATCACAGACTCATAGAATCACAGAAGTAGAAGGGGCCGCACAGGCCATCTAGTCCACCCCCCCCCCACTTGATGCAAGATCAGCCTAGAGTATCCCAAGCAAGTGTTTGTCCAGCCGCTGCTTCAAGGCTGCCAAGGAGGAAGAGCTCACCACCTCTCTAGGCAGCTGAATCCACTGTTGAACAATTTTTACTGTAAAATAGTTTTTCCTAATATCCAGCCGGTACCTTCCTGCTCTTAATTTAACCCCATTATTATGAATCCTCTCTTCCACTGCCAACAGGAACAGCTCCCTGCCCTCCTCTAAGTGACTGGCCTTCAAAGAGAGCAATCATGTGTGTGTGTTTTGTGTATGTGTGTTTTATTTTCATTGTGTGTGTTTTATTTTCCTCTTGCCCCATATTTTCCTTTTTCTACAGCAAATGGCACCTTGTTAAATTTGCGGTGGACAATTTTGGCATTCTCTGGATGCCTACATCAAAATGGCACTTGAGCCATGTGGACCTTAAACTTTGCATCACAGCCCAGCTGTGCTTAGCTCAGTGCATTCGAAGAAGATGATGAAGAAGACGACGACTGCAGATTTATACCCCACCCTTCTCTCTGAATCAGAGACTCAGAGTGGCTTACAATCTCCTATATCTTTTCCCCCACAACAGACACCCTGTGAGATAGGTGGGGCTGAGAGAGCTCTCACAGCAGCTGCCCTTTCAAGGACAACTCCTGCTATAGCTATGGTTAACCCAAGGCCATTCCAGCAGTGCAAGTGGAAGAGTGGGGAATCAAACCTGGTTCTCTCAGATAAGAGTCCGCACAACCACTACACCACACTGGCTCTCCATTAGCGCTACAGTGGATGCCCAAACACAAAACCACGCTAATTTACATGAGAGGGGAGAACTAGTTGGTGCTTCTGGGCAGCCGCACTAGAGGTGCAAAATTTAAAAGAAAAATTCTACGCCACCTGCCACCAGTGTCACCCCACCGCATTTAGGAAGAGTATGGTTGTTATCTTATATGTGCAAAATAAATACAGCATGATTCAAGGGCTTAAAAGAAAACAAAATTCCAGAGGGAAAAGAATGGTGTGAAACACAAGCACAGAGTCCAAACCCAAGCGTTGAGACTCAACTATTCTGAAAATCTAGGGTAAACTGTGCACATGGAAAAGCCCAGAAACGCAAAGGAACAGAGACACATTTGAGAAAGCAAGCAGATGTACTTGTCCCACCCTTGCTTTAACAACGTGGTGTGCATTATTACCCAGCTACAGAAGAGCATTTTCACTTTACGAGTTGTTGCTGGTGCTCAGATTACAATGCTCTCTGGGAAAGGTGACAGATTGCTTTTCTCTTCTCTTCTCTTCTTGGGCAAGTCTGCCATTCACATCCTGGCTTATACTGAGGGACTATAAATGCAGAATTCGAACTGTTGCTGTACAAACTTGTTATTGCTGTTTGGCCTTTGCACATGTTTTTAAAAAAAACTTCACTAAGCTGCAAGCTCATTTGCTGTTTACCTATGTAGGGGCATCTGTCTCTAGATATGAACTGTTAACTTCCATTTCAATGTATCTGAGGAAGCATGTGTGCACATCACAACTCATACCTTGAATCCAACTTTGTTGGTTTTAAAGGTGCCCCTGGATGCAAACTGTTGCTTTCAATAATCAGAGGAAGCGATACTATTCAGGAAATGAAAGCATATTTTATAACCGGCAGCTACAAACTGAATCAGCAATGCAGCATTTCCCACCACTGGTCCCAGGTGGTGGTCCACTTAAGGCTCAAGGAACCCCTGTTTCTGTTCTCCAACCAATTCTTTGGGTCAGAAGAACCATTTGTTGGTCAGAGGACACTTTGCCTTCTGCTTTCGTGTGTGTGTCTGTAAAGTGCTGTCAAGTCACAGCTGCCAGCAGCTTTCAAGGCAAGGGAGAAGCAGAGGTAGTTGGCCATTGCTTTCTTCTGCAGTCTTCCTTGGTGGTTTAACTTACAAGGCAAGTGTGAAGCAGAGGTGGTTGGCCATGATCTTCCTCTGCAGAACCTTCCTTGGGGGTCTCTTATCCAAGCCTTGTGGTGGCCCCAGCAAGTGGCTTTCAAGGCAAGTGCAAAGCAGAGGTGATTGGTCATGGCCTTCCTCTGAAGAACCTTCCTTGGAGGTCTCTCATTAAAGGCTTATGGTGACCCCAGCAAGGAGTTTTCAAGGCAAGTGAGAAGCAGAGGTGGTTGGCCATGGTCTTCCTCTGCAGAACCTTCCTTGGGGGTCTCTTATCCAAGCCTTGTGGTGGCCCCAGCAAGCGGCTTTCAAGGCAAGTGCAAAGCAGAGGTGATTGGCCATGGCCTTCCTCTGCAGAACCTTTCTTCGAGGTCTCTCATTCAAGACTTATGGTGACCCCAGCAAGGAGCTTTCAAGGCAAGTGAGAAGCAGAGGTGGTTGCCCATAGCCTTCCTCTGCAGAGCCTTCCTTGGTGGTCTCCCTTCCAGGAACTGAACCTGCTCAGCTTCCAAGATCTGACAAGATCAGGCCACCCTGGGCCATCCAGTTCAGGCCAATAAAACCAGTATGTATTGATTGAAGTGCTATCAAGTCATAATTGATTTATGGCAACCCCAGCAAGGGGTTTTCAAAGCAAATGGAAAGCGGACGTGATTGGCCACTGCCTTCCTCTGCAGAGTCTTCCTTGGTGGTTGCCCATCCAAGTATTGAACCTGCTTAGCTTCTGGGATCTGACAAGATCAGGCCACTCTGGGCCATCCAGTTCAGGGCAATAAAACCAGTATGTATTGAAGCGCCATCAAGTCATAATTGATTTGTGGTGACCCCAGCAAGGGATTTTCAAAGCAAGAGAGAAGCAGACATGGTTAGCCATTGCTTTCTTCTGCAAAGCCATCCTAAATGGCCTCCTTTCTAAGTTCTGACCCTGCTTGGCATCCAAGATCTGACAAGATTTGCCTATACCAGGCCACTTTCCCTCTTGCTGCTGTGATACGCTTTTTAAAAACTGGGTTTTTGTTGCACTGGTTTGTTATACTTTGCAACCAGCAGAGGGTGCAGTGTGCAAGGGAAACACTCTCAAGCAAAGCAGGAAGCAAGAATCCTCCTATGGTGTTTTTCTACATTATGCCGCATTATAAATACTCCAGATGAAAGTTGGGTTTCTGCTTAATGGGAGGCACAGAATGATCAGGCACGCAGATATTCTGAAAATGGTCTTGGGATGCAAATTCCTCCTTACATTTTGCGATTAAAACAGCTAATTGGATTAAAACCTGCAATTTACTTTTGTAACGGGCTGTGTTTATTATTCCCTGTTGCCTTAGGAAGGACATAGAGGGGAGGGGGGAGGACCATAATGCTGTTCAATGTCGCTGGTTTTGTTTGGTTTGCCTTCTGTATACATCAAAATAAATCCCAATTATCCTCATTGTAACACTATTCAGGAACAGATTACCGTAATTCAACTTGTTTATAAACAGAAATTAAATCCATTTGGGGTTGGAAAACAACACACAACCAACCATCGTGCTAGCATCTACGTTGGAATCACTGCTGCTTGAAATTCTCCAATAGGAAGTGATTATCCACAAGAATTAATGCTGCTTCCATTTTCATCTTCTTGTGTTATACGAGCTAAAAAGGTAAAGGCGCAAGCACCAGTCGTTTCCAACTCTGGGGTGAGGTTGCATCATGACGTTTCCATGGCAGACTTTTTACAGGGTGGTTTGTCATTGCCTTCCCCAGTCATCTACACTTTCCCCCCAGCAAGCTGGGTACTAATTTTACTGACCTCAGAAGGTTGGAAGACTGAGTCAACCATGAGTTGGCTACCTGAACCCAGCTTCTACCGGGTTCAGGTAGCCAACTCAAAGTTGCGAGCAGAGAGCTCGGACTGCAGTACTGCAGCTTTACCACTCTGCGCTACAAGGCTCTTGTTATAGGAACTACCAGTAGGGTTTTTGTCTTCCTTTGGAACTCCTCTTTAAGGCACATTCACATATGCTGAATAATGTACTTTTAAAACACTTCAGCAATTGTTTGCAAGTGGATTTTTTCCATTTCACACAGTAGAGTCCAGTTGTAAAGCGCACTGAGAGTGGGTTGACAGTGCACTATTCAGTATGTGACAAAGTGGCCTTTGTCGGACACCAGCAGGATCTCTTCATGCCTTACTGCAATGGTGTGGAAACTTATCTATGACTAGAGGCCAGTTATCCAAGCTATGCATCTGAACCTTATTTTAAATAAAAGTAAAGATCTTCATCAGCATGCTCTTACACTGAGAAATCTTAGACCATGGGTGGTCAAACTTGCTTAATGTTAGAGCCACATAGAATAAATGTCAAATGTTTAAGAGCTACAAGATATAAACATCAGATGTTTGAGAGCCACAAGAAAGAAGTAAGGGAGGGAGGGAGGGAAGGAGGGAGAGGTGGAAAGAAAGCAATTCTCCAAGCCAAATTCCTTCCTCAAGCCAGTGGACAGGCAGTGGGAGGCTTTGAGAGCCACAAAATATGTGTGAAAGAGCCACAGTTTGGCTACCCCTGTCTTAGACCCTTCCTCCTCATGGTTCTTTCATGTCTCATCTACAGTATATGCTTGTGAAGTACAAAGTCTAATTGGGGAGATGCATTTGCCTCTATCATTCCCAGGTCTGCAGCAGCCTTTAAGCAACACTAAATGAAAATTTGGGCAAAAAACAGAAGAAAACATGAAATCCTGCAATTATTATGGAGGCTACAGAGAAGATAAAAAAAATCACTGCAATTGTCTAATATATATATATATATATATATATATATATATATATATATATATATATATATATATATATATATATATATATATATATATATATATATATATATGCATAACTTTATAAGGGGAGGAGAGAAACAATTCAGGTTGCAGCAGTAGATAACAAAAGGTTGAAGACAGAGGATGAAATTTCAAACTTGAGCAGACACGACTTACCCACCTGAATCAACTGTAAGCAGAGTGGAAGTAATCTGAACTGTGACATATAGGGCTTTTTTAATAGACAAAGCCCAGCAGGAACTCATTTGCATCTTAGGTCACATCCCCTGATGTTGACATTGTTTTGCGCAGGGCTTTTTTGCAGAAAAGCCCAGCAGGAGCTCATTTGCATATTAGGTCACACCCCTGACACCAAGCCTCCATGTTTGTTTTTAACTGTTGTGAGCCACCTGAGCCTCTTAGGGGGAGGCGGGATATAAATTTGATTAAATAAATAAATGAATGAATGAACTGCATTCCTGTGCATTCCTGCTCAGAAAAGGCCCTGGTGACATAAATGTACCAGCTGTTAAATGAACAGTGGAAGAATCGCCCAGAAGTGCAGAAAGTTCTCCAGGAATGTAATTGCCTAGTAACGTTAAAAGGGCGTAATTAGACTGGGGGAAAAAGAAGAGGTAGGATTTATGAGAAAGTTAAATTTAATTTCAAATAATTTGATACTAAAACAGATAACTCGCAACAGACTAAAGCAGTAATAGCCCTCACATCCTTAAGTATATAAAGATAGAACATTGCCGGCTGCACACCATAACCCACTGAATAGTCCCACTATGGAGCCACTGATGTCTATAAAATTCCTCTAGATTTTTTTTTAAATACTGCCCTCATTGCAAATAAAATTACAAACTTACTACAGCAGTAGTTTCCAAACTTTTGGTAGCTGAAACATGCTTCCCTACTCCCTCCGAAATATAACCAGAAACACCCAGCAGCACATTCAAGGTGACGTGGTGAGCATTACCCACACTGTAGCAAGACTCTGTTCTGACTGGGGCTTCCCATTGGAAGGAGTGGAACCCTGAACGAGTACTGCTGCAGGGACACAACGGGCAGCTTCTTGTTTGGGGAGGCAATCCTCTTATTCTCTATGTCAGGATCCATTCACTTGTTTGTGTACATGTGCGAAGGGGCTGATAGGAAGGGGGCAATGCCAGAAGAGTGACTCTATGCACAGATATAGCAGACATCCTCTCTAGGTAGATGTGTTGACCCTATGAGTGTATTTTGTGTCACGGAACACCAGTGTGCTCCAGTCTGGATATTACTGCACCAGATACACTAGTAGAGTTAGGTGATTTGGTCCTCTAGAAGAGTGGCTCCCAACCTTTTTGGCATCAGGCACCGGTTTTGTGGCTGCCCCCATGCCCTGTCCTTGTCTCCTCATGGGGGTCTTTAAATGAAGGGCAGGCCAGAGCTCATTAGCGCAACTCATTTGCATAACTCATTTGTGCCCACTAACAGGCTCGACAACTTGCAGCTTCTGTTCAGAAACTGGCTCGGTTCTAAAGCATAATGAATGTAGAAATCAGGCCTATGTAACTGTTGTCCCACAAAACCAGGGCTTTTTTTGAGCAGGAAAGCACAGGCTTGGCATTAGGGGGTGAGGCCTAACATGCAAATGAGTTCCTGCTGGGCTTTTTCTAAACCCTCCCCTGCAAAAAACTAAGGTTCTTGATATACATTCCCTCTCCACATCTGTTTTGGTATAAATTATACAGATCAGTAAACACTTTTAAGGAGCACTTGGGTTTGTTTTTCTTTGGCAAGACAGCAAGACAGCAAAATGAAATAAAAAATAATGAGCCTAATATCTCAATGATTAATAGGGAGAATATACAACACTGTGCAAGGAGGGTCACCCAGGCTTTGTGTAAATAGGGTTATAACTTTGGTTTTTTTCCCCTTTTAAATCAGTCCTCAAATAAAATATATCTGGACATTTACATTTTTAAAAATGAGCTTTGCCTCTTCTTCAGAAAGGAAAGGAAATGACTTAACAAGCTGAAGTGCCCAGAATTACTTTTTACAGTGCTCCATTTCCCAGATATTATGAATCAATAAAAATTTTGTGGCAACCACAGTATAATCCCAAAAAGGTGTTTGGGAACTTGATCATCTGTTGTAAACTCTACCACAGGACCTTTAAATTAAGACAGTTTTTTTAAAATAGCACATTACAGCATCCAGGAAAGCGAATACCCATTTCCTCAGAGAATATTTTGGCACCAGCCCTAAGGAAGTATGCTTTCCCCCTTGCTGCTGTTCAGAGACTGTGAGAGACACGGGGCTTCCCTCCAAGCCTTTAGTGAGGGACCTTGTGGAATGATGCTGGGCACTGGGGGACTCCTGAGGAACAAATCCAGGAGATCCCTCTGTGAGAGATATGTAGGGACTCCTTTGCAATACCTGGGTTTAGGACAGCCCATTACACACAGAGGCAGGATTCCTAGCTGGCAAGAAGTCAAGTGGGGAGTTTGAAGAAATTTGGCTCTTTTATTTTAAGCACGGCAGGAGTACATTAGATGAACATGAATGAAGCTGCCTTATACTGAATCAGACCATTGCTCCATCAGTCAGTATTGTCTACTCAGACTGGCAGCAGCTTTCCACATCTCAAGTAGAGGTCTTTTACACCATGGACCATCTGGTAACTTTCAACTACAGATGTCAAAGACAAACCTTGAACCTTCTGCATGCAATGCTGCAATGCCAAGGTTCTTCCACAGCCTCATCCCATTATTGTGCAATGCATGGATTTTGTTTACCATCTATTTTATATTTTATTTTCAGGGGGACTCAGATACCTTAGTAAAGGGGTGTCAAACATGTAGCCCAAGGGCTGCATCAGGCCCCTGGAGGACTCCTATTAAGCCCGCGAGCAACTCACTGTCATCTGCTTCCTTCTCTCTCTCTTGCTTCTTTATGCGTCAC
Source organism: Heteronotia binoei (assembly GCF_032191835.1). NCBI lineage: Eukaryota > Metazoa > Chordata > Lepidosauria > Squamata > Gekkonidae > Heteronotia > Heteronotia binoei. The sequence goes on along the minus strand of NC_083228.1, from coordinate 19,917,669 downwards.
AGATTGCTTTGCCAGGCTTGCTCAGTCGTAAATTCTCTGTTTTCCCTATTGGCTGACCAGCACACGAAGCAGCTTATGTACAAAAGCTCGCAATGCCCAGCTATTTCGTGTTTTCTTCTGGGTCTTAGGCTCAAAGCATTGGTCACAAGATTTCCGTAATGAATGTCAATAAATCAAAAGTAGATTTGCAACTTACAGACACACAGCTGAACAGCATAGTTAAGATTGCTACAGCACAGACACTGTCTTCGTATTTTGATGTAGTGATCCAGAGCAGAAGGTGTCAGTTATCTGAAACGGTTAAATAAACAAAACATGGCAAGAGTGCTAATTTTTAAAGCATATTTTAAGGGTTTTTTAAAATCTTTGATTGTGTTTATCTGTGTCCTTTATAAAGTTTACATCTCCACTACTTGGCACAATACCTCCACCACGTGACACACACACATATATACACACACACACAGCCCAGCAAGGTCTCATTTATGTCAGATCTGAACAAATGAGTTCGACACCCCTGCCTTAGAATTTTCTTATTCTTATAAGCTAAGTGTTCTCTCTTGCACATTCAATTTAAAAAGTAGAAGTTTTTTGCAGTTAACATTTTATTGATTTAAAAAAAAAATAATATGAAGAAAGATCAATAAGACATACATTACTACCAAAACATATAGATGTTCACAAAAAATAAACCCTGAGTAGCATTATCAGCAGTACATAATATATCATATAGGGAGAGTAAGAAGTAACTTATGAGTAGGTAACAATGTTATGTGCTTTCAATCATTGGTAGATAACTAGTCAAATGACGGCTACAAAGCATTATGAAAGTATTATGATTTAGAAATGAGGCCAAACCAGATGTAAATCTTTTTGTGTTAAGAAACAAGAGGATTCTATAAGATTCTATTTGTGTTAAGAAACAAGAGGACTCTATAAGTACAGAGCATGACTGGCACATGTGAGTAAAGAAAGAAGAAAAGGGAGGGGGAGGGAAACTTATAAGTAAAGAAGTTCAGTTCCAGTTTGTGAGGCTGAATGTCATTTGCTGCAATGTACTCAATAAAAGGAAATCATTTGTATCAATGTTAACCTCCATGACATCACCATGTCATGGCGACCAACAAACTGACCAAACTTCTTGTGGATAGATATGAACTAGTTTCTTCCTGAAGGTGGTCTTTCCAGCTACTTGGAGTCAGATAATGTTTCCTACTTTTATCTGATAACGAGAGCTTTGATTCTTGAAAGCTGACACCCTGGAAATCTTGCTGATCTCAAAGGCGATACCAGATTCCAATCTCGCTGTTCTTCTGCAGACCGACGTGGCTACCCACTTGAAACTATCTGATACCAGGATACTTGGGTCAATGGAAGAATGAGTTTCTCCCCAATTAGATTGATTCCCTGATCTATGGAGCAGCTGTCAAGTGTGCCGTTGATCAGCTGAAACATGCTCAGCAATTCTAAGTTCAAATCCCATCAAGGAAAGCAGGAGACGTAATTAGATCAATAGCTCAGGAAAGTATCAAAAGGATACACCTGTCATAGGCATAGGCAATTCTTCCATGCAAGAAAAGAAGTTTGTTACAGTGTCGGCTTTAATACCTGGAGGATGTAAGATGAAATAATTCTCCCTTCTGAAACACGAGAAATGTGATCAGGGCCACTTCCTTAGTGTTTAAATAAGGCAGGTGCAGTCTTGTCATTCAGGAGGAAGAGAAGTTGCAGTTACCAAGTTTTATTTGTTATCTAGGAGATTATTATGCTTCCTCTCCGGTTTCCTGCTCGAGGCAGCTTACAAATAAAAGCATCCTTGATTATCTTAAGTACAAATGCAAGCCCTTAAAAACAAGCCAGGATCATTAAAACGACATCAAAGCATTCATAAAACAGACCTCAAACGTGCCAGTCGGTCCTGAACCAGAATTTTTCATTTTAAGACATTTCTAAATGCTTTCAAGCAAAATCATTGCCAAAAGGGGTGGGGCTGTACAGTGTTTCCCATGGGTGGGTGGGACTTCCCTTCCAAGTCTCCAAGCACACACACTCCTTTCCTTCCACCCTCTTCAGCCCTGAATCAGGCAAGTGCCTTAACTGGCTGCCACCACTCTGGTTCTAGGGTTTTACTGGAGATGCCCACACCCTTTTCAGTCAGGGTAAGCCTGGATTGCAGGGGTCATTTTGTAGAAAAAGAGGTGCCAGAGCTCATTAGCACAACATATTTGCAAAACACATTTGCATATACCACACACTCCTGACATCACCGGAAGGTGTACTCAATTATATCAGCTCAGCATCTACCTTAAAAGGCTTCCGGAATTATAAGTGTCATAATAAAACCTTACTCCCATCATACTTTATAAATTGCTTTCTCCTATGTGGCCACAGCGGCATGAGGAAGATCTCCATCTGTCTGCTTTATATGTTTTGGATATTTTCCTATTTTTGGTGGGGGGAAATATTAGAAAGTTTGTCAAATCTCTGAATTCAACAAAATTCTCACCGGGGGTTTGAACAATGGAGCCCAGAAGCAAGTATTGGGTGGGGGGGGGGCTAAGAAAGAAAGAGTACAATAAAATGTAGAGGTTCTGGATCTCCGTTCCTGTGAGATCCGTTCCTGTGAGATCCTGCTGGATTCATGGCTGAAATTGAGGCATGAAGGACCCAAGGTGAGTGAGTGAAAATTCATTAAACAAATATAAAACAGATAAGTAAATATCAGAAATAATATGTTGTCGAAGGCTTTCATGGCCGGAGTCCATTGGTTGTTGTAGATTTTCCGGGCTGCGTGACCGTGGTCTTGGCATCCTCAGAGGAGTGACCCAGAAAACTGGAGTTCTCTCTGGGTCAAAATGAGAAGAAGTTGGTAGGCAGGTAATTTATATCTACTCAGGCAGGTGGGGTAGGGCTGAGATTATCTTGTGGGAGCTTCCTGGGCTGTGACATGCTAATAGAGGAACTTTCCTGAGGGGGTTCTTTTGTATATAGATTGGCTATAGAAATTCTAATCTTATCTGTAGTGCTGTTGTAAACTGTAAGGCACTTTGTGTTTTTCAGGACTGGAAGCCATGCCCTATTCAAACAGGACACAGTATCTTATTCCAAGACATTATAATGCTGGACAATACATTCAATCACCATGTTAGGTTACACAGAGAAGCCATTGAAATCCAGAAACATAAACACAATTTCAACAGGAAGAAATTTTAAAAATGAATAGGGCATGGCTTCCAAACAAATGCTTTCTATTAAGGTTTATTTGGGGCTAGGGACAATCCTAGGGCACGCAGCACTCTAGGCAAAGTCCTACCACCTACCACCTCTGTTTTAGGCTTTTTTTCCTGGGGGAATGCAGCAGAAGGGAGTTCCAGAACCTCTTCATGGAAACAAAATCCTCAAAAAATGTTTAAAAGTTCCTAAGGGGCATATGTGTGTTTCTCCTTCATTTCCGTCTTGAGAGTTCTGGAACCTTTCTTTTCAGAAAAAAAGCCCCACAATCAGTTATCTAATAAAATCCACTGCATCACTGAACTGCTTGGCCCTACAATGCTGGCGTGTAGCACTAGACTTTCTGAAGACTTTGGGGGTGGAGAGGGTGCGGTTTGGGGAAGAGAGGGCCTTCAGCATGGTACAATGCCATAAAATCCACCCTTCAAAGCAGCCATTTTTATCTGGGGAGCTGATCTCTGCCAGCTGGAGATCATTTGTAAAATCAGGAGATCTCCAGGTTCCACCTGGAGGCTGGCAACATTACATATTTGCTCACTGGTTAAAATGGAGGACATCCTTGCAAACAGGGAACAATGGTGGGCATGCTTGCCCATAGGTAACAATTGGGGACATGCTTGCCCAGAGAGGACAATATTGGCCACTCTTCCCATAAATCAATGGAGACTGTAGAGGCCAGGGGATGGGGAAATATCCGTATTTCATAATGTAAACAGTCTGCAGCTGAAAACTGAAGACAGGAGACAAACGCTGCAAAGCTGAGAGCTTAAAGCCTTATCTCAATGTTAATGTGATTAGCTTCTGAGCAATGTGATTTCCTTATCTTGGTCATAGATTATCAACATTAACTAAAGGTTAATCCCAAGTAATTCCTTTGGTAAATTGTTTACCGAAACCTGGCTTTGGAAACAGCATGAAATACTCAGGCTTAAACCCTTCATTCATGACCCTAATCATGTCTTGTAGGAGCTTTTTTATTTGATGTTTCTTTTTAAGGAAAGTCACTTTAAAGTATTCCTTGATTCCCATGTTGGTACTGTGGGTTAGTTTGTGGCTAATATTTTTTACATTTTGTTTACTGTTAGATACAGCCATTTATTATTCAGTGTTCCTATTTTAGAACTGCAGAAGGAAACACTGGAAAAATAAAATAGAGACCAGCGGTTCCCATCCCCGGCCCCCCCAACCCCAAAGTGGGGGATGGGGGAGATTAAAATTCTCCTGTGAAAGAAACAGGAGAAAAACACTAAGGAAGCTTCAGATCAATGCATGACAGGATAAATCTCAAAAGATGCTAAAGGCAGTACTTCCGTTTGTTTACTGACGCATAAGGAAATTAATGGACAAAAAGTCAGACAAAATTTACATTTGGAAATTAATAGATGAAATGCCAGACCAAATCCCTGCTGTTTTTGATCATATTGAATACACAGAATGTGATTTCTATTGATAGTGACAATTCGGAATCTTTTGAAGCTTTCAGGAATATCTGTTGTAAGTTCTGATGCCTGCGCCGTCTGCCTTTCAAGTGGCTCAAGGTGGCAGCCGGAGGGGAAGAATGAGAACAGGTGGGGGTGGGGGTGAGCGTAAGACTGAGATGTAAATGACAGGCACTATATCCACCCAAAAGAACTAGTAGATGTTCCTGTCAAATATTATTACATTGTTTTATTCATCTGGGAAGAACCTTCTGTCTCTTTCACAAAGCAGCCAAATAAGTAGTTTGTAAGCATACGTTTTTGTGATCCCACTGGGCCAATTTACTCACTGGAGCAATTTACTCACTGGAACTGCTGAATGTAACCATTTATTTATTCTATATATATCCAACTTTCCCTGCAAAATGGGCTCAGGGCAGCTAACAAGCCAGACTGCATCTGCTGTATTTCAACCAACTTCTGAAGACTAGCAGGAAAATGAAAGCAGAGCAGCTCCAAACAAACAGCAGGGCTCTGCTCACTTCTCTTCCTTTTACACACTTAGCAGGAAGACTCAGGAGCCCTCAGCCAACTGGGGGAAGGCCTTTTGCAGTTGTTTCCCTCCTTCTCCCATCCTCAGCCAATGGGCTGCAAAATACATTGATTGATGGTTTGACGGGCCAAAGGTTGATGCAGCATAGTCCCAACTAATCAGGGTGCTCCATTTTGCCATATCAAAAGAGCTTTTATATATATATATAAAAGATTGGCAGAAGCACCATTTCTGTTTGACTGTATATTTCTCTCACTAAAACCATGAACTACAGGCTCCTGATCTGTAGCTGTAGCTGTAGCTGGCACCTGCATTGTAAAAGTCAGTGAAATGTGCCACCTGGTGTGAGAGGGAGTGCCATTATTTAGATAGTGTTTGAGGTTTTATCCCATTCTTTCCCCTTTGAATTCTAATTCTAGCGTAGTCTCCTCCTGCATGTGTTCCTTGCAGCATAAAAAAAGGGTGTTGTTGGATTGCCAAATACAAGCCATTGTATCCTGTCTGCCACATCACACCTTTTGTGGATTGCCAGAAGCCTCCAGGGCTGTGCTTGCGCTGTAGGTGGGAATTTAAATTGCCTCTAAATTGAGGAGGCTTTGATCTAACATAAACTTGGCATGGAGGACGCTTCCGGTGAGGGGTACAACCCAAAGCAGCAAGAAATCACAATATACGTTAAAATTCCAGTGCGATGGGAACATTTCAAGTGAGGAATGCATTTCCCATTGAAACTAACTGGAAGAAAAACAAATGTTTATTCCAAAAATGAATAGTAGTAATTAATCAAACAGAACACATGAGTGGTACCTCAGTGGAACCGGCTTCCTCAGGAGGTGGTGGGCTGTCCTTCTTTGGAGGTTTTTAAACAGAGGTTAGATGGTCATCTGAAAGCAATGCTGATTCTATGAATTATAGAAAAATGATTAATAACAGTGTGACAATATTTACCAATATGAAGTTATACTTCAGTTTTCTGGATCCAAAAATATACAACTAACAAAGTAATAGTGTTACAAAAACAAAATTCACAAATACAATAGAACAACATGAACATCATAGAATCTAGTAGACAGGTGAAAAGTCCTTGTTTCCTTCCGGAATAGTCAATTCTCTGATGAGTAAAGTTCTTAAAAAGTCAATTTCATTGTTGTCATTCCAAATATCTTATAATCCCATAATAGTCACAAGAACGTCGACTTGGCTCTTGTTTCAATGTTCTTTCATTAGGCAAAGGATTAGTAAAATAAAAGTAATCAGGCAAGGGATTACTAAAATAAAATAGAGACCAGCGGTTCTCGCCCCCCCCCCCAAATTAACAAAGCAATTTGTTAATTTTACTATTCTGTCATTGGATCTTAAATAAGTACCATTTTGCATTCTAAACCACTGCCTACCAGCTAAATATAGCCCTGCTCACTGTACCTGATTCCTCGTCTGATGACGTGTGCTTGGAGCACACGGAAGCTTACGTTCTGAATGAAACTTGGTTGGTCTTAAAGGTGAAACTTGACTCCTACTTTGTTTTAAAGTAAAAGTGTAAATCACTGAAATGAAGCAATGAAGCTATACACTCCTCTCAAGATTTTCCTAGATCTCCATATGTACTTTACAAAAGGCAACTTGCTCAAATGGCTGCGAATGAGGCAGATTGTGAGAGGGAGGGCAGGAAGTTGGGCATCACTGCTTAGTTCTCATGCCCCTTTCTTACACACCCAGGGAAATGCTGAGCACCATTTTGGAGTCAGGCAGCAGTTTTTCTCCAAGCCAGTTTGGCCCCAGGGATCTTGGAGGTCTTTCTTTCTTTCTTTCTTTCTTTCTTTCTTTCTTTCTTTCTTTCTTTCTTTCTTTCTTTCTTTCTTTCTTTCTTTCCTTTCTTTCTTTCTTTTCTTTCCTTTCTTTCTTTCTTTCTTTCTTTCTTTCTTTCTTTCTTTCTTTCTTTCTTTCTTTCTTTTGCCATCTTCCGGGCATGAAGCAGGGGTCACTGAGGGCGTGGGGGGAGGTATTTGTGAATTTCCTGCAGGGAATTGACTAGATGACCCTTGGGCTCCCCTTGTTCTAGAACTAATTATAGTCATGCCATCATACCCTAGTGGGTACTTTGGTACAAAAATCTAGGACGCACGCTATTTTGCAATGTGTCGACAACAGTTCCCGTGCAAAAGTAGAAGTGATGTCATCACATCAGGACAACAGTCTATGATTCACTCCAAACTCTATGGTTAAACCATGCCATTTTAGGTGAATCCTGCAGCACTAAGCCAGCCCAGTGATACTACTTCTGGTTTTGCTGTGGATGTGAGATTATGCATTGGCATGGTGCTGAATTGCCCTCCCCACTCTTCCCTCACCCTGACTTTCTACCCTTACCTGAAGCGTCCTCCATGCCAAGTTCAAATTGCAGGATTTGCACATGCAGTCCTAAGCATGTATACTCAGGTGTTCATTTTGCTGAAGTCCGTGGGACTTACTCCCTACTAAGTGTTTTTAATAGGGTTGCCAGCCTCCAGATCGGGTCTGGAGGTCTCCAGCTTTTACAACTGATCTCCAGCTGGCAGAGACCTCTTCCCCTGCAGACAATGGCTGCTTTGAAGGGTTGACTCTACAGCATTACACCATGCTGAGGCTCCTTCCCTCCTCAAACCCTGCCTTCTCCCAGATCCACCCCCCAAAGTCTCCAGGTATTTTCCAACACCTGGCAACCATAACATTTAGTATTGCAGCCTTAATCCTTGTGATGTACCTATGTGTGTAGATCTGCATACCTTTAAGTGAGCCCTCAAGCATCAGTGTGTTTCTCCCTCAAGGCCCGTAGGGGGAGGAGGCCTTTCTTAGCTCTTGTTCTTAGGAGCAGCCCCCCAGCACGTGTGTGTATTTTCCATCTGCAAGTGTTCTTTTCCCGTTGGAAGCACTAAAGAGACCTCTTGTGAAGCACATGGAGTGACCTGTGTGCTGGTTAGGGTTGTCACCAGCTGCAGCTTGGGAGGGACTTCAGTGGGATATATTGTAGGCGTCCCAGCCTCCTGCTGGAGGCAGGGGCTCCCCAGTTTTGAGGCCCCCAACCCACTGGCATGGAGCTGTCCGGCGGGGGGATCCATTCCCAAAGAGCTCCACTGTGCCTGACATGCCTGGCGTGATGGCATCACCAGAAGTGACATCATCATGTGGGGGACACTACCAATTTGGGTAAAAACTCTATGGTAAGACCTGGCAACCTTATAATGCTATGGAGTTCACCTTCTATAATGGCCATTTTCTCCAGGAGAGCTAATCTCTGTTGCCTGGAGATCAGTTGTAATCCCAAGAGATCTCCAGCCTACACCTGAAGGTTGGCAATCTTAGTGCTTGCTCTAGAGACAGACTGAAGAGGGGACTGAAGAAGGAACAGTAACCACACCTCTACCCACTGTGTCTCCGAGGGTGTTGCAATTGCTATAATACACTAGGTCCTGCAGTCTAGCCTCAAGAATGTATTATAGAAGATTACAACTGTGCCTGCTGCTTGTTTGCAAGCCTTTGAAGTTTTATTAGACCATCAAGGACAGAACTTCCATAGAATGTCAAAACTACTGTCCCACACATAAAGCCACAGAGTTATCTGATTAACCCAGAACAAAACATGAGCTCAGATTCTAGGGCATGTCTGTGACATTGCTCAGATGCTTCTGTACTTTAAAGGGATGGCCCATCTCGGAAGCTAAGCAGGGTGGACTCTGCCATGTACCTGGATGGGAGACTTCCTTGGAATACCAGCAGTCGGGAGGACAGGGGAAAGCTTTATTTAGCCACTCCAGGCACACACACACACAAGATACAAAAATACCAGAGAGAGAGAGAGAGGCCTGAGGCCTCTATCTTTGTGTGTAGTTATGCTATAAACTATTGACACTGAAACCCCCTTCTACGTTATTCAGACAAAAACTCAGAGCTGAGTAAAGAAAACACTTAGCTATGCCAAACTTGATTTGTGGCTAAGCACCCTCCACAGTTCCTTTGGATCATTTTAGCAAACTGACTGAAATGGAAAACAGTTTGTCTTTGCTGATTTAGAATTCAAATGCAACTGCTTCAAAGCTACCATTCCACAACTGCTTACATTGCTATAAGAGACAAAAAATATAGTCTACTGGTTCATGCCTGAGCAAAATAATTGGTAGTAGGCCCAACCAGAGTACAAGCTTTTGAGTTCTTGAGAACACATCTGGCAGCATGTTCAGGACAAGAAGAAAAGGGGAAAGGAGAGAGAAAAAGAAGTTTTAGAGGAGAGTCCTCAACTTTTTTGAGCCTGTGGGCACCTCTGAAATTCTGACACAGCCACAAAATGGATCCCACTGGAGGCAGAGCCAGCCACAAAATGATTGGTGTCGCCCACCTTCAGTCACACAGTGAAGATTCTTGTGTTGTGGTGGTAGCAGCTGCAAAAGCAACATTTTTAGAAATCTTCACAGCCAATCAAATCTCCAGTGGGCCCACCTGGCCCCACCCACTTTCTAAAAACACTTGGCAGGCACCAAAGGAGGCGTTAGTGGTAGGGTTGCCAGATCTGTGTTGGAAAATACCAGGAGGCTTTGGGGATGGAACCAGGAGAGGGTGAGGTTTACAGAGGGGAGGGCCTCAGAGTAGTACAATGCCCTAGAGTCCACCCTTCAAAGCAGCTGTTTTTTTCCAGGGGAGCTGATCACTGCCAGCTAGAGATCGGTTGGAAAGCAGGAGATCTCCAGGCCCCACCTGGAGACTGGCAATCCTAGCTGGTGGGAGCCATGGTGCCTATGAGAATGACATTGGGGGCCCCTGTTTTAGGGCATAGTTCATTCTTGCCTATCCGTTTGCTAACTGAAGGATTATGGGATGATGCACATTATAACATCTGCAGCTGTTCTTCTTGTAACTTTCCTTTCCCCAGTATTTGTTGAGGTGTACTGTGGCTGCCTATTGGACAGAACCCTATTAAAATAACCATGTGAGTATTTGTTCTTTGGGAGCCAGAGTTGTGTAGTGGTTACAGAGTTGGATCTGGGAGATCCAGATTCAAATCCTCCCTTTGCCCTGAAACTTGCTGGGTGACCTTGGGCCGGTCATGTGTTCTCAGTTTAACCCATATCCCAGCATTGTTGCAAGTTTAAGATAGAGGAAAGGAGACTGATGTAAGCTACCAAATGTCTTAATTGGAAAGAAAGGATAGGTATAAAGTACCTAAGCAAATATTGGGAGAGAACTTTAAAAGTGCCACACTACAAACACTTTCCTGAAAGTAAGCCCTACTGAGTAGACTTGAGCAGGATTTTTAGTACACTAAATAATGCCCTTGGAACATAGGAAGAGAGAGCCCTGCTGGATCAGACCAACAGTCCTTCTAGTCCAGCATCCTGTTTCACACAGTGGCCAACCACTTCCTCTTGGCAATCAACAACAGGATGTAGAGGCTGAGGCTTTGCCCCTGATGTTGCCTCCTGGCTCTGGGATTCAGAGACTTCAACCACTAGGTAATACTATCCAGAGAGACTGCTATTCTTCATTAGCTGAGATGAAGATGATAGATAGATAGATAGATGATAGATAGATAGATAGATAGATAGATAGATAGATAGATAGATAGATAGATTGATTGATTTTATTTGTATCCCGCCCTCCCCGACCAAGCGGCTCAGGGCGGCTAACAGCATAAAATTCGATACATACATTGTATAATAAATAACATTTAAAACAGTTAATTAAATCCATAAAATTCTAAAAACATTAATACATTTAGTGCTATTCCATCAGTAAGTTTAGTTGGCAATTTAGTAGTATCAGCTGGTGAAGGCCATTTGGAACAGAGTGGTTTTGCAGGCCCTGCGGAATTGTTCAATGTCCCGCAGGGCCCGCATTTCCTCTGGGAGCTGATTCCACAGCTGTGGGGCCAGAACTGAGAAGGCCCGAGTATGGGTACTTTGGAGTCTTACCTCCTTTGGCCCGGGGATAGTCAGAAGGTTCTTCCCTGCTGACCTCAGTGCTCTCTGGGGTTCGTACGGGGAGAGGCGGTCCCTAAGGTAGGCAGGTCCTCGGCCATATAGGGCTTTAAAGGTAATTACCAGCACTTTGTAGCGAATCCGGTATACAACTGGCAGCCAGTGCAGTTCACGCAGCCCCGGCTGTATGTGCTCCCGCTTTGGGAGCCCCAGCAACAGTCTGGCAGCCGCAAGCGGACTCAGGGTGGCTTACAACAGTTGTTTACACGGTTTAAAACAATAAGTCAATAAAATCTATAAAACATTAATACAATTAAAATTTAAAAACTATTCCACGGTGCTGTGCCATTACTATATTGGCGGTTCTGCTTTTCAGGCAGTTGGTCACCGGAAACTCTAGCTGATGTCAGGTGGCAGCTCTCTCTCTGTTTAAACATCGAAGGCTTGTCGAAACAATTCGGTCTTACAGGCCCTGCGGAATGTAGGAAGGTCCCACAGGGCCCTTATGGCCTCCGGGAGAGCATTCCATAACTCTGGTGCTGCCACCGAGAAGGCCCTGGCTCGTGTCAGACGCAACCTGGCCTTCTTTGGTCCAGGGGTGGACAGCAGATTTTTTGTCCCTGAACGCAGTGCTCTCTGGGGGATATATGGGGAAAGGCAGTCCAACAGATAAACAGGTCCCTGACCATAAAGGGCTTTAAAGGTCAATACCAACACCTTGAAACGGACTCGGAACACAATAGGTAGCCAGTGCAGCTCTTTCAGCACTGGCTGAATGTGCTCCCATCGAGGGAGCCTCATTAACAGCTGTGCTGCAGCGTTCTGCACTAGTTGTAGGTTCCAAGTCAACGTCAAGGATAGCCCCATGTAGAGAGCATTACAGTGATCTATTCTTGAGGTGACCGTAGCATGGATCACCATTGCTAAGTCATTGTGCTCCAGAAAAGGAGCCAGCTGCCACACCCGCCGAAGATGAAAAAAGGTGGATCTAATAGTGGCTGCTACCTGGGCCTTCATTGTAAGGGAGGACTCAAGGAGTATGCCCAAGCTCTTGACCTTAGGGGCCAGTATCAGTGGCATCCCGTCTAGAGCCGGCAGCTGGACCCCTCCCCTTGGACCATCCCGGCTCAGATAGAGAACCTCCATCTTCGTCGGATTCTACAGTTATGAAGGACAGTTGAGGGTGGCAGTTAAAACAGTTAAGTTCAGTTAAGAAGAGTGAAGGGTCCAGAGAAGATCCTGACATCAGAGAAGTGGGACCAGTTGACCTTCCCTAAGGGAAATAGCCTCTAGTAAAAGTGGGTGATCCCAATCAGGAATTTAAGAAGATGATGATATTGGATTTATATCCCACCCTATACTCTGAATCTTAGAGCTGTCACAATCTTCTTTACCTTCCCTCCCCCCACAATAAACACCCTGTGAGGTAGGTGGGGCTGAGAGAGCTCTTACAAGCAGCTGCCCTTTCAAAGACAACTCCTGTGAGAGCTATGGCTGACCCAAGGCTATTCCAGCAGCTGCAAGTGGAGGAGTGGGGAATCAAACCCGGTTCTTCTAGTAAGAGTCCTCACACTTAACCACTGCACCAAACTGGCTCTCGAAAGAAACATGGAACTTGTGTGTGTATTCCTACCTTCACAGACTTAATTAATTTTAAGACAAGGATGTTTATGCCTGTTCATTTAAGCAGTTTTAAAGACCTGTCTGTACAATAAAATAGCTACCTGAGTGTGACAAACTATTGTTTATAATTATACAGAGTTACCTCATTCCTGTTGCCTGTTCTCCTGCCAAGTTTCCAAACCGGACACCTACCTGCTCATTTCCCCATAGAAGTGAAATAAAACTGTTTGTTTTGATTTACTATCAGCCTCTCTTGTGCCATAATCTGACATACACAAGCATTTTATGGTTTCTCAGCAATCCAGGCTGGGTCAGCATATATCTAAACTAATTTAAAGTCAGACAAAGAAGAAGAAAAGGATCTACTCAGCCAAGAAAGGGGGAAGCGAGGAGAATAATTATAACCGTAAAGAAATAAAATAAATGAATAAAATACCCTCTGAGTTCAATACATCAGTTATCTCAAAATCTTCTGTCCTAAAATTAGCTGCATTTTGCACATTCTACTTCCAAACAATAAGGCACCATTTCCTTTGGTAATAAGCAGTACTGCTTGTACTTTTAAAAGAAAACCTCTTGTTACAGATGGAGGAGATAAGAAGGAAGCTGGCAGGCAGGAAGTTCTAATTTCACATCAGCCCAGAAACTGCTGCCGAGAGCCAGAAACCTTTTGACAACATGCCCCAATGAGTGCTGAACTCAGACTTTTTTTTTAAAATTTACATTCAAGTTGCAAATGTTATTTCAGGTCCTACCCTGGATGGATGGATGATGATGAGGATGATACTGGATTTATACCCTGCCCTTCACTCTGAATCTCAGAGTCTCAGAGCGGCTTACAATCTCCTTTACCTTCCTCTCCCACAACAGACACCATATGAGGTAGTTGGGGCTGATAGAGCCCTTCCAGAAGCTGCCTTATCAGGGACAGCTCTACAAGAGCTATGGCTGACCCAAGGCCATTCCAACAGCTGCAAGTGGAGGAGTGGGGAATCAAACCCGGTTCTCCCAGGTAAGAGTCTGCAAACTTAACCACTATACCAAACTGGCTCTCTACACCGTTACACAAAACTGGATGCTGTGTGACTCAAATTCCACTGCTTTGAAGTTCACACTGGTAATCAATAACCGCTAATCCATTTCCCTTTGCCCAATATTACAGATCAATGCACTAATGCCGGTGAATATGTGTCATATAGCATCTACCCAGGGTAGGAGAGGTCAGGTCTTTTTTAGAGCAGGAACACACAGGAATGCATCAGGATTTGTGGCCAAATATATGAAAATAAGTTCCTGCTGGGCTTTTTCTATAAATAAAGCCCTGGGAGAGGCAAAACAAAAAGTTCTGCTGTTTGGTCAAAACAGAAGTCTAGCAAAACCTTAAAGAATAACAACATACCATTGGACTTGTGTTTCATTTTGCTACAATACAATACAGTACATTACAATAAAGTTGCCCCACTGGAATTAAAATAGATCACTCAGGTTCATCTCTCTGTCAGAAGTGTTTGAAACAAGTAGGCAAGTTTATGTATCTCTGGCAGGAATGTTTGGTAATAGGTTTGAGGAAGCAGGTATTTGAAGTAATTTGAAAATTTTGGGGATACACAATAACTTATGATCCAGGGATGGTTTTATTAGGCTTGACACACCGAGGAGTAAAGAAAAAGCATTAACATTTATATTGTATATATACTCACATAATCTGATAATATCAGAAAGATTATTAGTGGTAAAAACCCCCACAAAACTGTAAGCAAATAAATACACCCGCTGGATAATTGGTTTGGAAAATGGCTTGTGATGTTGATGAACAAAGCAACATGTTATAAGCTAGCAGGTGTATGTGAGTGTGTGTCATTTCTCTCTCTCACACACACATACACAAAAACAACCCTGGGTCAAAATTGGTGGCCATTTGGGCCCTGACCTGGATAGTCCAGGCAATCCCAGTCTCGTCATATCTCAGAAGCTAAACAGGGCCGACCTTGGCAAGTTCTTGGAGGGGAGACCTCCAAGGAATACAAGAGCTAGGATGCAGAGGCAGGCTGTATCAAGCCTTTTACCTGAACGTTCTCCATGCTCCAGTTGGGGTTGACAGAAATCTCCATGACTTCCCGGCATGCATGTACACAAATAGAAAAAAAAATACCCCACAAAATGTGGTCTTTTGTGATAAAGTAAAATAAATCTAGACTAAAATACATGTACAGACATTTCATCTTTGCATAGCACTGAGAGCCAGTTTGGTGTAGTGGTTAAGTGCATGGACTCTTAACTGGGAGAACTGGGCTTGATACCCCATTCCTCCACTTGCAGCTGCTGGAATGGCCTTGGGTCAGCCATAACTTTCTTATCTGAGAGAACTGGGTTTGATTCCCCACTCCTCCACTTGCAGCTGCTGGAATGGCCTTGGGTCAGCCATAACTCTCGCAGGAGTTGTCCTTGAAAGGGCAACTTCTGGGAGAGCTCTCTCAGCCCCACCCACCTCATAGGGTGTCTGTTGTGGGGGAAGGAGATAAAGGAAATTGTAAGCCGCTCTGAGACTCTGATTCAAAGAGAAGGCTGGGGTATAAACCTGCAGTCTTCTTATATGGGAGAGAAGGCAGTATGGTATAGCCTGATCTCATCAGAGCTTAGGAGCTAAGCAGGGGCCATAACTGAATGAGAAGCCACCAAGGAAGACTCTGTAGGGGAAGGTGACGGCATGGAAACCCCCCTCTGCTTCTTACTTACCTTGAAAACCCACTGCTGGGGTTACTACAAGTTGGTTGTGATTTCATGGCACATATATACCTATAATAGTTTATAGTAACATGTGTATTATCATGATGTTATTTTACTTTTTTTGCGGTCAAGTTGCAGTTGACTTATGGCTACCCTGTAGGGTTTCCAAGGAAAGAGACGTTCAGAGGTGGTGGTGCCATTGCCTGCGTGTTCCTTGGTGGTCTCCCGTCCAAATACTGACCAGGACTGACACCACTTCGCTTCCAAGGTCTGAGGAGATCAGACTAGCTTGAGCTATTCAGGTCAGGGTGTTATTTGACTATTAACAACATACTGTAAATGCTGTACCATCGCTTTTTTTGTGTGGAATTCTGTATTATTATCATTCTGTGTTTTATTTTATGGTCTTGATTTTTTTTATGAAATTACGTATGTTGCCCAAAGCCCTGCAGTAGCAGGGATTGGGCAACCCATAAATTTAATTCATTATTATATTTTTTTGTAATTTGCTTATAATAAAATCCAAAAGGCCATTAAATCAGGTTGCTATGTCCAGTGCTCCTGATACATACGCATTCACCATGTTGTCTGAACAGGAGGGGATGGACACATTTTACATCCACATTCAGTTTGGGTAGGTGCAAGCCAGAACCCTGGGAAATCCAGTGATTAATTCATGGGTCTCAAAGCTGCACACACATACAAAATATGCACATTAGTGCTACCAAGCTCTAGGGAGGGCCTGGACTTCTCCTACAATTTCAACTGATCTCCAGGCTAGAGAGATCAGGGAACAGCAGCTTCAGGCATCTGACTCTGTGTGCTGACCTCCATTCCCACCCCCTCCTCGCTGTCCTTTCCAGGCAACAATCTCAAATCTCCAGGAATTTCCCAAGCTGAAGTTGGCAACCCTAATTCATATCCCCCGTGTTTGGAGAACAGGGTGACTGCTGACGTGAGAATGATCTCTCTGTGCTTGTAGGGCTCTGGGAGTGACGACCTCTGTTTTCTATCCATAGCACTTTGTTGTTGTTGTTCAGTTGCACAGTCGAATCCGACTCTTTGCAACCCCATGGATAAAGTCACACCAGACCCTCATGTCTTCCACAGTCCTCCGAAGTCTGCTCAAATTCATGTTAGTTACATCAGTAACACTGTCCAGTCATCTCATCTTTTGCTGATTTATAAAATTCATTTTGCCTTCTGTCTTTCCCAGCATCAGGGTCTTCTCCAGTGAGTGCTCCCTTCTCATTTGGTGGCCAAAGTATTTGAGCTTCAGCATCTGACCTTCCAGGGAACAGTCTGGGTTGATTTCCCTTTGGACTGATTTGACCTTCTTGCGGTCCAAGGGACTCTCACGATCCTTCTCCAGCACCACAGCTTCTGCACTCAGCCTTCCTTATGGTCCAACTCTCACAGCCATACATTACCACTGGGAATACCATAGTTTTGACTATACCGACTTTTCTTGGTAGGGTGATGTCTCTGCTATTTATTATACTGCCTAGGTTCATCATAGCAGTCCTCCCAAGGAGCAAAGGTCTTTTAATTTCATGGCTACAGTCACCATCTGCAGTGATCTTGGATCCCAGAAATGTGAAATCTGTCACTACTTTCATGTCTTCTATTTGCCAAGGTGTGATGGGGCCGGATGCCATGATCTTAGTTTTTTTGATGTTGAGTTTCAAGCCTACTTTTGTACTCTCCTCTTTCACCCTCAACAAGAGGTTCTTTAGGATCTCTTCACTTTCTGCCATTAGAGTGGTATCATCTGCATATTTGAGGTTGTTGATGTTTTTCCTGGCAATCTTAATTCCAGTTTGTGCTTCATCCAGGCCGGCATTCCACATGATGTTCTCTGCATATAAATTAAATAAGCAGGGGACAATACACATCCTTGTAGAACTCGTTTTCCTATCCTAAACCAATCAGTTGTTCCATATCACATTTTGGCAGTTGCTTCTTGACCCTTATACAGGTTTCTCAGGAGACGAGAGGTGGTCTGGTACTCCCATCTCTTTAAGGACTTGGCACAGTTTGTTGAGCACTATTGTGCAGAAAACCTGCTGGGCTTTGTAGGAGCGGCTCCTCTGCTACAGCAAGGCTCTAACATGGTGTCTCTCAGGCACTTCTTATGACCAAAATGCTCCTCCTGCTCCCTGCGTTCTCATTGAGTGAAGTTGTTGTAACCAATTCCAAATTCAGCTCCATATGGGATCTCAGCAAAAAATGACTTTGTTTTTTTGCATACCAATAAATGCAGATGTGGTATCTGAAAACAGAGCTTCTATTTTTGCTGCCCAAGAGATGTATGGCTTTATGGCCTCTGAAAGAGCTTTCATTCTGCATGCAGTTTATGCATGCTTTGCTCCTTACAATATGTAGTAATTTCCCAGACAGTTCCAGGCAAATGCATTTCTCTGACCTTTTGCTCATCATAGCACATTTGCATCAGCTAGAGGACAATACGAAGAAATCGTTAGTAATATCAATGCTAATAAATGTAAAAAGCAAGCAAAACCCACAACTGAACATTGACCTGGGAGTGTGGGCATAGGAGTTTGTGCAGAGGCTGTGCCATGCATCTTCTTTTTGGCCTCAGAATAGAAGACATGGGGTTGCTTGTCACCCCACATCCTCCTGTTATGCTTGGGGGTTTTCTGGTTTTGGAGACCACCATGATTTCTCCTTGAATTTCCCCACTCTTCCTGTTCAGCTTCCAGGTGGATGTTCCTGTGCAATCTGTTCAACCCATACCCTTTCCTTTCTCCGTCACTCCCGTTTGATTCAAGTTGCATTTCATAGTGGCACGTTCCAGTAGTGTTTGTCCCTTCTCCTTGCTGGGATGCTCATACATCCCCCAGCTGGGATTGCTAATTGTGTTCAGCACCCTTGAACACTCTGATCGCCCTCCCCCCCAAAAAATTCTCAAATGTCCAAGTGTGTGCACATGTGTACTATGTGCTGTCAATTCACTTTTGATTTATGAAAGTCTTATGAATGAAAAGAGCCCCATGGCGCAGAGTGGTAAAGCTGCAGTACTGCAGTTGAAGCCCTCTGCTCACAACCTGAGTTCGATTCCAGCGGAAGGTGGTTCAGGTAGCCGGCTCGAGGTTGACTCAGCCTTCCATCCTTCCGAGGTCAGTAAAATGAGTCCCCAGCTTGCTGGGGGAAAAGTGTAATGACTGGGGAAGGCAATGGCAAACCACCCCATAAAAAGATCTGCCATGAAAACGTTGTGTAAGCAGTATCACCCCAGATTCGGAAACGACTAGTGCTTGCACAGGGGACCTTTCCTATGAATAAATGACCTCCAAAATGTCCTATTGTTAACAGCCTTGCTCAGGTCCTGCAAACTGAAGGCCGTGGCTTCCTTGATTGGGTCAATCCATCTTACACTGGATCTTCTTTCTCTTTTTCTTCTGCCTTCAACTTTTCCTCGCATGACTGCCTTTTGCAATGAGACTTGTCTTCTCATAATGTGATCAAAGTATGATGGCCTCAGTTTAGTTATTTTTAGCTCCTAGGTTGAACTAAGGCTTGTTTTGATCTAGAATCCACTTATTTGTCTTCTTGGAGACAAATGGTAAAATGGTAAAACAACCTACCAACATTGTGATCGATTTCCCACTCACCTTGTTTTGGTCTCACTGCTCTTTTTCCCTGCGGGGCTGCTGCTGGATTTCGCACAAGCTGCCCCGAACCGGCAAGCTGCCCCACCCCTTTTCAAGTTCCCTCCATGGCAGACAGAAACCAGTTTTCAGAGGATCCTGCCTGCTGCAGAGAGAACTTGAAGAGAGGCGGAGCAACTCACTGGTCCAGGGCAGTTTGTGTGAAATCCAGCAGCAGCCCCAAGGAGAAGAGGAGAGTGAGAGTGGCGTATGTTTAGTGGGAAATCAGTCTGTATTTCGAAGGAAAATGCCCATGGACTGGAAATGCTCTGCTCATGTATGTTCTCAGAGTTGTTTTTCCATTCTTTTCATAGAATCAAAGAGTTGGAAGGGACCTCTAGGGTCCCCCTGCACAATGCAGGAAACTAACAAATACCTCCCCCAAAATTCACAGGATCTTCATTGCTGTCAGATAGCCATCTAACCTCTTTAAAAATCTCCAAGGAAGGAGAGCCCACCACCTCCCGAGGAAGCCTGTTCCACTGAGGAATCGCTCTAATGGTCAGGAAGTTCTTCCTAATGTTGAGCCGGAAACTCTTGATTTAATTTCAACCCATTGGTTCTGGTCCTACCTTCCAGGGTGACGGAAAACAATTCCGCTCCATCCTCTATATGACAGCCCTTCAAGTACTTGAAGAGGGTGATCATATCACCTCTTAGCTGTCTCCTCTCCAGGCTAAACATCCCCAGCTCCTTCAACCTTTCCTCATAGGACTTGGTCTCCAGAGCCCTCACCATTTTTGTCGCCCTCCTCTGGACCCGTTCCAATGTGTCTATATCCTTCTTAAAATGTGGTGCCCAAAACTGAACACAATACTCCAGGTGAGGTCTTACCAGAGCAGAGTAAAGCGATACCATCACATCATGTGATCTGGACAATATACTTCTGTTGATACAGTCCAAGATTGCATTTGCCTTTTTAGCCACCGCATCACACTGTTGAATCATGTTCAGTGTATGATCCACTAAGACCCCTAGATCCTTTTTGCACATACTACTACTAAGACAAGTCTCCCCCATCCTATAATCCATGTACTGGATTTTTCCTACCTAAATGCAGAACTTTACATTTATTCCAGTTAAAATTCATTTTATTGATTTTAGCCCAGTTTTCCAGCCTGTCAAGGTCATCCTGTATCCTGTTTCTATCTTCTTCTGTGTTTGCAACCCCTCCCAATTAAGTATCATCTGCAAATTTAATAAGCATTCCCTCTATTTCTTCATCCAAATCATTGATAAAGATGTTGAACAAAACAGGTCCCAGGACAGATCCTTGAGGCACTCCACTTGTCACTCCTATCTAAGAGGATGAGGAACCATTCACAAGCACTCTTTGGGTGCGATCTGTCAACCAGTTACAGATCTACCTAATGGTAACAGGATCCAAACCATATTTAACCAACTTGTAAACAAGAATAGTATGTGAAACCTTATCAAAAGCCTTACTGAAATCAAGATAAACGATGTTTACAGCATTCCCCTGGTCCAGCAAGGTAGTCACTTTCTCAAAAAAAGAGATCAGGATAGTCTGACATGACTTGTTCTTGAGAAAACCATGCTGGCTCTTAGTAATCACATCCATTCTTTCTATATGTTCCAGGACCGACTGTTTGATGATTTGTTCTAAAACTTTTCCAGGTATAGACGTGAAGCTGACGGGTCGGTACTCGGTAGTTACCTGAATCGTCTTTTTTCCCCTTCTTGAAGATGGGAACAATTTTCGTCCGCCTCCAATCTTCCGGCATCTCTCCAGTTCTCCAAGAATTCTCAAAAATAATAGCCAGAGGCTCAGAAATTACATCCACAAGCTCTTTTAGAACCCTTGGATGCAGTTCATCTGGCCCTGAGGACTTAGTTTCATTTAAAGAAACTAGGTGTTTATGTACTACCCCTATGCTGATCCTAGGTTGGAACTTCATACCCTCCTTATATGTTCTGTTTTGCCATGTTGAGCACCGTTTCCCTCAGAAGAGGAGACTGAGGAAAAGCAGGAATCGAGCAGTTCGCCCTCTCTTCATTACCCGTTACAATTTCACTTTCTTGCCCTCGCAATAGGCCTACCATGTCCTTGCTCTTTTTCTTACTCTGAACATAAGAAAAGAACCCTTTTTTGTTGTTTTTAGCATTTTTGGCCAGCCTAAGCTCATACTGAGCTTTAGCTTTCCTAACTTTTTCTCTACAAGCACTGGTGATTTGTTTAAATTTATCCTTGGTTATAAGGCCCTCCTTCCAATTCCTAAAGGAGTCTTTTTTATTTCTCAAGTCTTTAGAGAGCTGTTTATTGAGCCACTTTGGCTTCTTTAGGCTTTTTCCATTTTTTCTTCTCATAGGAATCGTCTGTGATTGCGCTTTCAGTATTTTGCTTTTAAAAAACTCTCACCCCTCCTGAACCCCCTTCCTCATAAGTATTTCTGACCATGGAATTTTACCCAGCATAGTTCTAAGTTTATCAAAGTTTGCCTTTCTGAAGTTCAACCTATAAGTCTGACTAGGTATAGTTTTTCCCTTCCCTAAGACTGTAAATTCCAAAATCACATGGTCACTACTGCCTAGGGTGCCCACTATTTCCACTGCTTCAATCAATTCTTCCTTGTTGGTGAGAATCAAATCCAAGACAGCAGATCCCCTTGTTTCCTTCTTCACTTTCTGGAAAAGAAAGTTGTCAGTAAGACGTCAGGAATCTATTTGACTTTTCATTTTCAGCAGAGTTGGACTTCAAAAAGATGTCCGGGTAATTGAAATCTCCCATGATTACTGTATCCCTTCTCTTGGAGAACTTTGCAATCTGCTGTAGAAATATCTCATCCAAGTCCTCTGCCTGACTTAGTGCTCTATAGCAGACCCCCACAATAATATCACTGTTTTTTCTTACTCCTTTTATTTTTACCCAGAGACTCTCAACTGAGCTGCCATTCTCAGATTCACATATTTCCTCACAAGTATATACCTCCTTCACATATACTGCTACGCCTCCGCCCTTTCTCATTTGCCTGTCCCTTTTAAATAAGTTGTACCTCTGAATCCTAATATTCCAGTTGTGTGTCATCCCATCAAGTTTCAATAAGGCCTATTATGTCATAGTCTCCCTCCTTTATTAGGACTTCCAGTTCCTCCTGTTTGTTTCCCATACTTTGTGCATTAGTGTAGAGACATCGGAATCTACATTTTATGCATCCTGAGGTTTTAGTTTCTGTACAAGCCTGCAAGTTAACATTACCTAGCATATGCACCACTCTCTGCAAATCTTTGATGTTCTTATCCCCAGTTTCTGGCTTTGAATTATTGTCTCGCTTCCCCATACAATTTAGTTGAAAGCCCTCCTTATTAGGTTAGCAAGGCTGTTACCAAACACCCTTTTCCCTACTGCTGTAAGGTGCAAACCATCTCCCGATAGAAGACCACCATCTCGAAAGCATAAACCATGGTCCAAAAATCTGAATCTTTCCTGAGGACACTGACATAGCCAGTCGTTTATTTGACGTATTCTTCTTTCTCGTAGTAAGCCACGACCTTCAACAGGAAGCACTGACGAGAACGCAACCTGTGCTCCCAGCTCGTTCACCTTCTGACCTAGAGCCACATAGTCTTTTTTAATACGTTCAGGGGTATGACGGGCAGTATCGTTCATTCCCATGTAGATCAACAAGGAAGGATAGTAATCCGTGGGCTTGATAAGTCTTCCAATCCTTTCTGTCATATGTTGGATCCGTGCACCTGGCAGACAGCAGACCTCTTGGGATGACAAGTCTGGTTGGCACACTTTCGGCTCCACCCCTCTGAGCAAGGAGTCTCCATTCACCAACACCTTCCTCTTCCTATATTGGGGAGCAGAAGCTCCAGGCTTCTTATCCACATTATTTCTCCCACCCCTCATCTTTGTTACAACTGTGTTTAATGTAAAATAATTATAAAAAACATTTTGATCCTGGTGGGATGAGGGAAGCCGTGTGGCTCATCTGTAGCATTGAATTGTGCTCAAGCTGTTTGATTTAATGTTTGGATATGGACTGAAAATCATCTGTGCATGCACAGTCTTACTCTGATCTGCCACAGCTATGACAGAGAGCCAGCTTGGTGTAGTGGTAAGGAGCAGCAGACTCTGATCTGGAGAACTGGACTTGATTCCCAGTCCTCCACATGCAGCAGCTGGGTGACCTTGGCTCAGTCACAGTTCTCTCACCTACCTCACAGGGTGTCTGTTGTGGGGAGGTTGTAAGCCACTCTGAGACTGTGAGTAAAGGGGGGGGGGAGTGTATAAATCCTTCTCCTTGTCCTCCTACCCCATCCACCCAAAGCTCTTGTGAGATTAAAAAATCATTCAGAAAAAAAACCCCGTTTTTCTTTGGTTGATGAGGACAGATACTACATGGCTTTTCTGTAATATTCCATCCTTACTTGTTTTGCCTGCTCAGTTTCCAGTGTTGACTTGTGACTTAATACACAACTTTCAAATATTAAATGCAAAATATTTATGTGTTTTCACATCGCCATCTGGGAACTATAATTTGATACTGTAACCCACTGTTTCCCATTTGCAGGGTTGAGACCCGGTACCGGACCATGGAAGCCTCACTACCAGGTCACAAGAAAAACCAAAGCATGACCTCTGCTCTACTTCCTTCCTTCCTCAATCTCTGTGTTGTGCAGAGAAAAGCTAGCCTTGAAGACTGACACAGGCTGCAAAGCCTGAGCTCCACTTGGCTTCCCTCCTTCCCCCATCTCTGTGTTGTGCAGAGAAAAGCTAGCCTTGAAGACTTACGCAGGCTGCAAAACCTGAGCTCTACTTGGCTTCCCTCCTTCCCCCATCTCTGTGTTGTGCAGAGAAAAGCTAGCCTTGAAGACTTACGCAGGCTGCAAAGCCTGAGCTCCATTTGGCTTCCTTCCTTCCCCTGTCTCTGTGTTGTGCACAGAAAAACTAACCTTGAAGACTGACACAGGCTGCAAAGCCTGAGCTCTGTTTGGCTTCCTTGCTTCCCCTGTCTCTGTGTTGTACGGAGAGAAGCTGGGCTGCCTCTCCTACCTTCTCCTCCTCTCCCAGTGTTTGAGAGAAAAGCTGATGTCCACTGGCACTTTAGATCCATGAAGTGTTCTTCAAGGTATGAGCTTTCATGTGCCTTGCGGTATGTTCTTTTGGGAAGATTTCCCGGGAGGCCTGGGCGGCAAAGAATGAGTGTTTTTTTCAGCTGGGAGGGGCAGGGAGTGGGCATTTCAGTAGCTATTTTTTTTACCAATGAACTCTGGACAGAATTGTTGCTGGCTGGGGTAATCTGATGGTGATTAAGGCTTTTTTCCCCATTGTCCCCCCTTCTTTCTTTTTTCATCTGCAAGGGATGCTCTGTCTGTATTCTTGGTGCTAGGGGTGGGGGGAAGCAACAGTGGGAGGGCTTCTAGTGCCCTGGTCCCACTGGTAGACATTCTGGTGCTTCCTGGGCATTGTGTGAGAGAATTTTGGACAGGACTGTCCACTGGTCGGATCCAACATGGCTTCTCTTATGTTCTTTCTTTCCATGTCTTTCCTTTCCTTTCCTTTCATTCCATTTCATTCTTTCCCTTACTGGATGAAACTTTTCTGTTCATCATATTGTTGTTGCAGACATAGGAGCTCTGTCAATAAAAAAATGACATTCCCAGTTGTAGCCAGCTGGCTTTTCTATGAGATTTCTGTGTGAGTGAATGAGAGTTAGAGGTGTGGGGCAGAAAGAGATTATTGGAGATTACTGCTGTATATCTCAACAGCACTGGAAGTGATGGTACTATGAACTTGGTACCATTTTACTGGTCCTGCTTTTAACAGCTGTCTGACACCAAAATTAAACTCCTGTAGATATTAAAAAGGATGAAAGAAGTTCACTGGCTAAATATCTGCACAACAGGTTGCTTTTAAAGGCATGGGAAACACAGCCAGTAAAAATCTGCAAGCTTCTCATAAATATCCTTTTTGGGATAACTGCAGAAAAGCTTGTATGAACTTTATATAACTTGAAATTAATTCATTAATTGCAGTACAATTCTCTGCTACCTTTCACAGCAATTTCCCAGTGTTTCAGTTAAGGAAAAGTATGAAAAATAGCTGTCAAAAGATTTTCTTGAAACCAAGCAAGCTTGGTTGTAGCTTGAGGAAGGTTTCCAGTAGTAGCAGCTGAAGGAAGGGCCTACTAAATGTGTCAGCATATTTTGAGGCACAGCAGCTGCCAGGGCCCAGTGTGGGTGGTACACAGCACTGGCATTCCTGATGGCAATGGCAACAGCACTTCTAACTGCATACACTGGCCAGTGCTGTTGAGGAAGGGGTGTGTAAATGGTGCAGGCAATTGAACATGGGCATTAGGAGTGCTTGCAAGCTGGAGAAGAACACACAAACAGATAGGTGCATGAAGGTGTGAGGGTGGAGAGGACCCTGGGAATGTATGAAGAAGTTGCAGACCACCCACTTTCCTCCCCTATTTTGGCTCAGCATGAGTTTCAGAGAGATTTTTCTGAAAACAAAGTTACTTCAGAGGAAGAGGCAGGTTTGGGGGAATGACCTGGAAGTGACATCACAGAAAAAGGTGGAGTTTTGGTTTTGGTGGAGTTTTGGTTCAGTGTGCCCTGGAAGTGACATCAGTTGGCCTTGACCTGGAAGTGACACCACAGGAAATGACATAATTCCTGTCTCCTGTCTCCACCCCAAAAGTCTCCTGGCTCCACCCCCGAATTTTAGTGGGCCACGAAGGAGAAGTGTAAAAATAACCGGGCCACAGGAAAGAAAAGTTTGGGAAACCCTGCTGTAACCTATGCCAACAGGACGCCGACATTGCCAGTGTTGAATGCCACCCACTTCATATCACATATAACTTGAATGTAGTTGGTTTAAAATGCAGCATAAATGACCTGGGAGCATACATAAACCGAGCAAATCGTAAACAGACAACAAAGCATCTACTTGGTCAAACTTTAATAGCCATGACGATGATGATACTGGATTTATATCCCGCCCTATACTCTGAATCTCTGAGTGGTCACCATCTCTTTTATCTTCCTCTCCCACAACAGTCGCCCTATGAGGTAGGCGAGGCTGAAAGATCTCTCCCAGCAGTTGCCCTTTCAAGGACAACTCCTGCAATAGCTGCGGCTGACCAAAGGCCATTCCAGCAGCTGCAAGTGGAGGAGTGGGGAATCAAACTCGGTTCTCCCAGAGAGTCCACACACTTAACCACTACACCAAACTATGGCACATTGTGTAGACACAAAGCCACATCAATGTTGGTCAACAGAGAGCAAATTCTTGAGCTGATGAAATGACTTGTTTGACTCATTACACAAAGATTTTTATGAACAAGATAGGATTGAATGTTCAGCAAATTTTTTTGGGGGGGTGAACTTCACACGTTCCTTACTGAAACCACAAAGAAATTACTTTCTAGAATTGGATGAGATCTGTGGTGCTGTGGGGTTAGGGTTGCCAGGTCCCTGGTGGGGATGCAGGGTTAGGGGTTGCCAGTTTCAGGCTGGGAAGCTCCTGCAGATCTGGGGATGGAGCCTGGGGAGGACAGGAGGACATCGGGGGTGGGGTGCAAGGCTGTAGAGTCCACCCTCCAAAGCATCCATTTCCTCCAGGGGAACAGATTTTTGCAGCCTGGAGTGGAGATGAATTATAATTCCATGGGATCTCTGGGTCCCACGAGGAAGCTGGCATCCCTAAGTGGGATATGGGTACTCTTCCAGATCTAATTCTGCAATGGAGGTACATGTGGAACACATTCTAAAATGATAAATTAAAATACATTCTGTCACATTTGTTATAAGAACTCACCTAGGCTTGCCAATCCCCAGGTCCCAACAGAGGATCCCTGGTTTTGCAGGCTCCTCCCCACCACCAGCTAGCTGGCTGATGGGGGGGGGAGCCCTGCCCCAACAGCTACCATGTGCCTTTCCACCTTACGAGGCCAGAAGAAGCTTGGAAACTGCTCGCCTTTTGAAAGGTGTGTGTGCCTTTAAATCTCTGAAGCCAGTCTGAATGGGGGCAGGGCGAGTGGACAGAACAACATGACTGTTCCCAGTGAGCTGTGAGAAAGAAAAGGAAACTAGCACAGTCCCTCCGTTTGTTTTCAGAAGTCATTTGCACAATAAAATAGAGAGTAAAGTAGAACCTTTGGTTTCCCTGTGTTAGTCTGAAGAATTTGGTTGAATATACAGCAGATGGTTGGTTACATTCAACAACTCCCATGAGTAAATTGTCCCAGTGAGATCATAAAAATGTGTGCTTGCAAACTGCACTTATTTTGGCTGCTTTGTGAGAGTGTACATGCTTACTTTCATTGATTGGATGTGCAGCTGCTTTGGGGTGAGGAAATGAAGACTGTATTCGAGGGACTGCATTGCTGTATTTTTATTCATTTATTTTAGGGAATGGGAAAGTCTCCTGGCTCCACCCGCTAAGTCCCCAGATCTTCTCTGAGTTAGACTTGGCAACCATAAGTCACATAGGATAGGGCAGTCCTGAAATGTTTTGCGGGGTTTTTTTTTTGCTCTTCTTCTGCATAACCTGCCACTTCTCAGAAATAAAAGCTGTTTCCATCACTCTAAATCCCATCTAATGCATTGTTTGCAACTGCTCCTCCATTGCCTACCAACAGACCTTGGTGCCAAAATCTTATTTTTTCCCCTTCAGTTTATGCAACTTGCATTAACAAGCTTCTTGGAAGTTGTCCACATCTACAAAGCTTGGCTATTAAAATGTCTGCTCTATATTACAGCTCCCCTGTTCATTTAGGAGCCAATCATGCGTTGGTGAGTAATTTAGTAGACTAAATGAACATGACACATTTGGGAGCATCAAAGGATTGGCTGGATATATAGGGTATGCAGGCCTGTCCTTCAGGATTGTAGAAATTATTGTGTTGTATTAGAAGTACACTTTCTTAAGGTGGAGCATATTATAAAACAAAAAACCTCACTCAGCAAAGAAAGAAAAGCAGTAGCACATCTATGCTATGTGCCTCCCAAAGTGTTCATGCTTACAAGCTCTTCCAGCAGCGTAGTGGATGGCATTTAGGGTTCCCAACTCTGGGTTGGGAAATTGCAGGAGATTTGTGGATGGGTGGATACATGTTGGAGATGGTAGGGAGCAGGGAAGGGCAGGACCTTAGCAGCATATAATGCCATAGAGGACACCCTCCAAAGCCACCATATTCTCTAAGGGAACTTATCTCTGTAGCCTGGAGATCAGCTGTAATTCTGGGAGATGTCCCGGTTCCACCGGGAGGCTGTCAACTCTAATGGTACTACTTCAGCACTCCCTTTATAGTTTCTAGCGCTGTGGCCACTGATCTTGCTGCTGCAACCATGCAGCCCAGACTAAAGGGGATGAGAATGGCCCTACCAATTGTTTTAGGGAGTCATTGTGGCTCAGTGGCAAAGCACATGCTTTGTATGTGGTAGGCCTAGTTCCTGCCACTTCCAGTTATTTGAAAGCAAGTAGCACATGTTGGGAAAATGTACTACCTTGCTTGAGACCTTGAGGAGTCTACACATGCTCATACGCAGCCAGGAAGAAGCAATTTTCCTGGGTGCAGGAATAAATAATTTCCATGTATTTAATTAAACTTCACAATTTGCATTTGGCTTGTAAGTTTGTGTGTCTTACAATACTGATTACCAATGTTTTGGCATGAAATCTGGTACACAAGTTCAGAGCACAATTCTGTTTCAGGTTGGAATTCCTGCCCAGTCTTGCATCTATTTTCAAAGGGTGAGGAAAATGTAAAATAAAAGAGCAGGTTTTTATCCTAAGCAGTCTCAAAGCAGGTTGCAATCACCTCCCCTTCCTCTCCCCACCACAGTCACCTTGAGAGGTAGGCTGGCCTGAGAGAGCTGTGAGAGAACTGTGAGTGGCCCAAGGTCATGCATGTGGAGGAGAGGGGAATCCAACCCAACTCTCCAGATTAGAGTCCATTGCTCTTAACCACTACACCATGCTGGCAAATACAACACATTTGCAATATCTCAATTGCATCTTCCAAAAGAAATTTCTGAATTCTTTAATTTATCCAGGCTTTGAGTCATGATATTGCAGGGCTTTTGTTGTAGAAAAAGCCCAGCAGGAACTTATATGCAAAGCAAGCCACACCCATGACATCACCATTGTTTCACACAGGGCTTTTTTGTAGAATAAGCCCAGCAGGAACTAATTTGCATATTAGGCCACATCCCCTGGCACCAAGCCATCTGGAACTACGTTCCTGTGCGTTCCTTGTCCAATGATATTGAAAGAACTGTGTTGGTCAATATCCCTGAAAACCTGAGACTTGACTACCAATCCTATGCAAGCTTACTTGGGAGTGAAGTCCAGCTAAGGGTAATGTAGTTTACTTCCAGAAAAAAATTGCATAGGATCTCATCCTTATTCAGTATTTCAGTTGGAGCTCACTTTTTTTGCAGCTCTGATCTTATTGATGCAATTACAGTGCACACACAAGCAGAGTTGTATTCTTCTGAGTCCATTAAACTTAGACCTACCACAAAGAGGCAACCCTACCTGAGTAATATTCATCTTTATTTTAAGTAAGAAGGGGGGGGGATCAGTCCTTCAGCTATGGTTGGAAAGAACCAATAGGATAGATGGTATGATTTATGAATGTATCACGGAGGAATTTATTATTATAGCCAAGGTTGAAAGGAGTTCTACTATACAAAAATTATTTTAAAGTATATAACAAAGATATATTACCGTATATACTCGAGTATAAGTCGACCCGAATATAAGCCGAGGGTGGGAAACGCAGCAGTTACTATTCCTGTGGCAGGTAAGGCCACAATGCTGCCTGCAATGAAAGATGAGGAGAATGGTGATGAGGGAGTGATCAGCCGAAGGTTGCCAAATGAGGGAGACGACAGGGAGAGTTGAACTCCAGCTTTAGCTGTCCTTGGAATTCCGGGGATGCGGGCGGAATAGTGACTCGAGTATAAGCCGAGGAGGGGTTTTTTCTGCCCAAAATTTGGGCAGAAAAACTAGGCTTATACTCGAGTATATAGGGTAATTCCTAAAAATATGCTTGTAACATATAAAGGAGCTCTCGGTCATTTTTGCTATATGAAAATGGGGGAAAGTAGCTAAGTCAAACCCTAAATCAGGGGTGGTCAACCGTAGCTCTCCAGATGTTTTTTGCCTACAACTCCCATCAGCCCCAGCCATTGGCCATGCTGGCTGGGGCTGATGGGAGTTGAGGGCAAAAAACATTTGAAGAGCTACTGTTGGCCACCCCGCCCTAAATCATTACAAATTTATTTCTATGGTGCGACAGCATCTGCTGCCAGGTGTCTAAAATATTTTTTTCCTCTATAAAACCTCAGCATGACACTAAAATGTTATACTAGCAAAATTATTATAATCTCTTAGGGATCTCATTTAAAGGAGGCATGTTATGTTTTCAATATATGCACAAATCTAAATGTTACAGTACTAATTCTGGGGGGGATCGGGGCTACAGAGATGGAGGAAAGAGAGTTAACCCTTTCTTCTCTACCGTCTTCCCAATGGCAACTGATTTTTTTGAGCTACTATTTTATACAGGTGCAGATCTTTGCTCCATAACCCTACTTGATCCTGTGGGAACATAGTCATGGGAAAGTGCCATCGAGTCACAGAGAATTATGACAGGAGACGAAGAGAGGTGGCTTGCCATTGCCTTTCTCTGCGTAGCAACTCTGAACTTCCTTGCTGATCTCCCATCCAAGTATTAACTAGGGCTAACTGTGCTTAGCTTCTGAGAACTGACAAGATTGGGCTAGCTTGGGTCTATGGGCACACACCAGGCCTCAGATTCAGCAGGAGCTCATAGGAGCGCACTTCCTCCCCACCTACCTTGTTCACTGAATAGTAGGTACAGCTGCATAACAATCCCTGGATTAGGAAAGCAGGTAGCCAGCTAGCCACCATGGGCTTTGCCACACCCCCAGCAGCCCTCATTAACCCCTGGAGAAGCTCGCACCACCCATTCTCCACTTCTTATGTGATTTGGGGCAGCAGGCGGCTTGCTGGCCTTTTGGCCGGGGTGGGGGCAAGGAGAGCCCCTGGTGAGTGAGGCCTGATGGGCTGGCTGGATCTCTTGCCCAGGGCTCTCCTTTCTTGCATTGGGTTGCTTCTGGCTGGGGAGCGGCATATGCTAATGAGTTATGCTAATGAGCTCCACCACCTATTTATCTACAAAACGACCTCTGGCACACAGACTTTACTTATAAGAAACCCCCTTCTCCCTTTGCACTCCATTGCAACAAAATCCACATTCAAGATAGCTTTAATTTTATTGACACCCAGTATTTGCTTTCCTAGTTTAATTCCTACATTCTCACAGGTATACTTCTGTATTTGCACAACACTGTGAATTACAAATAATTACTTATTATAACAGTTTACAATTTAATTATTTCATAGCAAGTAATTTAAATGGGCATTTATAATTTGCATAAACTTCTCTTTGTTACCGTTTTGGTAAATTAGAGTTTTAAATAAATATCTGATTGGTCCGTTGCTGAACATTTTTGACTACTGAACCTTCTAGTCAGCATTATTTCCATTTTAATTATGTTATTTGAACAGTTTAGTTCAGCATCTTATATTCGCTTCAGCACACTTGCACTGGAGTTAAGAGAATGGGGAATTCATTGTAATGAGTGAATGGCTTCGTTTTTGAAGAGGGTGCATCTGGGTAATATTCCAGACTCAGAGAATTCCGCAGCTGTGTTATGTGGCTAGAGACCAGCTGTCAAATCATAGCTCCTTGTGGTTTATTAATGCAAAAAACTACCTGACAGGAGAACTCAACAAACTACCCACTATGTACTCTTTTTCTTATCAAGGTCCCACTCTATGCAACTGGTTGCAGTGCCGGTGCATGGGAGTAGGTGACCTAGGCAATTGCCTAGGGCGCTAGCTCCCAACAGGAGCCGTCCCTAAGCCTCTGACTAGATGCTTTCAGGCTTCAGCGCTGCTCATTGTTTCTGGGTGCTGAAGGGTCGGAGGAATTCCCCCACCTCTCAGTGGCCAGAAACAACTGCACTTTCAGGCATCAGTGTTCTCCTCGGAGAACTCCAAAGCCTGAAAGTGCCACTTGTTGTTTCTGGCCACTGAAGGGTCGGAGGAATTCCCCTGCCCCTCAGTGTCCAGAAACAATGGCACTTTCAGCTTCGGCATTTTCTTCGGAGAACGCTGAAGCCTGAAAGTGCCGCTTGTTGTTTCTGGGTGCTGAAGGGTCGGAGGAATTCCCCTGCCCCTCAGTGCCCAGAAACAACGGCGCTTCCGTGACTGACGTGATAATGTCACCTCTGGTGCATGTGCACAAAAATTTTCCCTGTGGAAGGGGGGTGGGTGCGCGTCCCTGACTGGTTGCTAATAGCTGCCTTAGTCGAACACAAGTGTATGATTGCTTTGAGCACCAGCAATTTCTGTACGATGATGCCCACTTTTTTTTGGCAGAGGATGCCAGCGTCTGTGTGGATGCTACAAGGCTAACCATTTAGCCTGCTGATGTAGAATTCAGAATTGTGAAACACATTCCCAGGGGCATATTCATGAGAAAAATCAAGTTAAATTGCTACCTTCCAGAATGTAAGCTGATAACCCAAGAACCATCTGCTGCACACCTTAGGTGAAAGAGGAAGTCCAGAATCTACGTCTGGAAAAGGGCGGCTAAGTAAAATCCAGCTGCCTCCTGTTGCTGCCTAGAACCTCACTAGTAGGACTCCTGCTCTAAGTCTATACCTCTTTGCAGAAGCAGGCCTTCATAGTCAACAGTTTGTTGCTCAGGAGACAGAATGACATCATCATTCACCCCTGGGCTACTGGGATAAGGCCCAGACACTTGCAGGGGCTACCACTCTGGTGGGGGCATAGGGGTGAAGGCTGATATCCTTGTTTGCAGAACCAGAAGTACTGGAAAGGTTAATGGGCTTGTGAGTTGATTAGAGGGTGGGAATTCTAGTCTTCAGCTGTTGAGTTTGTGCCTTGGGGAAGGAGCTGCCATTTTCCTGGTCCTGGAGGGAGATATGTGGAGTGCCTCAAGGATCTGTCCTGGGACCTGTTTTGTTATCAATGATTTGGATGAAGGAATAGAGGAGATGCTTATTAAATTTGCAGATGATACTAAATTGGGAGGGGTTGCAAATATAGTAGAAGACAGAAACAGGATACAGGATGACCTTGACAGGCTGGAAAACTGGGCTAAAATCAATAAAATGAATTTTAACAGGGATAAATGTAAAGTTCTGCATTTAGGTAGGAAGAATCCAATGCATGGTTATAGGATGGGGGAGACTTAGTAGTAGTATGTGCGAAAAGGACCTAGGGGTCTTAGTGGATCATATGCTGAACTTGAGTCAACAATGTGATGCGGTGGCTAAAATGACAAATGCAATTTTGGGCTGTATCAACGTGAAGTGATGGTGTTGCTTTACTCTGCTCTGGTAAGATCTCACCTGGAGTATTGTGTTCAGTTTTGGGCACCACATTTTAAGAAGGATATAGACAATCTGGAACGGGTCCAGAGGAGGGCGACGAAGATGGTGAGGGGTCTGGAGACCAAGTCCTATGAGGAAAGGCTGAAGGAGCTGGGGATGTTTAGCCTGGAGAACAGGTGGCTGAGAGATGATATGATCACCCTCTTCAAGTACTTGAAGGGCTGTCATATACAGGATGGTGTGGAATTGTTTACTGTGGCCCCAGAAGATAGGACCAGAACCAATGGGTTGAAATTAAATCAAAAGAGTTTCTGGCTCAACATTAGGAAGAACTTCCTGACCGTTAGAGCGATTCCTCAGTGGAACAGGCTTCCTCGGGAGGTGGTGGGCTCTCCTTCCTTGGATGTTTTTAAACAGGGGCTAGATGGCCATCTGACAGCAATGACGATCCTGTGAATTTAGGGGGAGTTTCCTGCATTGGTCGGGGGGTTGGACTAGATGACCCTGGAGGTCCCTTCCAACTCTATGATTCTATGTATTGGGAGATTTGGTTAATATCATAGCAGAATTTGTCCAGGCAGATGGGACCTGGAGATCCCACAAAATTGCAGCTCATCTCCAGACTACAGAGATCAGTCTCTCTGGAGAAAACGGATGCTGTGGAAGGAAGACTCTAGGGCATTGTACCCCACTGAGGTGCCTGTCCTCCTCAGACCATCCACAAATTTCCAACCTGGACCTGGCAACCCTAAGCCCCAACCCCTACCAGTGGTCAGGCAGGACCCGGCAATCTTACATGGAAGTGTGATACTGAGTGCAGTAAATAAATCTCCCAATGAGTATATTGCAAAAGAGGTAAACTAACATTTATTCATGTAGATCCAGTTCACATTCTGGTTGCAGTCGAAAGAAAAGAAAGAAGCCTGATCCAAAGAGTACTTTCACAAATGGCCAGTTAATCCTGCATCATGTGTATTAGAGTATGAAGGCATGTGCTCCTAAAGGTGGGCGACTGGGACATTCTGCAAAGGTGCCATCTACCCTGCTGCCCAGCTGTCTCTCTTCCTGAGCTAGCTAATTTGGCAGGGCCAGCTCGCCCACTAGGCAGTTGCCCAGGGCACCGAGAGGCAGGGGCCGCCGAATTGGGCTCCCCCCTTCTGGTGTCCAAGGCAACCAGCTAGTTTGCCTCCCACTCCCCCCCCCCCCCCGCTGCCGCCAGCCTCCTTTGGCCTACCGCGCTCCACTTGCCCCCTGCCACCGCTGTGCTCCACTCGCTCGCCCCCCCCTGCTCACCGCGACTACAGCCCTACTGGCTTCTAGCAGCCTGCGCCTGTGCATTTCGTTAAACGTGCAGGCACGGGCTGTGAGAAGCCTATAGGGCTCTTTTAGTTGCAGCGAATGAGGGGGGGGGGAGCGAGTGGAGCGCAGTGGTGGGGGGGGCAAGTGGAGTGTGGCAGCGGGCCAGAGGAGGCTGGTGGTGGCAGCAGAGGCGGGGGGAGAGGAGTAAATCAGGGGGGGGGGAGCAGAATGCAGCAGTGGCCCGGAGGAGGCTAGTGGAGGCCGCGGCAGTGGTGGGGGGCGAGCAGAGCGCATCTGGGGGGGCGCCTGCCTAGGGCGCTATTTGCCCACGAGCTGGTGCTGCAATCTGGTCTTGGGCATGCTAGTGGAGATCCCAAGACTGGCAGTCCTGGGAGACTTCAACATCCATGCTGTCAGAATGGCTCAAATTTCATGGCCTCCGTGGTGATCATGGGCCTGTCCCAAGTGATTAGTGACCCCACACATTTAGCAGGGTGTAGGTTTGGTGTATTACACTGCTGAGGAGGATGATGTGGAATACAGGGGGTGAAAGCTTACTTCCTTGTCACGAACAGATCATTATAGGGTTCAGACTTACTGCTACCTCTTTCCTCTGCAGAGGTGGTGGACCAATTAAGATGGCCAGCTCCTGGTGCCTGATGGGTTCATGTCACTGATTGGGGATTTTCTCACCCAGATTGCTGACAATTCTGTTGAGGCTCTAACCACTGTCTGGAACAGGGAGATGGCCTGGGGTGTTGATACAATTACATCTAAGCACCCTCTCCTCCCAGACAGAGTCAAGCAATCTCCCTGGTTCACTGGGGAGCTGATGGCGATGAAATGGAGGGATGATGGCTAGAAAGCAGGTGGCAGAAAACATGGAGTGGGAGTGGTCAAACACAGCATAGAAGTGGTAGAACCCACATTAGAGCCTATTCTATGGCAATGATGATGGTGAAAAGGCAATATTTTCTGCCACCACTGCATCTTAACATAATTGTCCAGCTGAATTGTTTTGCGTGGTTCAGAGATTGTTACATCACAGCCCCAAGGATTTGGACCTGGACATGATATGATCAATCTCCAACTTATTTTGCAGCCAAAATAACTCAGATCCTCTCTGGGTTAGATGCCAGCATGGATGTATGTCCAAATAATGTATCGTTTGGCATCTGCTTGTATGATTTATATGGATACTTTCCAGCTTGTAGGTCCTGAGGATGTAGAGAATTTTCTTGGACAGGTGAGATGTACCACCTGTGTTCTCGCGCTTGCCCTTCCTGGCTGATAAAAACTACCACTTCGACCCACTCAGCCTGGAGGAAGTCGACAGAGTCCTCTCTGCTGCTCGCCCGACAACATGTGATCTGGACCCTTGCCCCTCTTGGCTGATTAAATCCTGCCAAGGGGAGCTTAGATGTCCTTTACGGGACATCATAAATAGATCCCTTTTAGAGGGGCATTTTCCAACACCTCTGAAAGAGGCTTTGGTCCGCCCTCTCCTGAAAAAAGTTACAGCAGACCCGGCTGAATTGGCGAACTACCGGCCGGTGTCCAATTTACCGTTTTTAGGTAAAATTATTGAGAGGGCCGTGGCGCAGCAGCTACAGGGGTTTCTGGATGACGCTTCTGTCCTAGACCCATGTCAGTCTGGTTTCCGGCCGGGCCATGGGACGGAGACGGTGCTGGTCGCCTTAGTGGATGACCTCCAACGGCAACTGGATCGGGGCGGCGTTGCGGTACTGATGTTGTTAGACCTGTCGGCTGCATTTGATACAGTCGACCATCGGTTACTGACGCGCCGCCTCGCCGACATTGGGGTTGAGGGGTCGGCCTTGCAGTGGCTTTCCTCCTTTCTCCTAGGTCGGGGACAGAGGGTGGCTATCAGGAGCGAGCGGTCCCGGAGGCGCACACTGGATTGTGGGGTGCCTCAGGGAGCAGTTCTCTCCCCGATGTTGTTTAACATCTATATGCGCCCCCTTGCCCAGATTGCCTGGCGGTTTGGGCTGGGTTGCCATCAATATGCAGATGACACCCAGCTCTATCTACTAATGGATGGCTGGCCCGACTCCGCCCCAGGGAACCTCGACCGGGCATTACAGGCTGTTGCGACATGGCTCAGGCTGAGTGGGCTGAAGTTGAATCCAGCGAAGACAGAGGTCCTATGCGTGGGTCGCGGCGCTCTGGGAAGGGAAATAGCTCTCCCGACCTTTGATGGTGCGCCATTGAAAGCAGCGCGCCAGGTAAAGAGTCTGGGTGTTTTACTGGAGCCTTCACTATCGATGGAGGCCCAGATAGCAGCCACTGCCAAGTCAGCATTCTTCCATCTGAAGCGGGCAAGGCAGCTGGCCCCTTTCCTTGAGCGCCGGGACCTCGCAACAGTGATCCACGCAACGGTCACCTCAAGACTAGACTACTGTAATGCCCTCTACTTGGGGCTACCTCTGTGCCGGACCCGGAGATTGCAGCTAGTGCAGAACGCGGCGGCCAGGCTGTTGTTGGGACTCCCAAAACGGGAACATATACAGCCGGGGCTACGTGGACTGCACTGGCTGCCGATTATATACCGGGTCCAGTACAAAGTGTTGGTCGTTACCTTTAAAGCCTTATATGGCCGAGGACCTGTCTACCTGAGGGACCGTCTTTCCCCATACGAACCCCAGAGAGCACTGAGGTCAACCGGGAAAAACCTAATGACTGTCCCTGGGCCGAAGGAAATTAAATATCAGAGTACCAGAGCACGGGCCTTTTCGATCGCGGCCCCTACCCTGTGGAACCGACTCCCAGAGGAGGTGCGGGCCCTGCGGAACCTTGAACAGTTCCGCAGGGCCTGCAAGACCACCCTTTTTAAATTAGCATACTCGGACTGCTAGGAAAAACGGTAACCAAGGGTCCGCCAATGCGGTCTAAAGATCTATACCGCATCACAACTGTATTATTGGATTGGTTTTAAGTTAATATTTTAATGTTTTATTGCTCTATATTGTAATTTTAAGGTTTTACTTGTTATTGTATGATTGTAGAATGTTGTTAGCCGCCCTGAGCCTGCCGTGGTGGGGGAGGGCGGGATATAAATGAAATAAATAAAGAAAGAAATAAATACCAGAGGAGGACTTGGCTGAATGGATAAAGCGAAATGCTTCCTTGAGAGTGGGAGTTGTGCCGCTCATGCTCAAGGAGGCAATGATTAGGCCTGTTTTTTTTAAAAAAGGGAAAAAGCCTTCCTGAACCCTACTATGTTAGTTCAGTTTGTTTATTGCAATTAGCCATTGGCTGTTACAAGTCTGCAAGAATCTCAAGGAAAGTAAACTAGAAGTTAATGAACATACAGGGTATCATGTAAAACAAAAGGGTATAACAACAAATGCAATACAAAAGCCATGGCGATAGAGGTATACACATAAATCTATAAATCATCCCTTCCCATTGCTGTTAGAAAATTGCAAGTCAATAATACTTTCGTATTAAGTATTAAATTGCAACTCAACATCAACTTCAACATCCATGCTGTCAGAATGGTTCAGATTTCATGGCCTCCATAGTGACCATGGGCCTGACCCCCCCACATTACTGACCCCCCACATTCTTTACACCTGGAGGCACACCCCCAAATCTCTGGGAATTTCCCAACATGGAGTTAAAAATCCTGCTATAGATAACAGCAATTATTTGTTCTAAAGTCTTGGAAGGATGCCTATGAGTCTTATCTATGGACTGTACAGCATACAAAGAACATAAGAGAAGCCATGTTAGATCAGGCCAATGGCCCATCCAGTCCAACACTTTGTGTCACACAGTGGCCAAATATATATATATATATATATATATATATATATATATATATATATATATATATATATATATATATATATATATATATATATATATATATATATATATATATATATATATATATATATATATATATATATATATATACACACACACAATGTGGCTAATAGCCACTGATGGACCTCTGCTCCATATTTTTATCTAAACCCCTCTTGAAGGTGGCTATGCTTGTGGCCGCCACCACCTCCTGTGGCAGTGAATTCCACATGTTAATCACCCTTTGGACACTCTGGACTCAGAGAAATATAAGGCCTCAGGAGTTATATACTGCCTTTTTGTATAAGGCCAGTAAAAACACTTGTTGCCATTTTTTTTTTAAAGGACAGGTGCTTGTAAGGTTATCCTCTCCATTGAATTCCTCAGCCATGCTATTTTGTCAACTTATTTTTTGCTCATCCTGTTTTAGTTTTGTTTTAACACCGTCTTGCACCCCTTTCTTTGACCTGCTATGCACAGAACAAAAGGTCAGTAGTGCTTCTGTTTTGAATCAAAAAGAGCTGTGTTTCTTTCTTTTCAGGGCTAGCACTACTATCTTCTGATTTTATCTTAACAGTGCACGTTAAAGCAAGATGCAATTGGGGTATATGCTTTGTGCGACTGTGGTTAAAAGTCCTCATATTACAATCCAAAAATGCTAGCATTGATAGCTTTTAAAAAAATTACTTTAGTATTGGTCTCAGCTAAATAAAGGGAATCTTCAGACACACTCTTCCTAACTGATCTCTCCCCCTCCCCCAGCTCCCCTCTGGCACACACGTATCATGGTCAATGAAAGCAGCTGGCCATACATAATTAAGCAGTGTTCACTTCTGAGACACCATACCTCTTGTTCATCTCAGTGCATGCACTGTGTATCCACTGTGCTTCATTGTCCTTGAAAAAGAGAAAGATGCTAGTAGCTATAAAAACACAGAACAAAATTGAAGATGATGGTTACAGTCTGCCGTTCAAAAACACTTTTCAACCAAACACACAGCAGAAAGCAATTTAGAAATGGAAGAAGGCCAAACGCCCCATCTACAGCGATCCACCCAGTCTATTGTTACCAACCTAAGTGCTTTCTCTACACATCACATGTAATACATCCCCAAAAGCAGTTTCCATTGCTGCCTCTGATTCAGTTTCAAACATTATTTACTCATCCTGAAAAGCGATTGCTTTCTCTGTTTCCTTTGTACCTGCTGCCATCTGAATTAGATTTTGAGTGTCCTCTTTTATATCACCATTGGCAGCCTGCCTTAGCTTCATCTCTCTCAGTTGTCTATAACCATGGCAATTAATTTTTTCTCTGGGCAGAGACCCATTAAAGGATGATTGGAAATCATAGCACTTCTGGAGAGGACTACTAAAGAATTCTGTTCTTGTACAGTGTTCCTGTAAATATGCAGGCAAACATGGAGTGGCTCTGGTTTGGAAAAGTTGCCCACTTTCAATCAAAATCTTCATAAACAGATTGAGATCCAGCAGCTGAGTATCACAAGAGAACATAAGAGAAGCCATGTTGGATCAGATCAATGGCCCATCCAGTCCAATACACTGTATCACACAGTGGCCAAAAAAACCAGGTCCCATCAGGTCCAGCAGTGGGGCCAGGACACTAGAAGCCCTCCCACTGTGCCCCCCCCCCAAACACCAAGAATACAGAGCATCACTGCTCTATCAATATGCTGTGACAGAAGCTCTATCAATATGCTGTGGCTAACAGCCACTGATGGACCTCTGCTCCATATGTTCATCCAGTCCCCTCTTGAAGCTGTCCATGCTGGTAGCCATCATTACCTCCTGTGGCAGTGAATTCCATGTGTTAATCACCCTTTGGGTGAAGAGGTATTTCCTTTTATCAGTTCTAACCTGAATGCTCAGCAATTTCATTGAATGTCCATGAGTTCTTGTATTGTGAGAAAGGGAGAAAAGTACTTCTTTCTCTACCTTCTCTATCCCATGCACAATCTTGTAAACCTCTATTATGTCACCCCTCAGTTGATGTTTCTCGAAAATGAAGAGCCCCAAGTATTTACAGAGTGGCAGCTCTGTTAGCAAAATAAAATGGGAGTCCAGTAGCATCTTAATGACATTATAAGTATATTTAAGTCTCAACATTGCCAGAGACTGGGGCTATGGACAAATAAGATAGATCTTTCTACAAACCTGACAGAAGATCTAAGTTTGCAGAAAAATCTGAAAAAGGAAGAAAAGCTGAAGGGGAGGGGAGCTTATTAAAGTATAGCAAGAGTCCTTCCAGCATTCATGTAGAAATCCTGTCCCATATCCCTAGAACCTGAACTTAACACTTTTAATGGCTTTGCTTCTACAAAAGATGTTCATTTATTTATTTTGATTTTTCAACTGCCCTCCCCTGCAAAACCAGGCGCAGGACGGTGCACAACTTATCATATAAAATATCAATTAAAACAGACTCTAATTCATAAAAGCAGGAAGGGAACCAAAAGATGGCTCTATACAATCCATTTGTGCTGATGTCTCATGGGGGGAGGCAGTGGGACAGGAGTGCCAAGATGGAACCATCGCTGCCCTCAACCAAATGCCTGGTGGAACATCTCTGCCTTACTAGCCCTGAGGAACTGTAACAAGTCCCAAAAGGCATGGATGTCAGTCGGCAGTTTAGCAATGCGGTTCTCCTGGATTTGTCTTA
Organism: Heteronotia binoei; assembly: GCF_032191835.1. Classification (NCBI taxonomy): domain Eukaryota; kingdom Metazoa; phylum Chordata; class Lepidosauria; order Squamata; family Gekkonidae; genus Heteronotia; species Heteronotia binoei. Next base: position 19,876,261 of record NC_083228.1, on the reverse strand, counting down.
TTAAAGGGTTATTTACAACCTTTAATTCTGATAATACAAAAGGGGGTAAGTACGGTTCTTTGGGTATAACCAGAAAACCAGATAGAACATCTCCAGAACTTTTTTATCTTTTATTGAGATAAGAAGCTATTTTCTTTAACGGGCTAGACAGAATGAAATGCAAGTATGAAAAAATTAACCTACAATTACTGTGCAAATAAATGCTAAAATTATTAAAGTATCTACCATTACTTTTTACAAATAACAGTTTTAAACAAGAACCAGGTTTCAGCTGTTAGTCACTCTGCTTTTAGGGGTAATCAAACAGCCCAAGTTATCCATCAAAAAAATCTTACCTATTCTTTATCTGAGACTTCCATCCAGGGAAATCTGAATTGCTCATCACAGGAATACATATTTATAGAGAAATTCCTGTTATCAGATCTCTAAACCATGTCTATCATAATCATGTGATATTATTTAGCTAACTGATTGATTTATAAGTAACATAAATGCTGCTTAGCTTAACATAATCATGTGATATTATCTAGGTAACTGATTGGTTCATAGCTATGTAAGAGACAAAATGTTGAGTAAGCTAATCTGCAAATACATATGAGATATATCTGGTAAAGCAAGATAAGCAGGCCAATCTCAACTTCTAGCCGCTATTAAAAAGCAAATAACTTCCTGTCCAGGATGAAGGTAACTTGAAACAGAGTTCATGGACAGTTTAAAAGTTCTGGAGCTCTTGGTTTGAAAACTGAGCAAGAAAAAACTTAGTGATATCATAGCTACAGCTACAAAGGTGGGTTGGTTGCTGGGTGGGTGGGATGAAAGCAGGAAAAGGGGAGAGGCTTTGGGGGGCATTTGGGGAAAGGAGAGAATAGTGGGGCAGGGTAAAATTAGATGCCCCCTGCAACTCCTTGCAGGTCTCATAATAAAAATTAAATGCCTTCAGGTCATAAGCAATTCATGGCAATTTCTCCTGGGGTTTTGAAAGCAAGAAATGAACACGTGCTTTGCCACTGCATTCAGAGTACTAACCATGACTAACTCAGCTTACCTCAAACTAGTCTGGGCTACTCAGGCACTTTAAAGACTAACAACATTTATTCCAGCATAAGCTTTCCTGAGCTGGAGCTCACTTTCTCAGATGCTACTGCAGGAGCAGCAGTGGCTTTCTTAATTCAGGGCCTTTTCTGAACAGGAACACAGTTCTGGCTGGCTTGGCCTCAGGAGGTGTGGCCTAATATACAAATGAGTTCTTGCTGGGCTTTTTATACAGGAAAGCCCTGTGCCAAACAATTGTGACATCAGGGGGGTGGTCTAATATGCAAATGAGTTTCTCCTGCTTAAGATCATTTCCTTTCCTAGTGACGGAACATTATTTTTAAACAGTCTTTGAACAAGTGGGATGGGAAACTATGGAAGAAAGGAAATTAGAAAAAAAAATGCAGACATTGGTGCTGGTACAGAGGAAGTTAATTGCAATTCCCCTAGAATGCAACAATCACAAGCAGAAAATCTGCTACTTTATTGAGCAGCTGCTGCAATGACTTCCTAAACACTGAACATTTTTACATCAAGTTGTAAATGCATTCTGTTATATTTTCATTGCTCAGCTTTTTTATGTTGTGTAGTTTGAGTAAACTCTTTTCCATTTCAGGTAGACAGATATACCTCCATCAAGTCTGCCTCCTACTGAAGCACAAATAGATAAGAATTGACCACAAATATCATTAATTGGAAGAATGTTCAGAATTGTATGTAAATGCAAATGTTACTCTGAAAAGGTGAAGCTCTGATAGAAAGAAAATGATCCTGTACCTGGTATTCATTGTAATGGCACGTGCTAAATCCAACATGCACAAGAAGAACAAAGAACATTTTAATCTACTTTTTGAAAAGAGCTTCTTTTCAGAAATGTCATTTAATCCTGAAAATGTTATTAAGAAATAACTGTTTTGATATTTTAAATCCCTCAATACCTCCTGCAAAGACGAATATGAAAGATATTTGAGGCAGATATGGTTTTGTTTGCAAATACAAGACAAAACAATGCTTTCAAAGTACTCACTGGTCCTTGAACTAGGTTATATAGATTTATTTTCATCTGTATACTATCTCACATTTATATATCAGAAGTTGATACAATTAGCATTGGTGGAAACATGACAATCAGTTGTGGTACTTGTTATACATTCTTTCAATCCCTGATAGAAAATTATTTTGTTAGGCTGCATTCCAATTCAAGTACAAAAGAAGCCATCATGAATGTAGGCAATGTCTAGCGACATGATACTACACAAGGAATATGTGTTACAGCATCAGAATGTTCTCAAAGTGGCACTGTTATGTGTTATGGGTTAATGCCAAATCATCTTGTACTAGACTGCACTTTAGTTATTCAGAGGGAGGCGTCAATCAGCAGCATTTATTTTGTTCATAATCCCTGTTGTATGCTGATTTATTTATGGGAACTTTGATTGCTTTGGGCATACTTGAAGAGAATGGGCTTGCTTATATGAACTATGAATTTGCTTCATATTGAGCTAGACCCCTGGCCAATTTGTGCTATCAGGGACTCTCTAGTGTACCTAAAGGATGCATTCTACCACTAAGCTCTGGACCCTCCCTGACTGGGTGATTATTAGTCATTAGAAATCTTACAAGTATGATTCTAGGCATTATAAAATCTGAGCTGTTATCCAAGCAACTCTGTTTTATGACACTAACATGCAGTCTAACTGCACCCCTTACAGTGACAAAATCCTGTCCTTTCCAGCCATAATCGTAGGCGGAAACAAGATCGGTCTTGAATCAGAAAGTGGAGTGTTTTATGCAGGAGTTTGCAAAAAGAAGTAAGTCACTTCAAGCAGGTTTCTGAGACTGGCATTTTCTAAATAAATAAGAAACTAAAAGTAACAGTCCTGTTTTTCATGTGAGTTTTCCAACCTGTACTTTGGGACACTGCAAAGGTTTGCCTCATTGGCAAGAGGAGTGCAACTCAGTATTGTCTGGACAACTGCAATTAATTTGATTTAGGTATTCCTATTGTCTTTTAGCAGAGACACTCATCAGGAACATTTGCCATAGATCATGAGTTTCTCTTGGCTTTCATGAATGAAATAAACTTGTTTTCTTGGGTCTCCACCAAAATGAGTTCCTTACAGCCAAAGTGGGCTAGAGGGGATGGGGTAGGCTTCCCAATCGCCAGGTCCCAGCGGGGGATCCTCAATCCCCAGGTCCCAGATTCCTCCCCCTCGCCCCCAGCCAGCTGGCCGGTGGGGGAAGCCCCGCCCGGACAGTCACCATGACGTTTTAGAGCTCCTGCAGGTTTAGAAACCTGCGAACAGGTCTGTGTGCCTTTAGGGCTGAGCAGGAAGCAGGAAACAGGAAGGTCTTCATGGGAAAGGGTCATTAACAGTTTTGTAGGCGAACGGCCCCCCCTTTTCTTTTGCTTTCAGTTTTTAGAGCAAGTAAAGTTCTGCAGGAACAAGACCCAGTAAGTATTTGTGTGTGAGAGAGAGGGAGAGGGCAGGGGATTCCCTGGTTTGGAGGCCCTCCCCCCGCTTTAGAAAGTGTGTGTGTGGGGGAAATGTCTACTGGGCACTCTATTATTCCCTGTGGAGAATGATTCCCATAGGGAATAATGGGGAATGGGGAATTCCCGTGGGTATTGGGGGCTCTGGGGGGACTATTTTTGAGGTAGAGGCACCAAACTGTTAGTATAGCATCTAGTGCCTCTGCCCAAAATACCCCCCAAGTTTCAAAACGATTGGACCAGGGGGTCCAATTCTATGAGTCCCAAAAGATGGTGCCCCTATTCTTCATTATTTCCTATGGAAGAAGGCATTTTAAAAGGTGTGCTGTCCCTTTAAATGTGATGGCCAGAACTCCCTTGGAGTTCAATTATGCTTGTCACACCTTTGTTCTTGGCTCCACCCCAATGTCTCCTGGCTCCACCCCCAAAGTCTCCTGGCTCCGCCCCCAAAGTCCCCAGATATTTCTTGAATTGGACTTGACAATCCTAGGATGGGGGCTTCTCTGTTATAGTCTATCCCAGGAGTGTCAATCTTATTTGTTATGAGGGCCGGATCTGACATAAATGAGACCTTGCCAGGCCGGGCCATATGTGTTATAAAAGGTAACGCCAGGTAAGAGAGATATAAACTTTACAAAAGACACAAACACAATTAAAGACTTTTTTAAAAAGTGTAAAGTTTTAAAAACTTTGTGTTTCAAGTTTTTAAAAAACTGAAAATAAAACATGCTTAAAACTTTAGCACTCGGTCTTAAAGGTGCATTCTTTGTATCTCTCCCATGGGATCCAGGGAACTGGGCAAAGAAAGCTCTGGCTCTTTCCTTCATTCGCCATGGGGCCAGGAGGGGGAAAAGCCTCAGCCATTAGAAGGAAGAGAGGCTTGGCCCGGTAGCTTTGCTGTGCAATGGAGAGAGCCTGGCAAAGCAAGCTGTGATGCAGAAAGAAGCAAGAGAGAGAGAGAAGGAAGCAGATGACAGCTAGTTGCTCGGGGGCTTGATAGGAGCCCTCCAGGCGACTGATTCAGCCCCCGGGCTGTGTGTTTGACACCCCCGGTCTATACACTCAGTCCACACTGGCCCTGCTGGCACTGAGCAATTACCGATCAATATAGCTATACTATACATATAGATGGCAGCTATATTGTTATGGAGGATTCTTATACCACACTGGTGATGCTCCTTCAGGAACAACTTTCACAATTCTGCTTTTAGCAATAAAATCCAAAACTGCATATGAAACACTTCCAGTTGTTGTTTTATCAAGATACATTCACAGCTTTCGTACACAGGTCTCAAAACATTGCATTGAGTTAATGGAAATGGTAAGCATTTACATTCCTCCATAATTCTAGTCTGGGAGTATGTAGATGAGGGGTGGGTGTAGGGAAGTGGGAACAAACAACTCACGCTAGATTTAAATGAATAAAGTTATACATTCATGCATCTTAACAAGCAGCAAGGGAAACATTTATATGATAGTGAAATAAATTGCTGCAAGGAAAAGATATATATTATAGTGAAATGAATTCCAGTGTGCCTGAATTTAAATAAGTCGCAGTGCGAGTTTTAATCATTAAAAAAGCCTTGCAAATGCTTTTGTTTGTGAAAGGACTATAAATTGTGAAGACCATGCCTATCGGTAAAACAAACAATTTTATTTCAGAGCAGTTAAACTCCTTGTGTAATCGGCCAGCATATTGAGGAAAACGGTATTTGCATACTAACTGCTCCAACCAAGAGCTTACATTGATTGCATGGTAGCATCTGAGAATGCCAAGCAAGAAAAAGATCACTCATAGATAATCCTGCTGCCAGAAGTCTTGTAATCTAAAAACATCCAGTAATATCACACCACAGCCAGTAAGATCATACCATGTGTGGTAAATAACCATATAGCCTGCATGGTTTACTGGAAAAACAACTGGTGCAACTAATGGTCCTAATATGAATTTGATCAAAAATGAAATGAGTCAGTTGGATGACTCAGTCCCCAGTCAGTCTTTACATACAGCACAAAGCTACCATGACTTGTCTTTTAATGGGGAAATTTAGGCAGCTGATACACTGCAACAAAAGTCCTTTCCTTTGATTATTAGAAGAAACAGACTTGTGAAACATGTCATTTGGATCTCCATATTGTGTCCACTGACTCTCTTTTGTCTGCTACTCTGTACCTATGTACATATAAGAAAGCACATGTTTTTTATAAGTCAGGAGCCCCAACTTTTTTGAACTTCTGGGCAGTTTTGAAATTCTGAAAAGAGGCAGCAGCTGCGGCCACAAAACGGTTGCTGGTGTGGTGTGTGTAGCCACCCACAACAGTGATTGGCTACAGCTCCTGTGGCAAACACAGCATGAAAAGTGTTATCCTGCGATGAACACCTATGATAGTTACTCAATGCACACACACAAATGATGCCCCTTTTACATTCTTCATGCTCCAGTGATGAGAAGGAAAGCTAGGACTGGGTCTTACTTTGGAGAAGGAGTGGGCAACATGAAACACACTGGTGGGCACAGGGCCGTCTCTAGGGTGCCTGGTGCCCGAGGCAAGGCCCCACCCCCAAACCTTTCCTTCCTCCCCACCCTTGCCTCCTTGGCGAGGGAAATAGGAGAGTGCAGTGGCACGGCTCCTGTGCCTCAGAGTGTGCACACCCATCGCCATTGCTTAGCCTCCCAGCTCCCAGAAGCTTCTGAAACCCAGCACCCCCCCCCCCACCGGGCTCCCTGATGGATGGGCCAGCCTTGGGGGGCGGGGGCGGCATCATGATACCTATGGGTACCCCACTGAGGATCACTGTTATGAGCAGGGATGTCTGAACACCTAAAGATTCAGATTACAGCTTAATCACCAGATGCAAACATGTCTCCGATTTATCTATGACTGGATCAAGTATTCACCGAACCATTTGTTGGGAGTTGCTAGGAGGGAGCAAGCCTATCACTACAGCTTTGCTAGTGTGCAGCCAAAAACATTTTCCACACTTTGGGCTCAATATGTCCCCTAATTTGCATACCTATGGTACTCCAGGGCTCCACTCCATACACTCTCCATCCCAGATCTGGAACAACCTGGTTCACCAGGACAATGGGACTGCCCAATAATAAGGCTCAGAGAGCAACCAACTAGTAGAGCTAGTAGTGAAAAACAAAACAAAAACCCTACTGCGCAGATGCCACCCATTTTATAAGGCGTTCAGGGCATCTGCCGTGTCAACAGACTAATCCCAGCATTTATTCCTCAGTATGGAATACGGTAAATTCATCTGTATTGCTGCCATATAATATGGTGAGTTCATCTGGTAAGCTTATTCAAGATGAAAACTGTAAGTTGTAATGCGAAGGCAATGTAAATTAAACATGCACTATAAAGGACTATCTATTGGATTTGCTCCTCAAGGCTTAACTAAAACACAAAGTAGTTACACTCTGTAAACTAAGGGAACAGAAAATCATCCAAACGTGTTAGGTTGTGCCTTCTCTCACTAGCTTTGCTAGTGTGCAAATTCTATTCGGCTGGACCGAGAAAAATTTGGTAGGTCTGAAATTGGAACACCTATATGGTCTTATCTCCAAGCCAACTGGCTGAGCAGGTAGGATTTAGATCCAGAAAAATGGAGTCTAAATAAAAGGTCTTCCAGTAAAATCACACTTCGTTTTGGGATCCCTATTTTGGATCTTTTTGACGATGTTGAACAACCATCAAGTTGCCAGGTTTCTTACCGGTTTCTCTGATCCCAGGGCAGAGGGCGAGGATGCATGTACTGGCCATTGACACAGTGGTCTGCTGTATGCTTTCCTTCCAAGCAAGTAGGTCAGCTGAGGCCTAAATGAAGTGTCAAAGGAAGCAAAAGAGGTGATTTTCACAGCTCCCTTCTGGCACAGTTTTTGGGTCTTAGAGCTAGTGAAGATGTCCAGGGCTTTTTTGAGCAGGAATGCACAGGAACAGGCTGGGTTGACATCAGGGTGTGTGGCCTAATATGCAAATGAGTTCCAGCTAAACTTCAGGGCTTTTCCTACAGAAAAAGCCCTGAAGATGTCAGTATCTCCAGCAGATGGGAGAGAGGAGCAAACTCAACCAATCGAGTGCAATGGAACTTGAGTGGCAGTTGACAGGCCAATGGCTGATGAGGTGAGTCAGGATCAGTTTGTCTATACACACACATATATCTTAGAGGCACAGTGTTCCCTCTAAGCTGAGTTAACATCAGCTAGCTGTTTATTAGCCTCCAGCTCACACATTTTTTGTCTCAGCTCTGGAAAAACAGCCCCAGAGCAAACTAATTTATATATATAGTTATATTTTTATTATATATTTATTGTTTATAGACCACCCTTCCCCACAGAGGGCTCAAGCAATAAACAACTTTGATTTAAAAAAAAAATAAGTAAAATGTATACAATCACATTAGCACTTAAAACAGTAACACTTCTAAACAATTTTGGATGCTGCTTAAAGGCAAATTATATCTTTAACCCCGGGAAGCGGGGGGAGAAAATCTAGGAAGCCAGGCTTTATGAGGGGCAGTGTTCCCTCTAAGCTGAGTTAGTGTGAGCTAGCTCACAGATTTTTAGCCTCCAGCTCACGCATATCTGTCTCAGCTCAGGAAGGACGGCCCCAGAGCAAACTAATTTATGCAGTAGCTCACAACTTTAGTGCCAGTTGCTCACAAAGCAGAATTTTTGCTCACAAGACTCCACAGCTAAGAGGGAGTATTGCTGAGGGGCCATGCTTGAGCCCAGGGCTTTTTAAAAAGCAGGAACGCGCAGGAAGGCAGTTCCGGCTGGCTTGGTATCAGTAGGTGTGGCCTATTATGCAAATGAGTGCCTGCTGGGCTTTTTCTACAAAAAAGCCTTGTGTGAAACAATGTCAGGTGGTGCGGCCTCGTATGCAAATGAGTTCCTGCTGGGCTTTTTTTCCTGCATAAAAAGCCCTGCTTGAGCCCCTGTTGAGATTCCTAGGCTCGTTTATGAGAGAGTAATGGCGTGACTGGAAATGCTTCCCTTGCGAAGAGCCTCGTACCGGTTAACTGTGGTCAGTTTGAACCTGAGCGGGAAAACCCGTTGGCGGCCGGCAAACGTCAGGACGAGACTGCCGGGGGGGGGGGGGGAGGGGACGCTGAGGAGAAGGCTGACGCGGCTATAGTTAGACTGGGGGGAAGGCGGGACGTCTCGGCGGCCCCGCCCCCAGCCGCTCTCGCGCTCCGGCTTTTTTCCTAATGATTAACCGTCCAGGAGTGAGGGGGAGAGGACGGGGCGCGCGCACGTAGAAGGCGCGCGCGACAGAAAGCCGGCAGCATGACGTCAGCGTCAGCTGTCAGGCCCGGCGAGCGGATGAGGCGAGGAGACCGGTTGGTAGTTCCTTCCGGGGCGTGGCCACGAAGGGAGGCGGGTCCTCGAGGGGACGCTGGTTGGCCGGCTGGCCGGCCGCGAGACCGCTCTGCTCTCATTTTCTCCTCCCCCCCCCTCCGTCGCCGCTATCGCAGCCTGAGGAGAGTGAACAACCCCAGCGGAGCAGTGGAGGACGGCCCCTGGAAAGCGCTTCGTCCCTGGGTGGTGAGTAGCCGAGGTAGGAGGGGGTAATAAATAAACCGGGCGGCGGGGCGGTGCCTGCCCCTTATCTGTGGGGATGAGAGGGAGACCTGGCCTCTGTTTGCTGGGGGGTGGGCGAGTGGGGTGCAGTGGCGGGCTGGGTCTGAAGATATTGGTTGCCAGGAGACAAAGGGGGCCCGCCCCCAACTATGAGGCTATCATTTAATTTTTATACGAAATACATAAAATTTTCAAAAAATACATAAGTGGGAAAAAAGGCACAATTAAAACTTTTGTGAAATAAATGTGTGTATGTATATGTGTGTATGTGTACACATATATTACGTATTTATTTCGTAAAAGTTTTAATTATACCTTTTTATGTGTTATACCCACACACACGTAATTACAGTCTACATATAATGTACATTTTACTGGCAGCATGCAGAAAATATTAAATATAAATACAGATTGCATTTTCTCCAGAGGAGCTGATCTTGGCCAGCTGGAGATCAGTTGTAAAGCAGGAGATCCCCAGGCCCCACCTGGGGGCTGGCAACCCTAAATACAATGTACATTTTAGTGGCATTGCAGTAATAATATTGGTACTTTTATTATATTTTCAAGCTATTAAAAGGGGATTAACATTTTTAACATGTCTAGTGTTTAAGGGGGCCCACTTCATCAGGGGCCCGCTTGCCATTAGGCAAGTGGACACCCTGGCCAGTCTGCCACTGGTGGGGTGCTTCTCTGCACTTGTCAGCTGTGTCAGAACCAGGTCATAAAGACCAAGACCTTCTCCTCTTATTGCCTTCTGGCAGGGCTTTTTTTTGGTAGAAAAAGCCCAGCAGGAACTCATTTGCATATTAAGCCACACCTCTGATGCCAAGCCAGCCGGAACTGCATTCCTGCTAAAAGAAAAAAGCCCTGGTCAACAAAGTCCAGAATAACTGCTCCCCCCCCCCCCCTTTTTGGGTTTCCATTCTGTTTTCTTTCTCCATCTCTTCTCCCCCTCCCCCCTCCCAATCTCGTGATGCCGGGGTGGTGTGATTGGCTGCACAGCCCAGATTTGGAAGGGAGATGCTGCTGCAGCAGCGGCGGCAGCCCCTGTCGCTTGCTAGCCTCCCTTTCCCAGGCCCGAGGCGATGTCTGTGTCATGATTCAGAGAGGGAGGGACTGCCTTGGCGATGCTGGCTTCCTGGATGATGCTACGAGCTTGAGGGAACCCATTCTCCTTCCCAGAGAAAGGAAAAGAGGGTGGGTGGGATGTGCAGGGCTTGAATCTGCCGAGGAAAACCCGCCACCATCTGATCTGGGAGTTTTTCCTGAGCCTTGGGCTATGAGAGACTGTTTGTAGTCTCGCAGGGATGAGGGAAGTGCTTTGACCTGCCTCAGGGGTGGTGCCATCTGTTCTAATTCTTTTTGTTGTAGGGTTGAGCCCTGGCATGGATACCAGATGTTGGAGCAGGTGCAAGTAGGTCTTCACTTAGGCGCTATATGGGCTTGAATGTGCAGCAAAGTACCTTATCCCGCTTTTGAGTAATGGTCTATCAAGATCAGCCTTGCCTGACCTGGTTGCAACTCTCCAAAGGGCTTATATATACCACTTGCTAGCTGATCCTTTTAACTGGAGTTGCCTGGGATTGCACTTATGACCTTTTGTGTGCTGGTGTGTTGTGTCCCCGCTTCACAACACTTCTATGTTGTGTCCCCGCTGCATAAAACTGGCTTATTTATGTGCATGAAGACAAGATTGCTGGCTTTGCCTCCAGCTTGCTGACTGCTAGTTTGCAGCAGGACGCAGCCTTGTGGTGTTCTTTGCTTCTGGTGAGATTTTTCTGTAGGTGTGGCCCTTAACAATCTGTGAGGACAGCTTGTATGTGGAGATAGGTTGAGTTACTCATGCCTTGTGGGGCATGAGATAACTTATTTCCTTTTCTACCTGGGGTTGTGCACAAAGTGTTAGGGTTGTGATTCATTGAGTATCAGTCCTCTGAGTGTCTTTTTTCTTCCTCTAAAGTGACAGGCTAAGGATATAGAACTACAAAATCTCCCCCTCTAGTCAATGTTTAACAATTTAGAGTGATAAGATCAATTAGAAGAAACCTTTTAACCCATTATGGTGTGATTAAAACTGAGCAGTTGTTCATATACTTAAGTCGGTCTGAGTAATTCTAAAATTTTATTCTTTGTTCCTGATTGTCTGAACAGAGAACCATACTTTTGTAGGCCAGATTGAACTGCCATTGAATATATCAATCAGCAAAACTTGGCTTCTGTGGTTTTGTTAGTTTTTAAACAAAAACTTCACTTACGTGCTAGTGCCAAACAGGTATACAGGAAGCTGTCTTGTGGATTGTTACCAATAATTACACTTAATGTGAAGGCCTCAGTTCTAGAAAAGTTCCTGTGTTGTTGATAGGGCTGCAGAACCAAATGCACAAAAGAGGATTAACCCTCAGGAAAATGCCTCAGCTTCACCATAGGCAATGAAGGAAAGGTTTGCATCGCTACCACTCATGTAGCCAGGGTTTAGGATCTTATTTGTCTGGCCTGCAGACGTATTGGCTTACTTTTTTATAGAATTAGCAGTGAAGAATGAACTTTCTGAAAAGTTTGGAGTAACCTAAGGTTATAAATATTTGATGAGTTATGATTATGTAGCAATAATGGATAAAATGCTTTTCTTTTTTAAAAAAGGACACACATTAATAGTATGATTGGTCTTCTCTGAACTCTTGTAAGCATTTAGAAAAATTGATCACGTGGTTTCTAAAAAGTCAAACATTTTCTAGATGAGAGGATTTGTTGGCCTCTCAAATCTAGCTCTCATGCAAATTCATTGTGCTATGACTCATGGTAACTGGCTGGAGGAATCCTTTGAAAAGCTGTCTCTGCATGCGTCTGCTTAAGATTCCTTTTTTGATTAGGTTTATGATTAGTAGTCCTACACAGACTGCAGTATCCGATCTTGTGTAGAATTAGGCAAGCCTAAGTCTTGAAATCAATGGGGGGAGTAGCTATGCAAGACCCTGCAAAGGCTGCATTTCTGATTCCTGAGACGACAGGGACAGGTCCGCCTAGAAGTGGTTTGCGCTGCCAATTTATAGTACTTCAGATTTGAAGTGCAAGGAAATAGTAATGAACAAAAGCTTGTGCCACATTGTGCTTGGTTATTGAACAAGTGCTAAGTGAACAAGTTAATCTAAGTTTAAAAATGTTAGCTTTAACAGGCTATATAACTGGATGCTTACAAATAGTGGGCTGCATGTGCTGCAATAATGGCTTGTCTAAGAGAGAATGTATCTTTTGTCGTGATAGTTGCTGATGTTAATGGGAAGTTGGTTTCTAGATTTATTTTCTAAACCACATTATATATACACACACAAACACAAACTGGGAGGCAGTAATTACAATGCCTCAAAGTTAATATTAAAAAAAAAGATATCTCTTCTAAAAATAACATTTTGGAGCAATGGTTCCTAACCTGGATGTCAGAGACCCCTGGGAACTGTGGCATTATTGCAAAGGCATCCATGAATCTGGTTTATTTTCTCTATAGATACTAATACTACAACTGTTATTGGGGACTGGGGATATTGCAAAATGCCTCAAATTACAATAATTACAATAATTACAATGCCTCAAAGTTAATATTAAAAAAAAAGATATCTCTTCTAAAAATAACATTTTGGAGCAATGGTTCCTAACCTGGATGTCAGAGACCCCTGGGAACTGTGGCATTATTGCAAAGGCATCCATGAATCTGGTTTATTTTCTCTATAGATACTAATACTACAACTGTTATTGGGGACTGGGGGTATTGCAAAATTTTTGATGTTAGAAAAGGGTTCTCATGCTTCAAAAGGTTGGGAAATGCTGTTATGGAGCATAATACATATGTTACCACACATAGTAGTCTTAATTGGACAAAATTTGAGAACATCTGTGAGATATTTCTGAGTAGTCCAAGTGATTTAGACTTTGATGCTGTAATAACATTTTGTAGTTAAAAGCTGTGAATTGTAACAGGGTCGCTCTCTGGATTCTAGTTTTAAAAAGTATGTCTTCGAAATGCCAGGTATATGATCTGTGAAATACTCCTGGTATTCTTGCCTTTTCGTCATTCAGTACTGATAAAATCAAGGCAAAAGAAATACTTAGTGCATTAGAGCTGCACAATATACTGAAGGGGCTTAGTGGTTGGAGTTGGATGATGGATTGGAAAAATGCAAGTGCTTTGCCCTAATACTACTTTAGAGCTTTTATTTTCAGGAGTGTTCTAAAGTAAGTGGTAGTATAGTGATTTTGATGGATCTTGTAAAGTTGTAAAACTGTGCTATTAAATTGTCAAATTATTTAAAGCCAGATTTTATGATAATTCACGTCTGCTCCTAAAGCCCTAATCTTCCATACTAACAAATGATAGTTTAAAAACTGGGAATAACTGTTGGAGCACATGACTTGCGATTTCATTACACAAATGCTGGCACAGATAATTTAACTTGGCATGCTAACTTTGCCTGAATTGAGATTATCTGCACCTTCAGTTAAATTGTCCTGGGTCATTCTGCTTGAGGCAACACCAAACATGAAATATTTTGACACTGTTTTCTTCTGTCTTTCTGATTTTCAGTTCTTTATTCTGTCCTTATAGATATGATGTTGTAGCTATGTTTAATTTATTTATTTTATCCAAATGGAAGACAGGATTTTTCCAGATGTGTAAACTGCAGCACTGCAGCCCATGCTTTCCTCATGACTGGAGTTTGAAGCTGGATTCAGGTAGCCGGCTCAAGGTTGACTCAGCCTTCCATCCTTCTGAGGTTGCTAAAATGAGTACCCATCTTGCTGGGGGTAAAGGGTAGATGAGTGGGGAAGGCAATGGCAAACCAAGAAAAAGTCTGCCAAGAAAACTTTGTGATGTGACATCACCCATGGGTCAGTAATGACTCGGTGCTTGTAAAGTGATTACCTTTACCTTTTATCTTACATACGATCACATTATGACAGCAATAAAACCATTCTTGCCTGTTACATTTTTGTGTGTGTGTGTTCTGTATTCAGAGTTGTCTTCCTTCTGGGTATAGTATGTCACTAGTTCAGTATATCTTTGAGTATCTTGCTAACAAGATGAAGAATTGCAGATTTAGACCCCACCCTTCTCTCTGAATCAGAGACTCAGAGCGGCTTACAATCTCCTTTATCTTCTTCCTCCCCCACAACAGACACCCTGTGAGATGGGTGGGGCTGAGAGAGCTCTTACAGCAGTTGCCCTTTCAAGGACAATTCTTGTGAGAGCTATGGCTGACCCAAAGCCATTCCAGCAACTGCAAGTGGAGGAGTGGGGAATCAAACCCGGTTCTCCCAGATAAGAGTCCACACACTTAACCACTACACCAAACTGGCTCATTTGGTAGTACAAGAATTAGGAACTGATTCACAGGGAGGGCATTTTCCTTCCTAATCTTTTTGCAAGAAATGACAACAGAGTCCCTAGAGGCATGTTGCCTAGTGGTTCCTTCTATTGGTCTGCGAACTCGGGTCTACTTAATTTATCTTCCCTCATTTCTGTGGGCCCAGACCTAGAAGTCAAGTGGTTGTGCCATACTATTTTTTGACCAACTCAAGTCTTTTTCATGGGTGGGGTATAGTGAATGCTGCGTGGCAGACATCTATCTTAATAACGGATCAGTGTTTGTGTATCAGTATGAATCCCTGTAGGAGCTCCATTCTTCTGATCAATCCCTTCTCTTCAGCTTTTAAACAAACAGTGACTCATGAAAACAGCTGCTCCTTGAGCAATTTTCTTCTTCTTTCCAGTCATTTCCTCAGCTGTATGAAATTGCCTTCCCGAATAGGGATATGAACGTCAGGGGTGGGGTGGGGGAATGAAAAAACAAAAGTGTTCTTCGGATAGCCTTTTCAGATTCTCAGATTTTAAAACATTGGGAAATATGGAGGCAAATACCCATGCTTTGGGGTTTTTTTGGAGTAAAATACCTTTGTCGTAATTTCACTCTTTCCAGATGTATAGTATGAAAAAGGTTGCAAACTTCCTCATTTTTTTCCGATGGAAAAAATACAGAAATCTTTTTTTCTTATAGGTAGTCCCCTGTGCAAGCACCAGTTGTTTCCACCAGATGTTACCAGTATGGGGTGACGTTGCATCACAATGTTTTCACGGCAGACTTTTTATGGGGTGGTTTGCCATTGCCTTCCCCAGTCATCGGCACTTCCCCCCCCAGCAAGCTGGGTACTCATTGTACTGACCTTGGAAGGATGGAAGGCTGAGTCAACCTTGAGTCGGCTACCTGAACCCAGCTTCTGCCAGGATCGAACTTAGGTCATGAGCAGAGCTTAGGACTGCAGTACTGCAGCTTTACCACTCTGCACCATGGGGCTGCGTGAATCTTAGGGAACGCTAAAAAATAGTCCTACTATGAACTTCTCTCTTGGAATGAGTAAAATAAGGGACAATGTTTTACACAAATTTTCATAGTATAATTTTTAGTAAGAAATTCGTAACATTAGGTATTTTTTGTGCATGCTGTCAAGATAGCATTTAAAGTTTATTGTTTAAATACTTTTGCCAACAGTTATTATTCTGTAATATGTTTAATGATATCTGTTAAAGAACTCATGTTTTTTAGTGTATATATAGAACCAGAATGGTGTAGAGCAAGGGTGTCAAACTTTTGCTGCCTGGGGGCCGAATCAAGCCCCCAAGCAACTGACTGCCATCTGCTTCCTTCATCCTTTCTCTTTCTTCCTTCTGCATCACACCTTGCTTTGCCGGGCTTGCTAATCGCACAGAAGCTACAGAGCAGAACCTCTGCTTTCTCCACTGGCTGAGGTTCCTCCCTTGGGGAGGCATAGCTTGCTTTGTCAGGTTGTCTCAAATCACACAGCAGAGCTACTGAGACAAGCTTCTCTTCCTTTTGTTGGCTGAGGCTCCTCCCCCTTCTTGTCCCCTGGAGAAGGAAGGAATGAATGAGCCAGAGCTTCCTTTGCCCAGTTCCCTGGATCCCATAGGAGAGATACCAGGAAAGCACCTTTAAGACCAATGAGTGCTGATGTTTTAAGCATGTTTTATATAAAACTTTTTAAAAAAGCTTTGTTTGAGTTCTTTACAAAGTTGATATCTCTGCTACCTGGCATTACATTTTATGACACCCATGGCCCTGCCTGACAAGGTCTCATTTCTGTCAGATCTGGCCTTCATAACAAATGGGTTCGACACCTCTGGAGAGGTTTAGTGTGTTGGACTACAACCTGGAAGATCCAGGTTTGAATCTTCACTCTGCCATGACTGCTTGCTAGGGATGACCTTTGGCCAGTCAATACTTAAAAAGTTTAACCTCAGTACTCTTTAAGTTTAACCAAGCACACAGTGGTGTTGTGAGGATAAAATGAAGGAAAAGATCACAGTGTAAGTTGTTTTGAGTCCCCATTTTATAAGAAAGGTGTGGTATAAATTAAGTAAATAAATATAAAGTTTAACTTGATATCCTGCAGTATGCTGGTAGTCCTATCTGATGTTACTGTGTGAGAGTGTTTCTGTCCAAATAATATTTATTTTGTTTGCTACAGAATTTGTTTTCTACCTTCAACATTTTTTTTTACATCTCACATATTCAAAAGATATGTCAACGCAGAGTGGTAAGCTGCAGTACTGCAGTCCAAGCGCTGCTCACAACTTGAGTTTGATCCTGGTGGAAGCTGGATTCAGGTAGCTGACTCAAGGTTGATTCAGCCTTCCATCCTTCTGAGGCTGGTTAAATGAGTACCCAACTTGTTGGGGGTAAAGTGTAGGTGACTGGGGGAGGCAATGATAAACCACCCCATAAACAGTCTGCCACGAAAACATAGTGATGTGACATCACCCCATGGGCTGGTAAGGAGTGCTTGGTGCTTGGACCTTTACCTTTTATGCTATAGCAGCATAGGGTGTAGCAGTTTACAGCTATAAAGTACTGGGAAGACTTGCAGTTTTTCTTGTAGAAAATAAAATCATTTATATACATTTAAATTCCATATATGTTCAGAGTAGCACAATTTTACGTGCTAAATCATTAATGATATATTTTATGTTAAATTGTAAAAAAAGTTTGGTTAGGAGAGTGTTATATATTTCAGTTTTCTTCCAGATTTCCATTGTAATGGGGAAAAATGTTCTTTTCAATTTCCAGAAAACTTACATCTGTTTTTGAATGCTTCATAAATACATCAATTCTTTTAATTTTTATACAATTATGCAAGGTGGAAATTTGTGATACTTTGTTATAGTGATTTTTAAAGTTAAATGCTAGCATGTTTAGAACAAAATGAAGGGTTTTTTTTACATATGCAGAGACCAAACAGCAGTTACAAGCTAAGTTCATAGGGTCACCATTTGTTTGGATTTTATAAGGGAGGAAACAGTGAACCGATAAATATGCCTAAATTGGAGATGGATGACTAAAAGCGTCCCTCTTAGTTGTTAACGTTCCATTAGTTGAGACATTTCATTAAGTTGCATGCTAATTTGCTGCTCACCTATGTACAGGCATATTGTGTGTGTGTGTGTGTGTGAACTATTAACCTCCATTCCAATGTGCCTGAGGAAATGTGCAAACACACATTGGTCTTAAAGGTGCCACTGGACTGAAAATTTGTTCTGCTGCTTCAGACCAACATGGCTGCCCACCTGGGCGTATCATTTTTAGATGCCATTGTTAGTTACCCGGAGTCCTTTGCTGGAGAAAGGTGGTCTAAAATGCTTCAGACACACTTAAACACACTAAACGCTCTACCTATTCACTTACAAACCTGCACAACAGTTATAATCATGTTCTGCAGCTTTGCTTAGGGTACCCCTGCCTTCTGAGGTTAGGCAAATAGCAAACCAGGGAGGGCCTTCTCAGTTGTGATATCAAAACTCTGAAACTCTTCCCCAGAAATGCTTGGCTGTCTCCTTCTGTGGCCATCTTCCCTCAGTGATCCCTCCTTCCTACCCAGTGTTTTAATTGCTGTTTTAATGTTTTTGCTTGTGTATTTTAGCTTTCATTTTAGTTGTTTTAATGAAATATTGTGGTTTGATTTTGTTGGTGTTCAGGACCTGTTTTTATTATGTATGTATTTAATGTTATAAAAATACATAATAAAAACAGGTCCTAAACACCAACAAATTCAAACCACAATACTTCATTTTTTAATTATATATGTATTTAATTTTATAAGAGCCCTATGGTGCAGAGTGTTAACGCTGCAGTACTGCAGTCCTAAGCTCTGCTCACAACCTGAGTTTGGTCCTGACAGAAGCTAGGTTCAGGTAGCCGGTTCTTGGTTGACTCAGCCTTCTATCGTTCCAAGGTTGGTACCCAGCTTGCTGGGGAGAAAGTGTAGATGACTGGGGAAGGCAATGGCAAACCACCCCGTAAAAAGTCTGCTGTGAAAACGTTGTGAAAGCAACGTCACCCCAGAGTCAGAAACGACTGGTGCTTGTGCAGAGGACTACATTTTTTTAAAAAAATGTTAACTGCCTTAGTGGCCCTGCTGAGGATAGAAAGGCAAGATATACATTTTGTAAATAAAATGTTGTGTTAAATCCTGCAGTCTGTATGTGGAAGGCACTGGCAGGTGTGGATTTCTCCTGTATTCTCTTCCAGTCCAACAATTCATTTAAGTTGGAGAATCCATACAGACTAAATGGCAGATGGTTCAGGGTTATAGTAGGGAGGAGGTGAATTTGCTTTTGTCCCTCTTCTTTCAGCAGAGCTGAACTTGCAGAAGAAATAGGGGGCACACAGGTTTGCCCCATACCCTTTCTTGGCGTTGACTTCTGACCTGCGTTAGGTTGTTGGTCTCCTGACCACAGGTATCAACTTTCCCAGAGTCAGAAAGAGCTGTTGGAAACAAAAACTTGGTACCTAGACATGCTCCCAGTAACCCTTAAAGGATAGTGTTAAGGTGATACTAAGCCACAGACTATAAAAGAAAACAGTATTGTTTTCTGTGTGAAAGAGTGGTATTAATATGAATTGTTTCTGTGTATCTCCCTTATGGTTAGAATATGTTGTATAATCATTAGGACTTAAGGCTC
This sequence comes from Heteronotia binoei, assembly GCF_032191835.1. NCBI lineage: Eukaryota > Metazoa > Chordata > Lepidosauria > Squamata > Gekkonidae > Heteronotia > Heteronotia binoei. The sequence continues at coordinate 19,857,120 of NC_083228.1, read as the reverse complement.
GGTTGGTCTAAAGCAGTCAAAAATAGCACAATACAATTCCTGGAACCGAAGAGCTTATGCTGTTGTCCAAGTGAGTCCAGTGAACAAATTAAACTGAGCTATAAGACAGATAATGTATCACGAAGCTAAGCTTCTTTGTAGTTGGTTAACTATGGCTAACTTTAATTTGCTAACTATGGCTAACTTTTTAATCTGCTCAGTATTGATGTGAAAATCCCAATACTCAACAATTGCAAACCACTGATCATTTGGTAGTGACTTTGCTTTTGTAAGCTGCCTCCCCCAAATTAGCAATAATAAGCAGGGAAAAAATGTGAAGGAAAAGCAAAAGAAGCTGGTCACTGTAATCTCAGCATGACATAGTGATGGCCAGGGCTTTTGGTGTAGGAAAAGCCCAGCAGGATCTCATTTGCATATTAGACCACACCCCCTGACACCAAGCCAGCTGAAAAGCCCTTGTGATGGCATATTGAATGTGTAATCTTAGAACAGCAAAAATCTGCTGAAGTAAAGGGTTACGCTGGTCTTGGCAATGTCAACAGAAGTCCCTGCACACGCATGCCTATATGATTTAATTTTTGGTTTAAAGGGCAGGGTAGTGTGGCACAGTGTAGGGTTGAGCCAGAAGTTCAGATCCTTCCATATCCATGAAGCACACTGGATGACCTTGGCAGCGGCTGTCTCTCAGGCTAACCTTTTCTTACCTTGTGGATGTGATGATTAAACGGAGTGGGAGAGATCCAGCCAATTGCAAGTATGTTCTGTTGGAGAGAAAGGGAGCTGCAAACTGCTGTAGCTGGTGCTATTTCAGCTTTTATAGTATGTCATAGCCATAAACACTGAAAATAGAAACTGTTTTTGGTAGGTAAATGGAAGTTTATTATTTGGATTCCCAACAGTCTTTATTCAGTCACAACAGGAAGGAATATCAGTATATCTGGGTGCTGAAGACATTAACTCATTCAGTGTAGTATAATGCACACAGTGTCATATTGTCCACAACTTCTGTCAGCCACATTTAATCAAATGTGTCCTTGAGCATATGCTGTATGTGCATATAATGTACACTGGAGTTATCTTGTGCTGTAGGTTGTTACAAAGGGGGGGGGAGGGAGAAAATCTTTGAACCACCCAGTACTCGAGTGAGTGAAACCCTCAGAAAAGATGTCAATGATTGCAAATGAAAAATATTTCAGATGTCTCAGTCATCCCCCAGATTTCCAGTGCTCCTAACATGGTGTTAAGGGAAGGTATGGAATAAACTGTATCCTTACCCTGAAGGCCAGTGCAGTTGTAGTGGCTACAGTATGAGACTAGCAGCTGGGAGACCCAGGTTCAAATACTCGGTCTGCCATGGGAACTTGCTGGGTGACCTTGGGTCAGTCACGCACTCTCAGCCTAACCTGAGAGCCAGTTTGGTGTAGTGGTTAAGTGTGTGGACTCTTATCTGGGAAAACCGGATTTGATTCCCTACTCCTCCATTTGCAACTGCTGGAATGGCCTTGGATCAGCCATAGCTGTTGAAAGGGCAGCTTCTGTAAGAGCTCTCTCAGCTCCGCCTACCTCACAGGGTGTCTGTTGTGTGTGTGGGGGGGGGAGGTAAAGGAGATTGTGACCGCTCTGAGACTCAGATTCAGAGTATAGGGCAGGATATAAATCCAATTTCTTCTTTCTCCTCTTCCTCCTCCTCCTCCTTCACCTCCTCACAGGGTTCTTGAGAGGGCAAAATGGAAGAGAAGAGAATAGTGGAAGCCCCTTTGGGTTCTCACTGGGGAGAGATGTGGCGTATAAATTAATGAAGTAATCAATTTTGTTTCTGGGACTTCATTTCCATAATAGCAATTCAAAGCTGTCACATGGCAGGTCCCTGCTGTTGGGGTGGAGCTCTAGTAAACCCCCTTCCCATATGTTGCTCTGTATTGAGATGGAGCTATGCTGTAATGACTGTTTAGTTTTCATTCTCTTCTAAAAGAGTTCCTGGCTGTAGCTGGAAGGGGAAGTCTTGTGTAATATCTTCATAGTGGAATTCTGGTATGGAGACTGTCTATATAGCTTTCTTCCAATAGCTTTGGATGAGACATATCTGGCATTATTCCAACAAGGGAAAGGAGGTGCTGGAAGTACAGGGATGGAGAAAGGTATGGCTGCCTTCTGAATGGAACAAGAGATGGAGAACTGTGAATAGTTATTGGCAAGGCTGCATTAAGCTACAACTTTGTTTCACGTGACCTACATTTCACATTAAAGAATGTAGGTCATATCTAGCTTGAAACCACAGTTTGTAAGTTGACTGGAAATTGATTTGACTGTTCAGTTGTTCAGAATGTTACTGTAAGCCCTTCTTATAAACCATAGCAGCCTTTAATATTTATTATTTAGGTCTTCCTTTCAAAACACATTAACATTACTGAAGCTAGATATCTGTTCCTTGCTTTCTGCAGAATTCCCCCCCCCCCTTTTCCTTTATAACGAATTACTTTCTATAAAAGCTTGTGATCGGAGCAGATGAGGATTTGTAGGATTTTGGTTGACCCATTTCTAGCTTTAAAATTGCTTGCTGTTCTTAGCGGAATCAACAGAAATAACTTGCTGTGGGAAGGATTTGTCAGTTGCATCTGCATTTGTCAGTTAGTTACACTGTTTTAGACTGGGGCACAGTATGTATGTTTACTTTCCATACTATGCCTAAAGCTACAAACACATGTGTTTACGTACAGAAATCACAGAAACCTGTGAACTAAGTTTAATGTATGTGTTCTTCTCACATGCAGTCTGTTTAAAGGTTCTCTGGGGGTGGGGGGTGGGGGGAACATCTCAAATCTCTCTAGACATTATTAGGAAGCCTCAATCATGCTGCCCTTTTGCAGAGATAAGATTAAATTCCATGTTTGAATATAGATACAGTGTAATGTATGAACTGGCAATGCATCCGTTCATATGCTCAGATCGTTTTGATCTCTCTTTAGAATCTGAAATTCTAGTTTCATACCAGAACGTTGTTCCAAAAGGCTGTCTATTTAATTATCAGATTTGCCTCGCTTTATGTATGTGGGGAATAACTTTCTCCTTCAAAGGGGAACAGCTGATCCTGCTTAGAGTGTCGGCTTTCGCTTAGAGGAAGTGTTGAGAGGAAGTGTTGCTATTTTTCATGCCAGTAGTTGTTAATAGCTCTGAAGTATTGAATGGATAAATTGTAGCTGTTGCTGTAGAGCTCTAGGAAATGCTGCATGTCTTCTGGAGACAGCAATTATTTATAATCAGTGAGAACTCCTGATGAGGAGTAGCACTTAGGAAGTATACTGGCTTGCTCAGCATAACTTTTGACATGATTGCTTAATGTAGGCCAAAGAGTCCAAATAGAATCATGTGAAGTGGATCCAGCAGAAAACACTGTATGTGTGGTTCATTCCTATGTTTTTCTTTATGTGAAAAGCCCCGTGGCGCAGAGTGGTAAAGCTGCAGTACTGCAGTCCAAGCTCTCTGCCCAGGACCTGAGTTCGATCCCAGTGGAAACTGGGTTCAGGTAGCCGGCTCAGGTCGGTAAAATGAGTACCTTCCAAGGTCGGTAAAATGAGTACCCAGCATGCTGGGGGTAAAGTGTAGATGACTGGGGAAGGCAATGGCAAACCACCCCATAAAAAAGTCTGCCGTGAAAACGTCGTGATGCGACGTAACCGCAGAATTGGAAACGATTGGTGCTTGCACAGGGAGCTACCTTTACCTTTAAAACAAGTAATATCCCCGTGAGTGCGAAACATTAAGAATCGCTACATCATGAACAGATTTATTAAGATCTTCTTCCAACCCCGTGTCTGTTCCCTTAGTCATATAATTTCAAAATGGTTCTATTTGGCAGATTTACTTGTTCTATACTTGAAAGACTTGCAAAACACAAATGTGTTCCAGTCGCTTAGTTTGCTGTTTCAACAAACAGCTAGCTCTATTGTACAGGTATCTTTTAAAATGTATTTATTTTATACTTGTACAGTTACTAATATATATATATTTTAATCTCCCTCTCTCTAGAGTCAAGCAGCATTCAAGGGCTAGCTCTCATGGAAGGACTATAGCTCATGGAAGAAAAAAATCCCATCAGGACATCCTTGGTTTCCAGGTTACCAAAGTATGGAACAAAACCTGTTGGAAGTATCCTACAGACCGTTCCAAATGGGACAGCTCTTAACTTATCAGGGAATACTCAGAGAATTGACAAAAATTTCAGCAAGCACAATGGCACTCTTCGTATGTCTTCCTTTTCTTTTAACTGGAGAAAATCAAACAAGTACCAGCTGGGTGACGCGGTCAGTAGTGAATCTAGCTCCAGTCACAATTCCAGTGAAAGACTGACTGATTCTGAAAAGTGCCCTCAACAAGGAGCAGTTGGTAAAGAAGCACTCAGGATAGGTTTATGCAGTGCATCTTCACAACCTGGAAAACAAAGCAACATGTTTGTGTCTTCTGCAGAAGAATTAAGCCAAAAGTCTTTGCCTGGGAAGCCTCGTTCAGCTAAATTCACCAAAAGTTCGTTGTTGGGCAGGACTTTGTATTCTGGACTAAATGCTCCGAAATCACACTTGAATGGAATCTGTGGGACCCAGGCGACTGTAGGCTTGCAGAGGAACAGAGGTAATTCTACTACTCCGAGAAGTAGCTCAGGAGAGAGTCTGTCAAAGTCAACAGACAGTGTTACATCTTCCTGTGAAAAAATGGTTAGGTCGCAAAGCTTTTCTCATTCCATTCAAAACAGCCCGTTGCCTCCTGCATCCTTAACCAGGTCACATTCTTTTAACAGAGCTGTGGATCTTACAAGGCCTTATCAAAATCAACACCTAGCTATTAGGACATCTCAGAGATCAAATCTGTTGTCAAGAAGTGCTCGGCAACTGGAGATACCCAATGGTAATGAACCCCTAAGATACGGGTTTCCTAGATCTTACACTACTTTAGGGTTCTCTGGATTGAAGAAAGCACCACTGTCAAATGGCTCTGGGGATGCACCATCTTTAAAATTCAGAACAGGCCGTCCTTCTTTATTAAAGCCTAGCAACCAACATTTGGGGAGAAGGATTCCAGTGGATGGTAGCTCAAATAACGACCCTGAAAAATGCTTAGAGGAGGACTCAATAAATATCAGTGGAGATCCTGATGCGAAAGGCCCACAAAATAGTGAAAGACCAGAAGGTAGTGAAGCTGGGTATAATTTGCTGGAAGATGCCGGTAAAGTTATTTGCACAGATGGTGATGTAGATGAAATATCTATATCTTCCTTGTCGTCTTCTGATAAAAATGATCTGAGTGAAGACTTCAGTGACGATTTTGTAGATCTAGAATATCGAAACAGAACACTCCGAATTCAAGAAGAGGCGGTGTCTGTTCCAGAGCTGGAGTGTGGAAATGAAATGCCATTAGATCAACTTCTGTCTGTTAAGGAAAATGAAAGGTCCAATTGTAATTCTGATGAGTGGCTGGATATTCGTGTGTCTGGTAAATATGCTTTTTTTTGTCCTTTTTAGATAAGACAGCAAACTTCTATAATGTGCTGATAGTCATTTGTCTTCTAACCATATTTACCTGAAAGATGAGTCCCCCCCCCATATGTGTAGTCAAGAAAAAAAGGAGGGCATCTTACATTTTCATACATATTATGTTTATGTACAGTTATTTTTTTCCCAAAAAACCCCCCTCTTCTGTGTAACTTTTTTTTAGGAGAAGTAATCACCTTATATTCAGAATCTTCCTTTTCACGTAAATATGGTAATAAGGGGTCTTGCAACTTAGATTATGAATAATAAGAAATAAAGATTGTAGCTGCCTCATGCAGGTCTCTGCAGATACAACGTAAAGAATTAATAGAAATAAATAAATAATAGGAATGCTTTTTGGTTCTTCCTAAAGCGTAAGTGCTTTGAGATTATTTTTTTTTAGAAAAAAACACTGGGTACATACTAAGATGTCAAACTAGTTTGAGGACAATTTGTGTTACAAGGTTTTACTGTCTGCAGTTAAATTAAGGTGGTAGGAACAAATTTTACGAGAAATGATACCAAGGAACTCTGATCTGCAAAATAAACTTTTATTGCTACAGAGAACCACAGGTAAATGCAACATGCACACAGATCCAAGTGGGCAGCCGTGTTGGTCTGAAGCAGTTGAACAAAGGGGGAGTCAAGCTCACCTTTAAGACTGAATAAAACTTGGTTTGTCTTAAAGGTGCACTTGACTCCTGCTTTGTTCAACTGCAACATGCTCACAATCTCATTGCAGCTAATTGTCAAAGCAATTGCTTGTTCTGTGGTTTCGTTTTCTCCCATTGCTGTTCTTGAGCTTGACAGGTTGCTGTTCAGATCACTAGAACTATTGCACTGATAGAAACCTTGTATGTACAAACTTAGTGTTGAGTTATCTATCCAAAGCTAAGCTTATTTTAAGTCCGCTTTAATTTTATACAGAAGCATTAACCTACTTTTACTTAAAGAGAGGAGGGCACTGTGACAATTGGGGACTCTCCTACCCACAATCCCTGGAGACAGGAAATAGGGATCCTTCTGTCTCCACTGGGAATGGGGTGCCTATCATTCTTGGTTAACTCCTGCCTCTTTCTGAGAGCAAGTCGAAGAAAGAGTTCCACGCTTCTTCATTGAGCTCATAAACTGTTTCTTCCTTTGTGTACCTTTATTTCCTGGATGTGGCTACTCTTCTGTGCTCTTAAAAAGATGATGATGATATTGGATTTATATCCCACTCTGTACTCTGAGAGTGGTCACAATCTCCTTTACCTTCCCCCCCACACAACAGACACCTTGTGAGGTAAGTGGGGCTAAGAGAGCTCTTACAGGAGCTGCTCTTTCAAGGACAAGTCCTACAAAAGCTATGGCTTACTCAAGGCCATTCCAGCAGCTGCAAGTGGAGGAGTGGGGAATCAAACTCGGTTCTCCCACATAAGAGTCCATGCACTTAACCACTACACCAAACTGACTCTCTAAGAAAAGAAAGAAAGAAAGGCTGCTTCATTTCTACTATGTCCCATTTCTCCAAAACTTCCATTCAGCTACTGCAATAGTGTCAGTTGCTTCTTATCCTGCTTCATCATTAGACACTGTAGTGTCCTCTTAGTGAGAACGAGTGGCAGTCGTCCTCTGGCAGTGAGGCAAAAGGGCTGCACAAGCCAGGACCTCTTTGCACTGTCCAGCAACAGCTATTCAAGAGCAACACCAAACTTTGCAGGTGGCCACCATTTACATTATAGAGAGAAAACCAAGTGCATGCTGGGGAGGCCTGTGTATGGCATGGGGACTCTGTGGGAGCTTATACGGCTGGAAAAGGGGCATGCTCCAAGGTGGTAAGTAAGCAGCACATGGGATCTCCAATGTTTCTTAATGGGGGGGAAGGGGTGGATACAGAAGGCCTCTCAGTTCCCATAGCACTCCAGGTCGGGATGGAACATTGTTAATGTCCAGTGGGATTGCAGACATTGGGAAGTGCTCCTGACAGACCCACTGCATGTCCCCATGTGCCAGAAGTGACTTTCTTGCCAGTGGGGCACTAGACAGTGCAAAGCCTGTCCTACCAAGGCAGCCATGAAAGACACAACAGCCAGTTCGGTGTAATGGTTAAGTGTGCAGACTCATCTGGGAGAACAGGGTTTGATTCCCCACTCTTCCACTTACAGCTGCTGGAATGGCCTTGGGTTAGTCATAGCTATCGCAGGAATTGTCCTTGAAAGGGCAGCTGCTGTGAGAGCCCTCTCAGTCCCACCCACCTCACAGGGTATCTGTTTTGGGGGAAGAAGATAAAGGAGATTGTAAGCCACTGAGTCTCTGATTCAGAGAGAAGGGCGGGATATAAATCTGCAGTCATCTTCATCTTCTTCACCACAAACACTATCCCCCTGTTTCAGATCCATGAGGGATATTCTGTAACATATTCAGCAAACTCTGACCATTACTTGGTTAGAGAGGAAGGGGAATTGTCTGATGATGAAGAGTCCCTTCCCTCTGCTCCACACACCAAATGGCTTTTTTCCTCAGAGGACCTCCCCTCACTCCTCTGTAAAGCTCTGAAGATATCAAAGCTCTCTGTTCCCAAAGCAGAGGAGTCACAGGTTGCAAATGCAGAAGAATCAGCTGAAGGGGACCTGCAAGTTCAATCAGGGAGCTAGGCTTCATTTTCCCGTTCCCAGGTTCTTTCCCATAGAGAACCAGGTACTGTGGGCTATTCACTGTTGCATTCCTCCTTTCCTTCTAAGGTTACTAGGTTATTAACAATCCCAGCATTGGGCATCCCTGAATCTCATCTGGCCTTCGGAGTGTACCTCGCCAAGGAGGGAAGAAGGATACCTTAGGGATGCTGAGGACTGCAAGAACTATGCAGTTCTATGCCAGTCCCTTGGAGCAATAGCTTCTGTGGGTGCATCCTTCATGGTCAGAATGTTAGTCCTTTGGCTGTGCAAACTGCTCAACGTCTCCAGATCTTCAGCTTATTTGTAGCTTACCATCCATTACTGGGGTGGAAAAAGTCTAAGTCAATCCTGAGTGGGCAGATTCAGCACATAGCTCTTGTGTTCTCATCCCAAGGTTTTCAGGTGCCAGTATCACAGCTCATTCAATGAGAAGCCTTTGCACATTTCAAAACTACTGTTCTAGTCTCCAATATCTGTAAAGTTGCTACATAGGCACTGGCTTCCATGTTCATCAATGCTAGTTCACATTTCTTGTGTATTGTTCCAGTTTATAATGGTCTTTGCGGTTGCAAATTCTTTTCTGCCTTCTGTTACCTCACATGTGCAGTGTGCTATATTTGTGAGTATCCTCTCCCATAGAGCTACCGTTCATTTTGAAGAAGGCATGGTCCGTGATGAGCTACATTAGTGAAGGAAGTCTCTGGACTAAGAATGGTGGGCACTCCCTCCCCACTGGTGGGAACAACCTATTTCCTGGCTCCAGGGATTGTGGGTAGGAGAGTACCAAGGGATTGTGGGTAGAAGAGTGTCAGTGTCCTCTTTTTCAGTTAAAAGGAACCTTAGTGATAATGTTCCATTTTTCTTGCCCCAGTTGGAGTCAGTGTTAACATATAAGAACCATGGAGTTTATGGTTATCTACAAAATACTGTGATTTTTACGTTCCTAACTGCTTGCCATCTGATTGCAGAGTAACCTCACTTACTTGAGGCAGTTATTCCATCATTCGTGTTAAGATTTTGCTCTTAGAAACAGCATTTGAAAATTGCTTCAAAATTACACTTGAGTAATGTTGTTTGCATGTACAGTTCAAGTACAGTTTTAACTTCTTTTCGTGCTTGATCAGTCGATGACAAGAGTGAAAGTGCAAAGCATCCTTCCGGGAACGTGATTTCCTCTGACATGGACTACAGAGCTGGCTCCTCCTTTGAGCTTTCTCCATCCGATAGCTCCGATGGCACCTATATGTGGGATGAAGAAGGACTGGAGCCCATTGGAAATGTCCATCCGTGTGGAAGTTATGATTCTTCAGAAATGAACAGTATAGTATGTATAGCTTTTATTGTTCATGTTTTTTTCTGAAATAAGGTCACGATTTCAGAAAGTGTAAAGTCAGGCTGCTGCCTGAAGGCTCGTAATCTAAATTCAGGCAAGACACAGGAAAGAAGTAGCATAGACAAAGAGATATTAGAATATATAAAGTAATGCATTATTAAAGGACACTGCACTTTTGTAAACACAGAATCACTGATAGCTGAAATGGGTGTCATTAAAGTTTACTGGTATTTATACATTAAACTTTGAACTATGTGGTGATAAACTGTATGTCTATGTTAGTTTCTGTAGCCTAAGTTGACTGGCAGTGGGGCTGTATGCTATGAATTGCACGATCATATCCATTCATTAATTGACTTAGACCACACTCCCGTGTACACTTTTCTGGGAGTGAGCCCTATTGAGCATGGGGGATGCGGGAGACTTGCTTCCTAATAAGCATAAGATTGCACAGTTAGTGCTGGAAACTTTAATTAGTTGGCTGATGGTCTTATTTTCTGACTTGTAAAATATGTAATGTTCTTAGCAATTAATGCAGTTATCTTAATTGCAAAAGCTGTTCTTACAGTTGCCTTATAAACTTGTTATACATGAATGTCTTCTAAAAATGGCACAATATGCTTGCACTGTGGATGCATTTCCTGCAAACTGAGGTTCTCAGTGAGGCTTAGTTGTGTAGACAGGCAGTGTACTAGACTAGGAATCATAAGTAAACTATGGGGCACAGAGAAGAAGGCCTATGTGAGTAACATAAAGAGTGCACACTTTTTCGTGATGTTTCCTGTTGTGAAGGTGGTAGTGGTGGTGAAATGGGCTCTATTGAGCTATATTGTGATCATTCGTGGGTGCAAATAGATCGAGGTGGCCAAACTAGCTTAACGTAAGAGCCATGTCGAATACATGTCAGAAGTTTGAAAGCCCCAAGGAAGGAAGGCAAATAGATGGGGAGAGGGAGGAGAGGTGAAAAGAAAGTAACTTTAAAAGCCACTAATTGGCTTGGCTTGTAGAAATGATTTAAAGAGAGAAATGCCTTCTCCAAGCTAGCTGATGGGGTGGTGGGGGCTTTGAGAGCCACACAATATTTGTGAAAGAGCCACATGTGGCTTCTGAGCCACAGTTTGGCCACCCCTGAAGTAGATCATGCCCATAGATTTTTTTGTAAGTACTCATTACAGTATTTTAAATAATGTTTGGGTGTCTCCACATAAAACAGAAAAACAACCACATAAACCTGAGGGTTCTTGGAGCATTTTCAAAATTGCAGCCATAGTTTGATTTTCATGGGAATCGCATCTTAATCTAGAGTTCAGTTTCTATTCAGTAATGTCTAGGGGGGTTTCAGTTTTTTCCAGCTGTTTTCTGGCATTGTTGTTTGCTTCAAATCATGAACTGATGCAGAAAATTAGTCTTATAGCTTTGATGTAGCTACAAGACTAATTACTAGTGGGAAAATAGCCTAAAGATAATTCATTTTATAGAGCTGAAGACAAGATGTCATTGGAAGCAGGCAGTAAGCTTTAATTTGTAGTGTAGTCTGCTTAATGTGTACATTAACTGGTGAAGGCTGCTGATAATTAGTAGGTCACAGTTGTTTACTTGAGTTTACTTTTGGTTCTGGTATATTACTCTATGGATGAAAAAGTGACCTTATAACAAGTAGTAAATTTAATTGTGCTATGTTATAACACACTGCATATCTCATACACCTATCTTTGGTAATAATGTAATTGAATCTTCTGCCTTTTAACTGCTTAATCAAGGGGTGTCAAACTCATTTGTTATGCGGGCTGGATCTGACATAAATGAGACCTTGTTGGGCCGGCCAGGGCCGTATCTGACTGGGCCATTTGTGTACCTATTTAAGATCAGGTAGCAGATATAAACTTTCTAAAGGACACAAACACGACTAAAGTTTTTTTTTTTTTTTTTTAAAAACCCTTAAAACATGCTTAAAACGTTAGCACTTTTTGGTCTTAAAGATGCTTCCTTTGTATTTCTCCTGTAGGATCCAGGGAACTGGGCAAAGGAAGCTCTGGCTCTTTCCCTCCCACCCCAGGGGACCATGAGGGGGGAGGAACCTCAACCAATGGAGAAAATCCAGATTTTGCTCTGTAACTCCTGTGCAATTGAGCAAGCTTTGCAAAGCAAGTTGAAATACAGAAGGAAGCAAGAGAGAGGGAGAAGGAAGCACATGCGACTGTTGCTTGGGGGCCTGATGGGAGCACTCCAAGGGCTTGATTTGCCCCTCGGGCTGCATGTTTGACACCCCTGGCTTAGTCAGTAAAGTTTTATATTGGTTGATAACTCTAATTAGGCTACATCATGTGCTTGTTGCTTTTGTAAAATAGATGTTTGGTAGCACTATTTTTGATGTGCTACCTCAGACTTTCTACATTTATTCCTGCTCCCTAGGATTGGTTATTTTGAACATAGACTTTATTTTTCTTTCAAAATAAGTTGGGCTTTGGCTGGCTTCCATATTGTCTTGGAGAATGGATCTAAGTGAGGTGTGCAGGGCTTCTTTTGTAGCAGGTACTCCTTTGCATATTAGGCCGTACACCCCTGATATAGCCTCCTGGAGCTTACAGTAGGCCCTGTACTAAAAGCCTTGTAAGCTCCTGAAGGATTGGCTACATCAGGGGTGTATGGCCTAAGATGCAAGGGAGTTCCTTCTACAAAAAAAAAAAAAAGCCCTGGAGGTGAACAATTCATTGCCTAGAGCAGGAGAGGGCAGACTTTATTCTGGGAGATATTTAATTTTTAAAAGAGCTTTGGGAGCTCACTGGCCACCTGTTGGACAGTTTTTACAAAATGGCAGTTTTTACAAAGATTACAGTATTTCAGAGCTGGTCTGCATTGCTCAGGTGGGGAAATCTTTTCTTTGTTTTCCAAGGATATACAAGGACCACCCCAAACTTTAACTCACCTGCATGGGAATATGTGCAATTAACTCTGTTTTCCCTGGGAGAAGCAAGTAGCAGCTTCAATTCAGGAGGAAAAGAGTCAATAGCATTCTCCTTCCCTGCCCTAGGCAAGGGCTTGTGCATGCAATATGAAGGAGGAGGTGAGGTAGAAGGGAAAGGGTTGCACTATTTTAGTGCACGTGCTGTCAAAATGAGAGGTTTCCCATCCACTGTGAAGATACTCGTGTGAGCTCTTTCTTTGTACAGAAGAGAGAGAAGCTACTGCTGTAGCTTTATGCAGAAGAACAAGAAAATGATGTTAGCAGCCTTGAAAGGGAAGCAGAGAGGCTTGGAGAGTGACTGGTCACTTCCAAGTGACCTTCTGGCTACCCTGATTTAGGGCCCTGGTTTTCATACTGCGTTCCAGGGAAAGGTTAGCAGTAATTGTGGACAAAGTTTCCTGAAAGTCAGATTGCTGAACCACCACGATGTTTCTTGCAGCATGCAGCTGCGAACATAGTCTTGGTTTGTGAGACCTAATGGTGAGGCCCAACAGGCGTGTCCTGTGTAAAGTGCATGCTGTGAGGCAAGCTGTAAATTTTCTCCAACATACAGGTGTTCTGACACGGTAGTAAGATAAGTGCTCTGTAACAGTAGAAGGTTTTTGAAACTACTGATTTACTGTGATAAACATCAGCTGATGACAGATATCAATAATGTGAAACAGCAAATACTCTTTAGCTTTGAGGAGAACGTTCTTAATGAATGGGTAGTTCATCTCACTGTATTTAGGGGGCTGGGGCTCCTTTAGTTAGAATCATAGAGTTGGAAGGGACCTCCAGGGTCATCTAGTCCAACCCCCTGCACAATGCAGGAAACTCACAAACACCTCCCCCTAAATTCACAGTTGTTTATCTTCTGGGAGACAACCTCTTCCAGCTCTCTATAGGACGCTTTGCAGAATCTAGTATTTCCCCCTGAAATAAAAGGCTTGCTTTAAGAGGCTTGTGTTGTGCTGTGACTTGATTTAAAACAACATTGGCTGCTTCTGGCGAGATGGTTCTGTTGGCCAAGTGTTCTTCACACTGCTGCCTCCTAGTGAACATACGTAGGAATTGTGTCAGAATGCTTAACTGAAAATGATTAGAGCTCTGTAAATATGCCTGTTGTTTTTAAAGCTTCAAATAGTTATTAAACCCCCGCAGTCGTGATCCAAACTGCTTATTGCTATGACAGCAGTTTCTACTTCAGCTTTCCCTCCCCTCCGTATCATAATTCACACTACCACCAAGGCCCTGAAAGCTGTTTCAGGAACACGTTTGCCAGATGTGCTATATATAAGGCGGCACTCACAGATTTATTTTCCGTTTGACATTTTGACAGAATTTTATTTAATTTGCATAATTTATCCAGGGTGTTGAATTTTTATTGTTTGATTCAGTAATTGCAACTGTTTTATTTCTAGCACACACCCACGCCAATGAACTTAATACTGAAGTTAGGTTCTTGTAGCTGAATACTACAGTGAACAGTTGCACAATGACCGATTGCACAATTTCCAATTGTTTCCTGAATGTTGTTTTTAGTGGTTTATCTCTTAGCTTTTTGTGGTTACAGCTACCACACTAGCACCCTCTCTCTCTCTCTTTTAGTGGAGAAAGCCTCTAGTGGTGGTTGAATCTGCTCCACTATTGCGGAAGGAGTTTTTTTTTGTCTTATTTTTGGTTGAGCGTCTCAGTCAACCAACATCCGTTTTTTCCTTTTTAATTACAGTGCTGAAATGGAGGTGCTGCCTAGGGTGAAGTGCAAAGCGGAACCCTGAAAACTAGATACAGTGGTTTTGGCTACTCACATTGAGAATTCTGGTTTTAATTGCCTTTTGAAGGAACATAACAGATGTGTTAATTGCACCTGGAATAAGCTATAATTTTGATGGAGAAACTAGGTAAAGATTGTACAGATTTAACTGTCTCATATGGGGACTGGGGGTTTCACTTTGAACCTGGGACTGTGCTGTTATGAAAAGCCTTTTAAGATAGTGTCTTGATTAATTTCTTGGGAGAAACTTCAATTTAAAATTGTAATTCACCTTGCTTCATCTTTCCTGAAATGTTTTTCAATAAAGCTAAGACACTCACGTTAAGATAAAGAAGCCACAGTGAAGTTGTGTGTGTTAAGTTGTATTTTGCACTTTTTTGTTCTTGCAGAGCAATCCTATTCCTATCTCTGTATCCTACAGAAAACTAAGAATCTGGTAGACTGCGCCTGTTCAGTTTCACTTATGAATGACCAGCACAAAGGTCAAATGACTACTCTACCATAGATGCTTATTTTTTTTACAGAATGGATGATTGCAGGATCTCTGGTCAAACGCCTTGTGCAGACATATGGCAGATCCTGTTTCTTTCTTTCTACAAGTGGATTGCATCTCTCCTGACATCCTTGTGTTAAAAAATCAGTATTGTCTTCTGGCAGTGCATCATTTCCCACCTTGGAGGCTTCGTGTAGTCCTTCAGACTCTTACTAAGATCTGAACTAGACATGATGGTGTTTTCACGGGGACACTGCTGCCATTTTAAAATGCTGCAAGGTTCCAATTTTGATCAGGCTCATAGCATGATAATCTCGTCTTCCCCATGTCTTATCAAGTGTTGAAACAGCTATTAAGGGTGTGTGGTTGGAAAATCTGCTGGGGCATGTGGTCATTTCAACACTTAACGAAGTATAGGGGGAGGAAAAGAGCTGCTCAGTCTGCTGTGCCACAGGCCAATCGGGATCAGGCGCTTTCAGCATTTAAAAATGGTGGTGGTGGCCATGAGGAGATAGTCATGTCTAGTTTGGCCCTAAGTCTCTGTTTGAAACCTCTTTGGAAGTTTCTCTGAAATATCTTGCCCTTAAGGTTCTGTTCATAATGGTGTTTACTTAGTAAGGAGAGTGTCAGGACAATACATTTCCCATCTGTACAGGGCTTTGCGTCTTCTTCAAGGTAAGATGATCTGTTGCGTATCTCCGGCATTCATCTCAAAAATGAATCCAATTTTTTTTCTTTGAGGTAAAGCGATTTGATTGCCTTCGTTTTATCCAAAGCCCATTCATCTGAAGAAGAGCTGCTGGTACATGTTGGATTTTTGCAGGGCTTTACATGCACATTTACTAGGGAAACATCCTTTTGGATGTTTATGTAGATTATGCAATATAAACAGAACTAAGGAAACATCCATCTATATACACAGATCCCATCAAATTAGCATTTTTAGATTTTCAGTACTCTTATCAGATCACAAGTATACGTCACTCAAAGTGACAGACACCAGTGGCGTAAGTAGCATACTTGGTGCTTGGGGCAGGCGGTTCTTAACACCACCTCCTTTATATATATATATATATTGCTGTCAAGTCACAACTGACTCATGGTGACCCCGTTGGATCTTCAGGGCAAGAGACATTCAGAGGTGATTTGTCATTGCCAGCCTCCACATCAGCCGTACTTAGCTTCTGAGATGTGATGGGATCAGGCTAGGCTGGGGCTATCCAGGTCAGGGCCCATCCTCTATATGATAAAATCAGGACTTTTTTTTTTTTTTTTTGAGAAAAAGCCCAGCAAGAATTTATTTGTATATTAGGCCACACCTTATGACGTTACCATTGTTTTGTGCAGGGCTTTTTTGTAGAAAAAAGCCCAACAGGGACTCATTTGCATATTAGGCCACACCCCCTGACACCAAGCAAGCCGGAACTGTGTTCCTGCTTAAAAAAAAAAGCCCTGGATAAAATTATTTGCAGTAAGAATCATGAAATAAAACAAATAATAATAATGGCCCGGAAATAGATTCAGGGGAGAAGCCGTCTTAGTCTGAAGCAGCAGAACAACTCACTCAGAGCTGGTTCGGAGAAGGGCGGACTATAAATTGGAAATAATAAAGTTGGTCATAAAAGCGCCATTGGACCCAAACTTTCTTTTAGCGGCCAGAAAAGAAACTCAGACAGTGAGAAATTTAACTTCGTATACATAATCATGCCAGTAAAAAAAAAATTGCTGGGTGACCTTGGGCCAGTCACATTTCTCTCAGCCTAGCCTTGACATGGATAGCCTGATTTTGTCAGATCTGAGGAAGCTAACCAGGGCTGACTTGGAAGCAGGTAATGTCAAACTACTACTGAACATCTCTTGCCTTGAAGATACTTTTAATCTGGAGGTATTGATAGGATTGGGATGTTAGCACCACCAGTGTTTTTTTAAGTTTTGAAAAGTAGAAAATTGTACATCTTCCAGTAAAGTCATTATCTACTGTCCCATTGTAAAGGGACTGCGTGACTGTGAAAGTTAAGGGCAGTGTATTTCTATTACTTACAAGTCTCAGGGCCTCAACCACTAGAAAGTATCACCACACACTCTTTAAGAAGGACATGCATATCTATGGCCTTAACATCTGAATAGCAGACATGTGCAAAGTAGCAAAATACATCATGCCTATCGTTGTCAGGCACTCTAGTCTTAGGCAGCCTAAGCTGGTGCAGTCTTTGGCCATAGGATGTTCTAGCATGTTCTTTAATACAGTAGTTGGGGATCCTTCCTTTCCAATTGTGCAGTTTTTTTAACAATGCAATATTCAAAATTACAGACTTAGATTCTGATGAAAACATTAGATTTCACTACTATGGACATAAGAGTCTTGCTGGATCAGACCAGTAGTCCATCTGGTCTAGCATCCTGTCTCACATGATGGCCAACTGGTTATTACAGTGGGCCAGCAACAGATCATAAGGCTGAGGTATTCAAGAGTTTATTGGCCTGAATGTGGAGGTTCTCTGTAGTTGTCATGACTAGTAGTTACTGATGGATGTGTCCTCCATGAACTTTGCCAACCCCCTTTTAAAGCTGCCTATCCTTATAGCCAGGGGTGGAATTCTAGCAGGAGTTCCTTAGGCCACACACCCCTGATGTAGCCAATCCTCCAAGGGCTTACAGAAAAGACCCCCATCTCTATGATATCCTGTTTAAGGTTCCGTAAACCATACTCCACACAGGGTTCCAAAAGAGGCCACACCATAGATCTGTACAGGGGTATTATAATATTGGCATTTTAATATTTAGTCCCTTTGCTAAGAAATCCCCAGTGTGGAGTTCTCTTTCTGGGGCAAGTGATGCTCTGTATTCTTGGTGCTTGGGAAGGACAACAGTGTGAGGACTTCTAGTTTCCTGGCTCCACTGACGGACCTCCTGATGGCAGCTGGGTTTTTTCGGCCACTGTGTGACGCAGAGTGTTGGACTGGATGGGCCGTTGGCCTGATCCAACATGGCTTCTGTGTTCTTATGGAGTTTGCCTTTTTCCCTGTTGATGCACACTGAGTCAGCATTTTCATTGAGCTGTTTCAGCATGACCCCAAGGTGCCTTTCCCTTTCAGTTGTAGCAATTTCACATTCCATTAGCATACACTTAAAGTGATTTTTCATTCCTGTGTGCCCCAGTGTTTGCTTATCTGAGTTGAATTCCATTTGTCACAATGTTGCCTACTCGCTCAGTTTGGAGAGATCCTCCAGCAGCTCTCCACAGCCTGCTATACTTTCCAACTTTTTGAATAATAATTTTGTGTCATCTGCAAACATGGCCACTACACTTCTCACCCCTACTTCCAGATCAGATTGGACCAGATCAGATTTATTTTCAAGCACACTAATTTCTTGACCATTTTTCACTGTGTAGAGAGCGTGTATTAGGTCTGCTCTCCTCCATTATTTACAACCCAGAGGGCACGTAGCAAAGCCATCTGGCATTGGGATGTTTATGGTATGGGCTAGCAGTTGGTAACTCAGGGTATCCTCCCCTGAAGAGCCATTTTGGTGTAGTGGTTAAGTGTGTGGACTCTTATCTGGGAGAACCGGGTTTGATTCCCCACTTGCACCTGCTGGCATGGCCTTGGGTCATCCATAGCTTTGGCAGAGGTTGTCCTTGAAACGGCAGCTGCTGTGAGAGCCCTCTCCAGCCCCACCCACCTCAGGGTGTTGTGGGGGAGGAAGGTAAAGGAGATTGTGAGCCACTCTGAGACTCTTCGGAGTGGAGGGCGGGATATAAATCCAATATCTTCTTCATCTTCTTCCCCCTTGCTTCACACAGACAAATCTTATCTGTTCACAGAGCGGTGTGAGAATGTTTCTGATGTTCTTTAGTAGAATAGAATGCTTTAGTAGTAAATAGATAGTTGCCTAAGTAACCTGTGAACCTGTGACTCAAGTATGCCTCTGTATTGTAACCTTTGATGATATCCTATATTGTATTGTAACCTTTGATGATATCCTTGGTACCCCATTACTCCCAAGGCTTGTGTCCTTGGTAGAGTTCCTGAGTTTCCTGAAATAAAATGATCTTTTGAATTTAAACAAAGGACTCTTGTTATTGGGAAATACCGGTGCTTGACATTTATATCCCGCCCTCCCCTAACGGGCTCAAGGTGTCTCACAACAATTAAAACAAACATAACATATTAAAACGATGTACAATGAAATAATTCCCTTACATTCTACAGTCGTTGCGCCCAAGGTATGCATTGATATTCTGATTATTCCAGTGTTTTTGGTTTCAGTTCTTCCAGTTCAGTGAGATTGCCGGTGCTGCGGAATAAAAGCCACCTCCCTCTAAACGTTGAATGTAAATTTTAACAATTCGGTCTTACAGGCCCTGCGGAACTGGGACCCCACCTCTTACAGGCTTTGTGGAACTGGGATCTTGTGGGACCCTGCCTCTTGCTTTCCTCTGTTGAGAGAACTGCCAGTTTATTGCTGTTCTTTGCTTCTGGTCGTTTAATCAACTTTAAACTCATGATTACTTTCATTCACTTTTCCCCATCTGCGAAGCTCGCTCAGGCATCTTTAGTGAGGTACCTTATCAAATGCCCTTTGAAAATCTGAGTATATACTATCTACCAGGTCACCATAGGCTACATGTTTGTTCCCTTTCTCAGAGAACTCCAAAAGGTTAATGAGGCATGACTTCTGTTTGCAGCAGCCATGTTGATTTTCTCTCAGCACACTTTGTTCTTCTGTGCGCTGATCAGTTCTCTCTTTAACAGTTTCGGCTAATTTACCCGGGACAGACATCAAACTAACTGTCCTGGTTTTCCTTTGAACCTCCTTTTAAAATTGTTGCATCTGATACTCTACAGTTCTTTTTGCTGAAATGTGAGGGGATCATTTTGTTCCATCTTGTTGATTAGGGGAGGTTTTGCATACCTTGGCAAGCCACATTTTCTTTGCATTCTGCTGGCTGCTTACTTACATGTTCATAGTTCTTATATTTATCATAGTACACCTGCTTTTTTAACATGTTCCTAGTATCATATCTGTAGCTGTAGACACTATGCAGTCTTCTCTCAGACATGGCTGTGAAAGTCTCTGAATAAAACATGGTGGATGCCACCTATGGGTGGAGACTGAAACTGCAGCCAACACCTCACTTTTCTAAGATGGGAAAAGATGGTATCTAGTGTTCATTTATGCTCGGGGTGGCCGACCAGTGGATCAGGAGCCACTTGTGGCTCTTTCACACATATTGTGTGGCTCTTGAAGCCCCATTACCCCATCAGCTGGTTTGGAGAAGGCATTTGTCTTTTATTTATTTAGCTGACTTCTATTTTGCCCTCCCTGCAAGTGTGCGCAGGGCAGATTACAACATATAAAATAACATAGTTAGTTAAACATAAAAATATTAACCAGTTAAAATAAGAATTAAAACAAACTGCTGTTGGCCAGGAATACACAGAATTAGTGACTGGCGCTGGTGAGTACAAAACTTCTCAAGAGTTGGGCCCATGCAGAGACGGCTGCGGCAGGGAGGCCAACTTAAGTGAAACGTTAGGTTTTTGCATCACTACTTCATCCTCTGTTTTTATGCCAGTAAAGGTATGAAATGGGAATGGAAACATCACTTCTCCAAGCCAGCCAGAGGCTTGGAGAATGCATATAAAGTTAAAGTTGTTTGCTTTCCACCTCCCTCCCTCCCATTTATTCTTTGTGGCTCTTACATTAAGCAAGTTTGGAAATTTGAAGGTGATCATCACCTGTTCAGTAATCCAGCAAGTATGTTCTCATCTCTCAGGGAATTGAAATTGTTTTATATGGATGGCTTGGGACAGTTGTTCTACTTAAACTCCCAACAAAAAGTATCATTCATTGCTTAAATATTGATTTCTGTTGAAAGAGTGGTTTTTGACTGGTAGTGAAACATTTTTTCCCCTTAAAACGTTTATTGACTCTCAGTTTTGTATACACCCAGATCACAAGGGATGATACTCTAGAGAATTTTAAGATAGCAGTAGAGCACTTTAAACAGGGCTTAGTCATCAAGATTTCCCCTCTCCCCCAAACACCTACTATCAAAAAGTACATGGAAAATGGAGGCATTTTAATGGTAATAAATCATGCTAATGTAAAATTACTTCATTATTTAAAACATTACTACATTGCCTTTCATGGTCCCCAAGGCAGCAAACCTTTGAACGCAAATATATATAAAATATTTAGGCACGGAAAACACGGCCCCTGAAGATGAACAGAGTGGTCAGGCATGTTTGTATTGGAGTAGGTGGTCCATCAGCTATGCCATATAGGGCTGTAAAGGTCAATACCAGCTTGGAATTGTGCCTGAAAGCATACTAGGGGCCAGTATAAGATGGAGCAAGACTGGAATCATATGGTTCCCACAACCCACAACAGTTAGCATTCTGGCCTCAGCATTCTGTAACGCCTTCAAGAGCAGCCCCATGTAGAACACATTGCAGTAATCTAATCTAGATATTACAAGGGCATACATCATAGTGGCAAGATCTTTCAGGTGAGAGGCTGAGGATTTAGTCACATACAGCAGTGGATAAATATTTGTTTGTTTGATTTAATAGTAATAACCTTCTTAAGTTAAAAAGATGCATCAGGAGAGGGCAGTTGACAAAATGGAGGGGGCGTTGATCCTTTTCAGGCTCCAAATAGATTACCTAAGCATCATTCCCGAACTTTGGGAAATGCTTCCATATTTTTTCAATTGATTGAATTCTATATGATAATGACTATTCTAATGCTTGGTAAATTCACTCATGAAGTCTAGGTGGCAGCAAAGGAGCATTGTTATGCTATTAGACTACATTAATCTGCTGTTTTAAACATTATTCAAGGCATACCGAATGTCTGCTTTCATGTCTCCCCTCTCTCTGCAATCAGATGTCAAAACCTACAACTGATAACAAATGTCTGTAACTTTAGGCAAATCTGGTTATATTAAGTGAGTAGCAGTTTGGACTGTGTGCTTCCTTGTGTCTTTCTTAATGAGAGCTGGGTCTCTGCTAAGTGGATGTCTCATCAGTTAGAAGCTGGCATAGTTTTACTTTTTTCCAAATTAAATCGTAGTTAAAACCTTCTAGTCCAGAAAATTGTGGTACAAAGAAAGACTAAAAGTGCCGCATCTATTTTCTGTTTCACAGATGATCTTGATGCGGTTTCCATATAAGAAACAGATGTGCAACCGCCTGTTAGGGTATTGGTGGGCCACTTTAAATCTGTTTAAATCTTCCTGCAAGGGAAGTAGTTATAGGAAGGGAGTATGATGACTAGTACTGATAGTGATGGATCTTTCAGGCAAAAAAATGCTAAGCAGGTATAGTTTTAAAAATGCCCTATGAGGTGTTTCACTTTTGTTAGCAGTATCACAAAGTATACTATGCTGTTTTCTATATAAAAATCAATGTAAACTTTTTGTCCATTTGAAAGCTGTATTTTCTCACAAAATTTAACAGAGTTGCTGTCCTGATGTTATTAAAAAAAAAAAAAAATCCAGTATTACCGGCAGGTGTCTTTGAGCATATACTGCAGAAAGGTGCCTGAAAAGGCATGTTTTTTTTAAAAAAAAACATTCTTGCATGCAATTTGGTCAGTCGGCTTTATTTTTAGCAGGACGCTGACAAGTACCTCTTTTGGTATATGCATCTGAATCAATAGGACAGTTCAAAGCGGTTTATACCTAAATTTATTTTAAATCTTATGCATTAAGATCCCAAATAATGAAATTACTGGTTTAATTAATCCTGCAAATTGCAGGAGCCACACTTCTAGCAAGGATTCTTTTGGCCTTTTGGGGCTGATTCCTCATGCTTTTTCCAGCTGCCGACAGAATGCCGGCAATCATTCACATAAAGGAAGTCGCCGGAATTAAGGGAGTTGCTGCTTCCGGAAGCATCACAGAATAGTCAAAACGACGTAAGAAAAAGGAGGTGTGGTAGGAAAGGGAAACAGTCCAGTGTTCGAATTCCAAAGGGTTTTTTCTTTCCTTGCATAGTAATGTTAAGTTTCCCAGTAGTGAAAACTGCATATTCATTCAATTCTATGAAGAGAAATTATGGAGACATCTGGGAAAAGGGCCAGATGCTCCTGGTCAGATATTTTAAATAGGTGCCACCGGTATAAGTATGGCTGTCTATTTCCATATTTGTTTGGGGGGAAGGATGGGGTAGGCTAGAAATGTGGTAAGAGATCTATGGATAGAGCCCTGTGGCAGTATGTCAAAGGTGACATAATCCTATTGTAAAT
Source organism: Heteronotia binoei (assembly GCF_032191835.1). Lineage (NCBI taxonomy): Eukaryota > Metazoa > Chordata > Lepidosauria > Squamata > Gekkonidae > Heteronotia > Heteronotia binoei. Next base: position 19,834,135 of record NC_083228.1, on the reverse strand, counting down.
TAGTTGGATTAATTGTGTGCTAAATTGTGAGGATATTAGCACAATACCTAAAAGTGCAGCCTCTTGAACTCTTCCTTGGGTAACTCCAGTCTTTACACATAACCTCAACAGAACATTATTTTTTAAAAAAAAATGTAATGGGAGAGCATCATAAAACAGTCATTAGAGTTTATAAAATAGGTCCAGTTCCTAGATATCCTGCTGTACCTGTTGTTTATCAGCAGGATTCCTGATGTACTAATTCTCGGCTTTTAAAAAGTTTGACTGCTCCTTCAAAACTCTACAAGTTGCTTATGACTCTTACTTAGCTTCAGGGGCCTGCCAGCTTTTCAGAGACGCATGGGTGCTTGCTTCTGCTTTGGATAAAAACTGCTTTAGCTGCAAGAAACTTGTTGTTTTTATTTTGTTTCCAGGCATATTAAAATGTCACTTGCTGCTTCTTGCTATTATTTAAAGATTTGCCTTTGGCAACAAAATGAAATGCAGGGCTGCAGAGTTCAGGCCTTGCCATGCTGTGCAAGTGTGAGCCCATAAAGAGGAATGTTGATGTTTCTCAGGTTTTCATCCACTTTGATTCCAGTCTTACAGAAATCATTAACAGTTCCATTGTAAACGCATGCTACAGATACGACCTAGTATCCTTGTATTCTGAACGGAGTGTAGGGTTCTTCATAGAAAGTGTTTATAGTTATGTAATTCATGGTGTCTAGTTACGATGGTTAATATATTGGACAGCCAATGTTTTTTGGGGAAAAACAGAAAAGCAATCCTAATAAGAGTACAGAGGATGGCAATCCAATCTTGGCTTCCATTTTGTTAAGAAGCATACTCTTAATGGTTTTGAGAACAATACTTCCAATAACAAGTCTGATTTCTAGCAGTCTCGCATCTGACCTTCAGCGTGCGCATAGTAAGCAGGCTACCACAAAGTACCTTGTTAAATGCAGACGGATCTTATTCATGCTGCCAGTTGGCGTTTGTCCAAATAAGTTTTCCAGTAATCTCCAGTTCAGCACACGTTGAGGTTCATTTTGCATGTTTTGCCTGCCTTGAGTGACCAGTGAAGGAGGAGGCGGAGGAATAGTTAGTTGCACAGTGCTAATAGTAGCATTTGTTGTCCCCATGACAACAGGCATAGCCAGCCCATGCGATTGTGGCTTCAGAGAGACTGAAGATGCAGGCCGTGTCAGTGGCTGCTGCATCCTGATTGGATAGCAGGTTTATTAGGCTGGAAGGCCTTCCTGACTTTGCCATAAGACTGTCATGGTACCAGCAATAATAGGCCCAAGTCCAGCCTCTGCCTATAGCTCCTGGTCCACTCACTGAATTATTTTTATCATTCATCCTCTTTCTTTTCTTTTCTTTTCTTTTCTGAAGGTACGAACATTGTACAATGCTGATCATGTGGGGGGTGGTAGGCAACTCTGACAGGCAGGGGGATTTCAAGCTACCATGAACTAGAAGTTTAGGTTTTGCAATTTTTGGTCTTTTATTTCCTTTTGAAGGATCAGTGCCACCTTTATAGCCAAGGTTTTCTGGTCTGCACTTTGTCACATGCTGTAGGTAAGACAATGCGGAAAGTACAACTTCACCGTAACTTCTAATTCTGTCATGTACAGTATGACATTGAGCCTGGCATTGTGGCATGGCCAGGGGAAATGGCATCAGGGTTTAAATTAGATGACACCAATTTATATACTGCTTATCTGTATGATGTACTACCAATGCACTTCTTACTCTCTGTTTTCCTTTATTTATCTTAATTATGCAAGGTGATTGCATGTTAGAGCCTACCAGGTACATTTGAGATACAGGACTGCTCAGTTCTGTTGTGAATAGATGCATTTTGGTGCTTTTAGTAATGGGAAGTAATGCATCTTTTAAACAAAGACTTTCCAATTCAAATATATTCTGGTCAATTTTTGAATAAAATGAGAACTGCTTTATGTGTTAATGTTATGCCTGAACCTATTAAACATCACTGAACTTCAAAAAACACATTTGTAAATGTTTCCATGATTTGCTTTTTAAGTTCCTGACTCAGGGAGTATGATTTTGGAAATAATTTCTACTGAAACTGTCTTTGACCTGACTTTGCTGTCTCTCTCCTTGAGTCGCTTAGTAGTGGGTCAGGAATGAGTGTGCTACACATGTTGTGTGTGTTTCTGTTCTCAGACCTATTCCCGTGTCTGTAGAAACGCCAAGGAAGGCCAAAGGAGCTAACTTTTGCTGGAATGTTTCCAGAATCCTGAGTAGATAATGTGCTTTTATAAAATGTTGCAGTTTGGTAGGTTCTTACTCTGCACATAGATCTGTGTACATTGAAGAAGCAGGCTGAAATATACATACTTTCTGTAGCATGTGTACTCCTTCCCTTATAGGATATCTTGAATAACCTTGATTCATGCGACCTTGAAGATGATGATCTTATGCTTGATGTCGACTTACCAGAAGATGCGCCCTGTGATAATGGTTAGTGGGGAAAAAAATCTGTTATGTCTTACTGCACAAAGTGTCCGCCCACTACATGGATTGCCTTCCGCTTCCCACCCTCTGCCTACCACCATCATGACGAACTCCATATTCTCCCAAGGATGCCAGCAACCATATCTCTGTTCTGGGCTTCTGGAAAGAAACTGTTTAATTCTTCTGAAGTATCTAGTGTGGGAGAGTTCTATGCAGCTGCATTTCCACTAAACCTTAAAACTATTATCTGAATTTTAACTACTTATAAAGAGTGCTCCCTATTCACTATGTAATACAGTTCATTCTGCCTCACGTTTTAAGTAACTGTTTAAGCAAATGAATTGCACATAATGCTCAAGAGCTTTGTCACAGGGGTGTTGAGGCTCTCCGTAAAGACTTTCTGATAATCTTGCATTAAAGCTGTTCATTCAACAGTTACCAGAATGTTGTCTAGATGTAAGAGTGTTTTAATCCAGGATTGAGTAGAATATTTAAATATACTTTGAGTCAGTCTATAATTATTAAAATCATCTTTTCAGAGGCAAAAAAAAGAACGTTAGAATAGTTTTTAGGTTTGTTATTTCCCTTGTTCCATTTTTAAGTCTGGGGTGAAACTTGCACTCTATTTATAGCAGCTGCTCTAGTGCAACAAGTATGTTCTCTGTGAAGGAGGATGGTAGTTTTAAATCACAGGGTCAAACTGGGCTCACTTCCCAACAATGCGCAAGAAGGGGATAGGCAGGAAGGAAGGCCTGTTTACCACTCTTATGCAAAACTGCTGCCTACTCAGACACAGAGTAAGAGACTGCTCTGTTATGAAAAGCCACTTGCAGTCAGGGGCTAACAATGTGAAGACGAAGTATTCGGGTAAGTTGAATGCCTAAAGAATTTCTTGAAACTTTCCTTGTTTGCCTGGAATTTATGTTTTGGCTTAACTTGTCATAAGTAGCTGCCAGATGAAACTTTCTCAAACCAACCTATCTGCAAAGTGACAGCCATTTTTAAAAATCTGTTTCATCTTGTGCAGCCTAATGAATTGCTTTCTGTAAGGGTACTGAAGGAGAAAACTGCCTTATGAAATGAAATGCTGTGTGTCAGTTTAAAAAGTTCTTGGGAGTGGTAAGATTCTAATAGCAACGAGATTATTCCTTGGCCTGAAATACTACTGCATTCGAAAGTCACCAGTTTCAGCCTTGTTTCCAGTCTTCCAAATTGAAATAACCCATTGCTTAATGAGTATTCCTAGTGTTAAATTTTTGTTGCTTCAAATTTAGGGTAATCTGAATGTGAATTTAGACACTTAAGTTAATGTTGGAAGAGTAATGAACCTAGCAAACGTGCACAACCTGATTAAAGTGCAGCTAAAGCTTGATTCAGGAACTGACATACTTGATAGTGAAGAGGAGAGCCAGAGAGAATGTCCTAACTATATCACTAGCTGAGGGAGAGAGTAAATGTGGAACTTCTGAGAAGAAGCACGATATTGCCCTAAGAGTAGCAATCTGGAGACAGACAAGGAATGCCACTTAATAGAAGGAAAGGTGTTTGGCCTCACTGTGCTAGCTAATTGTCTTCTTGCTGCCCTCTGCAAGATCTTTGTATCTTCTTTGCACGCAAGACATTGCCTGATCCAACGGTTCCCAGGCAGTTTGCCTCTCTTGTCCTTATAGCAATAATTAGAAATAGAAAACATCACAATATTATAAAAAGCAAAAGAAGCAAATTAGAGCAGTTTAATACCGAACTTATTTACATCAAGTGTTTGTTATAAATTACTGATAAGTAGTGACTAATTAAAAAGCCCCATGGTGCAGAGTGGTAAAGCTGCAGTACTGCAGTCTGAGCTCTCTGCTCACGACCTGAGTTCGATCCCAGCGGAAGCTGAGTTCAGGTAGCTGGCTTAAGGTTGACTCAGCCTTCCATCCTTCCAAGGTTGGTAAAATGAGTACCCAGCTTGCTGGGGGGAAGGTGTAGATGACTGGGGAAGGCAATGGCAAACCACCCTGTAAAAAAGTCTGCCGTGAAAACGTTGTGATGCGATGTCACCCCAGAGTTGGAAATGACTGGTGCTTGCACAGGGGACTACCTTTACCTTTTTAGTGGCTAATTAATTCCTCCTTTAGATTTCTGGGAGGTAATCATTCTCTTTGTAGACCAGTGTTTATGAACGTTCTCCTAACTCCAGTAGATTGCGAAAATATGAATCGTTATGAGCGACCAGAAAGAAATATCAGACAACAGAAGGAAGGGTTGTGGAAGAGGACACCACAACGCTGGACCACTCAAGATCACTACCATCTTGGCCATACTGACCACTACCACCATGGCAGAAATGATTTTAACAGGTAAGGAAGAGATAAATTCTGTTGGTAGTAACTGTATAGTGGCATTCCTGTATGTGGTGCTTTACAGATCAGCATAAGCAAAGAAGCTTCTTCCCTAAGTATAGAATCTAAATCTGAATGCATGGGCTGAGGGTAGGCAAGACCCGACTTTTATTTAGAGGGGTAGTCCCATCAGTGATACTTTTCATCTAGGAAACATTTTTTAAATATAGCACCTAGTGGTCTAGTGCAGGGCTTCACAGGATGCTGACCACAAGTACCAGGGCACTCAGCTGCACCTCCACCTGGCACCTACAGAGCTTTTTAGAAAGTGGGCAGAACCATTGTAAAGCAGGACTTGTTACTGGATGGCTTCGCTGAAAATGTTTCCTGCCTTCAAGAGGACTGCTAAGCCCCTGGCTTTTTTTAGTCAGTGTATGGTTCCATTCCATCTTCAGGCCATCCTTCTTTTTAGTCCTCAGTCTTTTCTTTCTCAAGAGCCCCGTGGCGCAGAGCGGGAAAGCGGCAGTACTGCAGTCGGAGCCCTCTGCTCATGACCTGAGTTCGATTCCAGCGGAAGCTGGTTCAGGTAGCCGGCTTGAGGTTGACTCAGCCTTCCATCCTTCTGAGATTGGTAAAATGAGTACCCAGCTTGCTGCGGGGAAAGTGTAGATGATCGGGGAAGACAATGGCAAACCACCTCATAAAAGGTCTGCCATGAAAACGTTGCAAAAGCGGCATCACTCCAGAGTCGGAAATGACTGGTGCTTGCACAGGGGACCTTTCCTTTTCTTCCTCCCTCCTGCCCAACTTCCTTAATTCCTTTTTTGTTCATTTTTACCTTTCCTCCCTCCCTACTTGGACTTTCCTTCCTTTCTTTTGACTGCCCCTTTCTCTTCTTTGAGAACGAGCTTTTATAAAAATTTTTTTTACAATAAGTAGTTTTGGAAAACACCTCCTGCCCCCAGAGCCTGATAGACACTTAAATAATTTGAGTACTAGCAAGAATATTTGCCAGAGTGTTGATCATGGAATAAAATGCGGCTGAGGGGATGAGAGTGATGGTGTGGAGTTTGACTGTTGCCATTAGCTTTCTTTTTCAAAGCACAAGGGGAACTTTGTTCCAGTCACAGTGAGCTGGGCTGTTGCATGAGGGGACATGAATGGCCAAGAGTAGAAGCCTGCCCCTTCCTTTTCCAGACTTCTATCTTCCCAGTGGTCAGAACACGCTTCCAACCCAAAGTGCAGGAGATACTAACCTTGACAGACCAATGGCTGAGCTTTGGACAAGGCAGATTCATTTGTTTGAAGTGGTTGTCATGAGATTCTTTTGCAAAATGAGGAGGGAGGTTTTGTGTTTGGCTCAGTTTCCTAAGGTGGCCATTTTGATGTCCTCACCCACACCCTGTCATCATTTTACGAGTGCCAGTGGGCTAAAAAATGTCGGAGACCCCTGTCTAGTATTTTCTTTTCTCACTGTTTCATGGATAGATTATCCTTTAAAAGTTAATCCATTAAAAATTATTTTATTTATTTATTTTATTTTATTGGGTTTGTATCCCACCCTCCCCACCAAAGCAGGCTCAGGGCGACTCACAACAGTAAAAGCATTTACAGATACTAAACATTAACTAATTAAAACCTTAAATAATATAACAATTAAAACATTTTTGAAAACAATTTGGTGCTAATAATACATTCCAGTAATTTCAGTCTCTTTGAGTATCCTCATATGAAGGTTGCATCTATATTCACTCACTTGATTATCATAGTGCTACCACTTAGTGTTATCTAGCATGTTTGGTTAAGGTGCTGCATTTTTTGTTTTATTAATGCTTTCTCTCTTGAAAAGATGCTGGAATTAATGCCCAAATAAGTATAGGATTTTATGAATTGATTTAGTGCTGAACACCTAAATTTTGGTGTCTTTTTGTATGAATTTGAGATTTCTGTCATGAAAACATTCATAAAATGAATGTCATTTATGGACCAGAATGTTAGTTTACCTTTCAGTATATGATCCCAATATAATGTGCTTCTTTTTGGGGAGGATTAAACCATCTTTTTAAAAAAAGTCTAGTGTCAGTGATATTTAATTCTACAATTTGCAGAGTAAACTGTTACTCTTCTCTTTTTACCTTACAGTGCTAATAGTAGCATTTAAACTGCAGAACTGTAGCTCTTCTTAATGCATCAAAAAAGAATCCACTAGCTTTGTTAACTCTAATTTAAATATGCTCTTTGATTAAACCAGGGATTCCCAACTCTTTTCAGCCTGTGGGCACCTTTGGAATTCTGGCAAAGCATGATGGGCCCAACCACAAAATGGCTGCTGCCCCAGAACTTACCTTTCCATCACAGAGTGACTGCACAGCCAATCAAATTGGCTACTCAGAAGGCTTGCTGGGCAAATGCCCCACCTGGCCATACCCACTTTCTAAAAAAAACCCTTTGGTGGCAGGGAAGATGTCAGAGGGCACCATAGCACCAACAGGCACCATGTTGGGGACCCCTGAGCTAAACCAGTATGCAAGTTTTCATAACGTTCTTTCTGCTCAAGTGCAATATATGACTGTCCTTAACTCCTCCCCTTCCCACATCTTTCAGGACGTCCAACTATTTAGACCCTCCTGCTATTGGTCATCTCGAAGGGTATGGAGCACCGTGCTTGTACCCACCCTTTATGGGCTTGCCGCCCAACACTGTAATGCTTGATGAAATGACCCTTCGGCATATGGTTCAAGACTGCACTACTGTGAAGGCTCAGTTGTTAAAAATGAAAAGGATACTTAATCAGGTTTGTGAGACACTTTCTCTGTTATGTCTGTCCTGTGGATGTGCTTGCTTTCACACAGCAACACTATTCGTAAAAAAAATAATAATCCCATTTTTGTAACCTTGGCTGGGAGATCCATGAATTTCTGTATCCTCTCTGACATGGAAGAGTAGTGGAAATCTGTTCTCTGTTATGCATATTGTATAATGAGTAAGGTGTCTGTTGCTACATTTGATTGTTGTCTTTTTGACAAAAAAAAAGGTTTCAGTATTGATTGTCTTGCTGGTGGTCTCCGTTGTATATTGGATTGTCACGTGCCCTTTGTCCTTATGGTGGTTGTTTTGTGCTTTTGAGAGAACTAATAGTTTGCAGCACTGTTTTGATAGGTCCTGGGCTTTTTTTATAGCAGGAACTCCTTTGCATATTACACCACACACCCCTGATGTAGCCATTCCTCCAAGAGCTTACAGGGCTCTTCTTACAGGGCCTACTGTAAGCTCCAGGAGGATTGGCTACATCCGGGGGGGCGTGGCCTAATATGCAAAGGAGTTCCTGCTACAAAAAACGCCCTGGCAGCCTGCGACCAGAATAACCTTTGTTAGTCTGTCCTATATCACAGACTCTGCCCAGTTCTTCCATAGCGCTTTCATTGGGAGGCGTTTAGGCTGGGTGATAGGCAGAACTGGTTGGAAGTGTCTCTGGGGGAAGTAGGTGAGTGCAGAAGAGAGAAACGTGCTCTTGAGGAGAACCCCTTCTCTCAAGAGCTGTCCCTTTGCTGTTGAAAGGTAGAGCAAGAATAGGAAGAGGCTGGGCCTTTCAGTCACTGAGTTTCACAGCATTTTTCATGCAGAATAATTGCAGTCCAGTTAGAGTTGTAAAATATCAGGATATTTTGAAGTTATTTGGAAAGTGAAATGTTGGGGAAATTTGAAATACATGTAATACTTTCCCTGTTGAACCTAAATTTCTCTTACTGATTTAAAAACATAAAATACATATTTTATATCTTAGAGTAAGAGATTGTATGGGTGGGCATATTTACAGAATTTAAAAGTATAAATGCCTTCATTTGCTATGAGAAAAAATTGCCAAGATACTCTGTATATGAGAGAGAACTGCAAACTACTGTATCCTATTCTTCCCTCGGTAGCACATATTTCTGCCATGTTGAAAGATTGGGGTGGGGGGAAAGTTGAAGGTAGAAAACAAATTCTGTAGTAAATAAAGTGCATTTGGACAGAAACATTTTCACACACTCACAACATGTACGATTACCCACATATTTGAACATTAAACTTCATAAAATTGGGAACACTGAATTCTTTAATTTAAAAGCTTATAACATATGGTTTGCTGAAATTATCTACATTTAAATGAAAACTGAATCCTGGGAAGTCCTCTCTTTTTCTTCCTTCATGCCCCAGCCCTGACTGTGTGGAGGAGTCATGTTTGTGACATCACAGATGATGAAACCCATTTGAAAAACTGAGCTCAGCATTCTATGCTCCTGAATGCAGTTATGTAGCTTTTTGTCAAGGAGGTTATGTTTCTTTCATCTACACTGGAAAATATACTAAGGCTTCGATACAGGCCGTCTGGACAAAAAGAAAAATTGGTAAATGATGTTTTAGTAACTAGGGATCTTCTAAAGGAGACGTAGTCTTCATAATCCTTGATACTTACAACTTCCATACATTAGCACAAAGCTAAAAAATATTTAGATGCTCTTCTGTTTATTTTACTTGGAGTAGAGCCTTGTGTAGTTCTGTCACTCTTTCCTAGCAGATTCAGTTCCTGATCAGACATGTACATGATGCATATACATACTCTGTGTGATAACACTACATTTTTAGTTTTCTGTAGTATAGGCATTTCCATGTAAATGTTTTATTGCAGCTTTATAGCTTGATATATTGCAGCAAAGTAAATAAATGGAGGGAAAGCCACTGTGGGGGAGGCAAAGGGGAGAATAAATTGTCTTTTAGACAGCCTTCTGTGACTGCTCTGACCTGGAGAGCTAGTTTGGTGTAGTGGTTAAGTGTGTGAACTCTTATCTGGGAGAACTGGGTTTGATTCCCCACTCCTCCACTTGCAGCTGCTGGAATGGCCTTGGGTCAGCCATAGCTTTGGTAGGAGTTGTCCTTGAAAGGGCAGCTTCTGGGTGAGCTCTCTCAGCCCCACCTACCTCACAGGGTGTCTGTTGCGGGGGGAGAAGATTTAGGAGATTGTAAGCCGCTCTGAGTCTCTGATTCACAGAGAAGGGTGGGGTATAAATCTGCAGTCGTTGTCTTCTTTGGATAGCCCAGACTAGTCCAGTCTTGTCAGATCTTGGAAGCTAAGCAGGGTCAGCCTTGGCTAGCATTTGGATGGGAATACCAGGGCGGTGACGTGGAGGTAGGCAATTGCAAGCCACCTTTGAATATCTCTTTCCTTGACAGCGCTACAGGAGTTGCCATAAATCAGCTCGATTTGGCAGCACTTTCCATCACCAACAGGCTTAATAGCTTTAATCTCGGTTTAGTTAAATGAAAGGGCCCTAGTTAGAGATTCTGAATGGGATGCATCAGTTGTTTGTGACAGAGAAGGTAGAGTGGAATCTAAACAGATATACAGTGCAATCTAAACATACAAACAGATATCTAAACAATTATACAGTGCAATCTAAACATACAAACAGATATCTAAACAATTATACAGTGCAATCTAAACAGAGTTATGTCTTTCAGTTCATTGAAGCCCATGGATTTTGCAGCTTCTTTAAAGCTGGGCTTTAACACCTCAGTGAGAGTTGAAGGCTGACCTGTGTCTAAGCTGTATTACTTCATACTGCAAGCAGGAACACCTCCGTAGCTAAGTCCCTTAAATACAAAACTAGAGCATCAGGAAGAGTGTCCCCTGAGTGCTTTTGTTTGTTTTATTATTGGCAGATTTCAGTAGTTGGTTTTATAATTCTGTGTTTGACACAGAAATGCTGACCCAAGGTTTAGTCGGAGCTCACTGTAGCTCTCCCAACTGACACTTCCTTCACCCATTGTAGTATTAATTCAGGGATGACTTTTACATGGCCGGCAAATAAATGGGGGAAACTTTTCTCTCTTGTAGAATGATGAAAATGTGTCACTCCAAAACATCACTCTTTCACTGCCTCCAAGTCCAGATCCTCAGGAGCCTGAACCGATATGCAAGGTAAACTTGACTGTGTTTGTGGCAGGGCAGAGCCTTCTGAATTACTGGCATCGGTAGAAAACTGAAGGGAACATGTGCTAAGGAATAATTCCATGGAGTTATTTTGTGGAGGAGGTAGCCCACAGTGAAACAAACTGGGTTGGAACCTATAAGCTGTCAGTGCAAGGAGCTTGTGGAGGAGCATCATGCATGTCTTCTCCTTCTCCAGTGGCTCCATGTGACCAACCCAATTCCATTCCTCGTGGCAGCCTTCTGTACAGATTTCCTGACCCATGGTTGTGCCTTTTCAGGGGTCTTAGACTGTTGTGCAGAGATTTGCCACCCCAGGCTCCTTGGCCAGTCGGTTTGTCAGACCCAGCTTTCTGTAGTCATGCAAATGCTGGTTGCTTTGTGTACATTTCTGTTTTACAGTTTATTTTTTGTTCTTTGTCGTTGAACATTTGCAAGAGCAGTTGTTCGCTACAATGGCATTTAATAAGTTTTTGCTGTGTTTGATATTCATTATATCAAGAGTCAAGTAAGCATTTCAAATAAGCTGTTTTTGTACGGTGCCTTGATAAGAGAAGCCTTCCCAAGGGCTTATTATTTAAGCTGCAGAACAATACAAGAGAGGGAAAGAAGAAAACAGTGGTATGACCAATCAGATAATAAAATTAATATAAATAGAATAGTTCTACTTATTCCATAAGGAGCCCCGTGGCGCAGAGTAGTAAAACTGCAGTACTGCAATACAAGCTCTCTGCTCACAACCTGAGTTCAATCCCGGCGGAAGCTAGGTTCAGGTAGCTGGCTCAAGGTTGACTCAGCCTCCCATCCTTCTGAGGTCAGTAAAATGAGTACCCAGCTTGCTGGGGGGAAAGTGTAGATGACTGGGGAAGGCAATGGCAAACCACCCCATAAAAAGTCTGCCATGAAAACGTCATGATGTGACGTTACCCCAGAGTTGGAAACGACTGGTGCTTGCACAGGGGACTACCTTTACCTTTTACTTATTCTATAATGGGGGTCTTTCTAGAAGGGATCCATTAGGTTTCTAATCAATACGATTTCAGCAGGTAATGCATTTCAGTCAAAGACAGCTATAAAGAGGTTGTGAAAGAGTTAAAATAGAAATTCGGTCATTACCAAGAGTAAAATGGAAATAAAGAAAACAGATGTAAAGGACTCTTGCATGCTTGACAAACTTAAATTGGCTATAAAAAGGACAAGGTAGCAGTGAATAGAGAACAATAAAGGTATTAATGTAATTACATTTCTTAGCAGAGGAAATGTCAAAAAGCCGAATGAAAACCTGGTGTTTCAGGCATCACAGTCATTCAAATGAGAGTGAAGTAAACAACAATCGAAGTCAAGAAAAAGAAAACTGAATGATAGATTATAAGTGTCTTAACAATTTAGCAATAGAATGTGTGAGAGAGGAAATGGAAGGGCCAGACGCCTGCGTTCCAAGAATAATGAGAAATGATGCTAGCCCTAGATAAACATAGATGGGATGAACCAGAACCAGAAGGATGAAAAATAAGGTTCATTTTTAGCAAAGTTAATTAAGTTAGTTAAGCTTGAAGCAGTAAGTAGACAGTAGAGGAACAGATAAATTGGGGTTGGGGTGAAATACATTTGGGGTACATTTAACAATACTATCTGGTGAAGCCTTTAGATATATAACAGAGTAGTTCATACGTTTATTCTCTTGCTTAACAAAAACCAGTTATGTTTATGTATTCCCAGAGTTGCCATAGAATCTTAAAATGATGAAATCCCTGGAAATAAGAGCATGTAATAAAACCAGGAATACACAAAATGACATGCTGTAATTGTATCTTGTAGAACAGTATCTGCAGTTTGTGTTGCTTTTTGTCATATGGTTATGAAACCAGAGTGGAACCTAATATTCCAAGAGGGAGGTAGTTTCAAATAAAAACAGGGAGAACAATTTTGCCAGAAACTGTTTTCCTCTGAGAAAGGTAATTAGGTAAACATTTCACTAAGTAAGAATGTAGAAATTAGTCTCCTTTTGTATTTTATGTGCCAGACTGATGAGCTGTTGAGTGAGATCACACAGCTTAAAGAAGACTTAAAGAAAAAAGATGAAACAATCAGACGACTTGAACATCGGCTTGTAAGTATATTAAGTTTGCAGAGAATGCCATCCCCAAAGTACCGGTAATTATTTTGAATAGGATGCAGTTAGACTTCAGGTATGCACACAGCCTGTAGTTTGCAAGCATGACTGAACACCTTTACGTTGTTGGAATGTTGTATTGACATTCAGTGAGGTTCACAATTATACAGCAGCTGTCACTGGTGTTCAAAGGATTTCCTGGTTTGTTTGTTTTTTGGCGGGCGGGGAGGGGTCATCGAGCTCCTCAGTGTTTTAGTGAATGGGGAAGTCCTTCCCTAGGAGCAGCAAAGTGAATTGGAGCTCATGAGGAAAAACCCTTAGATCAGGGGTGTCAAACATGTGACTTGGGGGTCGAATCAGGCCCCCGGAGGGCTCCTATCAGATCCCCAAGCAACTGGCTGTCTGCTGCCTTCTCCCTTTCTCTTGCTTCCTTCTGCATCTCAGCTTGCTTTACAAAGCTTGCTCCATCGCACAGGAGCTACAGAACAAAACCTCTATTTTCTTCATTGGTTGAGGCTCTTCCCCCTCCTGGTCCTTTGGGATGGAGCACAGGTCCATCAGTGGCTATTAGCCACAGTGTATGTGTGTATATAAAATTTTTTGCCACTGTGTGACACAGAGTGTTGGACTTGATGGGCCGTTGGCCTGATCCAACATGGCTTCTCTTATGTTCTTATGTTCTTATGAGGCAGGGAAAGAGCCAGAGCTTCCTTTGCCCAGTTCCCTGGATTCCATGGGAGAAATACAAAGAAAGCACCTTTAAGACCAACAAGTGCCAATGCTTTAAGTATATTTTATTTTTAAGTTTTTTTTTTTTTTTAAATTTAGTCATGTTTGCCTCTGGCCTTAAGTAGGTACACAGATGGCCCGGCCCTACAAGGTCTCATTTATGTCACATTCAGCCCTCATAACAAATGAGTTCGACTCCCCCCTACCTTAGATTGTGTTGTGGCACCTTTTTGGTTGCTGATGTATGATATTCACTTGTGCAGGAAATTTAAATGGGGAAGCCTTGTTACAAAAAATAATATGCATTGCTTGTGATTATATGTATTTATAATAAATGGCTTTCTATGGTCAAGGATCAGCAATACTACTGTTCAATTTAAAACCCCATAAAAGGTTTTGAAGCAGTTGTAAACTATTTAGAAATCTTTGATGTTGATATCAGGAAAGTGCCGGTTGGCTGTTCTTGATAAGACTGCAAGTATCACAAACATCCGCTACTGTTGTTCATGCCTAAATAGTACACGAGTAACTGCTTCTAAGCTGTCATGTGAACCAGCCATCGGACTACATTATCAAACAACAAATGTATTTGTCTCAAACACAATGTATTCATCTTCACCCGATGCTTTGTGCTTTCTGTATGTCTAAAGTCCATTCAGTGTGACTGCAACAAAGACAGCCAGAAATCTGAAGAGGCTGGGTGCACGTATGCTGACAAATATACCCAGACTGCCTGGAGGAAAAGTGCTGTGAGTAATTCATCCACATGTCTCTATATACAGTGGCTGCTTGTTTGAATTCATTCACTTTTTTGGTTTGTTTGCTTTGCCGTATTACTTTGCTTCGGAGAAGACTGGTCTCTGTTATATGTCAACGTGTTTTCCTCCTCTTTTTAAAGATTTTTTTAAAAAAATCAGTAGGATTCAGATTTTAGGCCTTTCTGATTTCTAAGCAGCCACTTTATTAAGAATGCTGCCAAAATATAGAGTTATTGAATTTCAGTATGGAGCTGCAGACATACCAGAATCCAAAAATTATTTGAAGAAGAATTGCAGATTTATACCCTGCCCTTCTCTCTGAATCAGAGACTCAGAGCAGCTTACAATCTCCCATATCTTCTCCCCCCACAACAGACACCCTGTGAGGCAGGTGGGGCGGAGAGGGCTCTCACAGCAGCTGCCCTTTCAAGGACAACCTCTGCCAGAGCTATGGCTGACCCAAGACCATTCCAGCAGCTGCAAGTGGAGGAGTAGGGAATCAAACCCAGTTCTCCCAGATAAGAGTCTGCATTATCTCCCAGATAAGAGTCTGCATACTTAACCACTACACCAAACTGGCTCTCTGACTGGGTTCTGAATTTAAGGAGAAGTATATGCTGAAATCCATATATAACTTATTCTGGCCAAATACTTTTTTTCAAAACTTGTTGCCAATGCTCTTTTTCTTCACAAGATTAATTTTTCATGCCTCAGCTGCTTAAACTGCCAATTCCATAATTGGAAGCAGATGTCAGGAATGGATCTTAGTGGCTGTTTACTTCTTGGTAGGCTTTATGGATGGCGAGGAGGCATTGCCAACCATTCGTAAAACACAGCAGCAAATGAAACATGCATGTGGCCATGAATCCTTGTCTAAACACTTGATGCTGTCAGGATACCAAACGGTACAGCTAGCAGATGGTTTAAGACATTCCAGTTGGTCTGAACATGAATTAGAAAAAATGGATTTCTTTTTAAAAGAGTATTGTTTCAACACGCTCATGAACCTACACAGAAGGGAAAGAAGAATGTTTTCTTTTGTCAGAAAGAACATTCACACATCATGTTTCGGCACTGATGGCTGAGAACTTTTTTCTATGGTAAAAGTAGCCATTTCAATGGTGGCATTTACTTCACATTCCTCTGGTTTTATGATGGAATGGCATAGGTGTGCACAGGGCTTTTTTTGTAGCCGGAACTCTTTTGCATATTAGGCCACACCCCCTGATATAGCCAATCCTCCTGGAGCTTACAACAGGCCCTGTACTAAGAGCCCTGTAAACTCTTGGAGGATTGGCTACATCAGGGGTGTGTGGCCTAATATGCAAAGGAGTTCCTGCTGCAAAAAAAGCTCTGGGTGTGCATTCGGTAGTCCATGCATGGCCAGCCTGCAGAATGACTGCCACAGATGAATCAGCTACATCTCAAGCAGGAGGACTGCTGGCCCTCACTGTAGCCCAGTTAAATCTGCATCTTTGTCTGCCACTCTTACACTGTTACCTGCTATATAAGATGGAGGCAAAACGACAGATTCTGTAGGACATCATAGAATGTCAGTGCCTCCCTTGGCCACTGAAGGACACTGTTACTCTTTCATATAAGTTCGTACATGTCACAAATCTAGTTCTCCCCCCCCCCCCACCTTGTGAACCGGAATCTCTATTTGATGTAGATTTTTTGCCAAGAGCCACATTTTACGTAATTTGTGGGAACGTGTATTTTGTGAATTTTCATGTTTTGTTTGTAAATAGATGGCAAAGTGCAATATTGATGACATTTTAAACCACTTAAAAAAAAGTAATATGTGATTAAGACAAAAATATATACCCAGATTAAGTTCTGATTTAACTTTGACACTTTAATCTACTTCTGATTATTGTTCTGAAGGAAATCCCTGTGAGCCTAGTTACTTCATCAGTAAATTCTATAGTATCCTATATGTTCTTTTTCCTAGTTCTCTCCTCTCCTCCTCCCCTCCGTCCTCCCATAACTGTAATAGCGAGTAAATATATTTTGGAAAAGTGTGTTTCTTCTGGAAAAGTATGGTCTTGGAAATGTATTTTATGTTATATTCATTTATACAACCTTCTCTCCCCCCCCCCCCTTTAACACTCATTTTCACTATAAAAATCTAAATTTCTTTTGTGTTAGCTGATGGAGCTCTGGTGCAAAAAGGATTCCCCCCCCCCAAAAAGAATAAAATATACCCCTCCCCCCAATTGAGGTATTAAAAAGATTTTACTTTCCTGGGAGAAAGAGAATTGCTTCCTCCTGCCCCCCCCCTTTTTTTGGCTTTCCTCATGAGCAGAGTTAAATAATCCCCTTCTTTCCAAAAAAGGGCAGGAAGGAAGGAATTCCTTTGAATCACTTGGTTTTCCCTTAATGAACCCAGGTTTTAGCTTAATATGTAGTGGCTTCCTATTTCCTGCGCAAGCACTAATTGCAGAAATATCAATCAAGAACTGCAAATTTTGCTGTCTGCCTGTTTGGTAATATGGAATTCCAAAATTCAGGAAGAATATTGGCAGATGGGAGTTCTGTAAGCATCCATACCAAATGTCTGGATTTCCTGGGAGCCCTTATGAATACTTTCTCAAATTCTGAACCAGTTAATGTGTCTTAACTAGTCCTGTGCTTCTTCACCTACTATTGTGTTTTCCTGTCCTTTCCAATTTAAGGGCAGAGAAAAAAAAATGAGTTATTTGTGCTGCTGTATATATCTAGTACTTTATCTCACTTTTTGTCCAAGGACCTCTGAGTAGTGTAAGTGGTCCTCTCTCTTAGCCTTAACCTATCTCACAGGGTTGAAGGAGGTTAAGCTAAAAAAGGCTGGCCAAAGGTCACCCAGGAAAACTTACTGGCATACCACAATTAGGTAGGGCTGTTTTATGAAGTTAGGGCAGGGACTGACTGTTTGGCCTTGACTTCTTAAATTTTTGACACCCGCTCCTTCAGTAGTAATGCTATTTAGTCGATTCAGAACTGCTAAATAGCTTTGTGTTAGAAATTCCCCTGTTAAATATTTTACAAAAAGTCCATAATGGTGTGATACCTTTAGTTATTTACAGTATTGCCCAACAGTTTCAGGCACAAAAATCTAGAAACAGGTCCATTTCTTTGAAGGGTTAACTGGTTACAGTAGGTCACTCAGACCGCAACAAATTGCAGTGAAATGCTGGTTGTGCACTAACTCAAGTTTGTTGCCATGCCCAGATGTGTGTCTCACTCCTCTCTCGTTTGATGCAAACCTTCCCTGTGTGATCAGGTAAACTAACAATAATGGATTGGCAATAATGTTCAAGCGCAAGCAAACATCACTTAATTGGGGCTCATTTCATTTTTACGTTCCAGGAAGGAGCAAGGGCCACGTGCAAGCGCAGCAAACTGTGTTCATGTATGACTAGAGTTCCTTTGCATTTGCTTGTGATATATGAACGTAGCCTGTGGTATTGTAAATCTTAAAAGATGCAGGCATTCCAATTGATATACGATGCAGAACTAAAAAGAGCCGCACTTTACCTTGCTTTTCATTAAGCCTGACAGCATGCCCTTTGGTCTTTAAAGAGCTGAAAACCAAACATTGTTTGCTTAGGTAGTTAGAGTAGGCAAGTGCTGGAATAAGGTGGGAATGATCACCAGTACCAGCGCTACAAGTAACAAATGAAGGATACATTATCTTTTGTACCCAAATAAGGGTTTGATATCTGCACTGTGTCCCAAATAGGATCAATGCACTAAAAATGGACATGGTTAATATTCTTCACGTTAAGTAAAATAAGTGGTAGCGAGACCTCTGGGCCATTCAGCGTAGCAGAAGGAAAACGCCATCTGTGAGCATCGCAGAGTACTCTGCAAGGAAATTCATACAGTAGAATAACGTTTTAGGGTTTTGCATTGAGTTTTAATAATGGCATATTACATTCAGTGTTACTCAGAGAGTGTTCCCACAAAGGTGGGAGCGCTGGCATACATGCTAGCTGATTTAGAATGCAAGCATTCAGGCACTTCATTATTGATAGTAGATTTTTAAGAACCACCTGGGAAAAATCCTTTTTGCATTAGGGTTCAGTCAAAGAGGAAAGTGACAGCGCTCTTAACTGCATCGGTGAAAATACAACTGGGGCCTTTTCACATGCTTAATAAGCTTTCGTAATGTGTAACCATCGCTTGAAACCTCATGTAAACCAACAGCCTTGTCTTTGACTGGTCGCGGTGTCTCTCACTGTAACGCTGCGTGAATCATCCAGTTTTCCAGTCATGTGTTGGTATTGAATGTCAGCTTTCAGACTAACTCTTGCTATGAGCTCACTCTTTAAAAAAAAAAAACGTTAAGCAGAAAATCGTCTGGGTTAGTTTGTAACTCACTAGGAAATCTGTAGTACTTCCTTTGCAGCACTCTCTATGCATCCTGTCTTGTACAACTCAGCCTCTGCAGAGGTCACTGAAGCCTTGAAATTGAAGCCAAAGGAGGGGGGCGGTGGATAGATATTCCATCAAAGTTTGAGAACTTTGACAGAGAAGAACCAGGGGTAGAGAGAGAATTGCCACACCTTTTTTTTTCCTTGCCCATTTTATTCCCAGTGTTTTCATGCACTGTAGAAACAAAATAAGGACCACAGGGGAGCCTACTTTGTGCAGCATGGAACTGCATTTGCTGAATCTTGCTTATTGGCTGTTGTAGATTTTCCGGGCTGGGTGGCCGTGGTCTTGGCATTGCGAGACCTGACATTTCGCCAGCAACTGTGACTGGCATCCTGTGACCGGCACAGTTGCTGGCGAAACATCAGGTCTCATAATGCCAAGACCACGGCCACACAGCCTGGAAAATCTACAACAGCCAATGGACTCCAGCCATGATAACCTTCAACAACAAATCTTGCTTACATTGTAAGATTGTGCAACTGTGTTCTTATAGCATTTAGTTGTTCCCAGAGTCCCACAATTGCACACCTAGCAGGAATGTTTACAGAACACGTTGTAAGTGCAAAAATGCCTGCTCGTTGCACCATTGTAGGGGTAGAGGAAGTGATTTTTGCCAGCTAGAGTAGGCTTTCGAAACACCGTGGGAGAGCACTGATGTTAGTAACCTTAGTAAATGGATTCATGAGAGTGCATTTGCCAAGGTCAATAAATCGAGATCTGACTGTGCTTCAGTAGTACTTAGAAATAAATTTGTTTTCCAGTGTCTGCGATCTCTGCCAAAACTACAGGGGGAAAAATTGGGAGCTGTTCACTTGATTGAACTGCTTATTGGAAGTCCCATGAAATGAAATTCAATTAGATGAGCAATCCGCCCCTTAATAGATTGGGTACTCATCCCTAGGATAGACCTTTTCTTCCCTGCTCACCTGGGGATGATTTCTTAGCTCAGGCAACTGGACGAGGAGATATTTATGAGTCTGATTTACTGCACTGTGCCATCTATTTTGCAGGGATTGCACTGGTTCAATGGATTGCTTCCATGTCGAAAGTGTCAAATTGTTTGACATCTAACTTCAGACACTGTCAAATGCTCTGCTTGTGTAACGAGTTTTTGACCTCTCTGTGACTTATAATAATGGGCACAGCTTGTACACGCAGCTTACAGATGTGAAAATATTTTCTTACACAATGCCCTTTCAACACAAGTTTGACATGTGCCTAATCTTGCTAGTACTAGGCATGAGGCTAACAGTTGTGTTTCCCCCCCTCAGACTTCGTTTTCTGCTGTGGAGGTGGATGAGTTATTGCTATGGGTTTAAATTGAAATTAAATTTGTATTCTTCTCGACATGATCCTGAGCTTTGGAAGAGCTGAAATCAGGGTATATACGTTTGTAAAGTAAGCCCTTTCCTAAAAGAAAACGCCCATTTCAGTAAAATACTACACACACCTTTAAAAAAAAATCTTAAAAGTTTGGAACTAACATGAAGAGAGTTTGGGTGTAAGAATTCCTTTTCTCAAGTCCTGCTTAGATTCCTTTGTTTTAAATAAGCAGAATCTTTAATAGTTCAGTCAGAACAGGGCTGCCATGCTGTGCATACATACTTACGAGTAAGTCATACTGAGCTCTTTCGGACTTCTGAGAACAACATGCATTGGATTGGGCTGCATGAATATCCCTGCTTTTCCAATAAACATTTTCATATCGCATATCTAGATGATAACTTTGTATTTGTGTTATGTGCTGTCAAATTGCTTACGATGAGTCTAGGAATTAGTGGCCTCCAAAATGACCTATCACTGACAGTGTGGCTGTGGTCTTGCAAACTGAAGACCGTGGCTTCCTTTCGTGAGCCAATCTATCTCATGTTGGGTCTTCCACTTTTTTCTACTGCCTTCAACTTTTCCTAGCATTATTATCTTTTCCAGTAAGTCTTATCTTCTCATGATGTGACCGAAAGTACAATAGGGTCATGTTAGAGCTTCTAGGGAGAATTCAGGCTTGAAAACGTTACTAATGCAGAATTGAGTTTGGCAACTAGATGTTTAACTTCAACAAATCCTCTGTTCCCCCCAGTGACCTGTGGCTGCTGACCATTTTATCCAATCCCCAAGTGTTAGCTAGCCAAAGACAAGCATTTATGGGTAGATACATGAATGTTTTGACACAGCAGTTTTGAAAACAAAAGTTAGGACATGGTTGTTGTATTCCTCCCCCACTGCCAGTGTAATGGTGACATTCAAGTTTGCACAGCTTTTTCTAAGCCTGGGTGAACAGTTGGTCTTCACTTTATGACTGCCACCTGGATATCACGTGGAACGGACAGCTTCCATTGTGTGGAGAGCTTGCATGTCACCATCAGAAGCACTTCCACAGAGAAGAGGGCTTTTTTTTTTGCTGACCCCTTATTTGCAGAATATTCAGCCTTGCTGGAGTCTAAACTGAACAACCTTTGGAAGCCTGTGAATACTTTATTAATGCTTCACCTGATATTTGGGGACCAGAGACAAACGTTTCTAACTTCTCCTGTGTGGTATGTTGAATGGGTGTTAGCTACTTTTTCGTCTGTGGAAGTGCACCTAAATTTTGGGATGGAATAACTGTATTTTATGTGAGTGTTTAATTAAAACGATCTAGTCCCTCCTATATGTCTAATATGCTGGCTGAAGTCAAGTGAATTAACATTTCTTCACTGGAGTATTCCAGCATAATGTAATAAGAATAGTAACTCATTTGTGTAGCTGTTCAGAAGGTTACTTAGACTCGATTATTATTTAAAAAAAAAAAAAACCAACCCTCAATACCATGAAATTCTCCAGCCCATTGTTTCAACATCTGATTTTTCATCTGGTTTAGTAAAAAGTTTCTCACCCCTCTTTTTACTTTGTGGCGACAGGTTTTGGCAGTTCCTTGTAAGAAGTACACCATTTATTTTCATAGTTGCACCATCTTTGGTGTGTGCATAGGGCATCTAAGTATTTTTTAAAATGGCAATTCTTAGTTACTGTGGAGAGCATAGAAGACCCTTTCCCCCCCTGGTTCTCATGCAAGAACAGTTTCATCTTCGACTATATAGCCTCAAGTTAGTTAGACTAATCCCCCCCCCCCCCCATTCTTCTATCTGTAGTATTTACATGACCAACCGACAAGGCAGTTTTTGGTAACTAATAGTCAAAACCACCTGAAAATGATATTGTCCTGTATGGATGCTCAGGCTGCTTCTTGTCTTGCCATGAGTCCAAAAAGCAAATTGCAACACGATGGTTACTTGGGTGTTCCTGGAAAAAGTCAGGAGTTGCAGCTTAGCTCGGAGACTGAGGGACTGCACATCTGCTGTTAAATGAACTGATCGGCCACATGAAAGCTTTCTGGCTTTAGTATGTGCCCTCCCCACCTCAGTATGATCCACTAACATGGTTTCCAAATGTCTTGAAATAGTTAGGCGACTGAAAGCCTAATCTAATTTTTTTTGTTTCTTTATTACTTAGTGGCCTTTCCAGATTTTGAAATGCGCAATTTTTTTTACAGAAGTCCTCTTTGTTTTCTTTGAAAGTAGTGGCTGTTTGATTTTGTGGTAAGAGACAATTGTGACAACAGGTAATTAGACACCCTCACATGTGTATTCAAATACTGTTCCTGTCTTGGCTGACTGGGTGCTGTAGTCACCAAATACATTGTAAATGCCTAAAGCCGTTTTTTCCCCCCCTTTAAACATCTTTCAGGAAGGAATTTTTATAAAATGGAATGACATAAACCTGTTGAAATAGGAACTCTGCCCAGAATAATGAGAGTTGCACTTGAAAGGGTTTTCTTATCTTTTCCAAATAATTCGAGGTGGCTGTTATTAAAATTTGCTGTGTTTGAACAAAAATGGAACAATTTGGCTTGATGGTGTTTATTCCCCCCCCCCATTCTCTTTTTTTTTATTATTATTCTTTTCCCCCGTCTCTCTCTCTGCACAGGGTGGGTATTCTGCTCCTTCCTTCTCTCCCTGGCAGGGCTCACTCCAGGGCATCCCTCGGACTGTTCCACCGCAGCGCAGACAGAGTGAGTCTGTACCTCTCACTCATATCCCTCCCCTGTGCTCCAGCAGCAGCCTCTCCTTTGCACGCACCGTCCATCATGTAGCGTTCCTCTCTTCGGAGCAAAGCCAGAAGGCACACGCCGTTGTGCGGCATAACCTCCGCGCCTCCTTCCCTTACTATATAACCACGGCTGGCAGCTTTACCAAAAGCACAATAAACCTTAAAATAGAGCTGAAAACCTGGCGTCCAGTCCATCCCGCAACATGCGTCTTGCCGCTTTTTTCTTTATCCTCCTTGTGGCTTTTTGGAGTGTGTGTCTGTCCTGTTCCTCCGTGTTATCTGCATGTGTGCTTATCCAGATATAGTTGCATAATAATATTTGTGAACGTCATATATAAGAATCAATGTAAAGCTTTGCTGTCGTTGTTAGTTGTGTGTTAAGAAAAGCAAAGTGCTTAATCAGCAATGTATGTTGAAAGCAGCTACATTGGAGTCACATATTACATGCTAAGGAAAAACTGGCTTTTCCAAATGATGCATGGCTAATATATAATAATATACAATACTAATAACAGTAATCATTTTCTAATATGAACAAGCAACTGCTTGAACTAAGATGGGGTCTTTGATATATGAAGAGAAGACAAATTTGGTGATTTATACTGTACTTATATAGTAGAAAAATGGTAAGTGTTTATCTGTTATTAGTCAGTAGCTTAACATTGCACTGTGGGAGCAGTATAAAGTGAACACCGTATTTGGCCAAGCATTTCAATTTGTGAATGGCGGTTCATTGAGTTTCAAATACTCTAAAGCTAAAATACAAAGCACTGATTTGTGGAAAACACTTGAAAAAAACTTGTGCACTCTAGTAAGTTTGTAAAAGTAATTTAAGGAACAGTGTCAGTATTTCAAATGGTAGCCAAATAATTCAGTATCAACAGAGTAACAGTTTGCATTATGGAAAACTAGCGTAGTGCCATACCGCACCAGTGACATTTTCTCCATTCCAGTGTGTTACATACAGTTCTCTTTACGAGGTGCAGAAATTACGACACCCATTTATTTGGATTATTTCTGAGTATAGCAACAAGCATAGGGCTTGAGATGCGGCCAGCTGTTTGGTTCTCCTCTGTTGGCTATTCAGAGAGTCACACCTTGCAGACTGAAGCAAGAGTCACTTGTTTTTCCAGTCAGCACCAAACTCATTTGTCGTTTTCACTTGAATGTCTGCTGTGCTACAGAGTGTCACACTGGACTCTGAACGCTTAAGCAAGAGGGATCCTTTGACCCTTGTTTTGGGGCTTGGACCTGCCATGCCTCTTGTTCTGCAGCAGCAGACTAGGGCTGCTGCTTTGGTGCAGAAGGAAATCTGTACGGGGGCATAAAAGGAGAGTGGGGCACCTCTTGCACGGAATGGCCACAGAGTAGACTGAACACCTCCTGTAACAGAAGTGCAGATTTATGCCTGCAAGGACATGTAGCAGAAGAATTTCCCCTTTTAGAAATAGGCAAGGTAGAACTGTCCAGCTGTGCCTGGCTGGCTGGTTGGAGTGCTTCAGTAGCTGTTGTCAAGTTTCTGTTTGTGCTACAACAGCAACTGGAATAGGCACAAGTGAGCTGTAACAGCAGCAGACTGCCTTGTGTCCTGAAGAAGGGTGGGTTCAGTGTTTTATGTGTTTACTCCTGTTTCCTTTTAGCTCCTTGGGTCGTGTCAGGTTTGCTTGCAGAAGTCCCATACTATAGTAACTGAATGACAGATGAGAAACAGCTATGCTTAAAGATGCATAAAGGGAAAAAAATGCTCTGAGCCTGTTTTTGGGAAGGGCAGGATAGATAGATTAGAGAGAGAGCATTCGTCTTTGGAATATTGCATGGCATCGTTAACGACTGATGCTAGTCAATGCATGCAATATTATGTGCAAATCTGCATAAATCAGCGAAATTTAGATGATTTCTTCCTCTCCATCTGTTGTGTTTTTTCTCCCATTAATCCCAGTGAATGGGAGGGGTCGCCCTATGATACTCCATGTTTTAAGCTGGATGTTATGAACCTTTACAACCAACAATGCTTTACTTGAGCATTTTCTGTCCAGACTGTAAGCAAGTTGAAAGCTACATATTATAGGCTGATGCAGAGAATCATGGGAATGGGTTTTGTTAGAATATGGACAGGCCTGTGTTTGAAATCCTGAGCCCTCTTCAAAAAGCAGTTGCCAGTGGTGACTTGGTTGAGAACCATGGTGCTTAAAAGTGATTGAAATTGGCTTAGATTCATAGCATAGACATACCACTATTTCGTAACTTGGCGACACATGAATGCGATAGGTGGTTGTTTTGCTTTTTGTTTCCAAAGAAATTATACCTTTCTATTCCTGGAGAGTTTCGGTTCCAAACAAGCACTAAAAATCTAGCTGGTGCTGAAACATACCACTTCTTACCCATCTCTGAAGTGCTTCAATAGTAGGCAGTCAGAGCAAACAGCTCATTAGTACTTTCTGATGAGGTCAGCAAGGATGACTGCATTATCTTTCAGTTCTGTTCCCTTTGCCTAAATGACCTGCATTTCTAGGGATTTAGGATTAGCTCAGTGTGGGCAGAACAAAAAGGCAGGATCAGGGTTCATGAATCCATTTAGGAACTTGCATGCAAATAGACTTGGACTAGTTGGGCACCTCTTCTTGACTAAAGTTGCAATCCCAAGAACACTTTACTTGGGAGTAAGCCCCGCTGAATAAAATTGCTCCCTAGCAGTCAGATTTACATCACGATCCTATGCAGTTACTCCACTCTCAAGTTAATTGAAATCAGTAGGCTGCGATTAAAGTAATTTTGTTTAGGATTATTCTGTTAGAGGCATTGTATGTAGTTGGAGAAAAGTGCAGACTTGCTCCTAGGATTGACACTGTTCTTGCGAACTTGACAATTCAGAACCGTGTTACTGTAGCTAGAGCAATCCCTTACAGCCAGTTACTTCCAGTTTTCTCATACTATGTGCTAAACTATGTGTTAAATGTAATTGTCACTTAAACATATTGTATTGGAGGGAATATATTTAAATTTACCAGTAAATTATTCCTTTACATCTTAACTTGACAAGAGAATGCTAAAGAAAATAAGACTTTAAAGAACAAATTCTGCATCTCAACTTTTTCATTAGTGTTCAGATCTGTCTTTAGATCAGAGGTGGGAAACTTTTTTTGGGTCGTTCAGCTCATTTGGTGGTTCCATCTTCTCGCAGAATGTCAAACTAGATGGGCCTTTAATCTAATGCAGCAGGGCTTTTGAATTGTCAGTATTTCTGAATTGCACAGTCTACCATTCACCCTCTTATAAGCAGTGACATTTTTTTTAGAGACATTTTTTTAGAGAAGCACAGTGTAACATAGCTGTGCAACTTGTCAGATAAAAGTTCTGAGATGTTAAAAATGAGTGTTAACTACATAAAAGTGTTCAACAACCTTACCCTTGTAAGGAGGAAGCAGTTCTGTAGTGCTCATCTTACTGAATTGGGGCATGTTGGTAGTCTCTCTCCCCCCCACCCCCAGACATATCCTAATAGCTTTTTCAGAAATTCCCAGCAGGGAATTGAATAAACCGAGTTGCCAGTGGCAAATGCTTGCCAGTCAGATCTTTCTGCCTCCCTCTTTCTCCAACAATCCATGAGGCCTTTGAAAAACTGATGCAGGAAGAAGAAGAAGACTGCAGATTTATACCCCGCCCTTCTCTCTGAATCAGAGACTCAGAGCAGCTTACAATCTCCTATATCTTCTCCCCCCACAACAGACACCCTGGGAGGTGGGGGTGGGGCTGAGAGGACTCTCACAGCAGCTGCCCTTTCAAGGACAACTCCTGCAATAACTATGGCTAACCCAAGACCATTCCAGCAACTGGAAGTGGAGGAGTGGGGAATCAAACCCAGTTCTCCCAGATAAGAGTCCGCACACTTAACCACAACACCAAACTGAACAGCATGAACAGCAAGCCCACATGGTCCAGGTGCTGCCGTGAGGAGGGGAGTTTAATAAAATATTCCTGTTTTGCTTCTGCCTCCACAGAAGCATCACCGGTAGAAGAGGGGATTCTTTTGCCCAGCTCCCCCCTCCTCACTGCAGCTCCTGGTGGTATTTTGTGCAAATGGGTCCCACAGCTTCCAGCATTGCCGGTGGGTTGCAGGGGGAAAGGGGAGGGTCAGGAGAGATCCATGAGTGCCCTTGTGCTATATTGGATCCAGCCCAGGGTGTTAGCTGTTTTAGCCACAAACTGCAGTGCAGTGATTGGTGAGGTGAATAGGGCTCTCATATTGTCAGTAGTTTCTTTTTTTTTTGGAACAGCCTTTGATAGGCCAGCTTAGTCAGACTATTTGGCGAAGCTATTCATACAATAGATGCAAATTCATACTGCTGTGGAAAAAGGTCAACCTGTGTTCACAAAACCCCCCCTTATCAAGAAATCTGGGGAAATGGTCTTATCAGCCACCTTTGTTCTGATGTCTACCATAGTAGCTGGTACCCTTTTCCCATGGCAGTGCAGTTGCTACTTTTGCTGATCCTCAACTCTGGCATGTTAACAATTAGAGATTTAAAACAGGCTTTTGGATAATCAGGAGCAGATCTTAACATGACTTGAGACGGGGTGACGGAAGCAAATAGACTACAGTCTACATAATTACAGGGTAGAAAGTTGCACAAGATACTGTTGGACGATAGGCAGAGCAGTTATGCTTTTAGTGAATATGAGTAATGGGAATGTGGCTTTAAAAGCCGAAAAGGAGATACATCTGCAGTGCACCACAAGATGTTTTGAAACGTGATAATGGGCAGCAGCAGCTAAATATACGTGCCCCTAGTTTATGAAGTTAAACAGTACTAGAAGTAAATTAAGAGGTTGGGCGGTAGGGAGGAATCATAAATGGAGTAAGTGCTGTTGTCCTGCTGAAGGTGAGTAGAAAGTGGGATTTTGGTGCCTCAAGGGATTTACCATACATGCATCAAATTCAGGAGTGTTACACACGCCATAGGCTTTATTCTGCTGAAATGGAAACCGTACTCCAAAGTGCCCAAGTGCACATGCCTCCATGGGAATGGAAGAGGCTGTTCTTTGGTCATGACAGTTGCTCATTGTTACGTCTTGGTCCTCTGACACCATTGTCCTTGTCTCTTTCTTGTCTCTGCTTTCCATTTTGCTATGGGCAAGGAGTTGAGGAGTTAGTCCATTACTTCTATGATAAAGCGTGGTACAGTACAACTTCAGATTTCTCCCCATCTCCTCCTCCCGCATCACCATAGTGCTCGCTCCCTGCATGGTGCATGCATGTCAGAGTGGTGCATGCCGTTGTCTTGTTTCATCCATACGTGCGAACTGTTTTGTGGTTCTTAACGGAATCAAGGCCAGCACCTTATTTCACCTTGTTAATAGTGTTACGAGCAAGCTAATTGCCACACTTTCATGCCTGTATCCCCGCCACATTACTGAGTGACATCAAGCTGGGGGGACTTGCTAAACATATGAAGTGATTTCCAGTTAAACACATATTTTAAGTGGTGATTCTCTTCATTGATTTTCCTGCCGTCGAGCAGCCCACGACAGCTAATGTCGAAACCAGCCTTCACAGAATGCTGCTATTTTGTGCCAAGGGTATGTTGGGTCCTTTGTAACCAGTGTATCTTGAAGTCTGGTACTGCTTCTAGAAAGTGTACCTCTGCTATAAAAATATCTCCCGCTGAGAATATTGGAGGTCCAAAATAGTGCCATTGTGTATGCTTGCACTCTCTGTAATGTTGGTCTCCATGGCTGCATGACATCGGGAATGTTTTATAGCAGATTAATTAATTTAAACTGTGCGGTTTTAAGTGCTCAAAGCATTTCATATATATTCTTGTTAATCCTTACAACATCCCCATAAGGTAGGCTTGCACTATCCCCAGGGCTTTTTTTGTAGCAGGAACTCTTTTGCATATTAGACTGCACACCCCCGATGTAGCCAGTCCCCCTGGAGCTTACAGTAGGCCCTGTACTAAGAGCCCTGTAAGCTCTTGGAGGATTGGCTATATCAGGGGTGTGCAGCCTAATATGTAAAGGAGCTCCTGCTACAAAACCCCCCTGATTCTATCCCCTAGTGAGGCCTACAGGCTCCCGTGAAGCCTGTATTAAAGGGCCTACATTTCCCAGTATCCCTTCTGGCCCCCTGATTGGGTGGTCCAGCGGGGGTCGAGGGAAAACTTGCCCAGCGGAGGTAGGCCCTGGGAAGACAGAATAAATAGGCCTAGCTGGAGAGAGAGGGTGTTCTCCCTGGGAATGCTGAGCTGGATAGAGGTTGTAGCAAGACGAATCCCTCATCCAAGGAGGGTGAGTGAGTCTGTTTGGGATTAGAGGAAGGAAACATATAGGTCTTTTTCTTTCTCCTGACCTCCACTGTTTTCATATTCACTGTTGCACTAAAGTTTTTACAAACCATTGGTTGTTTCTGAGCACTTATAATAAATTTGGTTATTGTACTGCCGGGGCCCTTGCATCTCTTTGGTCAGCACTAGAAGGGGTTTTGCTAAAAATGAAGACACGGATTGAGTGGGTGCTCCGGGCCCTCCCAGGTAGACCCTTGCCAGACTGGTGGCAGCCAGTAGAAGGCCCCCCTGCTGTGGGACACCGTGGAAGCTTGCTGGGTGACCATGGGCCAGTCAGAGACTCAGCCTATAACCTAGTTCACAGGGTTGTTCTGAGGGTAAAATGGGAGAGAGGAGAGTGATGTAAGCCACTTCAGGTCCCTGTTGGGGAGAAAAGTGGGGTACAATGTATCATATAAAAAATAAAATACATTGATGGGGCGCTCAGTAAAGCCGTTTAACAAGTAGAGCTGAGGTGAATGTTTGCTCATGAGCATTGCAAGGTGGAAGTAGTGTTCTTGGGAGAGACAAACTCCAAGCCAGGGGTGGGGTTGAGGGACAATTAGGCCTAATTCCTTGTAGCTACGTGAAACTGTTTACAGCCCAGTTCTGCCCTTTGCTTCCAGCTGAGCACTACTTTTTGTTTGCCCCTTGAACCGATTGGGGTTCAAGGGGGAATATGAAAACATAGAGTAGCCATTCCGATGTAGCTGTGGTGCTCATACTTCGGCCTTTAGGGTTTGGAGACTTTGATGCTTCAAGTCTTGCTGTAATGGTTTGCTTCCCTCATCCTCACTGCCACCCACAGTTTGCAGTGTGACAGGATGGTGTAAGTCAGCCCAATTTGCCTCCGCAACAGTGATGCATCTCTTCTCCCCTGACACAGGTAACATTTCCCAATTCCGTTTTTTAAAAAGCTAAATGTAGTCCCCCGTGCAAGCACCAGTCATTTCCAACTCTGAGGTTACGTTGCATCAGTGTTTTCACAGCAGACTTTTTATGGGGTGATTTGCCATTGCCTCCCCCAGTCATCTACACTTTCCCCCCCAGCAAGCTGGGTACTCATTTTACCGACCTCAGAAGGATGGAAGGCTGACTCAACCTAGAGCCGACTACTTGAACCCAGCTTCTGCTGGGATCAAATTCCATAGTGCACTGTAAAAATAAACAAGCCTCAAGACCACTGCTATTTGTGGGAGGGAGATATATTTCTGAGAAAAACCAAGCCCATCTCTACTTAGGTCTACATTCAGTGCACTTTAACCCATTTAGGGTTGCTCGTTCACCCCGCATATAGTGTTTAATCAGTTAGGTTAGTCCAAGCCTGCATTGTAGCAAGTAAATAGAAATAGAGGAGTAAATAAACCCATATTTAACAAAGTCAAGTGAAGAGCCCTGGACACCATCACTCCATGCTGAATAGTCTTGAATTTCATTGTGAAAAAGCCCTTTAGGCAAATTGCTGTTTTGATGTAAACATTTTCCAAATATGGTATTCTCTTCCATTTTAAGAGCCTTCCATCATACATAAATAACTGCACGAATTCCACCTTAGCTCTAACATGTTCTGGCACAGTAGACGGGGCTTTGAGTACATTTGCTAGGCATTTCGCAGAATTTTCAGCTTTTCGGTGTCTGTCCTCAAATACTGGCCCGGTAAGACAGCGAGGAGAAAGCTTTTGCTGCATATAATTGAAAAGCTTCTAGCAAAGCTGATGCTCTCTGAAATTTTAGATTGGGACAGAGTAGATGGTAGATTGAATTACATCTGCCCATGAAAGTGACTCATCAAACAATTAAAACTGCAGACTTAGTCAGTGACATTGCTATCAAGTGGCCATTTATGGCAGGCTGGATACTTTCCAAAGACAGTAATCGTTGTTTCGGTCTAGCTGTCATTCAGCTGTTCTTTCTGAAGTTCTGTTAATAACTGTCTTAACCCGCTTTAAGCGTTAAAGAGAACATATCCTCCACAGGTAACAATAAATTACGGGACAGTGATAATGAGGTGTTTTTTAAAAAAATTCTTCATTAAATCACTTGTGTACAGCTTACAGTATTTTCATGACTCTTCATGGGGAGGGGCAATAAAATTGGGAGTCATGGCCAAAGGTCTGTTCTACGGAGCAAAAGTTTTACTATGCAGTATGTTTGACGTTTCTTTTTCATTTCCCTTTTTCCTTGCCTGCTTCAGTTGATGGTCGTATTTAATGCATTCTGCCTTGAATGCTCCATAACCATTACTGTGCTTTCCTAATACAAATTCCCCAGTTTAATAATCTGTTCTGTTTGTATTTGAACTAATATTTGTGTAAATACTCCATGGGTGATTTATAATGAAATGAAGGAGGACAGCTTTTAATAGTGACAGAAGGGAAGAAGAGAGAGGGAGAGAGAATCTGCAGTAGACCCATTAAACTATCCTTCTTGCCTTCATAATAGCTTCTGCAGATGTCTTAGGGACAGGCAGGTAGGTTAGCGTTCCTGACCTTCCTTTTCCACAACAGGACTTATTCCAGGGGTGGCCAAACTTGCTCATTGTAAGAACCACACAGAATAAACGTCAGATGTTTGAGACCCTCAAGTAGGGAAGGCCGGAAAACAAATAGATGGGGGAGGGATGAAGATGATGATGATATTGGATTTATACTATGCCCTTCACTCTGAATCTCAGAGTCTCAGAGCAGCTTACAATTGCCTTAATCTTCCTCCCCCACAACAGACACCCTGTGAGATGGGTGGGGCTGAGAGAGCTCTCACAGAAGCTGCCCTTTCAAGGACATCTATGCGAGAGCTATGGCTAGGCCAAGGCTATTCCAGCAGCTGCAAGTGGAGGAGTGGGGAAATCTGGTTCTCCCAGATAAGAGTCCGCACACTTAACCACTACACCAAAATGAGGGAGGGAGAGGTGGAAAGAAAGCAACTTTAACTTTAAATGCCTCCTCCGAGCCAGCTGATGGAGTAGTGGTGGTTTTGAGAGCCACACAATATGTGTTGAAGAGCCACATGTGGCTCCCGAGCCGGAGTTTGGCCACCCTTGGCTTATTCCTTAATACAGTCCCCTTTTCCTCCCCTCTGGAATGCAGTTAGCTTGCAAAGTTTAGAGTATTCTTCTGATTCCTCTGCCTGTTCTTTGTCTATTTCTTCTTTCCATCTCTGCCTCCGATAAGAGCCTGTCTGCTCATTAGATGACAAAAACAAACGCTGCCTGTATGTCGGTGTTAGTTCAGTTAGTTCCAGCAGCATTTGGATGATTGCACATTTGGAAGCCCAGGACTTTTAAAAAACAAAACAAAAGCAAATGTTCACACTGATCCGGGAGCCCTGGTGTGCATGCAGCAGTTGTGACCGTTGTATAATGTGTAGCTGCCTTAAAATCAGGAAATAACAGGTTGGGACATTAAATTGTTCAATTGGTTTTACAGAAGCTCCCATAGAGAAGGCAGTTTTAGCTGCCATGGGAAAGGGTATTTATGGGCACTCAAAAGTGAATCCTGGGAGTTCAGAAGTAGGTTACACATAGATATAGGGCACTGCGCTCTTATATGATGAAATGGAATAACTGTAGGTGCAGGGATATCAGTAGACTGGTGGAAAGAAGGGCGTTTGGGTTCTGTAGGATCTTGTGGTATAATCCAGCATTTGGTATATGTGTACCTCTTTCTATGTGTAATTTCTTTGGCAAAAGATTGAATAGAACATAAGCGTTGTGTGTTGTATTTATATAAGCTAGACAAAAATGAAGAAATTTCTAGGAAATGTGAACAGTAAATATGTTATTAAACTACACATTTTTATTGCTGTTCTCTAAAACCTTGAATGTTCTGAGGACTTGTTCACACATTCCTCAATGCCTGTAAAGTAAGCTAATTTTTTTAAGAGTCTTTTGTGCTGTGTCCTTCCTTCCAGTTTCATCACTGGATGTCAAAGGTAGTTCTAGAGCATGATGATAACTCGTGTTAACGACACTCCATCTTTCCTACTGTGAAGTGGTATGACGGAAGGGGGTGGGTGTGGCGCCGTGAGACCGTCTCACTAAAGGCAGAGATACTGACATGGGTAAAAATCACAGGTCTCCAGCTGTAAAATGCAGACAGCAAGTTTTTGTAGCCCCAGTGTGTATGGGGCTGTGTAAGAAAACCAGAGAAGTTTAACCCTGCAACCTTCACTTGACTTTGCTAGTTGAAATATGCTTTCCAACACTGCTGTGGGTATCTAAACGGAGAAAAAAACAACCCTTTCCCCTTTGAAAACAGACCATCCCCATTAAATGCTAATAGCAAAGTGGGGAGAAGGACCCAAATATTTTTCCTGGACGCGGAGTTTCCATTTAAGTATAGCTCAAAAATTGTTGTTCAGAAGTATACTGCCTCTAAAGACCAGTTTAGTCTTTGTTATGTATAGTCTTGATAGACCTAAACACACACACAGAGATTTCCTGATTAGGATTGGCTTTCTCCTTGAGCAGAGGCCATTGCTCTGGACAGAATGCTGGAATTGGGACATTTTTCTGATCCTGTGAAGCAGTTCTTCTTTCTTTTAACCCATATGATGCTCACAGGTGATAAATCCTTGACCACATTTACCTCATCGTTTGGAATTTGTACACTCTGAAGAGTTGTTCAGAATTGTAATCTGTACTGGCCAGGGACTTCTAGAAGAAGATGCATAAAGATCAATTATAGGCTAATTTGGTGTTGCTAAATTTGTGTCTTCCAAATAATGAATAACGTGAATGATTTTTAGAATCCTTGCCTGCAAGAAGTAGTTTGTGCTTGTGAATGATGCTAGAGTAAATGCTAGAGACCTGTTAATCCCAGAATCCCATTTCCTGCTTCTCTTTCTCTTCTTCCAGGATTTCCTGGGAAGTACAGGCTGTTTTGCTTCCCTATCTAGGAATGAAGACCTTATAATATTACTTACTTTTAATCAGCTGCTGCTTTTGCTGCATTTAGGGGCTGAGTTGCAGTTTCTGTTCAAGGCAATGGAGTGATTTTTTTTTTTTAAGGTCCAGGTCATGTTCATTAGAGCAATGCCCTCCCCTGCCTGTGAAATTGTCATAGCGGCCCTTGATTTATTGTGCTGCATTGCCCAGCTGCTCCCAACTCAAATACTGATTTGAAAAAAAAGCTGGGCTGTTAACACATTTCACTAATCTGCAGTGTCCTGGCCTCTGAAAAATGTGATTGCTAGGATAAGCAGTCTTCCCCAATTTGTTCAAGATATATATATTTAATGTCTTCGTTCATTTTCCCCAATTTAATCTGCAGGTTATATTTAAAACATAGAAATTGATTTCAGTAGTTCATTTGGTAAAACTTGAACACTCTTGCATCAAATGCAATGAATATAAAATGACTTCTCTTGCCCAATTGTGTCTGGAAACGTCTTGCCAAGGTTCAGGCTGAAACTTTTCCTGCCCTGTGGTTTAAAATCCTTTGCAGGGGTGGCCAACGGTAGCTCTCCTGGTATTTTTTTTTTTTTTTGCCTACAATTCCCATCAGCCCCAGCCAGCATGGCCAAAGCCTGGGGCTGATGGGAGTTGTAGGCAAAAAACATCTGGAGAGCTACCATTGGCCACCCCTGCGAGATTGCACCTGGTTCTTGCATTTGCAGGGTACATACTGTCACAGAGCCAAATTGAGACCCTCTCTGTACTGAATCTTGCTGTGTTGGGGGATGAAGATTACCAACCAAAAAGGCTAGTCACAAGCTCCCTTTTAGTAAGCAGTGTTTATGCAGAGTCCTTATTTTTTAAAAAATGTATTTGAGCTCACTGAATGGATTAGGGTAAATATTTTAATCAAGCACTCACAAAGGAAAATCTTCAAAATATGTTACAAAACCCTTGTAAAACACTTTGAACGTACATTTGGATAGCAAATCTTTACAACCTCTACTTTTAAAAAAACATTTCTGGAAAACTGTTGTAGAATAGAAAACAATAGATACATTCATCCATGTTTGTTTAAGTTCACTGGTATCTAAAAGTACCAAATCCTGAGGCATTAAATGAGCTAGATTTAAATCAAGTCGCCATTCAGAGACCAACAAGATTTGGGGCATATAAGCTTTCGAAAGTCTCAAAGCTCCCTTCGTCTGATGGAGCTTTGACTCTCAAAAGTCTGTGCCCTGAAAATGTCATTGATCTTTGAGGTGCTACTGGACTCGAAACCTAGTTTTTCTTCTGTAGACCAACACAACTATCCTCTGGAACTATCTTCACTGAAGTATTAAATGTCTTTTTTAACACCACTGTAGATGGAGTCTCTCTGTGTTGAACAGTTCATTTGCTATTGCCGAGTTGCGTTCCTTTGCACATGTCTGGGATGTGTTGTGGTTTCACCTGTGTTGTAAATGTCAGCTTTTAGTGGTTTAGTGAATCGTTGTGTCTTCTGTTCTTTTCACTGATTTCTATCCTAATCTCTTTGGCATGTGATTTTCTCTCCCGTAGCCTCAAGTACTACAGCCTTCCAGCCACCTTCCCCGTTTCACAGACCTCGCCCAGGGAAGAGTAATAAAAACATCACACATCGTGGTCCCCAGTGAACATCCCAGTCAAGACCAACAGAGAAAGCGTGGCCACGAATATCAAAATGCTGCAAACGGCTCCTTCACCCGTAGCCTAAACGAACCAAGCACTTTAAGTATGCAGTTAAAGAAGCCAGAGGAGAATGTGCATTCCGTCAAGAACCTAAATGCCAGAGTGGAAATAGGAGAGCTGGCAGGTAGAAAAATGAGTACGCCGCAGCCTTATCCCTCCTCTTTGCCATCGTCTCCCCAACTGAGTACACAAGAAGTCCAGGCCAAATTAATCCCGAAAAAACATCGCTTACGGACAAACCAGGCTCTGCCGCCAAAGACTTCAAAACTGTCAAAGCCCCCCAATCAGAATGATTTAGTGCCTCCTTCAGCCACTGTTGCAGCAGCATTGCCGGAAGACTGTTCTGCTCCAAAGGAGCCTGAGCTGCCCCCAAGTGGTCCGTCCCAACGGCAGCTGGCATCCAGTCAATTGAGCCTGAATAGTAAGAACCAGAGAACTTCTAAGCTCCGTCCTCCAACAGTTTCCTTTAGGCCCAAGCAGACAGTAAATCCCAAACCCCCAGTACCTCCCGAGCCTCAGAATACCTGGTCAAAGGCAAACCACTCGAAACCACCAACGCAGGCAAGAGAAAACATGCAGAATCAAAGTTCAAGTGTTCATTCTGGTGACAGTGGGGCTTCAAGTTGGCATTCCCGCCTCCCTAAACCAAAGACATATTGAAAGTTATGACTTGCGTATGTACATCTCAGTGTCTTGTATCGCTGCGCTGCTACTGTCATCCTTTCTCACTTCGATCAAGGTTCTTCATTGAAAGCCTGCAGGCATTGGAATGATGCCTCTCTGCTGATATTTGACCAGATAGAAATAGGAATCGTTCCTGCAGAATGTGGTCTATTGAATGGTTGCAGAGGCCTGTGGTGTCCATCAACGGCATTGAAGAGAACGGCTCGAATGAAATCTCTTGGCAAATGCTAAAGCTTGCAGTGATCACAGGTGGCTCTATAGTCCTGCAGTTTGTTTGAGGAGGACCAGGG
The DNA here is from genome assembly GCF_032191835.1 of Heteronotia binoei. NCBI lineage: Eukaryota > Metazoa > Chordata > Lepidosauria > Squamata > Gekkonidae > Heteronotia > Heteronotia binoei. Next base: position 19,797,365 of record NC_083228.1, on the reverse strand, counting down.
TGCTTGTTCAAAATTCTAGTCACATTTAGTTTGGACAATTGAATAATAAATGGTTAAGGCTACACTTTTTAAATTTGGTTCTGATTTAGCAATTGTAAGTGATGGAATTTGATCGAGAGGTGATCTTTTATCTTCATTCTCAGCCATAACTGACTGCATCTCAAAGGCCTATGCAAGCTATCCCTATTTATAGCAACACTTTACCCAAGACTTTCTAAAGGATGTATATTTGGTATTTAATCTAAGTTTTGTTTTTGCCACAGTGGGTCCCAACTTGCTCTCATTGCTATTTTTGGACCTGCATTCACAGTTTATTTCACAGGATCTTAGTTGTATTTAAATATTTAATCTTTCCATGTTTTAGGGATCCTGTGGAATGCTTCTGTATTCTATAGGTAATGTGGTTGTAACTGTACACCAACAGTTAGGATTCATGTTCAAAATTCTCTTCATGCAGGCTGTTGTGAAATAGTGTATAATAGATCTCTGGGCCTAAAGGTCTATGAGGCCCTTGGGGAAGATGTTCATAACATGTTTAACTGAAGGTTTAACTTTATTGTAACATTTTATTTATTAATTTCTGTTAATATTGCAGCTTAGACTTAAAATACCCAACTTAAAATACCCAACTTGAAATGTTTGCACAAAACTCTGCCATAAATGTAGGGATTTGAAACTTATTATTTTCATAATAAAAGCTTGTTTTCAAAACAATTATATTTTAAAAACATCCCACACATTTGCTTTGAGGAGTCACAGAGATTAATTATTTTGGTTTCATTGCAAGTTCCAGAGTAGCAAATAGTAAAGGGGAAGGGACTGGGAGATTGAATGAGAAGCTCTTTTGAAAAGTGATCTGTCTGAAGATGGTTAAAGCCAGATGTGTATGGGGACATAAATCATGGGAAGAAACCACTACTTACAAAAAAGCACATAAGGAATGAAAAGTTGGTTGAGAGGCATCATAGCGTACCACAAAATCAAACCTTTTATTAGTTTAACCGCATCTGTGTCTTACTCCAACCAGAGAACAGTTGCCAGCTAGGATATCTTCAAAGGTAGTGTTCAGTGACACAAATGTGCCTACTCCACATCAAGGCGTTCAAGTCCTTCAAATATTATTTCAAAAGATGGACTTGCAAGGGGTATGTCGCCAGAGTATTTGTAACTGGCTTTTATTAAGCTTAAGCATAAATACCTCCCTACCTCCTTTGGAAGGGATGCTGAGATATATGCTTGAGGACCCAGTGTCAGCTGAGAGCATCCTCTTGTGTTTATGCTCTGTGCATCACTTTAAATTGACAAAGATATGCAAAGAAGTATTCTTGGCTGCTACCTTCAGTTGTGGAACACTCTGACCTTGATACAATCACCAAAGCGAAAGTCTTGCTGTTCTCGTAAACATTTCATTTGCCTTTCGGTGACTAGAAGTAATTACGGTGTTAGGACTAAGTTCTGAGATTTGTAAAAAAAAAAAAAAAAAAAATTCTTATAGTATTAGCCATCTTGAGCTTTTGGAATATAGAGGGCTACAGACCACATTTTCATGCTGTTCAATCAGTCTGACTAAACTTATTTGCTTATATATTCAGCCTGTTGTGACACTTCAAAGACAACAATTGTTTATTAGGTGTTCATCAACAGACATTATAGCGGATATTTTAATAAAGCAGAACAGGTTTGTTTTAGCAGAATGTTTTGGTTTTGGTTGGAGTTGAGATGCAGGTTGGAAAGAAAAATATATCAGGGTCCCATTTAAGAATCCTGTCCCCGTTGGGTTTTTAAAAATATTTTAAAAATTTAGGAAAGCCCAGCTCTTGGTTCACTCTTAGGTCTACCTGGATTTGTTTGTGTAGTTCTAAGACTTACTGCCTAAATGTTGTTTTGACTTGACTGCATCCGATTTCTACCCTATTTCTACCCTGCATCCTAGTCTACCCTCACTATGTCACTTTCAGTCCATTCAGTGTATATAAAACCCACTGGTCCACCAAGGTGTTATTTTATATGCAGCTAGCACAGTGAGTCTCCGATCAGCTGCTTTCCAAGCAAGAGTTGCCACTCGTCCAGGGCATTAATGTCAAGACTGTGCTGCAAGCAAAGCTTTAGAGATCCTTACCTAATATTTTAAAGTCTGCTTTGATTTTGAAGTGGGAATGCTTCTTTTTTAAAAAATGCATATGACTAAAGTTACTTGCATAGCATTCTTTAGAGCACTTAATGAGCAGAAAACCCTGGAGGCAGGATGCGGCTTTTCCTCGTATGGTAACTTCAGCAGTACGATAATTAGTTAAAATGTTTTCTAGAGATAAGTTTAGGATTCCACATACTCGGGTTTTTTTTTAAATAGGTAACTAAGGTGAAGCGGAAGACGGCAGACCGACTGCAAACAGGGTTATGATAGATAACGTAAGCTGTATTTGTGTGATGCCACGCTAAGGCTTTTGGGAGTGAATTGGCTGTAATTTCATTGTTTTCACTGCATGCTGGATGATGGTGGTTCATTCAGTGCACAGTTTTGAGTCACTGCCCACTCAGTTATCTGCTGGGAATCCAGACTAGAAGATGGCGGCTTTCCCAGTTGGTATCTGACTGCCCACTTAAAGTGGAGGTGTGAGAATGCTCCAGCGCGTGACTCTATCGAAGAATGTTTCAGTGTATGTTTAGAAAGTCCAGAGTATGAGGCGAGGCTCATTTAGTTGGGGAGAGGTGAGACTGAAGGGCCACTTCAGTGTGGAGTAGGTTCTTTATGAATGTCAGATCAAAAGCAGAACTCGAACAGATGGAAGTACACATTTGAAGCGATACGAATACTTGTTTAAAGTGGCAAGTGCCATCAGTACCAGTGCAGAAGCTTATGATGAATACATAAATTAACCATTGGGAATTAACGTTTAGGTTTCTTTAAACGTCTTGTGCATTTTATCCTTTTGGGTTCTCCTACATTATGCAATAATTTCTAAAGTATTAATCTGTTCCTCGCGTTTATAGCGAAAGTATTGGTCTTTTTAACAAAGGATGTGAAAATGGAACAAAACTAATTTGCACTTTAAATAATAAGCTCCAAATAATAATAATAAGCTCCATTGCTTGGAGTTGTGCCTAAATTAATCTAAATGCCTGTGGCTGATTCTTTGTTGTGTGTTGTTAAGATTTTTGTTTTAATGGAAGTTAAATGTGGACAGTACAGTCCATAAAATACCTCCTGCCTCTTCCTGTCTCTGCTACCAGTTTTTTGTTGTCTCTGGAAAATGTTCATAAGACTCCAGGACTTGAACCCGCACAGGGTCATCCTAAGCCGCCTTCTGCATAATGTTGCTGAAAACCGGCAAAGAAGATAGAGAAAGAAACCTGTTGAGACGCGCTTGCAGAAATTAATGCTCCGTACCTAGCAGAGGTTCAGCCTTCCCAGGTTATATGTCTACATTTGATTCCCCCCCCCCCTTGGAGGTGTTAAATGAACCCATGTGCAATATTAATCCCCCCCACCCCCTGAAAATCAGCCAAGTGAACTGCTGGGTTAATCAATGAGCACTGAATCTTTCCAGTGGCTCACTGGAAAATGTATTATGTTAACTCTAAATCCAGCCATGGGCTCAGTTTCTAAATCAATCAATGGTCTCAAATGCTGATGTCTGTTTTAACGCAACATAGACAATACCAATGGCATTTGCGGTTTATTTCATCCCTTGCATGTCAGCCCATATGCATTCATGTAGTGCTTCATATACTGGTTAGTTAGCATGGGAAGAATTATAATTACTTTTTTACATTTTTGATAGAGATGCATTCTCATACTATTAAAATGGTTATCAGGAATGTTCCCCCCCCACCTCTTTATCTGATTGCAGTGCTTCTTTGAACACGATGGACACAAATCTGGCCATAGTTAAGCACCTCTAAAGCCCATTGAGACCGATATCAGTTAAGTTTGCACTTGGCTCTCTCCCCACTGTAATCAGCAGGACTTAAATGCTGAGCTTTGGCTGGATTGTGCCCAGCTGGAAAGGATTGTGGATTCTGGCTTTGGACTATTCTGCAGCCGTTGTCCATGAAAATCTGAAAGTATTTTGATCACTGCGGTGGTAAAAGCTGCTCACTGCCTACGTAAACGTCAAAAGCACCGTATTAATCCATATTAACGACAGTGTTAGTATTTGTTTTCAATTTCAAAACTCTTAACACATTCCCCCCCCTTTAAAAAAATCATGTTCAAAGTCAATACTGTATATTGGAATTTGCTTGTAAAGATGATTTAAGATCTTATATGTAAAGACTTTCTGCACTGTTGCTTTAGTGAATAAAATTCATGATTCTGAGTGTCTTGTGTTTAACTGTCGTTTTGTCTGGTATGCTTTCCTGGGTAGATGCTCGCAACCTTGGTTCTGTAATCTTGACTTCAGAATTATTATTCTGCCACCTTGTGTTGTCAAGTGAAATCTTTAGTGGTAAATAGCCTTTGGCTGGCTCTGTAAAATGCCAGCATCCATGCATTTTCCCAGCATGGGAGATCTCCAGATCCTTTCTAATTGGAGATGCAGAATGATAGAAAAACCATGTCACATAGTCGCTGCTCTCACTGTAGTGTCTGACATTTGTTTCTCTGATGTTCCATGTTTTAAGTTTTTGCCCTCAACATTTTTATTGATGGTTTACCAAAAAGAAAGCACTTTTCTTCCTAGGCACTGCCATACAGATAAAGGCAGTGGAGCTGCTTGAGATTGTAGGTCTTCGTTGTTTGTGATGTTTCAGCCCCAGTCTAATTTCTCCCCCTTCCTTACACCTGTCTTGTACACTTCTCCATTATCCAAAACAGTCCTTGTGCTAGGTTAGTCCTGTGAAAGGTATCCCCTCATAGAATCATAGAGTTGAAAAGGACCTCCAGGGTCATCTAGTCCAACCCCCTACACAATGCAGGAAACACTAATACCTCCCCCTAAATTCACAGGATCTTTATTGCTGTCAGAAGGCCATCTAGGCTCTGATTAAAAGCCTCCGAGGAAGAAGAGGCCACCACCTCCCGAGGAAGCCTGTTCCACTGAGGAACCGTTCTGTCAGGAAGTTCTTCCTAATGTTGAACCGGAAACTCTTGATTTAATTTCAACTCATTCGTTCTGGTCCTACCTTCTGGGGCCACAGAAGACAATTCCACACTCTCATATAAAGAACCTGGAAACATGAGCATTGGGCTATGTCAAGACCTTGAGGCTGATGTTTTACGCAGATCCCAGTTTGATGCAGTGTATCTCCCAGTGAGGGAAAAATGGAAGAGAAGGCAAAGTAATTTCTTCTTAGCCCATACAAGCTGTGAATCTCTGAAAAAGCCATGAGCAAGTAATTATATCATGGGAGCCAGTGAAATTTAGTAGCTTCCCTGATGGAAAACAACATTCGGTCATAACTGACTCGTGGCAATCCCGTTGGGTTTTCAAGGCAAGAGATGTTAAGACTTGATTGGCCAGTTGCCTGCTTCTGTGCACCAACCCTGGACTTCCTTGGCCAGCCCGAACCATCCAGGTAAAGGCGATAACTTTGGCACAATCCTAATATTCAATTGTAGCAATTTAAACAAAATGCTCATTTTTTTGTTTTTGTTTGTTTGAATTGTGTTCCACCCACATGGCTGGTTCAGAGGAAAGCAGCGAGAGAAGATTTTGGGAGGAAAAGCCAACCGTTAGATGGAGCGGCTGCAGACAGGGAAGAGAGACAAGAAGCCAGAACGCATAGGGAAGTGTGGAGATTGAGCTCGTGGAGGGGACAGAATGGGGATGCTGTGGAGCAGGAGTCCAGCTGTCAGCAAGACAGTAGAAGAGACGGATTATTAAAAGTGGAGATTACCCCTTGAATCAAAGGTCCTGAAGAGGAGGGTCCCAGTACTTTCAGATCTGTAGGGTTGGGGGGTGGGAAAGAATTCAGTGACTCAGCAAGGGATGAAAGTCCAGAAGGGTGATCAAATGATATTTCAGCCTTGAGCAGAACCAACTACAAATGGTTGAGGACTGGTGATGCTGGTTCTAATACAACAGTTTGCTGTTTGCCCAATCTGGAGAGGAACTCAGATCTTCTGTGGAATCATCATGCTTTGGGATCTAGTTGCCCATTGGTGGACTTTGGTCTGTGTTCTGATTGGTGCAGACTTAAGATCCCTAGTGGGGAGTGGGGGCAGAATATAAATTGGAACAAACAGGTCCAGAATCCAGGCTGTGATAGGGTAGTCTAATATTTGTGTAAGAAAAGGGGTACCAGAATATATCTTAAGATGTTTCTGATTAAGGGTTTTTTGATTTGACAAGCTGAGCTTCATACAGAGATGCACAGATGCCCCTTGACTTGATGACAGAGTCCCAGGAACTGAGTTTATCAAGGAAATCTAAATAGTTTTGATTATCTTGCAAAACCAGTGTTGTGCGTTAGGGCTGAAAGTTTTAAGGGACTTCAGAAAAATCAAAAGGCCTTTCGTCCATGCCTCTCTCAATGTATCAAGCACATCCGAGCTATTTCCATATAAAGAATGTTAACCAATGCTATACTTTCACCAAAAGCAGGACTTTTTCTGAGCAGGAACGCAGTTCCGGATGGCTTGATGTCAGGGTGTGTGGCCTAATATGCTAATGAATTCCTGCTGGCCTTTTTCTACCAAAAAAGCCCTGACCCAAAGTATCAGAAAATGGGAAATATGCATTTCCCCCCTTCTCTGACTTCCAAAGGTTCTTGGGCCACTGTGCTCGCACATTCCTGATGTTTGGACCACTGTACTCTTAACATTCTTGATAGTTTAAAGTTAGGTGCCGCCTTATGCCAAATCTTTTTTGGGGGATGTACCCTTAACTTGAGCTTCCAACTCCTCCCTTCCCTTCCCTTCCCCTTTCCCCTTTTTTGATTGTGTAATCAAAACTCGGGAAATGACTCCTGCAGCATCTGATGAAATTGAGCTCTAACTCAGAAGCTCATGCTGGACTAAATGCTACTTTTTAAGGTATCCACAAACCTTTGTTGTCTTTGCAGCCTGGTTATGGCAAGATGCAAAAGCGAGGGCCCCTTTTTTTTGGTAGTGTACGGTTAGTTTAAGTTTGAAATATAGCAGTCCCGAATCAGCTTTGAAAAAAGCTGAACCAAACAGGAGGAATTCAATCCCAAGCTGTTCCAGTTAGAGATGAGCATGAGCTGGGAAAATGTGATTTGGTTTGTGAGTCAAGCCATTTTGCTGCCCTGCAATCCCTATTTGCAGAAAGTTGGAAAACCAACTGAGTGGCAGGGGGCAGGCTGCTCCCTGCCACACAGCTGTTTTTTGTGGCTTTCATGGGGAACAGAAAGCAGGGGCTTTTAAAGGGCTTGGAGACCCTTTAAACCCCAGCTTTCTGCTCCATCCACAGATTGCTTTAAAAGTTTGTGACAGTAGACCCATCATGAACTTCTTTCGCAAACCGCAAACAGTGCAAAATTGGTGGCAAATTTTGCATCGTGGTTCAGTTTGTGTCCATCCCTAGTTGTTCCTGCTGTTTAATATTAAATCACAATTCCTATTCCACAAGCAGTGCAAAATTGGTGCTGAATTTTGCATCGCGGTTTAGTTTGTGTCCATCCCTAGTTGTTCCTTCTGTTTAATATTAAATCACAATTCCTATTCCACAAACAGTGCAGAATTGGAGGCGGATTTTGCATCACGGTTTGGTTTGTGTCCATTCCTAGTTCCAGCAGTTTAATATTAAATCACAATTCCTATTCCAAAAGTTTTTTATGGAAAGCCTGCCTTACATTTTCTAAATCTGAGTAAGCAGGTAAGTTATCGCCAGTTCTGAGAATGCATTCCAATCCCTCTGTTTCTCTGTGCTTTGGTCCTGGTCTCCCAAGAAAAGAGCCCTTTAAGCAGGGCACCAGTTGTATTGAGGGGGTGGGGGGGAGTTAGCACCTCCCACCAAATAAGCCTTTGAATAGTCCTCTTGGTAAAAGTGCATTGTAATCAGTATTACAAAATATGGTTAATGGAGTTACAAGTGGCTTGATTTCTGATTTACTCTATGCAACAACCTTGTAAAAAGCATTAGATTTGCATTAATTAGTACAAGATCACCCAAGTCAGTTTTGCTTCTGAGTGGATGCGAGTTCCAGGTCAGACACTTAAGCAATTATATGCACCGACTCTCAACCAGATTCTAAACTCTTAGAGTGAAAATGTTTTATTTTTGTGTGGGCACCCTGTGGCATCCTGAGTCTTAACTATGAACTATGAGGTCCTAGTTGTACAAGTATGTGTGCATGCACATCTTAGAATCACAGGTACATTAGGCTATTCCATAGAAGTAGATGGCTTTTTTTATTAAGATAAACTGCAGGCCTTATTGACTTCAGTAAAAATAAAAACGGGCAACTTTAGATGCTAATAAAGCTCTGCTTAACAGGCAGCATAGATTTAAATAAGTAAGAAAGCTGCAACTTTAACTAATCATTAGCAAAGCTAATTAACCTGAAGACTCTGAAATTGCTCTTCTGCTGTGATGGAGATGGGAGAAGACCTTGGGAGTTTATAACAACATGCAGAAGATCTAAGCAGCTCCTGCCAGTAAAAGCCCTGCAAGAAGTTCTACAAGCACCCGGAGATGGTTAGCAAGCCAAGAAGGAGCAAAACAGGTAATTCCTACATGAGCTGCTTGTCCTGGCTTCGGTGCTATTGCTTCCCTCTGGTACAATCATGCACTTCCTGTGGTCTCCAGAACTTTTCTCCAGCCTGCTTTGCTCTGCACCACTGTAAAGTCTGGATAGCTGCCATGTTAGTGGGGGAAGGTTGGATTTCCCCCCCATGTGTCAGCCATTTTCCCTCACTCTGCCCCTGCAGCTGCCATTTTCCTCCCCTTGTCACTGGGGTGTGTGTGCTTCTTTGGTTTTTAAGTTAGCAATTAAATATCATTAATGTTGATAAAACATTATCTCTGTACCTGGGTCTCTGGATGCTCAGCTTTCATTAAAATAATAATAAAAGATCTAGGGCACTTTTGCGCAGATATAAGCCATTTTCTCCTGGTGAGCTCATCTCTTGTCGCCTGGAGACAGGGAACCAGTTATAATCCCCGAAGATCTAGAGTTACCACCTGGAGCTCATTGACCCTGTATCTTGGGGAACCAATCTCTGTAACCTGGAGACCAGTTGTAATTCCAGGAGATTTCTAGCTATTACCTGGAGACTGGCAACCTTCCTAGAGACTTATTTTTGAAAGCCGAGGATTGAGATGACCTCATGCACAGATTTTCAACATTATTTATAACTAGGAGTAAGGCCCATTGTGAAGAGAAATACAACGGGCTCTCAAAGAAGACACCAGGCGAGTGCTCCCCATTGCTGCCTTCCCACCCACCCAAGTGAAGTCAGGGGAGCTGATCTCTGCCATCTGGAGACCAGTTGTAATTCTGAGTGACCTGCAGCCCTCACCTGAAGATTGGCAACAATGGTTCCTTAGGAGGTGGCATTTGTACGTGTCTGAGGCCCCATCTTTCCTCAAACCCCACCCTCTCCAGGCCCCACCTCTTAAATATCTAGGAATTTCCTAACTTGGAGTTGGCAACCCTATATCCTTCCATTTTTCTGCCCCTCTGACTTTCCACGGCCTTCACCCTCCCTGCAGTCTATTCATAGGAAAAGGACAGTCTTTCTCCACAGTGTGTGTGTGTGTGTGGGGGGGGGGACTAAAACAGCTTACATTATTCTCTGCCCCCTTTGATCTGAACAACAGCCCTATGAGGCAGGTTAAGCTGAAAGTCTGTGACTGGTAATCACCCAGTCAGCTTCCACAGCAAGAACCTGGGTCTGGCTGACCCAGCTCTGAAGCCCTAACTCCCATGCTTTCCTCAAATTCCACCACAGAATCTCCAGGGATTTCCCACCGACTTGGAACTGGCAGCCCTAGTCAGGACTGACCCCAATGAGTTCTGCCTCAGAGGCCTTTAGTGATACCTTTCAGACCAGCAGTCTTTCTCTGACTTTCTCTGGCTGTCTTCCTCCTCGTCCCTCCCTCAGCCAATTGAAGGAAAGTTTTCTTTCTCTCCTCTGTGAATCAGTGCAACTGGTGACTCAGCCAATGGGAGAGAGTAGGGAGAGCCAGTAACTGCCAGATCTAAGATTGGTTGTGTTGTACTGACAGAATCAGCTTTGCTGGATAGTAGCAGCCACTTGGGTGGGTGAGATGAGCGGACTCAACCAATGGCACGCAAGTACTCTTGATTGATAGTTTGATGGGCCAAAGGTTGATGAAATGCAGTCCTACCCAGTCCCAACCAATCAGAATGCTTGGATTTGCCAACATGAAACCAGTTTTATGTTTATGGATATTTAATTGCCAATTAAAAAAACAACAACCCTGGTCTGTGTGTGTGTTGTGGGGAGGGGGGGAACTGGGGCAGGGCAACCTGACGTGGAGGCCCTATTACTGCTGCATTTTATCAGTGGATGCTGCAGCATCAGGGAACCACACAAGCCTGTCCTTGTGTAGAAATCGGTAGAGAGTGAATGTCTTTCAGGAGGAACAGGAAGTGGATTTTCCCTCCCAGCTTTAAGGACCTTTCACATGTCACATTAGCAGCTTTAAACATTTATTCCTTGTCTTAGCCTTTATATCTCTTGAAGGACTGCCTCATCCTGTACGGTCTCACCTGTCACTTCAGATCTGTCCTCCAAGCCCCGCTGTCTGTGTGCAGGCCAAACGTTTCTTTTTACCCATGTGTTTTGGGTTTTTTTTTAAAAAGCCATTTTATGGTCTGCTTCTGACATGAGGTCTGTTTTATGGAATCTTTTCCAGCATGTGCAATGCTCTTATGCCCCTGGCCTTTCTTTAATGCCTTGTTTCCAGTGGTTTTCTGTGTTTATGAATTTATAGCATTGTTTTTAGTTGTAGGCTCTAAAAGTGCCTCTCTCTTTTTTTTTTTTGCTATTGAGCCACAGCCAACTTATAGTGACCCCGTAAGATCTTCAAGGCACAGATGTTCAGAGGTTGTTTGTCATTGCCTGCCTCTACATCACAACTCTGGACTTACTTCCTTGGTGGCCTCCCGTCCAAATAGTAACCCGGGTTGACCCTGCTTAGTGTCCCAAGATCTGATGAAATCGAGCTAGCTTGGGCTATCCAGATCAGGACAAAGGTAGCGTTATAAGCGCTGAAAACAAATCTAATTTGTATGCTACAGTTCTCCAAGGAGCTGAGATCCATAGATGGGATTTCGTGTTTATCTTCACAGCAGCCCTTTGAGGTAAGTCGGTCGTTGGCCCAAGGTCACCAATGAGCTCCATGCCTGAGCAGTGATTTGTGTTTCTCTACATCCACCAATCTACACTGCACCCTTTGGTGGCCTTCATCCAAATGGGGTTCAGCTTTGTGTCGTGCTGGGAGGGTAGGCCCAATAGGCACGCCACTTTGAGGCAGATCAGACTAATAGGGAGGGATGTTGGCTCAGTGGTGGAGCATCTGCTTGGTAAGCAGAAGGTCCCAGGTTCAATCCCCGCCATAAGAAATTAAGAGAAGCCATGTTGGATCAGGCCAATGGCCCATCCAGTCCACATTCTGTATCACACAGTGGCCAATACATGCACACACACACTGAATGAGCTAAATTAGTTGGCATCTCCAACTAAAAAGGGTCCAGGCAAATAGACATGAAAAACCTCAGCTTGAGACCCCGGAGAGCCGCTGCCAGTCTGAGTAGACAATACTGGCTTTGATGGACCGAGGGTGTGATTCAGTATAAGGCAGCTTCATGTGTTCAATAGTTACCCCAGCTCAGATACCCAGTGAGCTCCGCTAGTGAATGGAGATTTGAAAGAGTACTGAATCAGACATTATGGAGTTAAAATCGGTTGGGGCTGAGCTCACCATGTGTAACAACCAGATGTTATTTTAAGTGTTCTATTCCTGGTTTGGAGTCCATGTTCTGTGAGGAGAAAGGGCTTCAGTCTCCTTTTTCCCACACACACACACACTTTTTTCAACCAGAGCCAGCATCTGTTACATTTTAACTATAAAAGGTAAGCTTTTGAAGTCCCAGAACCAGGGCTAGCCCTGTCACTATATATGAAGCTGCCTTATACTGAATCAGACCCTTGGTCCATCAAAGTCAGTATTGTCTTCTCAGACTGGCAGCGGCTCTCCAGGGTCTCAAGCTGAGGTTTTCCACACCTATTTGCCTGGACCCTTTTTAGTTGGAGATGCCGGGGATTGAACCTGGGACCTTCTGCTTCCCAAGCAGATGCTCTACCACTGAGCCACCGTCCCTCCTAGGCAAGCTAGGCGATTACCTAGGGTGCCAGACAGTCTAGGGCTGGCCTTCCCCAGAGCATCCTTTCACTGCAGCCACTCCCATTTCTGCTCACTCTGTGGTTCTTTCAGAAGACCCGATCTCTGTGTCACAAAGCCACTAGTCCAATCACTACGCACTGACTCTCATTATTGTACCTGTAAGGATGATGTTAAAAAGGCAAAGGCGACTGTCCCCTGTGCAAGCGCGGAGTCATTATCGACCCATGGGGTGACGTCACATCATAACGTTTTCTTGGCAGACTTTTTACAGGTTGGTTTGCCATTGCCTTTCTCAGTCATCTACACCTTACCCCCAGCAAGCTTGGGTACTCATTTTACCAACCTCGGAAGGATGGAAGGCTGAGTCAACCCTGAGCTGGCTACCTGAACCAGCTTCCGCCGGGATCGAACTCAGGTCGTGGGCAGGGCTTGAACTGCAGTGCTGCAGCTTTACCACTCTGCGCCATGGGGCTGCCTAAGGGATGATGTTACAGTCATAGAAAACATAGAAAAACCTCTCTTCCCTGCATGCTTGTGGAGGTAGTTCTCTTTTATTTTAAATATTTAGAGACCTCCACTTCGCAATGCCTTTAGGCAGCTTAGAATTTGAAACAACTAAGAAAACAATATATCTCCAATAAGAAACAATTTAGCTCATTCAGTATGCTCTCTTCTACTCAGTAAGCATCTGGCTACCTCAAAATTAAAAGTGGGAAAGGGAGGGTTTTTAAAAGTGGGAAGGGAGGGTTTTTAAAAGTGGGAAAGGGAGGGTTTGGGGAACGCGGAGCTTTCCCTCAGTTTCTAAAAGATAGAAACAGGACGAAAGAGCCTCATTTAGGCTGCTGGGCAGCAGAGGGCACTGTGAGGCAAGCAGAAGACAGGATAAGAATTTAAGAAGTGCAAAATCCACCCCCTGTATCTAAAAGAACTTCCTAGCACCCATACTGGAGTCCTTGCTACAATCTGCCCTTCACTCCTCTCCTGATTTGGGGGTGGGTGGGGAAGTTACACAAATGAACTCTTTCTGCAAAAGCAAACAACTAACTTGGTTTGAAACTTTGCGGCTGCAAAGAATAATCTTTCTGATGGGAGGAGGGAGTTGAAAGTGGATTGATAATGTGATAAAGTGTGTGGGTATAATTAGAAACAGAATGTTTATTAATTCATACCATTCATAGGTCTCTTAAGTTTCCAGCTGGTTGCATTTATAATTCATAGCTCAGCCATCGCGGAGGAAAGGAGAAGCAGAAAACGGGGGCCAGTGCTCGTATGTCGGAGAGGCCGTATCTCACCTGGAATGGGAGCTTAAGGAGACATTCAGCAGGGTTCATGTACATGCAACAAAATAATTTATAAAACACAAAATACATGTGAAGGAATTGTGCTGCATTTGTTTTGATCATTAGCTGCCTGCAGCCATTTCTGAGAGCAGATTTTAAAATCCCAATTTTTCTTAGCTCTTTTGATACATGTTTATTTCTCTCTGTATCTACAGCGTACACAATTCCCCTCTTTCCCCCATTTATCTGGGTTCTCTTCAAGTTCTGGTGCGTGCCTCCTATATGCGTTTAAACAAAACAAAACTACATTTGTAAGAAATAGCTTATATAAATAGGGATGCCAGCCTTCAGATGGGACCTGGAATTACAGCTCATCTCCAGACTACAGAGCTCAGTCCCCATGGAGAAAATGGCTGCTTTGGAGGGAAGACTTTGTGGAATTGTACCCCGCTGGGGTCTCTGTCCTCCCCAGGCTCCATCCCCAAATATCCAGAAGTTTCTCGACCTGGATCTAGTAACCCTATCCCCCTTCCCCCGCTGGTGGCCTGGAGGGACCTGGCAACCCCATTGGAAGGGTTGCCAAGTCCAATTCAAGAAATATCTGGGGACTTTGGGGGTGGAGCCAGGAGACATTAGGAGTGGAGCCAAGATTAAGGCTGTGACAAGCATAATTGAACTCCAAAGGTATTTCTGGCCATCACATTTAAAGGAACGCCACCCCTTTTCAATACCTTCCTTCCATAGGAAATAATGAAGGATAGGGGCACCTTCCTTTGGGGCTCATAGAATTGGACCCCCTGGTCCAATCTTTTTGAAACTTGGGGGGTATTTTGGGGAGAGGCACTAGATGATATACTGAAAATCTCGTGCCTCTACCCCAAAAAACAGCCCCCCAGAGCCCCAGATACCCGTGGATCAATTCTCCATGATTTTCTATGGGAATAAATCTCCATAGGGAATAATAGAGTTCCCAGCAGACATTTCCCTCCCCTCCCCCTGCTTTCTTACGACCCTAAAGCGGGGGGAGGGTCTCCAAACCGGGGGATCCCCTGCCCCCACCTGGGGATTGGCAACCCTACCCATTGGTGAGAAATAACCAGTAAAATTTTATTATCGATAATTTCCAAGCAGTCAGTTCAAAGATGATACTGATAATCATATCCAGGGAGCTCATTAGCACAATTCATTTGCCTATGCCACACACCCAACATCACTGGAAGGTGTACTAAATTGTATCAGCTCAGCATCTTCCTTAAAAGGCTTCTTGAATTAGAATTGTCATCTGAAAACCTTAATCCCATCATACTTTTTAAGTTACAAAACAGCAGAGCAGAAGGACAGAGATAAATACCAGGAGAGCTGGGAAACTAATAAACTATTCAATTTAGTAGAGTAGATAAGATTAAAAATAAAACTTGCATTCTCAAGAGCACGTCTGCTCCATTGCCGCCATCTTGTCCTTCCCTCCTTTTTTACTTCTATGTGGCCACAGCAACATGATGAAGACTTCCATTTGTCTGCTTGATATGTTTTGGTTATTTTCCCATTTTTTGTGGGGAAAATATAAGAAAGTTTGTCGGATCTTAGAGTTCAGCAAAATTCTCACAGGGGGTTTGAACAGTGGAGCCCAGAAGCAAGTATTGGGGGGTGGGGGGTAAAAAAGAAAGAGCACAATAAAATGTAGAGGTTCTGCAGCTCTGTTCCTGTGAGCTCCTGCCCAAAATGAGGCCTGATCATATCCCAATATTTTGCACCATGGGAGAATATAAGAGGAATACGTACCTCCAGAGTTTGATTTTGGGCCAGTAATGATCTTTCAGCCCTAACCCATCTTGCATAGTTTTCATGAAATCTTTGATTGTGCTATAGATGCTTTTTGGGAGGGAAAGAATGGGATACAAAAAAACCAGCTGCCAACTTTGCCTCGCAAGGAGTTACCAAGAAACTGAGCTATATAGATGGGAGCAGATTGAACACTTGATTGCTCTGAAATAGACCCCCCCCCCCAGTGTCCCAGTGTCCATTAAACTTTTCCAGGGGGTGCCTCCATAGTCTTTTGAGCAAATGTGAAACATCCAGGGGTGGAATTCTAGCAGGAGCTCCTTTCCATATAGGGCCACACCTTCCTGATGTAGCCAATCCCCCTGGAGCTTACAGCAGACCCTGTACAAAGAGCCCCGTAAGCTCTTGGAGGATTGGCTGCATCAGGGATGTGTGGACTAACATGCAAAGGAGCTCCTGCTAGAATTCCACCCCTGGAAACATGGCATTTGCCAAGATAGTTGCATTACTCATTAATAGGGGATCCTACAAGAACAAATGTGGTACATCAAACCAGTGGTTCTTCTAGTCCAGCGTCAGCTACCCAGAAGGCTGTGGAGATCCACGAGCAGAGCACAGTGGTCCTGTCATGTCGATGCCCCATCACTGCTATTCTGAAGTTTAAGAGGTTTATTACCTACTGTACATACAGTCTCATCTAGTTATTGTAAGTAGTAACTGTGTTCCACCAAGCTGTGCTCTTCTATGTTACGTGGTGCACGTGAGTAGGCCACTCGCATGAGCTGTTGACCCAGATCGGAGCGGACATTACGTATGAATAAGCTTTGAGTAGATATCTTCCAGAAGAGCCCCGTGGCACAGAGTGGTGAAACTGCAGTACTGCAGTCCTAAGCTCTGCTCACGACCTGAATTCGATCCTGGCGGAAGCTGGGTTCAGATGATGATGAAGAAGAAGATATTGGATTTATATCCCGCCCTCCACTCCGAAGAGTCTCAGAGCGGCTCACAATCTCCTTTACCTTCCTCCCCCACAACAGACACCCTGTGAAGTGGGTGGGGCTGGAGAGGGCTCTCACAGCAGCTGCCCTTTCAAGGACAACCTCTGCCAGAGATATGGCTGACCCAAGGCCATGCTAGCAGGTGCAAGTGGAGGAGTGGGGAATCAAACCCGGTTCTCCCAGATAAGAGTCTGCACACTTAACCACTACACCAAACTGGCTCTCCTCAAGCCAGATAGCTGGCTTGAGGTTGATTCAGCCTTCCATTCTTCCGAGGTCGGTAAAGAGAGTATCCAGCTTTCTGGGGGGAAAGTGTAGGTGACTGGGGAAGGCAATGGCAAACCACCCTGTAAAAAGTCTGCTGTGAAAACATTGTGAAAGCAATGTCACCTCAGAATCGGAAATGACTGGTGCTTGCACAGGGGACTACCTTTACCTTTTCTTCTTTTTTTTAAAGTATCTTCCATACTTATAAAAAAAAAATTGAGCAAGTCTTCTGGATCTGATAGCGCTAGTTCTTCCAAGCAGACTTTTGAAAACAGATTGACCACTGGTGCGTGCTTCTTTCTCTCCTCTGAGTGCACATAAATTGTACTAGCTTGGCTTTTTCACTGGTTAGAGAAAATCAATGCAGAAATTTTCCACTGTACTTTCGTACATATAGGCCAGTCATATCCAAAGGCAGAATTATGAGCCGTTTGCAGCTGCTAGGCAATTCGGCTGTAGTTCCCAGCTAGATCAAGGAACTGTGTTTTATTTTTAAAAAGTAAAAAAAAAAAAAAATCCCCGATGTATCTTGTTTGAAAACCTTTTGCATTTAATGCGCTCACGGTAAATAGGAAACGTTGAAATGACTGTCAAAATATGTTGTGCCCCGTGCACCCATTAATTAGATTAAATATGCATTTTCACAATTGGTCGTATGATTTAAAATGTACATCTCTCGAGCACTTGTGGACGCATGGTGCTATTTAAAGCTATTAATCATTTTAATCTGTGTTATGGCAGTTCACTCAAAAGAAATCTTAGTTGACTGATCGTATGAATTTTAATTTGCTAATTGAGTATATCTGCATGCATTTCCATAAATATAACTGTTTCGAACTGGGGGTGGCTGGGTGGGGAGCATTTTGTTTATCCAGTACATTTATATACATTGGCTCTGAGTATCAGCCATCGCTTATTCTGAAGCCGTTCCAGTCCCTGCTAGCCACATATTCTGAAGCTGACCTAAAAGGCTAGTGTTGGGAATCTGTTTCTGAAAGAGTAGCCTTTGGCCAGCTAGACTTCCAGCATCTATTGAAAGCACAGTGTTTACTGTGCTTCGGACAGCTGTGACTCACGCAAGGGTTGGATGGTGGTAGTGAAAGATAGGGTTGCCAAGTCCAATTTAAGAAATATCTGGGGACTTTGGGGGCGGAGCCAGGAGACTTTGGGGGTAGAGCCAGGAGACATTAAGGGTGGAGCCAAGATCAAGGCTGTGACAAGCATAATTGAACTCCAAAGAGAGTTCTGGCCATCACATTTAAAGGGACGGCACACCTTTTCAATGCCTTCCTTCCATAGGAAATAATGAAGGATAGGGGCACCTTCTTTTGGGGCTCATAGAATTGGACCCCCTGGTCCAATCATTTTGAAACTTGGGGGATATTTTGGGGAGAGGCACTAGATGCTGTAACGAAAATTTGGTGCCTCTTCCTCAAAAAAACAGCCCCCCCAAGCATTAGATACCTGCAGATACCTGTGGAATCAGCTCCCGGAGGAAGTGCGGGCCCTGCGGAACCTTGACCAGTTCCGCGGGGCCTGCAAGACCGCTCTTTTTAGGCAAGCCTATGCTGATATCTGCTGAGTTGCTAAGAATAAGGAGCCGCCATCTACTAGATTATGGAACCATCTAAACTGGCAGAACCAGCGCCAAACAAGTTTACTGCTGCCAGATTTATTCTATGTAATGAATTATGTATTTTAAATATTTTAACTTAATTAACTGGTTTTTATGTTTAATTTCTTTAATTGTCAAATTTTAAAGTTTTATCCTTTGTTAAATATGTGAAATGTTGTTAGCCGCCCTGAGCCGCCTAGGCGGGGAGGGCGGGATATAAATGTAAATATAAAATAAATAAATAAATAAATAAATAAAGATCAATTCTCCATGATTTTCTCTGGGAATAAATCTCCATAGGGAATAATAGAGTTTCCAGCAGACATTTCACTCCCCCCCCCCCGCTTTCTGACGACCCTGAAGTGGGGGGTCTCCAAACCAGGGGATCCCCTGACCCCACCTGGGGATTGGCAACCCTAGTGGAAGAAGAAGAGTTGCTGTTCACTACGCAAAGGCATCTCAGAGTGGCTTACAATCTCCTTCCCTTCCTCTTCCTGCAACAGACACCCTATAAGTATGTCCGGGGCTTTTTTTGAGCAGAAACACACAAGAACGCAGTTCCGGCTGGCTTGCCATCAGAGTGTGGTCTAATATGCAAATATTCCTTCTGGGCTTTTTCTGCAATAAAAGCCCTGTGTGAAACAACGGCCATGTCAGGGGGTATGGCCTAATATGCAAATGAGTTCCTGCTGGGTCTTTTCTAAAAAAAAAAGCGCTGAGTACATCCACATGTGCGCATCTGCCTCCCGTCCCGACCACAGCCCGCCTGGGGCTGGATTAAAGCTGTCTTGGAAAGGCATGGCTTACAAAGTGGTGCCTAAATTCCGAGGTGACTTTGAAGTGCTTCCCGGTTGTCTGGTGCACAAGCACTCCAGAAGCTCCTCTGGGGCGCACAGAGCACATTCCTGTTCCAGGAGCAGGCCTTGTGCCATCTGGAGGCTCCTCGCTGCTCCGTTTCCATCTGGCTCTTTGGGGCAGCTTCATGCCGCCCTAAGCCGGCCGTCTGTTGTCAGCCATTAAATAACGCACTTTCAGTGCTCTTTCCAACTGTATTTTGCAGGTTCACACAGTAAAAACCAGTTGGAAAGTGCATTAGTGTGTGTGATTGCAGCTTGTGTGAGGTAGGCTGAGAGAGCTCTGACAGAATTGTGACTGGCTCAAGGTCACCCAAATGGCTGCATGTAGAGGGGACTCAGACTTGGTTCTCCAGATTAGAGTTTGCCACTCGTAACCACTACACCACTCTGGTTGGAACTGGAGATTCCCTGTCAGACTGAGATTTTAAATCTCACGAGCCTCTTTTTTAAAAAATTTCCTTGTTACAAAAATCAACAATTCCACCTTGTATAGTCCATTTTGTCAGTAGTGCGTGGAAGTCCCGCAGTATGAGTGTGCTGATAAGAGCAGCCTCGAGTAAAAAGTCTACAAAGACACAACTTCAGTAAGCCGGTTGAAACAGTTATATTGGGGTTACAGCAAAAGAGTGGTTAAAGGCAGTCCAAAGTAGTCAATGCACAGTTAGTCAGTCCATCCAGGTCAGAAGTACAAAGTCACAAATCCAAAGCTTAGTCTACACATACCAGGGTCATTGCCATCATCAGTCAAACGGACAGAATAACGGTCTCTGATATCAAATAGCTCTCCACGTCTCCAACACTCCTTCCTCCTCATCCACCCAAGGCAAAGTCTAAGGACTAGGTTGCTGGTTCTTATGGTAGAGCTGGCCTATCATGTTACACCCCACTTAACTAGCTTCACATGCCTCTCATTAGCTAGTATAGTTGGAGTTACATAATGTTGCATCAGCAGTTTTCACCTTAAAGTGCCTGGTGCTAACACATTTTGATAAATACCGGTTGAAGGGTCTCCATTTGAAGCCGTCCAACTTCAGCCAAGTGCTGCTGACAGTGATGAAAGATCAGTCCTCTTCCTTCCACATTCCGAATGGCAATTCTTTCCCCCCATGAACTAGGACACCATTCTTAATGTAGCATAAATGTGAGGCAGCTTTTTGATGTCAGCAAGCCTGAATATGACCAAATGTTTGTTTCCCCCCCAGGCTCTTGTCATAAATCCTGCTTTCCCCCCTCCTTTGGAGCTCAAGGATTACAGCAACAACCTGCTGCAAGGGAGGCGCAGATGCCGCTGAAAGGACGGCTTTCGAAACGGGAGGGGGGAAAATTCATAGGAGAGGTCAAAGATGCCGTTGCGGGTGCATCATTCAGCAGGAACTGGACGGCCGGATTCTTTTCCCTCCCCCTCAGTTTACTGTGTTCTGCCTGAAAGCACCTGTTAAATTTGTGCCGACACAAAATTAGGCTACATCTTTAGGTTCTAGCGATTCAGCGGCTGAAACGTCTACAGAAGCTAACCGAAGAAGTTCTTCAATCAGGCCAATGAGGTAGATTATTTTTTCCAAAAGGTTTTTGAAAGCATCCTCTGTCGGCATAATTACAGTCACTAATTCTAGATTTTCGTTGAATTAATTCAATTATACCCTGCCTTTCTCTTCAGTGAGGACATCAAACAGCCGATGTACTTATTCTCTCTCCCATTTTAGCCTGACAACAACAACCCTGTGAGGTAAGTTAGGCTGAGAGCGTGGAACTGGCCCAAAGACCACCCAGCAAGCTTCCAGGGGCACCAGGGGGGATTTGGACTTGCATCTCTCAAACAAGGCTTTGATATCAAAGATTTCAGGATTTCACGGCTGGTAACATCATTAGGGTTTGTAGAATCTTTCGGGATCAACTGCCGTGTTCTACTGGAGAAAATTTTCCTTCCAGACGTTTCGTTCTCAGCTGCGGAGAACATCCTCAGTGGCGTTGCAGCTGACAGCAACCTGACAGCAACACCCACAGCCAGCGAAAGTGGTGTTGCAAGAGAGAACAGTCTTTTTTTGGGGGGGTCATACATTCTCAGCCAGGAACCAGCAAACTGGCCACTCAGTCCCCCACCCCAGCCCTGAGCTAGCAACAAGGAGCCAGTTACCGGTCAGTTCAGACCCTCCCTCCCCCAACCAGAGGCCTGGGAATGCCAGAAGAGGAGGAGGAGGAAGATTTAGCCCACAAACTGGATGTTTGACACCCCTGCTTTAGTCCATCAGCAAAGGTTGCCACGATTTCTAGGTACACACACATGCATGCGCACACACACACGCACGCACATAAAAATGCAACAAAGGAGTCTTATTCACTGGTGGAAGGCAGTAATAGAAGTGGACAGGCAAGTCTCCTTGAGGAGAGAGTTCCAGAGTTTTGATGCCAAGACTACAAAGGCTGTCTCCGGGGTCACCATCCACCTAAACTCAGAAGCAAGACCTTAGCAAAAAAAAGGCCAACGCCATGCTGGGAATTATTAGGAAGGGAATTGAAAACAAATCAGCCAGTATCATAATGCCCCTGTATAAATCGATGGTGCGATCTCATTTGGAGTTCTGTGTGCAGTTCTGGTCACCGCACCTCAAAAAGGATATTATAGCATTGGAGAAAGTCCAGAAAAGGGCAACTAGAATGATTAAAGGGCTGGAACACTTTCCCTATGAAGAAAGGTTGAAACGCTTGGGACTCTTTAGCTTGGAGAAACGTCGACTGCGGGGTGACATGATAGAGGTAATGCATGGGATGGAGAAAGTAGAGAAAGAGGTACTTTTCTCCCTTTCTCACAATACAAGAACTCGTGGGCATTCGATGAAATTGCTGAGCAGACAGGTTAAAACGGATAAAAGGAAGTACTTCACCCAAAGGGTGATTAACATGTGGAATTCACTGCCACAGGAGGTGATGGCGGCCACAAGCATAGCCACCTTCAAGAGGGGGTTAGATAAAAATATGGAGCAGAGGTCCATCAGTGGCTATTAGCCACAGTGTGTATGTGTGTGTGTGTGTGTGTGTGTGTGTATAAAATTTTTTTTGCCACTGTGTGACGCAGAGTGTTGGAGTGGATGGGCCATTGGCCTGATCTAACATGGCTTCTGTTATGTTCTTAGGTAGGTTAATAAGGGTGTGTTGAAATGTGCCCAGGGAAAAATTGAGAGCCTGTGCAGATGGGTCAAGACTGGAATGATGTCGTCCCTACACCCCACTTTTTGACTGCATTATGCTGCAGACAAGTTTCCAAATGCTTTGAGAGCAGCCTCTGTAGCTTGCATTACTGTAATCTAACCCAGATGTAACCGGGACACGCTCCGCAGTGGCTGGATTTTCTCATGCAGGGCTGGCCCTGCTGCTAGGCAAACTAGGTGGCTGCCTAATGGGCCGAAATGGGTGCCCCCCATGTGACTCAGTGACATCATCAGTGCAGGGGGAGGGTGCCAGAAGTTAGCCTTGCCTAGGGTGCCAGACAGTCTAGGTCAGCCCTGGTTTTCTGACCAGGAAAGTCCACAGCTGGCTAACCAGACAAAGCTGGTAAAAGGCACCTGCTGATCCATCAGTAGGCTTGGGTCTGAGAGCGTCGTGAGACTATGGACCTGATCAGGGGTTGTTTTGTAGAAAAATAGGTGGTGGAGCTCATTAGCATAACTCATTAGCATATGCTGCCCTTACCCAGCCAAAAGCAGCCTGACACAAGAAAGGAGAGCCCAGACGAGTGAGGCCTGCTTGGGCTGGCTAGCAGGCCTCACTCACCTGGGGCTTTCCTTGGCCGCCTGCCCCCCCCCCCTCATAGTTAAAAGGCCAGCAAGCCACCCACTTCCCTAAATCACATAAGAAGTGGAGAGAGGGTGGTGTGGGCTTCTTCAGGGGTCAATGAGGGCTGCTGGGGGTGTGGCAAAGCCCCTGGTGGCTGGCTGGCTGCCCGCTCTCCTAATCCAGGGATTGTTATGCAGCTGCACCTACAATTCAATGGACAAGGTAGATGGGGAGGAAGAGGGGGAACCCTCAGAAAGGTTCAGGAGCTGCACTGAATCCTGCTGAATTCAAGGCCTGGACCTCATCCTTCAAAGTGGAGTGTAACTGCATTCAGAATGGTTGACAGTTTAAGTCCTCATTTGAATGAACCAATCACAGTATGCAGGTCGTCTCTTGACACACATATTAGCCACAAGGCCAGCAAGCCACAAGGCTTGCTGTGGCTATTAGCCACATTGTGTGTGTATCTATCAGTCAGTCAGTCAGTCAGTTTAATACGGCTCTAGGCCAATCAACAACAACAGATAGATGTATCTATCTATCTATCTATCTATCTATCTATCTATCTATCTATCTATCTATCTATCTGTCTGTCTGTCTGTCTGTCTGTCTGTCTGTCTGTCTGTCTGTCTGTCTGTCTGTCTGTCTGTCTGTCTGTCTGTCTGTCTGTCTGTCTGTCTGTCTGTCTGTCTGTCTGCCTGCCTGCCTGCCTGCCTGCCTGCCTGCCTGCCTGCCTGCCTGCCTGCCTGCCTGCCTGCCTGTCTGCCTGCCTGCCTGCCTGCCTGCCTGCCTGCCTGCCTAAAAATTTTTTTGGCCACTGTGTGACACAGAGTGTTGGACTGGATGGGCCATTGGCCGGATCCAACATGGCTTCTCTTATGTTCTTATGTTCACATACCACCCATCATCACAGTGAGCATTTCACTGCTAGTCATAAGAATGGGTCCCTTGCCTGAATGAGCCAGTGCAGCCCGATTTCGTCAGGCCTCAGCAGCTAAGAAGAGTCAGCCCTTAATAATATTTGGCTCAGAGACCTCCAAGGAAGTCCAGGGTTGTTGTGCAGAGACGGACAGTAGCGAACCACCTCTGTCATCTCTTGCCTTGAGAAACTACAAGGTCACCAATGCTCCCTCTAAGCTGTGGAGTCTCGTGAGCAAAAATTCTGCTTCGGGCACTGCTGCCATTAAAGTTGTGATTTGCTGCATAAATCAGTTTGCTCTGAGGCCATTTTTCCTAAGACAAAAAATGTGTGAGCTGGAGGCTAAAGAACGGTGAGCTAGCTCACTGTAACTCAGCTTAGAAGGAACACTGAAGGTCACCATAAATCAGCTATGACTCAACAGCATTTTTTATCACCAGTGATCTGGAAATGTGAAGAATTTGTGAATGAGGTAAATGGTTTGGAAAGCCCATCTCCCACCTACCCAACTCTTTCATTTTGGGGGTTCAGCAGGCCAATTTTAACACTTCCTTCTGGTGTTTGCTCTCTCTCTTTAACTGACTTAGTCACTTGAATGTTGGTCTTGTCAGCCACCAGCGAGCCTGCAGCAAACGTGGACTATTGCACCCTTCTTAAATCTTCGTTCGCGAAGCCAAGCCGAGAGAGAGAGAGAGAGAGAGACACTTGAATGTTCTATGCCTCCTGGAACAAGTTTTATTTAGGGGGAAGATTCTTTCTTTCTTTCTTTCTTTCTTTCTTTCTTTCTTTCTTTCTTTCTTTCTTTCTTTCTTTCTTTCTTTCTTTCTTTCTTTCTTTCTTTCTTTCTTTCTTTCTTTCTCCCTCCCTTTCCCTCCCCTCCCTTCCTTCCTTCCTCTTTCTTTCTTTCTTTCTTTCTTTCTTTCTTTCTTTCTTTCTTTCTTTCTTTCTTTCTTTCTTTCTTTCTTTCTTTCTTTCTTTCTTTCTTTCTTTCTTTCTTTCTTTCTTTCTTTCCCTCCCTCCCTCCCTCCCTCTCATATTCCCTACTTGCGGGGGTGGGGGGAGTCTCTTGAGTATATAGAAACACCAGAAGTCTCAAGTGATAAAGATGGACTATAAATAAAGTTAATAAATGGAATTCACACCTTCTCTGCTCCTTTCATAATTGGCATGAGTCATCCTCTTCTTGTTGGATATTAGTGACAACTGAGAGGCCTGCAAGCCATCGTGGGAGCAGGGAGCAATTTGGAAATCCTCCTGCATCCCCCAAATCACACCTTGCAGTATTCTCGAAAAACTATTCTTTGCCTTCTCACCTCCCCCCACACCACCCTTTGAATTGATTGACACAGTTTGCTCACAGCATCCCATGTTCTGGACCATAGTCAGTCCTCATAAGCCTATTTCTGATTACCTCCCCCCCTTTCCTTTTGATTAACTGACAAAGTCATATTTCCTCTGTGTAGCTGAGTAGTTTCCTGAACCTGTAGAGCAGGGGTGGCCAAACTTAAGAGCCACACAGAATAAACATCAGATGAGGCACCACATTTTAAGAAGGATATAGACAAGCTGGAATGGGTCCAGAGGAGGGTGACGAAGATGGTGAGGGGTCTGGAGACCAAGTTCTATGAGGAAAGGTTGAAGGAGCTGGGCATGTTTAGCCTGGAGAGGAGGCGGCTGAGAGGTGATAGGATCACCATCTTCAAGTACTTGAAGGGCTGTCATATAGAGGATGGGGTGGAATTGTTTTCTGTGGCCCCGGAAGGTAGGACCAGAACCGGTGGGTTGAAGTTAAATCAAAATAGTTTCCAGCTCAACATTAGGAAGACCTTCCTGACCTTTAGAGTGATTCCTCAGTGGAACAGGCTTCCTCGGGATGTGGTGGGTTCTCCTTCCTTGGAGGTTTTTAAACAGAGGCTAGATGGCCATCTGACAGCAATGAAGATCCTGTGAATTTAGGGGGAGGTGTTTGTAAGTTTAGAGCTGTTCCTCAGTGGAACAGGCTTCCTCGGGAGGTGGTGGGCTCTCCTTCCTTGGAGGTTTTTAAACAGAGGCTAGATGGCCATCTGACAGCAATGAAGATCCTGTGAATTTAGGGGGAGGTGTTTGTAAGTTTAGAGCGGTTCCTCAGTGGAACAGGCTTCCTCGGGAGGTGGTGGGCTCTCCTTCCTTGGAGGTTTTTAAACAGAGGCTAGATGGCCATCTGACAGCAATGAAGATCCTGTGAATTTAGGGGGAGCTGTTTGTGAGTTTCCTGCATTGTGCAGGGGTTTGGACTAGATGACCCTAGAGGTCCCTTCCAACTTTATGATTCTAGGAAGGAAGGAAGGCAAATAGGTGGGAGGACAGAGGGGGAGATGGAAAGAAAGCAACTTTAACTTTAAATGCATTCTCCAAGCTGCTGGCTGGGTTGGCTTGGAGAAGTGATTAATAGAAGAAGACGACATTGGATTTATAACCCACCCTCCACTCCAAATCTCAGAGTCTCAGAATGGCTCACAATCTCCTTTATCTTCCTCCCCCACAACAAACACCCTGTAAGGTGAATGGGGCTGAGAGGGCTCTCACAGCAGCTGCCCTTTCAAGAACAACCTCTGCCAGAACTATGGCTGACCCAAGACCATTCCAGCAGCTGCAAGTGAAGGAGTGGGTAATCAAACCTGGTTCTCCCAGATAAGAGTCAGTGCACTTAACCACTACACCAAACTGGCTCTCTTTTCTCAGAGAAAATAGAGAAATGTTTTCTCCAAGCTGGGCAATGGGGGCTTAGAGGGCTGCACAACATGTGCGAAAGAGCCACATGTTGCTCCTGAGCCACAGTTTGGTCACCCTGGATATTGAGGATGCTACCAATTTGGATGCCAGCCTCCAGGTGGGACCTGGGTAGCACCTGGAATTACAGCTCATCTCCAGGTTACAGATGGAGAAAATGGATGCTTTGGAAGGCAGACTCTGTGGCATTGTACCCCATTGAGGTGCTGTCCTCTTCAGGCTCCATCCCCAACTATCCAGGAGTTTCCCATCCTGGATCTGGAAACCCTCCCCCTCCCCCCCCCCCCATCTCTCACTGGTGACCAGGGAGGACCTGGCAACTCTAGCTATTATGGCTGGCTATTTTGTTGCCTTTATGACTGCCACAGTGACTTGATGAAGTGTGCATGCACCCGAAAGCTTATCTCCAGGACTAAACTTCGTTGGTCCTAATGGTGCTGCTGGACTCAAAGTCTGTTGTCTTGCTTCAGACCAACAATAGCTACCCACCTCAGCCATTTTACTCATTGATATAGTGGCATTGTTTTGGGCCATCAAGTCGCAGCTGATTTATAGCAACCAGTTAGTTATGACGGCCCTGTAGGGTTTTCAAGGCAAGAGACATTCAGAGGTGGGTTTGCCATTAAGAACATAAGAGAAGCCGTGTTGGATCAGGCCAATGGCCCATCCAGTCCAACACTCTGTGTCACACAGTGGCCAAAAAACCCAGGTGCCATCAGGAGGTCCATCAGTGGGGCCAGGACACTAGAGGTCCTCACACTTCTGCCCCTCCCAAGCACCAAGAATACAGAGCATCACTTGCTGCAGACAGAGAGTTCCAACAATGCACTGTGGCTAATGGCCACTGATGGACCTCTGCTCCATATGTTTATCCAATCCCCTCTTGAAGCTGGCTATGCCTGTAGCCGCCACCACCTCCAGCGGCAGTGAAGTTCACTTGTTAATCACCCTTTGTCTGTCTCCGTGTCATGATGTTGGTATTCCCTGGTGGTTTCCCATGGAAATGCTGGCCAGGGCTGACCCTCATTTGCTTTGTGAAGTCTGACGAGATCAGGCTAGCCTGGATTATCTACATCAGTGGTCCTTACTGCTTGATTAGCATCTCTTTTCTTCTCTGAAGTTTTGTATTAATCTCTCTCTCAGAAAACGATCTTGAGATCAATTATGTACCTCCTCTTCCCATCGTTTCACAATTGCGTGTACCACTATCTCTCTCCCCTCCCTCCCCCCCCGGCTCTCATCTCAATCTGATTACATTTTGTGACTTTGGTTGCCAGTAAATTATCCCCTTCCCAGCCACCCTGGGGTATTGTGGGGTTTTTTATCATTGTATGTCTGGCTTGACACCACCCTTTCATCAACATTAGGTAAATTGACATTGAATTAACCTCTTACCGGGGAAACCACAGAAATCACTTTTTCAGCCGTGCTCCTTGCTCCTTGGAGGTGCCTGAACCCCTTAGCATCAATCTTCTTTTCCATCAAAGGTACGGCAATAATTAATTTTTTCTGTGCTTTGGGGGTTTGGCTTATTTCTTAGACAAACAGAGGAAACATTGTCAGGATTTATTTCCAGTTACTTTTCTCATCTCTGCAGCTCTGCGGCTTTGATAAAAGGATCTCATCTGTGCAGGTTGCCTTTAATCTACTTCAATAAAATATGAATAATCTCATCAGGGCCTTTGGAGACCGAGCTCCACCCAGCTGGAACACAGAAGCTGTCTGGTGTGGTTGCCAGGCAATGGGTTTTGCGTGTCCAGGGCTTTTTTTCGTGGTGAAAGCCCAGCAGGAACTCATTTGCACATCAGGCCGCACCTCCTGATGCCAAGCCAGCTGGAACTGCATTCCTGCTCAAAAAAAGCCCTGTCCATCTTTACTGGGTGTGGGGAGGAGGAGGAGGAGAAGAAAAAGAAGAAGATGATGATGGATTTATATCCCACCCTATACGCTGAATCTCAGTCTCAGGGCAGCCACAATCTCCTATATCTTCTCCCCCCACAACAGACACCCTGTGAGGTGGGTGGAGCTGAGAGGGCTCTCACAGCAGCTCTCCTTTCAAGGACGTCTGCCAGATCTATGGCTGACCCAAGGCCATTCCAGCAGCTGCAAGTGGAGGAGTGGGGAATCAAACCCAGTTCTCCCAGATAAGAGTCCGCACACTTAACCACTACACCAAACTGGCTACACCAAACTGCTAGTGGGAGCAGGTGACAAAATCATTGCTTTGGTTCTGGGGTCAGGAGGTTGATCGACTTCTGTGCATTTTGTCCTGTACAATCTGATCAGATGAATCAGAAATCAGAGTTGTGAACTTATAATAGACAAAGAACAATTCCGACCAATGCATTGTGGGAAATGCGTTGGTAGATATCAGACCAAGTATTGGCCAGTCAGATGTTTCCAGGAAGGTTAGAAGCTTGGCATGAAAAGTTCCCTCCCTCTGAACATGGAGATTCCATTTCACTCAACTATTGGTAGACTTATCTTCCTGAATTTAGCTAATTCTTTAAAAAAAAAAAAAAAACCTGGCTACACTAGTGGCCTTAATTAAAATGTGTACCTTTCCCACTGACATGCTCAACACATCGTCCTATATTGAGTTCCATACATTTATTGTTTGTGCATGAAGAAGTATCATGGTCTGTCTTGAGCTCACTGAATGATCCAAACTTCTAGTATTATATGGGAGAGGGAGGGAAAGTTTCCTCTTGGAACTTCCTCCATAGTTTTATAAACATCTGTTGTGTCCTCCTTTATGGTACCTTCCTAAGCCTTCTGAGCCCACCAAAGTCAAATAGGATTAGAAGGATATGACTTTCTGTTCAGGGACTGCACTTTTAGCTACTCTTTTTTTCCTTTGTAGGGAAAGTGTTCCAATCCGCTGATCACTTTGGTTGCCCTTTTCAGTAGCTTTCCAGCTCTACGGTCTCCTTTTCAAGATGGGGGTGACTAAAAGAGCACATAGCATACTTGCAACATAGATTTAGATAAAGTCTGTGTTAATGATGGCCCTTTTATTTTCAGTCCCCTGATTAATAGCCACTAACACTGGATTTAGCTTTTTTCCACTGCTGCAGCATACTGAGCTGATTTTTTCAGGGTACTCTTCAGCAAGGCCCCTCCATGTGTTAAATCCCTTCCCTTTTTAGTCTCTGCCAGTTCAGAGTATTTGTGAATTCCCCCGTCCCATGTGCATTACATTACATTTCATTTGTAAATCTATAAGCCAAGGTCTGGAAGTCTAGAGCATCCATTCGCTGTAGCCACTCTAGTAAAGGAATGTCAAATTCATTTGTTATGAGGGCCAGATCTGACATAAATGTGACGTCAGGGTGGACTATGCGTGTCATAAAATGTAATGCCTGGTAGTGAAGATAAAAACTTTATCAAGGACACAGACAAACACACACACTCAGCCTAATCCACCTTACTGGTTTGTTGAGCCTCAGCCAACAGAAGGAAGAGAGGCTTGGCTCAGTAGCTCTGCTGTGCAATTGAGAGAGCCTGGCAAAGCTAGCTCTCCTTCCCCCACTTCCTCCCCAAGGGAGGAGCTTTGCTCTGTTGCTCCTGTGCGATTGAGCAAGCCTGACAAAGCAAGCTGTGATGCAGAAGGAAGCAAGAGAGGGAGAAGGAAGCAGATGACAGTGAGTTGCTCGTGGGCCTGATAGGAGCCCTCCTGATTCGGTCCCCAGTCCACATGTTTGACATCCCTGCTCTAGGACTTCCTGTTCTCCTTCATTCTATGGTTCCTCCAGAATACCTGCCTCTGTAATGTGATCAGTTCTTATACCAGGAGAACTCCAGGCTCCACCTGGAGACTGGCAGCCATATTTGCCAGCTGAGGCCTGAGGGAACCCTCCAGCACATGGCTTTATGAATCCTGCCATTCGGAAATAAATGTTCAACTTAATGATGGAATTGGGTCGCCAGCTGTAAGGGAAAAGCTTCATCTATTACACAAACTCCTTTCATCTGCTCTGCCTCTAATACTTCAACGGCTCCATTAAAAAAGGATTTCATTACCCCTTTACTGTGCTGGCATGGGCCATAAACGAATTAATCTATTAGTTAGTATTCAGAAGAACTCCTGCAGTTACTTCTGTATGGGACTCTCCATCATCAGTTAAGCAGGAGTTAATGGACACTTAAGAATAAAGTGACCTATTTGGAGTGCGATCATATCCCCTGGCTTCAGAATGCAAGAGTTTCTGCCACATCTCTGCTCTGGTCAAGTGAAAGCAACCTGCCAGCTCCATATCTCTAAGATGTATGGGTGTTTTTGTCATGGTGTACCTCTAATTCCATTCTATGCTTTTGAGACAGAGTAAAGGCCTTCCCTGCAGATGGAATCTGACTCCTTGGCTGAAAATTCAGCCAGGCTCCTGCCCCTTGATGGTACTCAATTAGTTCCATCAACAGAGGTGAAGAGCTTGGGGGTATTCCTGGATACCTCTTTATCTATGGAGACTCAGATTGCCGCCACTGCAAGGGCCACCTTTTTCCATCTGAGATGTGTCCGATAGTTGGCCCCCTACCTCACCCCCTGTGATCTAGCCACAGTGTTTCATGCAACGGTCACCTCCAGATTGGGCTATCGTGACTTTATGTGGGACTGCCCTTGATCTTGCTCTGCAGCCAGTTATTAGTATCGAGGCCAATAATGATATTGTTTAGTCTGGATGTGATTTATTTCATGTTTCTGTAAGGTTTTTAATGTTGTAAGCTGCCCAGAGCCTGCTTGCGGGATAGAGTGGGCTATATATCGAAAAATTAAATTAAATTAAATTAAAATTGTGTTGTTACCCGCCCTGAGCCTGCTCCGGTGGGGAGGGCAGGATATAAATAAAATTTTGTTGTTGTTTGTTGTTGTAGTAAAAATTCCCACCCATCTCCAATTCTCTATCAAGGCACAAATGTGTCTTAGCAATGAGGGTGCTCATTCATTCATTCATTCATTCATTCATTCATTCATTCATTCATTCATTCATTCATTCATTCATTCATTCAGAGAGCTGGTTTGGTGTAGTGGTTAAATGCACGGCCTCTTATCTGGGTGACATAAGTGCATTGCATGACATCCCCCCCACTCCCAAAACATGCCTCAAATCCCCCCACCAGTGCGACAAGGAGACCTGGCAATCCTAACACCATATGAAAGAAAAATGCACGTAGGCAGGGGTGGAATTCTAGCAGGGGCTCCTTTGCATATGAGGCCACACACCCCTGATGTAGCCAATCCTCCAAGAGCTTATGAAAAAGATCCTTGTGAACTCTTGAAGGATTGACTACATCGGGAGTGTGTGGCCTCATATGCAAAGGAGCCCCTGCTAGAATTCCTCTGCTGCATACAGGCGCCATGTTGGAGACCCCTGGTCTCCTGTCATGAGGGGAGATAAAAATTCAGTAGAATGTCTCACTCTCCAAGAGGTAGAAAGGTTCAAAACAGCCTCGCTGTAGTTACATTTTCATAGGATTGTGTGTGTGTGTGGGGAGGAGGAAGTGGAGAACTCCGATCAAAGAGGAGCCACTGAGGTCTAATATGAGGCTTTGATGCAGGAAATCCGGTTCAAATCCCTGCTCAGGCACGGAGCTCGCTGGATGGCCCTTAGGCAACCCATTATCTCTCAGCCTAACCTATTTTTGCAAGGTGGTTGTGAGGCTAAAGTACCACGCTGGACTCCTTGGAGAAAAAGGAAGGATATAAAGTAGAGCGAGATAACAAGATTTGCTTCACAAGAGATAGGGCCTATCTTCTTTCCTAGCAGATTGCGCCTGCTAGCTAATCTCTCACAGTAGGGAGCGGCAGAGACTTTTTTTTGTACAGGTGAGGGGGGGTGGGGAACAGCTTCTGTTCTCTCCTAAGAATATTCCCTTGTATGAGAGAGAGAGACTCATTTGAACATTCTCTCCGACTATAGAAATAATCCTACTGACTTGGATTTGGCAAACATAGGGCACTGTAAAGCCCGTTCCGTTCCGATCAAATATGTGATGTCCGGCTACTAATCCATCTCTTTCAATGCTTACTGCAACTGAAATGGAAGTCTAGCCATACATATTTCATTTTCTATCATTGGCATCGACTGTCTCACTTGCTGTGATTTTGTTCACTGTGATTTCTGCAGCTGATGATTCAGGATCTGGCTTAACCACATATACAAAATATAATCTACGAATAAATATACATATACTAAATAGAAGGGTGGATTCACAATCCCTAGAATACAAATCCCACCTACCCCTCCCTATATAGTTTTGAAATCCATTCTGAGATACAGCGTCTCACAATGGAGAGCCAGTTCGGTGTAGTGGTTAAGTGTGCGGATTCTTGCCTGGGAGGACCAGGTTTGATTCCCCACTCCTCCACTTACAGCTGCTGGAATGGCCTTGGGTCAGCCATAGCTCTGGCAGAGCTGTCTTTGAAAGGGCAGCAGCTGCGAGAGCTCTCTCAGCCCCAATCACCTCTCAGGGTGTCTGTTGTGGGGGAAGAAGATAAAGGAGATTGTAAGCCACTCTAAGACTCTGATTCAGAGAGAAGGGTGGGGTATAAATCTTCAGTCTTCTTCCTCCTCCTCTTCTTCTGATCCTAACCCATATACATTAGTCGCAAAGCTAATTCATATAGATCCAAAGCAAACCTTGCTGATTTCAATGACATTTATTTTCAGGTATACTAAGTATGCTCTTTATAAAAACAGGGAAGAAAGAGAAGTGTAAGGATCAATGTTCCCTCTAAGCTGTGGAATCTTGTGAGCAAAAATTCTACTTTGTGAGCTACTGGTATTAAAGTTGTGAGCTGCTGCATTAATTAGTTTGCTCTGGGGCCATTTTTCCTGAGCGAAGACAAAAATGTGTGAGCTGGAGGCTAAAAATCTGTGAGCTAACCCACACTAACTCCGTTTAGAGAGAACACTGGTAAGGATTTATAGTGTGAATGGGCATTCTGACCAACGTAGGCATTGCATTCACACGAAAGAGCACAGGGAGAAAGAAGAAGCTCCACGTGTGGAAATCTATGATTCCCTGAAATCACATTGGTTTCAGCATGATTCAGTTCTGAACTCCTGAGTCGCTTTTCTTCGATGGTGCCTATTCATGCACCAATTTGACCAATATTGGTTGGAGCAATACATTACTGAGCAGTTGTTACCACTGCAGCACAACATCTGGAGAGCTCTGTTTGTGGTGGAGAAGCAGCAGGCGAGAAGAGGAATGCTTAATCCTTCTTCTCCAGTGGTTACTCTCTACAACCCCTCCTCCTCCCCAGCTGCTTTCCTCCTAGCTGTGTTTCTAGAGACCTGAAACAGGAGACTGTCCTTAAGGCATATGATGGCATTCATTATACTGTCTTGCAAGAAAGTGGAGGCAGGGCACCCGCTACACCAAACTGGCTTCAGATATGGAATGTCTTCTGCAAATAGGATATTTAAGATCTAATCCCAAGCAAGGGTATTAAGCCACACACCTCTTATCTAGCCAATCCCTCAAGAGCTTACAGGGCTCTTAGTACAGGGCCTACTGTAAGCTCCAGGGGGATTGGCTACATCAGGGGTGTGTGGCCTAATATGCAAAAGAGTTCCTGCTATTAAAAAAAGCCCTTATCTCAAATATTCCAAAAAATAAAGTTTTCCCCATCCATAGTGAATAGAGTTTATACTCAGGGCAGAGACCATGGCTGGGTGGTAGAACATCTGGTTGGTGTCCTCCCAGTTTCATTATCTGGCGTCTCCTGTTGAAAGGGGGGTCTAGTAATAGTTGATGTGAAAGACCTCTGCTTGAGAGCCTGGAGGGCTACCCATCAGAGTTGGCACTATTAAATCTGATAGACCAAAGCTCTGATTCAGTATAAGACTGCTTCCTACGTTCATACTTGAAAACCGCAAGGCCAAGTTATCCCAGTTTTCCATAGTGTTGCTAACTGGAGCCCTCCCCCCATCCCTGAATATTGCTTTAATTACCTGTCTCTTTTTCTTGAACAAACCCTGTTCAGCTTGAGGTTTTGAATTCTACTTGTGAGGGGTAAGAGACCCTATAGCTTCCCCCCGCCTCACATGCGATTGGTAGGCTGAAATTTCTTTTTTTGGTTATCAAGTTGCAGGGGTTTTAAGGTAAGAGATGCTATTGCCTGCCTCTGTGTAGCAACCCTGGACTTCTTTGGAGGTCTTCCATCCAAGTTCTGAGCAGGGCTGGCACTCTTTAGCATCTGAGATCTGACAAGATTGGGTTAGCCTGGGCTATTTGGGTTTGGGTAAACCAGGATTGCACAGGCACACTATTTCCCAATAATAATGGCATTTCCCAATAATAATGACTCAAAACTAGATAACCCTTGTAGCTTGCGCTTGTCATAAACAAGTTGGAGTTGGGAGTAAGCAGTGAAGTGGCCAAGTTTGCAGAAGACACTAAATTTTTCAGGGTGGTGA
Organism: Heteronotia binoei; assembly: GCF_032191835.1. NCBI lineage: Eukaryota > Metazoa > Chordata > Lepidosauria > Squamata > Gekkonidae > Heteronotia > Heteronotia binoei. The sequence goes on along the minus strand of NC_083228.1, from coordinate 19,762,406 downwards.
GAACCAGAGAGGATTGTGAGGCACTCCAAGGGATCTGTTGAGGCTGGGTGAGTGGGTGTCAACGTGGTAGAACTTCTATGTGCCCACCTGTGTATGGCTTGATGCTGAGTATTGTGACATTCCAGAGATCAGATCTTCTTAGAGTCTTTAGAAATAGGGCTTTTTTGTAGCAGGAACTCCTTTGCATATTAGGCCACACACCCCTGATGTAGCCAGTCCTCCAAGAGCTGACAGGCTCTTTGTACAGGGCCTCCTGTAAGCTTTAGGAGAACTGGCTACATCAGGGGGATATGGCGTAATATGCAAAGGAGTGCCTGCTACAACCCTCCCCCCCCCAGAAATGCGTATCCTGAGGCTGATCCCTATTAAATAGGATGATCTGCTGTCTACAGCTCTCATTTCATTGTCAAAAGAGCTAAGAAAAGGAAATGCCCTGTCCACAGATTATTTATTGCTTTATTGATCCAAGTCTTGTAAGTGAAAGACAGCTGTAATGAGAGATCCAGGTGGGCAGCCGTGTCGGTCTGAAGCAGTAGAACAAAGTTAGAATCCAGTGGCAGGTTTTTTGGGGGTTTTTTTGTAGCAGGAACTCCTTTGCATATTAGGCCTTAGTGCAGGGCCTGCTGTAAGCTCCAGGAGGATTGGCTACATCCGAAGTGTGTGGCCTGATAAGCAAAGGTGTTCCTGCTACAAAAAAAGCCCTGAGACCAACAAAGGTTTATTCAAGGTATGAGCTTTCGTGTGTATGCGTACCTTGAATAAAACTTTGTTGGTCCTAAAGAGCTTTCAATAGATCCTGTATTAGGAGCCCTGTAAGCTCCGGGAAGATCGGCTAAATCGAGAGGAAGTGGCCTAATATGCAAAGGAGTTCCTGCTAAAAAAAAAAAGCCCTGAGATACTTCATAGAGAATGGAATATACATCAGGGCTTTTTTTTTTGAGCAGGAACTCACAGGGATGCAGTTTCGGCTGACTTGGCATTAGGATGTGTGGACTAATACGCAAATGAGTCCCTGCTGGTATTTTTCTACAAAAAAAAAGCCCTGTGTGAAACAATGGTGACATCAGGGTGTGTGGCCTAAGATGCAAATGAGCCCCCTGCTGGCTTTTTCTACAAAAAAAGCCCCGTACCACATTGACACGAATCATGACTAAAGAGCTTAGTGCAGATATCAGGGTCTTATCTCCAGTGATCACCGGGAGATGAACTCGATTCCTGGCCCGCCCAGATCTCTTGGTTCCGGGTGTTCATGCCGATAAGGAGTGTGCATGGATGGGTGTGTTTGTGCTGCCTGCACGTAGACTCCCCGGAGAGATTCAGGGCAGCACCGTTGCTTCCGGTTTATCACACTGTCGCATCTGTAACCAGCGTCTACGCGCCAGAGCTGGCCTGTAGTAATTGGAAGGAGCCCAAGTCGGGCATTTCAGGCCCTGCCTGCTGCTTCGTTATCTGTCGATGGAAGAATCAAAAGGCAGGGAGCTAATAACATCTCTGCCTAGGTGCCAGCTTTATCTTCTGAGTGGCACCCTTCCACCCTTTGCAATCTGTACTTGGCGGGACTGAAAAAGAAACTGTGGTAATTGCATATTAGAGACAGGGCACTGGGCTGCCTTCAGTCCGTCCGCCCTTGCTGAGCCAAGAGGCTTAATGAGAAGAGTAGAGAAGTTCAAGGTCACGTTAGGAGCTGGCGATCCCATCTGTTGCTCGCTGGATCTGTGGCTTTGATGAAAGTTCGGTATGTGTGTGTGTGTGTGTGTTGGGGGGGGGACCACATCACACATACACACTCCTGGGATTAAGGGCCTATTCTCCTCTTAACATTTCTAGAGTGAGCATCTCAGGAACTGTACGGATAATTGAAGAAGCCTTAGGCTTGAGACAAAACCCAGCCCTGGAAGGTATTAATCCAAGAATATCAGCGTGTTTATGCAGAAAGTTATCCATTCACCAGTGAAGATAGTTTCAGACAGGGCTTTTTTTGTAGGAAAAGCCCAGCAGGAACTCATTTGCATATAGGCCACACTCCCTGACACCACCATTGTTCCACACAGGGCTTGTTTGTAGGAAAAGCCCAGCAGGAACTCATTTGCATGTTAGGTTATGCCCCTGGTACTACGCCAGTCGGAACTGCATTCCTGCTTAAAAAAAAAAGCCCTGGTTTCAGAGAGTAGCCATGTTGGTTTACCCCCCTTCTGCTGTTTCTGGCAAAGGGACCTGAGATGCACGACAGGTAGGTGGGTTCCTTGCCGCAAGGGCTTTCTTTATTTACACCTCTGTGTTTACAAACTGCTTTCTTCCTCTCTTCTTCTCCCCTCCCGGAGCTGGCGTCTGGTTTAAATCCCTCCTGACCTGCCCCAGCTGCTCCTGCTTTCCCATTCTCCCCAGCTGGGGGGACCTTAGGGCCTTATCCTCAGCCACACTCCTCTTTACTTCCCTCACAGGAGCTTTGACGTTTGAAAGCTTATCCACAGAAGCTCTTGTTAGTATCTGAGGTCCTCCTGGATTTGAATCTAACCATTCTCCAGCGAGTAGTTTTCTTTTCTTCTTATTTTTGGCCATCAAGTCACAGCTGACTGATAGCAACCACGTAGCCCTGTGGCGCAGAGTGGTAAAGCTGCAGTACTGCAGCTCAAGCTCTCTGCTCATGACCTGAGTTTGATCCCAGCAGAAGCTGGGTTCAGGAAGCAAGCTCAAGGCTGACTCAGCCTTCTATCCTTCCGAGGTCGGTAAAATGAGTACCCAGCTTGCTGGGGGGCGGGGGAGTGTAGATGACTGGGGAAGGCAATGGCAAACCACCCTGTAAAAAGTCTGCTGTGAAAACATTGTGAAAGCAATGTCACCCAAGAGTCGGAAACAACTGGTGCTTGCACAGGGGACTACTTTTACCTTTACCTTTAGGGTTTTCAACAGAGACGTTCAGAGGTGGTTTGCCGTTTCTCACCTCTATATCACTGCCTTGGTATTCCTTGGTGGTCTCCCTTCCAAATACCGACCAGGGCCAACTCTGCTCAGCTTCTGAGATCTAAAGAGATCCGGGTGGGCAGCTTGGACTATCCAGGTCAGGGAGAGTAGTTTTAGCGCAGCCCTTTTTCCATTTGGAGGGCGAGGAGCAGTGTTTCTCAGGAGGAGCTATGCTTTCCGGGCTTCCAGGTTGATTTGTTGAAATTAACCAGTTCTTTGATGACTGGAAATGCTTGTGCATTTGGCTTGAAGGACAGAACTGACAGTATAGTTCCCAGATGTCAAACATTCAGCCCGTGGGCCAGAAACGACCCACCCAAGGCTTTGAGCAGGCTGTTCTGCTCAAGAGCAGTTCTGGGAAAGCTCTCTCAGCCTCATCTACCCCACAGGGTGTCTGCTGTGGGGAGGAGAAGGGAAAGGATATTTGTAAGCCGCTCAGAGACTCCTTTGGCTAGTGAAGGGTGGGGTATAAATCCAATCTCCTCCTCCTCCTCCTCCTCTTCTTCTTCTTCTTCTTCTTCTTCTTCTTCTTCTTTTCCAAGTGGTATAGATATGAAATAATCTTTTATATTTGAATCTAATCAAGGTATTTAAAATATTTTAATCCCACTTTTTGCAATTATAGCACATCTCTTCCCTAGTTTTCCTGAAACAGGTTAGAAGAGTTTCTGGAAATACAGTAATCCTCCATTACTCCACTTAAAACCCTCTAATATCATTTGGAGGTTTTATGTTATGGGGAAAAAAATTCTTACCACAATCAGCATAATAATAACAACGAGGACTCTAGTTTTGGCTTTCATAAAATATGGTCATTGAACAAAGTTCCAAGTCATGTCTATCATGTTGATTTGCAGTTGTAAAATTTGGTTTTTTATTTAGTGACTTTTTTAGTTTGTTTCCTTTTTTATTACTTTTGTTATACTTAATAACTCAATCCTTTTATTGAGATTGTTGCCACCTTAATTTGGTTTTCAGTAAAAAATTATTTTAAAAAACTTTCAACCCTCTGTATTTTCTGCCTGCCTATTAGCAGACACAATCCTTCTCCATGGGACGTGTGGGCACTGTCCACTGAAGAAGCTGTGTGTATGTCAGTCAGGCAGAGCGAGTGTGGAAATGCTGGCTGTGATTGGACGGAAAGTGGAAAGGGACAAATGAATTTGTCTTTGAAACTCAGCTCAGCATGGCACGAGGGGACCAAGGCACAGTGGTGGGTCATGAGCCCAGTCTTCCTTTGAGAAGCCATCGATATGTCAGCTCAAGGAAGAATGGAAACCTCTTAGTCCAGTGTAAAGACAACAAAGTCCAAATTATCCCACTGCGACAGACCTGAGTTGCTGTCTTCTTGGAGAGTCAAGCTTTTCTGCCAGGCTTCCCACCCCCCCACCCTGATCTTTGGTATTGACAGGTAGCAGCTCTGTTTGGACAGAGAAACAGGAACATTAGTGGGTTGCTTCCAAAAGCTTCTCACAAGAGCCTTTCTCTCCTGCTGACTGTAATGGGAGCCTTGCGGATAAATCCCCAATTTGACAGCCTTAAAATGTCAAGGGGAGGAAATCCTGGGCCTGTGTTCTTTCAGGATTATCTCAGAAGGTAATACAGTGGCCATCTCTGACAGCCTCTCAGCTGTGTGAGTCAGGTTTGTTTTGAGCACGCTTTTAAGAAACAGAGATCCTGGCATTCAGTTCTTTGATAGTAGAAAACAGCAGGAGTCCAGTAGCTCCTTAGTCTTTGTTAGTCTTTAACAGAATTTGCCGTTGGCTATGAGCTTTCTGAAGAAGTGAGCAGGGACTCATGGAAGCTCCTACCCCGCCACAAATTTTGTTAGTTCTTAAGGTGCTCCTGAACTCTTATACTTTGCTACAGCCAGGGGTGGAATTCTAGCAGGAGCTCCTTTGCATATTAGGCCACACCTCCCTGATGTAGCCAATCCTCCAAGAGCTTACAGGGCTCTTACTACAGGAGCTACTGTAAGCTATAGGAGGATTGGTTACATCAGAGGGTGTGGCCTAATATACAAAGGAAGAAGAAAAAGATATTGGATTTATATCCTGCCCTCCACTCCGAAGAGTCTCAGAGCGGCTCACAATCTCCTTTACCTTCCTCCCCCACAACAGACATCCTGTGAGGTGGGTGGGGTTGAGAGGACTCTCACAGCAGCTGCTCTTTCAAGGACAACCGCTGCCAGAGCTATGGCTGACCCAAGGCCATTCCAGCAGCTGCAAGTGGAGGAGTGGGGAATCAAACCCGGTTCTTCCAGATAAGAGTCTGCACACTTAACCACTACACCAAACTGGCTCTCAAGGATTTCCTGCTACAAAAAAGAAGTCCTGGGGGATCTGGGAGACGCAGGTTCAAATTTCTCCTCTGCCATGGAAATTTACCTAAGAGCCCTCTGGATATTTCTTTCACTTTAAAATAGAGCTCTTTATGATGATGATATTGGATTTATATCCCGCCCTCCACTCCGAAGAGTCTCAGAGCGGCTCACAATCTCCTTTATCTTCCTCCCCCACAACAGACACCCTGTGAGGTGGGTGGGGCTGGAGAGGGCTCTCACAGCAGCTGCCCTTTCAAGGACAACCTCTGCCAGAGCTATGGCTGACCCAAGGCCATGCTAGCAGGTGCAAGTGGAGGAGTGGGGAATCAAACCCGGTTCTCCCAGATAAGAGTCCGCACACTTAACCACTACACCAGACTGGCTCTCCAGACTGGCTTTATCTGTGGGATTCCATTAACCCTAATATCCTCCATAGAGCAAAAGGACCATTCAGTTCACATCATTAATGTTCAGTTAACTCTAATGCACTTTAAGAGAAATGAAAAAGACAAACAGTAGGATGACAGGTTAATGGAGCATTACTGTATAAGCCCAAAGGAAACATAAAGAAACATTTGAACTGGGAAAGTGCTAAATAAATATCTTGACATTTGAGGATGGAGAAGATGCAAAATTGCACCAAATCCCTTTGACATTCTAGTATTTAGATAGAGTCTAATCTGTCTCCATATTGGGATCAGCACTGAGGATCCTGCTGCAGGTTCTGATGGAAGTAAAGCTTTCCAGAGCAAGTAGCAGGGCTTTCTCAGGAGTGGCACCTCCCAGTGAGCTTTTAGATAGAATGGTAAAGCCCATCTATTCAGTCTGGATGCAGAGAAATGCTGGCAATTTCTGGACTGGTTTATAAACATCCCTGTAATAATGTTTCTTGTTTAGTTTCGAGAAGCTGGTTTTTATTGAGGTTTCAGTGTGAAGCCACTTTGCATTTCTGGTGTGGTGGCATAAAACCGTTTTATTTCACTTTGGACAGAAAAGGGCCTCTGCCAAGCTTAATCCTCTACAGTTAGGTGGGAAGACAAGACCGCACAGCTACACTTTTAGACAGGCAGGGTTTTTTTTTTTTTTTAGCAGGATTGCAACTCCATCTGACTTGGTGCCAGGGGGTGTGTGGCCTAATATGCAAATGAGTTCCTGCTGGGCTTTTTCTTCCAAACAAAAGCCCTGAGTACAGCCTGTGGGCACCTTTGGAATTCTGACACAAGACGATGGGCACAATCACAAAATGGCTGCTGCAGGAGGTGGAGCCAACCACAAAATGACAGGGAGCAAGATTATAGATAACTGTAACTCTAATTATGATTCAAGGAGAAGTCTGTTGAATAGGAGCCAGTTTGGTGCAGTGGTTAAGTGTGCGGACTCTTATCTGGGAGAACCGGGTTTGATTCCCCACTCCTCCACTTGCAGCTGCTGGAACGGCCTTGAGTCAGCCATAGCTCTGGCAGAGGTTGTCCTTGAAATGGCAGCTGCTGTGAGAGCCCTCCCAGCCCCACCTACCTCACAGGGTGTCTGTTGTGGGGGGAGAAGAGATAGGAGATTGTGAGCCGCTCTGAGACTCTGATCCAGGGAGAAGGGCAGGGTATAAATCTGCCCCCACCTCACAGGGTGTCTGTTGTGGGGGGAGAAGACATAGGAGATTGTAAGCCGCTCTGAGTCTCTGATCCAGGGAGAAGGGCAGGGTATAAATCTGCAGTCTTCTTCTTCTTAATTTGCACAGCCAATCAGATGCCCTGCCAGGCAAAATGCCCACCAAGCCCTTCCCATTTTCTAAAATCAATTAGTGGGCACCAGGAAGGGTGTCAGTGAGTTCTATGGTGCCCCTGGGCACCATATTGGAGAACCCTGCTTTACAACCTCCTGAATGCCCCGTTCTTTGTTTTTGTATCTTGCTTTTCAATATACCCAACATTAAAAGGGGAAAGAAAAACCACAATAATGTGTTTGGGCAGAATTCAGTTTCCTAAACTTATAAAAATCTTCTGAGAGCTGCTCTGTCTGGACTCAGTCAGTGTGACAGGTGCATGCAAATATCTTAATGGCTTTCCATAATGCTTTATGGAAAGAGGCAGTGTTAATAGCACTGATGGATGAGTCACTTAATAACTATAGGCACAGCTTGAATTTCAGAGCTTCTTCTACTTGTGGTGTCCGCCAGTATTCTTGGTTTCCCCACCCCCCGCTCACCCATCATTCACCTTCATTTTTGGTTGGCTGGTGTAGTGTTAAAGTAGCATAAACCAACCTAACTGATTAAATACCCAGCAGAAAACGACAGAACCCTCCGGGTTGTTTGCATACGGAATAGTGGAAGAACCAATCATAGTCCAGCATGAACATATGAAACTTGTCCACTCTCATTGGCAGCAGCTCTCCAAGGTCTCAGACAGTTCCTAGAACAAAGTTTGAATTCAGTAGCAACTTTAAGAACGACAAAGTCTTAAAGGTGCCGCTGACTTCAAACTTTGGTCTACTGCTTCTAGTGTCTTGGACCACTGGTGGACCTCCTGATGGCACCTGGTTTTTTGGCCACTGTGACAGAGTGTTGGACTGGGTGGGCCATTGGCCTAATCCGATGTGGCTTCTCTTATGCTCTTAAGACCAACACAGCTGCCCACCTGGATCTACCTAAGATCCTGTTACTGGAACTGAACCTGGGATCTTCTGCATACAAAACATATATTGTGCCACTAAGCTATGGCCCTTGCCAATCTAAACAAAAAAAAAGCCCTCTTCTGAGAAATCATAACACTGATTATGATATAGGAGAGTCAGTTTGGTGTAGTAGTTAAGTGTGCAGACTCTTATCTGGGAGAACCAGGTTTGATTCCCCACTTGCACCTGCTGGAATGGCATTGGGTTAGCCATAGCTCTGGCAGAGGTGGTCCTTGAAAGGGCAGCTGCTGTGAGAGCCCTCTCAGCCCCACCCACCTCACAGGGTGTCTGTTGTGGGGGAGGAAGGTAAAGGAGATTGTGAGCCGCTCTGAGACTCTTCGGAGTGGAGGGCGGGATATAAATCCAATATCTTCATCTTCTTCTGACTCATCTAGATTAATATTCCCTACTGGTGATTTACAGAGGCTCTCCAAAATCTTATGTAGTGGGTGTCCTGCAGTGTATTGGGGGAGGGGTCAGAGGCAGTGGCTTATTTGGAGCATGGGGTGGGGCAAAGTCATTTCCCTGGGCACCAAAAATATTTGGGCTATCCTTAAAGCAAGGATTGGAACAAAACATTGGGAAAAAAATTCCCAGTTTCAAAGATTGGGTTTAGGTTGCTAATTGGGTCTAAGAGACCTTGGGGCCACAGTGGACAGCTCAATGAAAATGGCAAACCAGGGTACTGCCGCAGTGAAAAGTGCAAACTCTCTGTTGGGAATTATTAGGAATGGAACTGAAAATAAAATGTCCAATATTATAGTACCCCTGTAATACCCCTGATACTGCCTCATATGGAATGCTGTGTACCACATCTCAAAAAGGACGTTTCAGAGCTGGAAAAAGTATAAAAGAGGGTAACCAACATGATTAAAGGGTTGGAACACCAAGAAGCTGAGGTAACTGGGTGGATCCCAAACCTGCTACCAAGAGTGGATGGTTGGGGTAACATTTTATACAGTTTTCCCAAAAGAGGGAAGGGGAAAGGGTGTTGGTGTTGGGGAGAGAGACTGATGAAAAATCAGTCTCTCCAGAGATGGGCTAGTTTTGGAAAGGAAGTCCTTGTCAGCATTGTGGAGGGAAGTTATCCTGATTTGCAATGTAGTATTGGAAATATTATTGTGCGGAGTTCGAGAAGGTTACTTGATAGAGTCAGGGAAGGGACCTTCTGCTTGACCTTTAAGATAAGGAGGAAAGATCTGTGATCACCCCGTTGCTTATTGTTTTGAATATTTGGGTCACTGAATTAGTTTGAATTATCAGGGAGGAGGTTCCAGGGTTCTTGGGGAAATGACCCTCCCTCCAGTTGACTCTCACCAGAGATGGCTTTTCCATGGTTGGTGGAGGAGCGGCCCTTACATTCCTTTCACGCCTTCAGTGTGATTCACTGTCATTTTGATATGTTTGATTCAGACTCCATCTTCCACTGCTAGGTCCTTACTTAGATGTATACATTTACAAGAATCAAAATGGGGGGGTCCCTATGGAGTCTGAGGGCACCACCCTTCTGGATCAGACCAGGGATCCATCTAGTCCAGTATCTTATCTCAAACAATGGCCAACCAGATCCTCTGGAGGGCCATCAAACAGGCCTTTTCCTGATATTGCTTCCTGGCACTAGTGTTCAGAGGTTTTCCTGCCTTTGAATGTGGAGGTTTAGTCACCATGGCTAATATCTGCTGATAGACCTATCCTCCATGAATCTGTCTGACCTTTTTAAAAGCTGCCTTTGCCTGTAGTTACCACTGTGTCCTCTGTCAGTGCATTCCATGTTTTAAGCACTCATTTTGTAAAGAAGTAGGTCTGTCACCTTCATGAGTAGTGCTTCTTTTATGTGTATAGACTAGAGTCCAGTGATGATTTTTAAAGCTTATGATCCAACCAACCTGTAACTGAAAATCTATACTTCTAGCACTAGCTCTGATGCTTAGGGATGATTACATACTCTCTTATTTTGTCTTCCTTTCTGATTGTTCTCTTGGAAATATGGTGCAGAGTCATGGGTCAATGAAGACGATCATTTGCTGAGTAAACAAAGTTCATTCATCTCATCCAGCCAGGTTTCCCTTCTGTCCTCTTATGCTGTAGGATTCTAATAGCTGGGAGACAACAGAATTAGGCCAGGCTCTTGACAAGGGGCTGTGCTGAAAATGGCAACTCTGTAGTAAGTATTTCGCCCTTTTGATGAATCCTTGAAAATGGCTTTTTTTTTGTAGCAGGAACTCCTTTGCATATTAGGCCATGCCCCCTGATGTAGCCAATCCTCCAAGAGCTTACAGGGCTCTTAGTACAGGGCCTACTGTAAGCTTCAGGAGGACTGGTTACATCAAGAGGGTGTGGCCTAATATGTAAAGGAGTTCCTGCTACAAAAAAAGCCCAGATTGAAAATTATACTAGACCCAAAGGAGACATGACAAGTATTGGATCCGTGAATGGTACATTCTTCAGCCTTAATTTGGATTGATGGAAAATACAGTATTATTACAAAATCCATTAAAATTCTGTAAATAGTCTAATTTAAGTTCCAAAATGCAGTCTCTGTTTTTTTCTCCTGGGTTGCAATCCTATCCACAGCGACTTGGAAGTAAGCCCCATTGAATATAATGGGACAAGTCTGAGTAAAGATGCAGAAAAACTGAACAACCAATTAATTTTTGGCATTTGTGGAATTGCCATAGTAGAGCGATCCATTCTTTAAGTCTTGGAGTTCCTACGGTACACTAATTCTTCATAATTATTATCTCGGCGGCTATCAGAAATAAAGAGATTAAAAGCAAATGTTCAGCTCTAACTATGCTTTCAGTGCATCGAGTGGCAAACAGTATTCAGCCATTTGTTTGGAATTCTTTTAATATTTTGGTCCAACAGGACTGTGTCTCCATAGTACGGCACTTGTAAAAACGAGTATTTGGTTACCTCTCTGGGACTTATGTATGATCTCTTTAGATGTTTTCTCCTGTTTATATAACACCAATAATATCAAAGATTTCAGGTTTTCACGGCTGGTAACATCATTAGGGTTTGTAGAATCTTTCGGGCTCAAGTGCCGTGTTCTACTGGAGAAAGTTTCCCTTCCAGACGTTTCGTTCTTGGCTGCGGAGAACATCCTCAGTGGCGTTGCAGCCAGAGCAGGCGCTCTGACCTTCTTGGCTGCTGTGCATTGAGTGGGGCCAGGGCTGCTGGAGAGCTGCTATTTCTAGGCTGGAGGGGGTGTGGTAAAAGGGCAGTTGGTTTGTGGATGTGCCCATTGTTTGGTGGGGCTTCCTGGAAGGGTAGTGATAAGGAAACTGGCTATTGAATGTGCCCATTGTTCTGTGTTAATTGCTGGGAGGGTTGGAAGGGGTGTGAAGATAAGGAAGATGGTTGTTGACTGTGCTGATTGTTCTGTGGAATGTACTGGTTGTTCTGTGACTTTCTGCAATTTACAGTCTGTAGGGTGTTTTGCAGAGCTGGGTACCAAGATTGGTGGATGAAAATGCCTTCTTCCCTTCTGTTAAAATTGTGCTGATGTTTGTAAATCTCAATAGCTTCTCTGTTAGGCGGGTATGATAATGTGAGACCATCTGGAGTCATGGAGAGGCTGCTTTGAATAACTTTCTCCTTCATCTGAATTCAGTCCATCCTCGTATTCAGTTCACCGTGGAGAAAGAAAACAATGGTCAACTTGCCTTTCTTGACGCCCTCATTACCAGGAAAGGTGACGGAAAACTCGGCCACACTGTATTTGGGAAACCCACACACATCGACTACTATCTAAATAAGAATTCCAATCATCATCCTCGCCAAAAACGTACAGTTGTAAAAACCCTCATCCACCGTGCATCATGCATCTGTGAACCAAGCCAACTCCAACAGGAACTACACCACCTCAACCAGTCACTGCAGGCCAATGGATACTCCCAACAAGAAATTAGAAGAGCCCTCCATCCCAGGAGACCATCCATACCAAATCCTGAGCCACACACAAATGTGGGTACAGCCTTCCTGCCCTACATAAAATCTGTCACCGACCGCATTGGCAAAATTCTCAAAAGCCACAATGTTGACACAGTCTTCAAGCCCACACAACAGATCTGCCACATGCTGCGCTCGGCCAAAGATATGAGAGATCCACTTTCAACCCCTGGAGTCTACAAAATACCCTGCTCCTGTGGTGCAGTCTACATTGGCACTACCCAACGCAGTATCAACACCCGTCTCACCGAACACAAGAGACACTGTTGCTTGTTTCAGCCAGAAAAATCAGCTGTAGCTGAACATGCACTTCAAGAAGGAGACCACGTCATCCACTTTGAAAGAACTGAAGTCCTTTCTACGGTCTCACATTGTCATACCCGCCTGAACAGAGAAGCTGTCATCCAGTAACCCCCTGCACAATGCGGGAACATACCTCCTCAGTGACCCCTTCCTTATGATCAGAAGATGGCAACAACCTCCAGGATCCCTGGCCAAACTGGCCTGGAGAAAATTTGCTCCCTGACCCCAAAGTGGCAATCAGCATTTTCCTGGAAAGGACCACAAGAACTAAGCACTGATGCAACCCTTCCTGCCCTCCTTCTCATGATCTGCCTAAGTTCACAGAATCAGAATTGTTGTCAGATGCTCAACTAGCCTCTGTTTAAAAGTCTCCAAAGAAGGAAAGTCCACCACCTCCTGAGGAAACCTGTTCCATTGAGGAGCCGTCTAACTGTCAGGAAGTTCTTCCTAATGGTTAGCCAGAACCTCTTCTGATTTATTTTCAAACCATTGGTTCTAGTCCAACCTTCTGGGACAACAGAAAACAGTAGTCTCCTCTCCAGGCTAAACATACCCAGCTCTTTCAACCTCATAGGACTTGGTCTCCAGTCCCCTCACCATCTTTGTTGCCCTTCTCTGGAGAGCTCTGACAGAAACTGCCCTTGAGAGGAACAGCTCTGAGAGAGTTATGACTGACCCAAGGCCACTCCAGCAGTTGCACGTGGAGGAGTAGGGAATGAAACCTGGTTCTCCCGGATTAGAGTCTGTATGTTTAACCACTACACTAAACTGGTTCTCCTACACCAAACTGGTGTGGGTATTTAAGAGTCAAGTGAAAGAGAAAAATGTGTGTGTGTGTATGAATTGATATGAAGATTTGATTTTCAATAAATAAGAGGTTTTTTTTTTTTAAGAGATTACATGCCGCCCAGCCACCTCTGTGGCGCCTGGCCCACGCCACTGCCTGCCCCCCTTCTGCCACTTCCATGGGCAAAGCCAAAGAGTGGGGAGAGTGCACAGGGCAGCGCGACAAGGTGCATTTCCTTCTGCTGCACTAACCTGCCAAGTGACCAAACCTATTTAATGGAACCACCACATCCAGTCATCCCTTAATCCACTGCCCACAGTGCAAGGTAGGCAACCCCCACTCCCTTTAGTGCTGATGAAAGGAGAGGTGAAAAATTCCTACCTGGCCCGAAAGGGCAACCAGCAGGAGCCTGCACTGCATACACAGTGGGAGGGTGGGCTTAGCACATGGCAAAAGAGAAAGAATGGAGTGGGGGAGGCTGTCCTTATATTGCTGCTGGCTCTGCTGCATGTTGCTTCCTGTTCCTCCTTCTGAGGAAGAAAAATGGCCCCCACCCAATAGGGTTGCCAAGTCCAATTAAAGAAAAATCTGGGGACGTTGGGGGCGGAGCCAGGAGACTTTGGGGGTGGAGCCAGGAGACCTTGGGGGTGGAGCCAGGAACAAGGATGTGACAAGCATAATTGAACTCCAAGGGAGTTCTGGCCATCACATTTAAAGGGACAGCTCACCTTTTTAAATGCCTTTCTTCCATAGGAAATAATTAAGGATAGGGGCACCATCTTTTGGGGCTCATAGAATTGGACCCTCTGGTCCAATCGTTTTGAAACTTGGGGGGTATTTTGGGGAGAGGCACTAGATGCTATACTAAAAATTTGGTGCCTCTACCTCAAAAAATAGCCCCCCCAGAGCCCTCAATACCCACGGATCAATTCCCTATTATTCCCTATGGGAATTGTTCTCCATAGGGAATAATAGAGTGCCTAGTAGACATTTCCCTCCCCCCCCACGCTTTCTAAAGGAAGGGGGAGGGCCTCCATACCAGGGAATTCCCCCCTCCCTGCCCTCTCCCTCTCTCACACACACAAACAAACACTTACCGCACTTGGTCTTCTTCCCTCTACCTGCTCTGAAAACGAAAGCAAAGAAAGGGCGGGGCCGTTCTCCGAAGCCCTTCCTGTTTCCTCCTTCCTGCCCAGCCTTAAAGGGGCAGAAATTTTACAAACTGCTCAGGACTCAGGAGCTCTACACCAACATGAACGCTTCAGGTATGTTCTCCCCCCCCCCACCCCCCACCCCCGCTTCCTGATTTCTGGAGACCGGGGGATGAAGCTGGGAACCCAGGAGCCTCCCGGAAAAGCGGGGGGATTGGGAAGCCTACCACCCAAGATGGCCGTTGAGGCTCCCCGGGCGGTAGGAATCAAATAGTTATTGAAATGATTATTAAATTAGGATTATCCGCCAAGTGATTAACAGATAATATTAAAGAGGTGATTCTTGATCATGCTCCTTTGGTTTCACAATCCAGCAGGATCTTTCCAAAATCAAAGAGGCACGCAAGGCCCTCGGTCCTTAATTCATTGCTAAAATAATCCCTCAGTGGAACAGACTGGAGCCAATGAGCGTTTCCTCCTCTCGTTAATTGCTTAATCCACTGGGAGGTCATATGAGAACCCTTTTGAAATCTTTCCTTTCATCTCAATTTTTACCCCGGGGGGGGGGGGACAGGACTTATTTGCTACTTTAAATCATTTACCAAAGATAAAGGGAGATAAAGATACTTCAGAGATGAAAGATGCTTTTAATTTTGCTCATGCCCAACTATATAGAATGTTGCCTTTCAAACTACCAAGGATTTAGCATATTGATTTCCTGTCTGGCCAAGCAAAGAAGTCATCTCTGCTGACTCTTTGCCTGAGATTTGAAAGCCTTCATTTGCTGTGTTGTCTTCAACTAGGCTACGTTAATTTATTTTTGCTGTGCTTTATCTTATCGGTTACAAAGCCGTTGATGACCATTCTGATTGGACAAATGTTCATCTCAAAGGAAAACGCTTTGTTTTACCCCCTTTGATGCCTGTTACCATTTTTAAGTATCTGGAAGGTTTTTTTTTTTAATTCTCATTTTCCTTTCTTGTGTGTTCCTATTGCTTCAGGCTGCTATTCCCACCCGCCTTTTCTGCAAGTGCTTCTGCTTCCTCTAGTAGTTGTTTCTATATTACATCAGTTTATGTCCAGTGGAAAAACCTGTAGTTTAACTCTGCAGGAAGATATTCCAGACACAAGCAATGTAATATTGAACTGGCCACTAGAGGGAGCAAAACAAGAGCAGAACAGGGCACTCCCCTCATCCCGAAGTAACAAGAACACCCAAAGAAAATGAGAACGCAGAAAAGCCCACAGTTAAATCCTGAGTTTACTTGGCTGAGAAGGGTACAACTCTGCTTAGAATAGCACTACATAAAATGGAATTATACCCTTCTAAGCCCATTGTCACCAACAGGCATGACTGCTTTAGAGGGTGGTCTCTATGGCATTATACCCAGTTGAGGTCCTGCCCATCTTCAATCCCCTCCCTCCCCCAGCTCTTCCACCAAAACAGGGGTGGGGAACCTTTTTTCTGCCAAGGGCCATATGGATATTTATAACATAATTCGCGGGCCATAAAAATCTTTCAACTTAAAAAACAGTGCTCTGCCAAGGGAGAATGATTCAAGCCAGCAAAATTAATGCAAATAATTGTTTTTCTATTTGAAGTCATGTGGGGAAACCTAATTTGGCACACACAGACACACACACACACACACAAACACCCGGCCTGCCGCCCTAGGCAAATGCATAGGGCCAGGGCTTTTTTGCAGAAAAAGCCCAGCAGGAACTGAGTAGCATATTAGACCACATCCCCTAATATTAGCATATGAGGTCACACTCATTAGCATATTAGGCCACACCATCTGAGATCATCAAGTGCAAACTGAACTGTGACAGTAACTTTGCCAGGCCCTGCAGCAATTCTGGCCTGCCAGCCAGGTCCCAGGGAGGTTGCCGCACAGTACATCTGGGCCCTGTGATCCCTCTCTGGCCCTGGAGAGGCTGCTGCACAGTGCAACTGGGCCCCATGATCCTCGCTGGCCAGCCAGGCCCCAGAGAGGCCACCACATGGCTCGGTTCAGTCCAGCAATCCCCAAGGGCCACACCAAGTGACCTCAAGGGCCGCATATGGCCCTTGGGACGGAGGTAGCCCACCCCTGCACTAAAATATCCAGGAATTTCCCAGAGCTTGCAATCCAAATTCTCCTCTCCCTTCCCCTCCTCTCCTCTACAATTTTATGCGAGAACATTGTATGGCTGCGGCCCTGCCTTGCCATGGAACACACCATAATTTTGCAGGCCGGTGAGTTGTTTTGCTGTCTTTTTTTTTAAAAAACATGTTAGGAAAGATGACCAGGATCAGAGGAGCTCATTTTAGTATTTGACAACCTTTATTGATTACTGCTAGTGCTGAGAAGCCCAGGACGTGAGCCGAATCAGGGGCTGCATTTTATTGTGCCCCGAGGATTTGTTTTTTGTAATATTTGAAGCAGCAGAGCTTTTTGAATAACAGCTGACGCGCATCTCTGCAGCCAAAGTCACAGGGGTTTCTCTCTCTCTCTCTCACAGCAGATTTTTTCTTTCTCTAATTTTGTTATTTCCTGCGATAGAACCTGGCTATCGATCACCTGGTAAAGGAGACCCGTACTCCTCCCCTCTGTCATGCTCATGGGGAGAGCTGAAGTTTTCAGTTCAACTCTTCTATCAAATGCCCCTTTTCTCACCACGCCCCTCGTACCTTCTGCTGTTTGTAGAAGGTTAGCGGAGTATAGAGAATGTTTAATTAAGTTTAATTGTGTGACAGCTTCAAAGTGGGAATGTAATTACTCATTTAATTATTTTTGCCACTTGCTGCTTAAAGTGTGTATATAATTGCTCTTTTTATAAGGACACTCGACTTTGGAAGCTTGTGTGAAATTATAACAACTTTGTAGCTTCTCCGCCGCACTGGAGGCGGGAGAGGGGAGTGGGGCAATAAGGCAAAGAGAATCTTATTGAAACAATTTTGGAAAGCCTTTTTTTTTTAAAAAAAAAAAAAACCCTCCTCTTGGTTTTCATATCTTGGCAGAGGAATATCATCTGGAGAGGGGATATTTTAAACTTTCCTGCCTATTAATTGATAATTGCGCAGCGTGAAGACATACTTGGGTAAGTAGATCAGTGTACATTACCCCTCCGCACACACACTACTCACACTGTTTATGTTAATTGCATCAATATCGCAACCGCTGGAGATCGTGGAAAAGAAAACGATTTCTCGGTTTGTGAGAGCTCTGGCAGGAGGCAACATTTCCCAGGGCTGTCAAAATATTATATTCCAGCAAGCGCATGGTCATCAAAGGGAGCCCATCTTCCCACCGCTCTGCGCTTTGATGGATACAACAAGAATGTAATGCGGAATAAGCAGTAAGCCAACTTTTGATATGATTATGGTTTCCTTTGCGCCGAGTCATATTTATTTATTCAACGTTAATGTTATTTCTGTCCTGAGCAGGTTTTGCTCTCTGAGCAGCATCTGGCAACAATTCATAAAACAAGACAACAGTAATTGGGTTTTTTTAAAAGAGACTTCTTAAGCAGCGAAGGGATATCTGAGAGGTAACTTTAAAAAAAACAACCTCTCTGCCCCAAAGAGCTTGCAGCCTAAATATATGACAGTGAGAGAGGCGGCCAAGAGAAGGGAAGAAGGAATGAATGTCAATACAGCTGCAGGTCTTCAAGGCTAGCAATTTTATCAGCTAAGGATGATTTGCTGATTGTAGCTGGCCCTAGACAAATCTGTCTAGGCAGGGCTTTTTTTGTAGCAGGACCTCCTTTGCTTATTAGGCCACACTCCCTGGTGCAACCAATCCTCCAAGAGAACATAAGAACATAAGAGAAGCCATGTTGGAGCAGGCCAATGGCCCATCCAGTCCAACACTCTATGTCACACAGTGGCCAAAAAACCAGGTGCCATCAAGAGGTCCATTAGTGGGGCCAGGGCACTAGAAGTCCTCACACTGTTGCCCCTCCCAAGCACCAAGAATACTGAGCATCACTGCCCCCAGACATAAGAACATAAGGGAGGCCACACCTCCCTGGTGCAACCAATCCTCCAAGAGAACATAAGAACATAAGAGAAGCCATGTTGGATCAGGCCAATGGTCCATCCAGTCCAACACTCTGTATCACACAGTGGCCCAAAACCCCCCAAGTGCCATCAGGAGGTCCACCAGTGAAACTAGAAGCCCTCCCACTGTGCCACCCCCCCCAAGCACCAAGAATACAGAGCATCACTGTCCCAGACAGAGAGTTCCAACAATATGCTGTGGCTAATAGCTACTGATGGACCTCTGCTCCATATGCTTATCCAATCCCCTCTTGAAGCTGTCTATGCTTGTAGCCTCCACCACCTCCTGTGGCAGTGAATTTCACATGTTAATCTTAGACCCTGTACTAAGAGCTTACAGGGCTCTTAGTACAGGGCCTAATGTTAACTCCAGGAGGATTGGCTATATCAGGGGTGTGTGGCCTAATACGCAAAGGAGTTCCTGCTACAAAAAAGCCCTGTGTCTAGGGCACTGTCCAGTGTATATTGTAACATATCCAGATTAAAAAAGCTAAAGGTAGTCCCCTGTTCAAGTATTGGGTCATTACCGACCCATGGGATGATGTCATATCAGGACATTTTCTTGGCAGACTTTTTACGGGGTGGTTTGCCATTGCCTTCCCCAGTCATTGCACTTTACCCCCAGCAAACTGGGTACTCATTTGACCGACCTCTGATGTCCTTTTAAGCCATTGTCACCTAACACATTAATAAACACCGTCCCCAAAGTACCACTTATGGTTTTGCTTCTGTAAAAGCATGAAGGAAAAGGTTCCTGGGGTATAATACAACTTCCACAAAACCTATTGATTTTGAAGGCCATTTTAGTGTGTGTCAGAACTATTGATTTGGTCGGAACTATGAAGTAAAATATTCAGCTAGGTTTTAGATGTCTAAAAAAGGCTCTGGGACTTTTGAAGCCAAGCTGGGCTCAGAGTCTGATTCATACATTATAGAGTACACAGGTTGGGACTCAGGGCTTCATTTCCCAAGTGTTTGGCATTTATCTCAGTACAGGCCTGTGGCATGCATGGAGCTGGAGCATCAGCCTTTCCCCTGCGTCATTTTTCCTGACAAGAAACATTCCCATGGCCACTGTATGGGGAAATCCACATCTTCCCTTGTACTCACCTTGGAAAAGTACTCAGATCCTCTGTTTGGCTGCAAATGAGGCATGGGGTGGGTGGAGCTTTGGGCTTCCCTCTTGTTTCCCCCTTCGTCCGGCTTCATATGCCCTAGGGCAGGGGTGGCCAAACTGCGGCTCGGGAGCCACACATGGCTCTTTCACACATATTGTGTGGCTCTTGAAGCCCCCCCCCCCCGGTTGAGAGCCAGTTTGGTGTAATGGTTAAGTGTGCGGACTCTTATCTGGGAGAACCGGGTTTGATTCCCCACTCCTCCACTTGCACCTGCTGAGATGGCCTTGGGTCAGCCATAGCTCTGGCAGAAGTTGTCCTTGAAAGGGCAGCTGCTGTGAGAGACCTCTCCAGCCCCACCCACCTCACAGGGTGTCTGTTGTGGAGGAGGAAGGTAAAGGAGATTGTGAGCTGCTCTGAGACTCTTCGGAGTGGAGGGCGGGATATAAATCCAATATCTTCTTCTTCTTCTTGGTTGGCTCTTTAAAACACTTCTCCAAGCCAAGCCAGCCAGCAGCTTAGAGAATGCATTTAAAGTTGGTTTCTTTCAACTTCTTCTTCCCTCCCCCCCATCTCCTTCCTTCCTCCCTCCCTCCCTCAAGCATCTGATGTTCATGTGTTGCAGCTCTCAAACACCTGATGTTTATTCTATGTGGCTCTTGTGTTAAGCCAGTTTGGCCACCCCTGCCCTAGGGTGAAAGTGTGGTACCAGAGAAAGGGGCTCCCCAGCACCATTTCTGATGGCAAAAATGCCACAGGAGGGAAGTCTGAAGTCCTTTCCCTATCCTGGGCCCTGTTTGCAGCTGGATGGAGATCTTTTTGAGATCTTTGAATGTATAACCATGAGTCAGGTTGTGAACCCATCTCCTGACTCATGGATTTTGTGTTGTGTATATCGACCCTGATGAGTTAACACAGGGATCCCCAAAGTGGTGCCTATCAACCCCTTCTCTGGTGCTCACTAAGTGCTTTTAGGAAGTGGGTGGGGTCAGGTAGGGATTTTACCTAGCAAGGCTTCTGACTAACTACTGGAGATTTGGTTGGCTATGTCAATTTTTTTTTAAAGTTGCTTTGCAGAAGTTGCCACCACAGCACAAGCCTCTACACTGTGTTACTGAAGTTAAGCTGCGGCAATCATTTCGTGACTGGCTCTGCCTCCCATGGCAGCCATTTTGTGACAGCCATTTTGTTACTGTGCCAACCATGACATGTCAAAACTCCAAATGTGTCTGCAGGCTCAAAAAGCTTTGGGACCCCTGAATTAACAACACCTGATACATTGTGAGGACCAGATAAACCCTGGGTGCTACATAATCTGTGAATTGCTGCCACTGAAACCACAAAAAAATTTGGTAATCTAATGCTAGGGTGATGAAATTTTTGAATGCCCCAAGTGAGGTAGAGCAAACTGGATTGCATTAGCAAAAAGACTGGATTGCATTAGCAAATTTCAGATGGAAGGAATGTGTTTGCAGTTGTTCAATTCAATTTCAATTTCAAACCACCTTTATTGACATGTTTGCAGTTGTTGCTGGAACACTGTTATCTCTTGTTTGGATAGTCTTTTTTTCCAGGTTTAGATGGTTTTATTGAAGAAAATACTTGGTATAAACAAATCCTGAGTTCAAAGTTTACATAGTCACATTTCCCTAGGGTTACTCCAAGCATAATGTAATAATTCCATTCTGTTTTATCTGGTCACACATTTTCCGGCACAAAAGAAGATTATAATGAATACATGTCTAGACAGACAGTACTGAGATATGTAGTGCTTTGAAAACAGTTGGCATAAGGCATGTGTGCCTTGAGTTCACAAATCTGTACCTAGCCACAAAAGGCAAGTGCAAGCCACAAGAAGGCACATATTTTGTCAGTTCTTCCACCATCTCAGGGAACTACAGTCTTATGAACATGGCTAAATATCCCTAACAAAGATTACTCTTCACCAAACTACATTTTTTTCTTATTCCAGCCTCTGTCTTAAATTAGATTAGTGGGCAAAAATTCCAGTTGCCCGCAGTGTGTAGTTATTTCATACTTGGACTAACAGCAAAAACCAGACCCATTTCACCCTATAGTTACCACCAGAATTTCCCTGAAGACAAATCCCATGCAAATCTGGAACATCGTTGTTAATGGGGACTTAGCAAGCTGTGTGCACATAGCCTTCAAACATACCCCGCCCCCCTGCAAGCTCTAGGGCGAGGGATCTTTGATTCTGTTTTATATGAATGCATCTTAGAATATCTTGAGCTGGGTATTGATTTTATCTTTATTAAACATACACAGGCCTTTTTGGGTAGAAAAAGTCCAGCAGCAACTCGTTTGCATGTTAGACCACACCCCCTAATGGCACCATTGTTTTGCAAAGGGACAACAAGCCAGCTGGAACTGTGTTCCTCTGCATTCTTGCTCAAAAAAAAGCCCTGAACATAAACAGAAAGATGAGAAAAACAAGGAAGGAATGAGTAGACTGAAAGATAATACAATGCACTTGATTTGAGGAATAAAAAGGTAAAGGCAGTCCTCTGTGCAAGCAGAGTGGCAAAGCAGCAGTGTTGCAGTACCGTGGTCTGAACTCTCTGCTCACGACCTGAGTTCGATTCCGACAGAAGCTGGATTCAGGTAGCCGGCCCAAGGTTGACTCAGCCTTCCATCCTTCCGAGGTCGGTAAAATGAGTACCCATCTTGCTGGGGGGAAAGTGCAGATGACTGGGGAAGGCAATGGCAAACCACCCCATAAAAAGTCTGCTGTGAAAACGTGAAAGCAACGTCACCCCAGAGTCGGAAACAACTGGTGCTTACACAGGGGACCTTTCCTTTCCTTTCCTTTCCTTTCCTTTCCTTTCCTTTCCTTTCCTTTCCTTTCCTTTCCTTTCCTTTCCTTTCCTTTCCTTTCCTTTCCTTTCCTTTCCTTTCCTTTCCTTTCCTGTCCTGTCCTGTCCTGTCCTGTGCAAGCACCAGTCGTTTTCGACTCTGGGGTGATGTTGCTTTCACAATGTTTTCACAGCAGACTTTTTATGGGGTGGTTTGCCATTGCCTTCCCCAGTCATCTACACTTTCTCCCCAGCAAGCTGGGTGCTCCTTTTACCGACCTCGGAAGGATGGAAGGCTGAGTCAGCCCTGAGGAATAGACTACATTTTATACTATGACATATGCAAGTATTTTTTATTTATTCTTATTATTTTAAGATAATTTATACTGCACTTTTCTGATTTAGCAAGCCTCCAAAGTGGCACACAAGCAACAATAAAATATCAAATCTAACAATCGAAAATATCAAATAAAATATCAAATCTAACAATCGAAAATATCAAATAAAATATCAAATCTAACAATCGAAACTTCAGAAGCCCAAAACAATAACTTTGAGCAATCAAGCAGAAACCAGCCAGATTTACTCTAAAGATGACCCTGAGGGCATGATGACTCCCTCCTTAAAACCCTGAAACACAAAGGGTACAGAATGGCAACTTGGATGCACATTTAAAAGGGCCCGCTCTTTTTTTATGGTGGATTGGGGAGTGGCTCAGTGGTAGAGCATCTGCTTGGTAAGCAGAAGGTCCCAGGTTCAATTCCCAGCATCTCCAACTAAAAAGGGTCCAGGCAAGTAGGCGTGAAAAACCTCAGCTTGAGACCCTGGAGAGCTGCTGCCAGTCTGAGTAGACAATACTGACTTTGATGGATCAAGGGTCTGATTCAGTAGAAGGCAGCTTCATATGTTCATAATCTTTGGGGATGGACAGTGGCTCAGTGGTAGAGCATCTTCTTGGTAAGCAGAAGGTCCCAGGTTCAATCCCCGGCATCTCCATCTAAAAAGGGTCCAGGCAAGTAGGTATGAAAAGCCTCAGCTTGAGACCCCGGAGAGCTGCTGCCAGTCTGAGTAGACAATACTGACTTTGATGGACCAAGGGTCTGATTCAGTATGGTAGCATCATATGTTCATATATGTTCATATGTTCTAGTCCTTCAGATGGATCAGGACAAATGCTAAAATACAGTATTTTGATTCCAACCCCTCCCCCCCCAGAAGCAAGACACTTTTCACCTGTCTCCTGAATGCCTCTCTAGAGATGGTATTCCACTGCCAGAACAGGAAGAGTTGATGGGGAAATCTTGATAATAGATGGTGTAGAAATGAATTGGCATCTGTTAATTTTCTCCCTTCCAAAGATCCCTCAGGGAGACTCTATGTCACCTGATCTACACATACCAGAGAACGAGGCATTAGAACGAAATGCCATTACTTCAGGGGACGGATTCCAGCTTTCAATCAGGAGGTCAGGTTGCTTGCTTTCTTGGCCTTTGCCCCCCGGCTGCCATCCAATAGGGTGGTAGAGGAGCATGGGGAGGCAGAACAGTGTCCTGTGGAGCTCCAAAGCTGCTTCTGGCTGCGTAACCTGAAGTGAGATTACTGCACTGTGGGATGCTTTAGGATTTATCTGAAATTCCATGATTATATAGACAGAAATGATTACACAGACAATGTTGGGGGTGGAATTCTAGCAGGAGCTCCTTTGCATATTAGGCCACACACCCCTGATATAGCCAATTGTCCAAGAGCTTACAGGGCTCTTAGTACTGTAAGCTCCAGGAGGATTGGCTACATCAGGGGTGTGTGGCCTAATATGCAAAGGAGCTCCTGCTAGAATTCCACCCCTGCAATGTTCCCTCTAAGCTGCAGAGTCTCGTGAGCAAAAATTCTACTTTGTGAGCTACTGGCATTAAAGTTGTGAGTGACTGCATAAATTAGTGTGCTCTGGGATCATCCTTCCTGAGCTAAGACAAAAAATGTGTGAGCTGGAGGCTAAAAATCCGTGAGCTAGCTCACGCTAGCTCAGCTTAGAGGGAACACTGGTTGTGAGATGCCATTTTTGGTAAGTCTCCCTCCCCAGTTTCAAAGGGGTTTGAATGTTTCAATCCTTTGTAAAGAAACACCATGCAAATAGAAAACTAGCACAGAGAAAGCTTCAACTCCATTTCTTTGCTTGCAGGGAAGCATTGAAAAAAAGTCTGAACCTTCATAGTTCTGAAAGTATTGCAACCCATTGTACACACTCAGCATTCTGTCATCTTATTCTTATTAATTCTCCTGCATGTGAAAATATAGCACGTATCTCTGTGTACTATGTGCACAGAGTAGTGGTTCAAGTGCTGGGAGACCAGAGTTCAAATCTCAGCTCTACCGTGGAAGCTCTCTTAGTGATCTAGGGCCGGTCGCTCTCTTGACATCACCTATTGTGATGAGCAGGGGGTTGTCCAAACCACAAATGTGAAACATCCAATCAGCTGTGAGACCCTGAGCTAACTGAGATGCTGCTTGAATATTCAATTACTTTTGAGACGACTGAGGAGAACTGGTGTTTGAGTTTAGATCTGACTCAGAAGGAGGGTTCCTGGAGTCCTCTTGGAATTAAAACTGTGATCAGTTCCTCTGGAGAGAATGGCTCCTCTTGAGGATAGGGTCTATGGCATTATACCTACTTAAGGTGTTCCAACTCTACAGTCCCCACCCTTCCCAAGATCTTAGGGTTGCCAGCCTCCACGTGGGGCTTGGAGATCTCTTGCTTTTATACTGATCAGCTGGCAGAGATCAGCTTCCCTGGAGAAAATGGCTGCTTTGAAGGGTGGACTTTGTGGCATTGTACTACACTAGGGTTGCCAAGTTCAATTCAAGAAATATCTAGGGAGTTTGGGGGTGGAGCCAGGAGACATTGGGGCGGAGCCAGGAACAAGGGTGTGACAAGCATAATTGTACTCCAAGGGAGTTCTGGCCATCGCATTTAAAGGGACAGCACACCTTTTTAAATGTCTTCCTTCCATAGGAAATAAAGGGGCACCTTCTTTTGGGGCTCATAGGATTGGACCCCCTGGTCCAATCCTTTTGAAACTTGGGGGGGTACTTTGGGTAGAGGCACTAGATACTATACTGAAAATTTAGTGCCTCTAACTCAAAAAACAGCTCCCCCAGAGTCCCTGAAACCTCCAGATCAATTCCCCATTATACCCTATGAGAATCGATCTCCACATAGGGAATAATGAAGTGCTCAGCAGACGTTTCCCTCCCCTTCCCACCCCATTTCTGGTGACTCTGAAGTGAGGGATTGGCCCCTCTACTCACGAGTTGCTGCCAACTTCTTCAAAGTAACACAGACACACCATCCCAAGAGGAAGCCTTTCAATCGGAGACTGAAGCTTCCGGAGGTGGAAAGGCACATGGTCCTCTGGGGGTGGGGCTTCCCCCCCGCCGGCCAGCTGACTGGGGGTGGGAAGGAGCCTGGGAAAGCAGAAGAACCCCCGCTGGGACCTGGGGATTGGCAAGCCTATACTACACTGAGGCCCATCCTCTTCATAATCCCCACCCTCTCCTGGCTCAATCCCCAAAGTCTCCAGGTATCTTCCAACACAGACCTGGCAACTCTACAAGATCCACTCTCAAATCTCCAGAGCTTTACCAACCTGGAGCTGGCAACCTGGGGTGCAGAGGGAAGGCTAACTCTACTTCTGGAGGGGGCCACAGTGACAGGTTAGGCCTATCTCTGGTTCTGAGTAGTCCTGTAAAAGTATAAGGCTGTCTCTAGGGGAGAGAGCAGACTGGTGAGATTAGAACCACATTATGGGTCAACAGGTCTCATCTGGTGTTTAGGCTGCGGCAGGGCTTTTTTGGTAGAAAAAGCCCAGCAGGAACTCATTTGCATATTAGGCCACGCCCCTGATGTCATCATTGCGTCACACAGGGCTTTTTGTAATAAAAGCCCAGCAGGAAGCTATTTGCATATTAGGCCACACCCCCTGTCACCAAGTCAGCCGGAACTGCGTTCCTGTGTGTTCTTGCTAAAAAAAAAAGCCCTGGGCTGCGGAAGCCTGAGGAAAAAACTGCTTGTTTCTAAAGAAAGGCCTTGAGTGATGAAAAAGCTGAATAAATCTCATCCAGAAATGGTTTAGAGCTGAATGTCTCTGTGCTCCTACTAAGTTAATGTGTACTTTCAACCTTACTGAAGTTGTAAGAAGACAATAAGTGCCTCAGCCAGGCTATTTCTTGTCTGAGTTGGGAACAATGTGTCTCGTGAAGTGGTTAAACAAACCATCCTTTTTTCCCATTCTGCCTCAATGTCCTGCTAGAACTCAAAATTACCAGAGGTCTCAGTGTCCTGCTAGAGCTCAATATTACCTCACAATAGTGAACCCTGGATTATACAGCCATTCTAACTAAGGCTTTTACACATGGGTCCATATTTGCACTGGGGCAGGAGAGAAGGTTTGCCCCAACATGCCTAATTCCCCAAAGTCATAGGAGGCAGCCCCAAGGATGGCTATTGTGATGCTAAAATGGAGGAAGGTGGGAGAAGATCTTGTAAGCCTCTGAGGTATTCAGTGGGGAGAAAAAGTGAGTAATTCTTTAAAATATATATATATATATATATATATATATATATATATATATATATATATATATGGAGTTGAGCAGAATCGAAGTTTCAAATGGCTCCTGCTGAGTTCTGTGGAGCAGAGCAGCTCTCCTTGTTTTTTTTTCCACCTCTCTTTAGTCAATCCAGAATTAATATTTTTCAGACAAAGTTTTATTTGCAAAGAGTAAAAATTATATCACTGAGGGACAAAATAGCAGCCTCAACTTATATCAAGCTGTCAGATGCTTTATTGGGGGAGAAATACCTTTACAATGCAGGTTTTCTTTCCTTTCATGGGTTTTTCAGGGGAGAAACATCACTAGCACTGTCAAAATTCAAGCAGTCACGTCGCTCCATGGGAAAGCTACACCATTAGCATAGATGTTTAGGGGAGATGAAATACAGCATTTTTTTTAAAATTGTACTGGCATAAATATGGGCATGCTATGCCCTCCAGAAGTCCAAATCCTGGGTGAGGTATGTTAAAGTACCATAATGATCTAGCTGAGAGCATGCTCGGAGCAATTTGTAATAGCTACAGACATTTTTTACCTCAGGGTATGAGGGAACTATAGACCTTGATAATCAAACCATGCAATGTCAAATTCGCTTATTCTGGGCACTATTATTTCCCCCTCTAGTCCCATAGTGGGGGGAAAAAGTTTAATAATGTTACAGGAGGCCTCTGTCTCCTGGGAGACAGGAGGGCCTGCAAAAGATCAGTAAAAATTCTGTATACTTGTCAGGAGCCTAACTGCTAAAATAGTGCGGAGGAAATGCATTATACAATGTCTGTTCTCTCAGCAATTTTTTTTTTTTGGTTAAAAAAAAATAGTGGACTGAGAAAGAACATTTACAGGTTTTTCTGCTTGGCTGTTTCCCCTCAAGTTTCAATGGTCTAAATACACAGACTTCCATTTAATTCAGTTTACCAAGTGACCTGTGGGATGTAGGATTGCCAGGTCTCCCTTGGATACCAAGGGTAGGGTTGCCAGATTCAGGCAGGGAAACTCCTGGGTATTTGGGGATGGAGCCTGAGGAGGACAGGGCTGTCAGTGAGGTACAATGCCAGAGAATCCACCCTTGAGGGCATCCATTTCCTCCAGCAGAACTGATCTTTTTAGTTTGAAGATGAGTTGTAATTCCGGGGGATCCTTAGACCCATCTCGAGTCTGGCATCCCTGATGGGCTGCCAGAGCATCTTCTCCATAACAACACTGGTAGGTGGGTCCAGCGGTTTTGACATCCACCAGTAGGCTTCTCCTTCAAGTGAACCCCCAATACTTTCAAATGAAAGACAGCAGTCGGTCAGCTGCCATTTCTCTTAAGCCCCCCACCCATTCACACATTTTTTTTTAAAAAAATTACAAAGATATTTGAATGGTCCAGCATACTCGTAACCTTAGTTCTGCACCCTCGGATTCATTGTTCAATATTTGCTTCAAATCCTCATTTTGCAATCACAAAGTAATGCCATCTCCCACCTAATCTTTCCTTGATCTGCAAATGAGTTACTTCAATGTCTGCTGTGCCAAGATGCCAACATTTCATTGGTCTGAATGGTAATATTTTTTGTCAAGTAACCAGTGTGGCCCAGGATTCACTTGAAAGATAATAATTCCCTTTATGAACTTGCTTACAAGATAAGACTAGCATCTGAGACCCTGTTCTTTATGTCCTCATCTTTTGAGGACCAAAAACAGGGCCTTTTTTGTGTTGGTGCCTCAGTTCTGGAATACCATCCTCAGGTACTTACTTGGCTGTGGAATATTCTTTCTGGCGCCTTGCCTTTTTAGTTTTAGGTGCCAAGTAAAAACTTTTGCCCAAACATTTTAACTGTGAAGTTTATTTGTGCACCTTCATTTATCATTTGATAGATTTTGTTGCCTGTTCTTGCTGAATTGTTAAACTCTGTTTTTATGCTGGTTTGTTGTGCTGCTGACTTTTTATTGATCTTATGGAGTACTGTTTTTATAATATATTTTCATGCTTTACTTTCATCTTCTTGCAAGTCGTGAAGCATTTATTTTGGAGAATATGATTGCTAAACATTATAAATAATTAATTAGGTGTACATTTCAAATCCTAAAAGGCTCTCAGCAAGGTTCTGCTAAGCTTGAACGGTAAGAAAACAGGTTCTGGTCTGGTCCAACCCATGATCAGATTTCTCCTAGTTACTTCTTGGTTCTTCATGGCCTCACCAGGCTTGGCCCCCTTTCCTTGCTTCAAACTAAGTGGAATGGCTGCATTTCAATTAATCTAAAGTTGGGAATCCCATTAATGACTTATATAATAACAACAAGGGGGAAAATCATACGTATATGCTACTAAAAACAGTGTTGCAGGTGCCCCCTCCCATACCACTCACAGAATTATTGCAAGGCTTCTGAAATTCTGTATAATTTGACTTCCTAGTTTGGAAAACGTCACCGTTCATTTTGACAATAAAGGCATTCTTTCTGTTCACAAGTACAAAAGTGCAATAGATGATTAAGGAATGAGAAAATAAAGGCTTGTGGTTCTGCATTGTGCTGAGACTTAGTATGGGTTCTATGTACATTATTCACTGGATAAATATGTGGATGAGAGGATTTCGCTCAGTTTTAATTACTGTTAATCTGTTGAGACTTTCCCATTAGAAATATCACACTGGCATTTTCTTAGCTGCCAGCTGCACACCAAGGTCTTTAACATTTAATTTTTTAAAGCATTTATTCATCTAATTCCCTGTTTTCCCTCACCTGTTCATTATGCATCGACACATTTCAGAAATTCTTTCTGTCAAGAAACCCTCCTGAAGTCAGTGGAGTTCAGATAGTTTCCCTGTCATTGTCTTCAGCAATCCTCTTGCTGCGTCTCTCTTCGGTGCAAACTCTCTTACATTGGAGGTCATAATATTTCAGCCAAAGGTAATGGCTTTTGGTCTTCTCTGAGAACCCAGTAAAAAAATTGCTGCGTAAATGGCCTACTGTCTCATGGCATGATGATCATTTGGGGGCAGAGTTGTGGACTGAACAATCGCTGTTTGTCGGAGCTTGTTGGGGAAAAGGGAATTAATCAGAATTGCGGAACTCTTCAGTGGACTAGGATAGGCCTCTTTACATCTAGGGAGAAAAGATGCTTAGTGGAATCAAGGAAGCCAGGGCCCTCGGCCTGCAAGACCTGAGCAAGGCTGTTAGTGATAGAGCATTTTGGAGTGGGGTTGCCAATCCCCAGGTGGGGGCAGGGGATCCCCCAGTTTGGAGGCCTTTCCCCCACTTTAGGGCCATCAGAAAGCAGGGTGGGGAAAGGGAAATGTCTGCTGGGCACTCTATTATTCCTTATGGAGACAGATTCCCATAGGGTATAATGGAAAATTGATCCACAGGTATCTGGGGGTTTGGGGAGGCTGTTTTTTCAGGTAGCGGCACCAAAGTTTTAGCATAGCATTCGGTGCCTCTCTCCAAAATACCCTCTAAGTTTCAAAAGGATTGGATCAGGGGGTCCAATTCTATGAGTCCCCAAAGAAGGTGCCCCTATCCTTCATTATTTCCAATGGAGGGAAGGCATTTAAAAGGTGTCCAATCCCTTTAAATGTGATGGCCAGAACTCCCTTTGAAGTTCAATTATGCTTGTCATACCCTTGCTTCTGGCCCCGCTCCCAAAATCTCCTGGCTCCACCCCCAAAGTCCCCAGATATTTCTTGAATTGGACTTGGCAACCCTATTTTGAAGATGGTTAATTTATAGGATTGCCATAAATTGGAAGTGACTGGATAGAACTTAACGCCCGCACACCCAAAACATGTGCACCGAGGGGTGGGGAGGGGGATGAAACGTAGTGGGAGAGGAAGGCTGAAAACAATGTTGTGCCAGCCATGTGAAATCTGGATTGAACTTTTGTTTGCTTCCTTGGTACAGGTATTTCAGCCTAGGTGTAGCCAGAGGCTCTTCTATCAAGGGGCAGAAATCTTGAGATGTGGGCAGAGCTTCTGTTCCCCTCAGGTATTTAGCCTGGCCTGCGCCCTTGGCAAGAGTCAAATGGCTTGTGGCCTTGTGGATTGTTTCCTGTGGCCCTCAGAGGCAGACCAGTGAAACCAGCACTGGGCCAGTATGCTGGAACAACATATTATGTACACTTTTGTTCATTTTTTTTTTTTGTAAGCCAGGCTCTGTTCAATGCTAAGAACCATTTTCTGGGAGTAAGCTTCTCTGAGAATAATGGGACTCTCTTCTGAGAAGATCTGTTTAAGATTGTACCCAGATGTAGACGATAAGTGGGGAATGAATGAATGGATGAGGGAAGAACGGTGGCTCAGGGGAGGGATCGTGGCTCAGTGGTAGAGCATCTGCTTGGTAAGCAGAAGGTCACAGGTTCAATCCCTGGCATCTCCAACTAAAAAAGGTCCAGGCAAATAGGCATGAAAAACCTCAACTTGAGACCCTGGAGAGCCGCTGCTAGTCTAAGTAAACAATATTGACTTTGATGGACCAAGGTTCAATGAATGAATGAAACAAAAGTATCCCAGAGCCGAATCTGTGGAATTTGGCGGCATCCCAAAAAAGGTTGAGTGGGAATTTTGAGATGTCTTTTTTCCTGACCTATTTTTTTCCCCCCAGTGTTGTGTTTAAAGACACAAAGTGGCTTATAAGGCCATTCTTACGATGTTAACTTTTCAACCTGGAAAGTGCATCTCAGAGCTATTCTGAGTTGGCATTTTTTTTAAAAAAAAACCATTTTGAACATTTTCTTTCCACCTCATGGTCATCTTGTTGCTGCACTTGACTGAGGTGTGATACATGCCAGATTATACTCTCAGGTATGTCTCACAGGCACCTGTGCTGGGCAATTCCTACTTTCCCGAATGTCAGGAAGCTCCAAGCACAATCACTGCAGAATCTTTTTTTTTTCCCCCTTAAAGTGACTTAGAGACTCGTGCTTGTTGTCAAGAGTCACTCCATCTTGTTCCTCTTGTCATGTGTATTCGATTGTACAATGCGATGCTGTGCTTCAATGCTGTGCTGCGCTTGCTATGCCTTTGATATAACTTTAACTTGTTGCTTATCTGGAGGGAGGATGGCATGTCTGGGAATTGGCTAGTTGCTAGGTAACCAAGGTCAAGGAGCTGGAGGAGATGAGAACCATGAACTGATAGTGGGCACCTGTGGTGATGAGAGCTTAGCAAAAACCCCGTGCAAAACCTCTGCTTTTGCTTGGCGCGCTTTGGCTTGAATTATAACGGTCAGGGTAAAGGTTTGTAAGTTGGGGGAACTGACAGAGAGGTCAGTTCCGACAATGCGTGTGTATGCCCATGAAGCTGGAATAAAGATCTTCAACTTCAACTGTCTTTTCCTTGACTCTGGGTCTGACACTTGTTCCATAACATTTCTCAGTTTATTTACAAAGACACAGGAGCTGGCAGGAAAGGTAGTGCTCAGGGCCTTTTTTGTAGTAAGAACTCTTTTGCATATTAGGCCACACACCCCGATGTAGCCAATCCTCCTGGAGCTTACAGTAGGCCCTGTACTAAGAGCCCTGTAAGCTCTTGGAGGATTGGCTACATCAGGGGGATATGGCCTAATATCCATGCCTAAATGTTTGAGTACTTTGTACATCAGATTTGAATGGATTGACTTCTTAAATTGTTTTTATTGGTTATGTTCCATAATAAATAATCTGAATCTGATTCTGAAATTGTCCATAAACACATGAAGCTACCTTATACTGGTCCATTGAAGTCAGTATAGTCTACTCAGAGTGGCAATACTGAATCCTAGCTAGCTGCTTCTATTAATTTAGCCCACATTTCCCTGGTATGTTCTTACTTACGCCTTGCTACCAAAGATTTATATTCCTTCTTTTGGGCTGAGAGGAGGTTATAGTGAGGAGATCTGACTTGGTTTTCCATCCTAAGGAAGACCTAGAAGACTCTTTTTTTGATAATTCAATAGCGAATCTGTCCTGAATCTCCTGCCTATCAGCTCCGTTGGATGTCCTCAAGTTCTAATGTTTTGGGAGAGGGAGAAAAATTTCTCTTTGTGAACTCTCTCCATTCCATATATCATTTTATAAATCTCTACCATCTCCCTCCTTAGTCATCTGTTTTCTAAGCCCTAGTTGTCTCTTTTCTAAACTTTTATTAGTCGTCTCTTTTCTAAGCCTTTCCTCATAGGGAAGGTGATCTAACCCCCTAAGCATCTTGGTGGCCCTTTTTTGTACTTTTCCCAGCTCTGAAATGTCCTTTTTGAGACATGGATCCAGAGGAGGTAGCTGTGTTAGTCTGTTACTGCAAAACAGTAAAGAGCCCAGTAGCACCTTTGAGACAACAAATTTTATTGTAGCATAAGCTTTTGAGAAACACAGCTCTCTTCATCAGATCCATGGAGGGTATGTAGAAACTGGCCAGAGATATATAGGTGGTAAGGGGAGGAAGGAATGGATACAGGAAGTGAATGCAAAGGAGTTGCAAAATTAATGAAAAAGGTAGAATGTGCAATCCAGGCTTCCTTCTATTGATGAATCTGAATGGGAAACCTGAAAGGGAAAGGCTTTGGTAATGAGATAACCATCCAAAGTCTCTGTTCAGTCTAAGTCTGAGTCAAATTTGCCTTTGAATTCCAATTCAGTTTTGAGACATGCTGACCAGAACTGCACAAAGCATTCCAAACAATGCCATACAATAGATCTATACACAGTCAGTCTGGTGTAGTGGTTTATTTATTTATTTATCAGATTTATATTCTGCCCCCCCCCCCCCCCGACAGGCCCAGGTTAAGGGCGTGGACTCTAATCTGGGAAAACCAGGTTTGATTCCCTACTCCATCACCTGCACCTGCTGGTATGACTTTGAGTCAGTCACAATTCTCTCAGAGCTGTTCCTCTCAAGAGCTCTCTCAGCCCCACCGATCTCACAGGGAGTCTGTTGTGGGGAGAGGAAGGGAAAGGAAATTGTAACCCGCTCTGAGATTCCAAGTGAAGGTTGGGGTGTAAATCCAATCTCTTCTTCATTATCATATTGGCCGTTTTATTTTCAATCCCTCTCCTAATAACCCTTAACAAGTCAAAAAACAAACAAATACAGAGTTCGTCCTTCTCACTGCTGCAGCACATTGGGTTGATCTGTACCTCCTCCACAGTATTTCTAGATGGTAAACACATGATCTAGCCCAGGGGTGACCAAACTGTGGCTTGGGAGCCACATGTGGCTCTTTCACACATATTATGTTGCTCTTGAAACCCCCACCCCACCCCATCAGCTGGCTAGGAGAAGGCGTTTCTCTCTTTAAATCACTTTGCCAAGCCAGCCAGCATTTAAAGTTGCTTTCTTTCCACCTCCCCTCTCTTAATCTACCTTCCTTCCTTCCTCCCTCCCTTCAAACATTTGATATTTATTTATTCTATGTGGCTCTTACATTAAGCAAGTTTAGCCACCCCTGATGAAGAAGATGAAGAAGACTGCAGATTTATACCCCGCCCTTCTCTCTGAATCAGAGACTCAGAGCAGCTCACAATCTCCTATATCTTCTCCCCCCACAACAGACACCCTGTGAGGTGGGTGGGGCTGAGAGGGCTCTCACAGCAGCTGCCCTTTTAAGGACAACTCCTGCGATAGCTATGGTTGACCCAAAGCCATTCCAGCAGATGCAAGTGGAGGAGTGGGGAATCAAACCCGGTTCTTCCACATAAGAGTCCGCACACTTAACCACTTCACCAAACTGGCTCTCCTCTAGCCCCTCTCCTTCTTCTGTAGAGAAGCTGCCCCGATTTTGCTTACTACTGACAAAGCGGCTTCTTCCTGTCGACTAGCATCAATATTCAGAACAGCTGTCCCTCCTCTTGGCCCCATTAGAGTGAAATTATCCGGAGAAAACAATAAATAATTTCCAGTGGCTTGGCTTTACGCTGCCTCTCCTCAAATGGCAAAATAAGAAATGTACAAATCATCACCGGTGACAGGCCGGGAGATGAAACGAGGGTCCGTAACACAGAAGAAATCCTGGGCAAGGAGGATTTGACACAGTATATATAGGGCCTCTGGGATCCACCCTGTCTATGCTTTGTACAGTTTTGCCGAACGAAGGGCACAGAGCCGGTTTGGTAGTTGTTAAAAGAAAAATGTTAGGATATAAAGGCTATAAATATTCGATTCTGACACGAGCAGTGTTTTTAGGCTGGCTGTAATTGCTTTGCGGGTAAGAGATGAACATGATGGAAGGAATCGTAAAGTCAGGGAAGAGTCCGGTCGTATCAGATGAGGGGTGGAGGGAAAAAGTTGTAACCGTTATTTCATCATAACAAATAAAATGGAGTTTCTGTCATCTTTGGGAGGAAAAAAAAAATAGAGACAAATTTCAGATCAGTTGTAAATCAAGGCTACCCCCCCCCCCCAACATTATTTCCAAACAGGCAATTCAAGATCTCAGCAGTTGGCTTTCTGAGGAGTCTTTAAATCACCAAACCCTTATCAGCACCAAGGAGAATAGCTTTCCCTTTCAACACATTTATCCTGCTGTTTCATTTGAATCCAGCATAGCCCATTAGCCACAGTGTCACCCGCCCCTAGAGTTATGACACTTTGGTAGCCGTGTTTCCTCAGAACGCAGGTGCTGAAAGGTGTGCCTGGTACACAGCTTAGGGTTAGGCCATCATAAAATGTCATCTGATTGGCTTCCAGTAGGCACTGACAGGCCATAAAGGTGGCCACACTACCAGGGAGTCTTTTGTACCTCATCCTTTGCCCAAGAAACTCAGGGCAGTCCACTCTCTTCCTCTTTTACATTCAGAATAACTCTGCTAAACAAGTTAGGCAGAAAGAGAGTAACTTCCCTGTGTTTCAGTGATTGAATGATGACTGGACTCTAATGTCCAAGGCCAATGCAACAACAAGGAGAAACAGGAGGCATTGGCTTGGCCTGCAGAAAGTCCAGGGTTCAGTCTTTAGCATCACCAGTTCCAGGGCTTTTTCTTTTTTCTTTTTGCAGTAGGAACTTCTTTGCATATTAGGCCACATACCCCTGATTTAGCCAATCCTTCTGGAGCTTACA
Organism: Heteronotia binoei; assembly: GCF_032191835.1. NCBI lineage: Eukaryota > Metazoa > Chordata > Lepidosauria > Squamata > Gekkonidae > Heteronotia > Heteronotia binoei. The sequence continues at coordinate 19,726,664 of NC_083228.1, read as the reverse complement.
GTAGACCCTGTACGAAGAGCCCTGTAAGCTCTTGGCAAAAAAGAGCCCTGTAGCGCAGAGTGGTAAAGCTGCAGTACTGCAGTCCGAGCTCTCTGCTCACGACCTGAGTTCGATCCTGGCAGAAGCTGGGTTCAGGTAGCCGGCTCAAGATTGACTCAGCCTTCCATCCTTCCAAGGTCGGTAAAATGACTACCCAGCTTGCTGGGGGGAAAGTGTAGATGACTGGGGAAGGCAATGGCAAACCACCCCATAAAACGTCTGCCATGAAACAACATCCCCAACGTCGGAAACGACTGGTGCTTGCACAGGGGGAAAACCTTTACTTTATGCTCTTGGAGGATTGGCTACATCAGGGGGTGTTGCCTAACATGCAAAGGAGCTCCTGCTACAAAGAAAAGCCCTGGCCAGTTTAAAGGATCTGGTAGTGGGTGATGTAGGGCTGCAGCTGAGACTGCCAGTCAGAGCTGACCTTGATAGAAAAATTGGTCTGTTTTGTCAGAAGGCAGCTTCATGAGGTCACATGTTCAAATGCCATTTTGTTTCTGCTAGGCCATTTATCTGATTCCATTAGGAAAGTTGACCTGGCCCCACTGATGGACCTCCTGATGGCACCTGGGTTTTTTGACCACTGTGTGACACAGAGTGTTGACCATTGGCCTGATCCAATATGACTTCTCTTATGTTCTGACCTGGCTGGCCCAGGCTAGTCTGATCTCGTCGGATCTCAGAAGCTAGGCAACGTGGGCCCGGATTAGTTTTTGTATGGAAGACCAACAAGGAATTCCAGGGTTGATAAAGAAAGGCAGACTATGGCAAACCATCTGTGTTAGTCTCCTGTCTTGTAAACCCCATGGAGGTCTATTAGATATCTGGGAGAGTAAAAGCAACACAGCACATATGTATTTAAGAAAAGTTTACTAGAAAAATATTGGGAAGGGAGCATAGAATATAACAACATCCTGATTAACTAGTTCTAAGCTCCATCTTGTCTTCATCTTAGACCAGAGTAAGTTTTACCCCAAAGACCCCACCTCTTGTCTGCATGGCAAACAAAGCATAACGTCTTCAGTAAATTGATCCACCAACAACAGTTCCCAAACTCAACTAATTATGAATAATACCTTATAATAATAACTCCATTTCTATGATGGGAAAATATGCCTAATATCCAGGGCTTTTTTTTTTTTGTAGCAGGAACTCCTTTGCATATTAGGCTACACCTCCCTGATGTAGCCAACCTCCAAGAGCTTACAGTAGGCCCTGTAAAAAAAGCCCTGTAAGCTCTTGGAGGATTGGCTACATTAAGGGGGTTTATGCAAAGGAGTTCCTGCTGCAAAAGCCCTGGCAATATCTGGTAGGAATTAGCATATATAAACAAACAGGCTAACTCTTTCATGACTGAAAGGAGTGCCATTTGCAATATCCCAACAGGGTCAGCATAATTTGGCTGCGATTTGATGGCGCAAGTTAGGAAAGTCAATTTCTTCAGCCATCTTGATGTACATAAAACATCCAGTGGCCCTGTAAACCAGGACTCAGTCTGAAGATACAGAGTTGGACCTTATGCAGCATCCAAGGGGTGGAGTGGCCCTTTAACTTACTTGGAAACCTTCCAAAAAGCAGCCACTGAAGGCTAGGAGCAAGCTTGCCCAAGTAGTCTTTGCATCCACTTGGTTTAGACCTGGGCCACAGTGGCAATGGGTGTTGGATCTCTTCTTTGGTTAAAGAGTTAGTTTGGTGTAGTGGTTAAGTGTGCGGTCTCTTATCTGGGAGAACTGGGTTTGATTCCCCACTCCTCCACTTGCACCTGCTGGCATAGCCTTGGGTTGGCCATAGCTCTGGCAGAGGTTGTCCTTGAAAGGGCAGTTTCTGGGAGAGCCCTCTCAGCCCCACCTACCTCACAGGGTGTCTGTTGTGGGGGAAGGAGATAAAGGAGATTGTAAGCTACTCTGAGACTCTGATTCAGAGAGAAGGGCAGGGTATAAATCTATGGTCTTCTTCTTCTTCTAAACATACGCTTTTTGTCATTCTTACCACATCTGAGCTGAGCAGATCCCATGGATTGCTGGTACCACAAAGACCACTTGGCTCACCTTGCCCCAGGTGACACATGAATAAAAGGAGCAGAGGAGGGAAGTCTTTCCTATCCCTACCATCAACTCAAGAGCTTCTGGTGGAATGGGTAACTTCTCTCACTTTCTCCTCCTCAGTGTTGCTGCTTGCGTTGCATGACTTTTTGTCCGTGTCATTCCCCCAACTCCCAGTTATCAGTCTGAGGTTCAGAAGTAGCTACTAAGGGAACGAGGACACAAGAAAAAAAAAGAAAACTTCTCCCAGTGCCTTATTCTGGTGACACATAAAATCCAACCCATAATATTCAATAACAATCCCAAATGTTACTTAGCTCCTCTCAATGCTGTTTCTTATTGCAGTGGGAATCTATCAGTCTTCTTTACTTTGTTTGCACTGGGGTTTCATGCTAACCCTATCAAATTCTCCCACTGTTTGTATCCTTTTCTTTGCCAACATTACTAGAAGCTCCCGGGAAGCCTCCTCCGCATTCTCAGAAGTCTGTTTCCAATGTGGTTGAACTCCATGCGGCAATGCAGTAATTAAGTGGGATCAACTGATGCGAATGGAAAGGGATGCTTCTGTGGGAGTGTGGAAACCCCATCTAAAAGCAAAACCAAAGTGTGATGTATTCAAATTGATAGAATAAATATAAGATTCATTAATTCAATGAAGAAGGCGATATAAAGCCCGAAGGCCTCCCCACCCCTTCACCAGCTTTTGGCAGATGAACTATTTTCGTGTGCTAGCTTCCTGATGTGGTTTGTGGTCAAGCTATTTCCTATTGCAGCGTCTCAAACAGGTTGTTAGTTTCTGACCCACTTTTCCAACCCACTCCGCCTCATTGTTTCTTTCAGATCTTAGCCCTTCTAAACAAAGACTTTTTGCTTTCTTTAAGGTTTGTTATGATTTAAATACAGGCTTTTTATAGTTAATCAATATTTAGCATAAATAGGTGAATAGAGCAAAGGACAAGTAAGTAGCTAGCCAGGGACGCCAAGTATAAGATTCAGGAGGCCCTCACCTCCTCTCTGACAGTTGAAGCTGTGCTGCTACTGGCTTCCTGTCTCCCTCGATGTGGCTTTGTGGTTAGGCTATTTCCTATAGTAGTTTCTTAGCAACCCTCTAGTTTTAGGGTAAGATACTCACTCCCCCTCCCTCACCATTTTCCTATACATCAGCCTCTTAAGCCTGCAAAAGTAAAATGCTTCTTTCTTTTTTTATATGCTAACAAGACAACTGTTATAAGTATAGTGATTTATAATATTCAGCATAAATAGTGAGTAGAGTGCACAACAAAGAATCAATCAATCACAAGGGCAAAATTGGTTTTATAAGAGGTGTCAGAACTGGAAATTTCAAAGGGGCATCTGCAGATGTTTGTGAGTGGTTATCTGTCACCCTTCAGTGGTTAGTGTTTGTTTGAAATGCAGAATCACAGGGTTAATGAAGTTCACAAATATGGAGTCAGTTGTGCTAACTGAATACCATTTTAGCTAAGCATATAGATAAAGTTACAAGTTCTGACAAAAGGAAGTGTTGTTGGGCGGAGATATTTGTAACTTTTACCTTATTTGGCTAAAAGCCCTCAGCCTAATCGGCCGTTGAAGCTAGACTGTGAGCTCTGACCAATGGCAAACAGCCACAGGGCAAGAGAGGGATGACGCTTCGGGGACCCTATATAAGGCAAAGGGCTTGGCCAAATTGGCAGAGAGGCAGCTTTGATTTCTATGTCTCTCTCCTTCTGCAGAAGTGAAAATAAAATGGTTTTCTCTGAACAACAAAGCCTCCAGCCTGGTAATTGGTATCTGGGAGAAGGGGTATTGCCCCAAAAACCGGTTGACAAAATGAAACCACATTCAGCACAAGGTTAAATTGACATCAGCTTTGCGAGCTGGGAAAAAAACAACAGCCACCCATCCCTCCATCCTTCTGTATCGTCAAGTCAAGTCAGCCTTTATTGGCATAAAATATATAGATATATATATATCAGAGCAAATTGGTTAAAAACAAAGATAAAATGGAACGGTTGCATACATATACATCAGGAAAAGCATAAACATAAACTATTTCTATGAGATCCTCTGGCGTGCCTTCAAAACAGAATAAAGAAACTTAGCCACTTTCTCAGTGACACTAGATGAAGTATCGTTCAAAAGACTATAGACCTTAAGTGCATCAGAACAATCAACCATGCTAACTAAAAGGGGATGTAAATACTTGTGATGAAGAATATACAATAAAGAAGAATATGAGTAACTGACTCCACACGTTTTTGCTTACAGAGCCAGTATCTGACTGAGTAGGCTGTCTTATTAAATCTGCCATAAAGAATGGCAGAGGGCATGGCGTTGCATCTGGCAAGGGAAAAAGCTCTACGCTGCTGTGGCACCTGCAAGACAGATATGGGACCATTTTCCCAGTACTAAGAGAGATCTCAAAACTCAGTGGGGAACAAGTGTTCTTAGCCAGACTGTATAGGTCTTGGTGCTCAATATCTAGCAACCTGTTTTTTAATTTGTTGGACTGCGGTGTATCAAGTAAAAATGGCCTTCTGCTCCAATGGAGGACATGGGCTCTATTTAGGAAGGAGTAGGACAGAAAAATCCAGGGCTTTTTTGGTAGAAAAAGCCCAGAAGAAACTCATTTGCATATTAGGCCACACCCTGTGATATCACCATTGTTTCCCATAGGGCTTTTTTTTGTAGAAAAAGTCCAGCAGAAATCCATTGCATATTAGGCCACACCCCCTCGTACGAAGCCAGCCGGAACTTCTTTCCTGTGCGTTCCTGCTCAAAAAAGCCCTGGAAAAATCCATTGTTAGGAAGAATTAAATGGACCAGGTTACTTGGTGTATGCCACAAGCAGTGTTCCCTCTAAGCTGAGTTAGTGTGAGCTAGCTCACAGGTTTTTTTAGCTTCTGGCTCACATATTTTTGTCTTAGCTCAGGAAAAATGGCCCCAGTACAAACTAATTGATGCGGTAGCTCACAACTTTAATTCCAGTAGCTCACAAAATAGAATCTTTGCTCACAAGACTCCACAGGCACAATTAATGGATAGATGGATGGATATAATTCATTCATTTCCCACAAAGCCTTCTGGCTCTCCTATCCAGTTATTATGCTACAGACAATGGCTGCTACCATCTTTATGAGGTGTAGGGCCTTTTTGTTGGTGGCCCTTTCTCTATAGAATTCCTTTGCAAGGGAGACCTATTCTTATTCCTTTCAATATAGAAAGATTCAGTGTAATGGCTAGAAAATGGTGCACAAGTCTGTGAACTAAAGGAATTTATTCAGTCCTGTATTCAGGACTTTTTTTTTAGCAAGAACTCCTTTGCATATTTGGCCACACACCCCTGATGTAGCCAATCCTCCAAGAGGTTACAGGGCTTTTAGTACAGGACCTGCTGTAAACTTCAGGACTGGCTGCATCAGGGGTGTGTGGCCTAATAGACAAAGGAGTTCCTGCTAAAAAAAAAAAAAGCCCTGAATATAGGTACATTTTAAAATTGTTCTTTGCTGCCAATCCTATTCATTCTGTGGAATACTGTGTACAGTTCTGCTCACCATATCTCAGAAAGGACATTACAGAGCTGGGAAAAGCACAGAGGAGGGCAGCCTTTAATGATTAGGAGGTTGGAGCATCAGTTTAGATAAGAGACAAGTAAGAGCTGTCATGATAGAGGCTTGTAATCTTATGAGAGGCTTATAAGAGAGAGGCCTCCCAAGATCTTCTGACAGTCCCCGGCCCAAGAGATGCTCTTCTTGCCTCTATCAGGGCCAGGACCTTTTCGGTCCTGGCCCCGACCTGGTGGAATCAGCTCCCTATGGAGATCCGGGCCCTACCTGACTTGCTAGCCTTCCAAAAGGCTTGTAAAACGGAGCTGTTCTGCCAGGTTTTTGGATGAGGCGATGGGCATCTATCCATTAGATCAGTTGGCCTCCCGGACTGCACTGTTGTACTGCTCTGCTATTCTACAGTGCTATTTTGTAGTGCCATTCTGCCATATTATTCTGTTACGTCATCTTGCTGGACTATCCTGCTGTACTTTACTAAATGTTGTAATTGGTTGTGTGATGCTAGTGTAATTTTATTACTATTTATGATGTACTCCACTCTGAGCCCTCAAACGGAGGAATGGGCGGAATATAAATGTGAAAAGTTTCCATTTGAAGGGAAAACCCAGAACTTTTGGCAACTAAGTGTACGGGAATAGTTGTCATCCTAATAAAAGGGCAGGATATAAATTTGATTAATGAAAATAATAATAGTAATAATATGCATGGGATAGAGAGAGTTGATAAAGAATTTTTTCTCCCTTGCTCCAAATACTAGAACTTGAGGGCATCCAGTGAAGCTGATGGAAGCAGGTTCAGGACAGACAACAGAGTGTGATTAAAGTGTGGAATTCACTTCCAGAAGATGTAGCCATGGCCACAGGAAGAAACAGCTGTAAAAGGGGATTAGACAGATTCCCGGAGGACAGGTCCATCAGTGGCCACAAGCCCTGGTGACAGAGGGGAACCTCCCCATTTGGAGGCACTAAGCCTCTGAATCCCAGAGCTGAGAGGCAACATCAGGGGAAGGCCTCAGCCTCCATGCTCTGTTGTTGGCTGCCCAGAGGAACCGGTTCGCCACTATGTGAGAGAAAATGCTGGGCTAGATGGACTACCAGTCTGATCCTACAGGCCTCTTCTTATGTACTTATGCTTTTGGCTTTGCCGCAGTGCCGCGTGGATTCCTGTAATCTCTCGAACTGTGTTGGCAGCTCCTGATTCATTGAAAATCAAGAGGAGAGCTGAGCTGCTGGCCTCAAGTCCTGATGATAACGTTAATGGTCTAGGTAATTGAGGTTATTAGAGATGCATTAGGCACACAAACACACACAATTACATGCCATGGAAAGATAAGCGTGCTCACCGGAGCCAAGGTCTTCAAGTATTATCAGAAAGAAGCAGGGAGATTGTTTACTGCGGCAATGGCTTAACTTGAAAGCTTCCCTCTGAATTCTTCCAGGCAGCTACCGACAAAATCAGATCTGAGAATCTGGGGGAAAAGGGAGGCAAAGAGAGAGAAAAGTGTGAACTCTTGTTTTTGATGGAGAATTTGCACTTAAAACAAGCAGAGGTAGACCTAACGAGTAAACTGCCTCTTAACAAAATACCTTGGGATTTAGGCCTCTGTTATTGTTTTCAGTCTGGGGAATGAATAATGTGGATTGAACACAAATTACTCCACTGGCAAGAAGATAATAAGGAGGTTTGTCGTTATAAGGAATGGTGTTCTAAAACAAAATCAACCTGCAAACAAGTTTTCATCACTCAATGTCACTTCACCTGACACAGAACTTCTGAAAAGTTTCCATTTGAAGGAAAAACCCAGAACTTTTGGCATCTAAGTGTATGGGTTTAGCTGTCATCCTAATAAAAAAAATTATATTGGCCGTGGGGTTGCCATCCTCCATGTGGGATCGGGAGTTCTCATGGAATTACAACCAATCTCCAGATTATAGAGATCAGTTCCCCTGGAGCAAACAACAGTTTCGAAGGGGAGACTCTGTGGAGTGGCCAAACTGTGACTCGGGAGCCACATGTGGCTCTTTCACACACATTGCGTGGCTCTAGAAGCCCCCACCACCCTGTTGGCCAGCTTGGAGAAGGTATATCTCTCTTTAAATCATTTCTCCAAGCCAAGCCAGCTGGCAGCTTGGAGAAGGTATTTAGAGTTAAAATTGCTTTCTTTCCACCTCTCTCCCTCCTTCTTCCACCCCCATCTATTTGTCTTCCTTCCTTCCTGTCTTGCAGCTCTCAAACATCTGGTGTTTATTCTATGTGGCTCTTACATTAAGCAAGTTTGGCCACCCCTGCTCTATAGTCTTTGCTGGGCTTCCATCCCTTCCCATGCACCTCCTCCCAAATCTCCAGGAATTTCCCAAACTGGAGATGGCAACTCCAATTAGCCTTGATCAAGCCCTTCCATGTACAAAGGTTCTTCTTGTCAGTGAATGAGTAGCCATACATCGATAGCAGTTGATGAGTAAAAAAGAAGTAAGGAATTGATAGGGGGAACATGAGAGAAGTCCTTCTGGATAAGACCAACAAGAGTCCACCTAGTCCAAAGTCGTGCTTCTCCTAGTGGCCTGGGACCGACATACCTGCTAGGCTTCCCAACCCCCCCGCCCTGGCGGGGGACCCCCGAAATTGCATCCACTTCCCCCGCTCTCAAAAAATCTGGGGGCGGGGGGGGGAGAGAACATACCTTTAGGCATCATGTTGTAGAGCTTCTGATCCGTTTTAAAATGTGTTCCTTTAAGGCTGCACAGGAAACAGGAAACAGGAAGGGCTTCATGGGAAAGTAACAGTTTCCATGGAGAACGGCCCCTCCCTTTCGTTTCCTGTGGAGCCTTGCTTTCGTTTTCCCAGCAAGCACATTCTGCTGGAAGAAGACCAAGTACGGTAAGTGTTTGTGTGTGTGTGTGAGAGAGGGAGGGGGCAGGGAGGGGGGATTCCCTGGTATGGAGGCCCTCCCCTTCCTTTAGAAAGCATGGTGGGGAGGGAAATGTCTACTAGGCACTGTATTATTCCCTATGGAGAACGATTCCCATAGGGAATAATGGGGAATTGATCTGTGGGTATTGGGGACTCTGGGGGGGGCTATTTTTTGAGGTAGAGGCACTGGATTTTTAGTATATCATCTAGTGCCTCTCCCCAAATTACCCCCCCAAGTTTCAAAACGATTGGACCAGAGGGTCCAATTCTATGAGCCCCAAAAGATGGTGCCCCTATCCTTAATTATTTCCTATGGAAGAAAGGCATTTAAAAAGGCGTGCTGTCCCTTTATATGTGATGGCCAGAACTCCCTTGGAGTTCAATTATGCTTGTCACATCCTTGTTCCTGGCTCCACCCCCAAAGTCTCCTGGCTCCGCCCCCAAAGTCCCCAGATTTTTCTTTAATTGGACTTGGCAACCCTAATACCTGCTGGACCGCCTCTCCCCATATGCGCCTCAGAGATCACTGTGTTCTGCTTTGCAGCATTTCCTGAGTATCCCTGGCCTGAAGGACATTTGACTTGCCTCGACCAGGGCCAGGGCCTTTTGGCCTTGGCCCCGGCCTAATGGGATCAGCTTCCTGTGGAAATCCGGGCGCTACCTGAAGTAATGCCATTTTGTAGGGCCTGAAAGATGGAGCTATTCCACCGGGCTTTGGTTGAGGCTGCAGACATCCTTATTTCCATCTGCTTGGCCTCCCTTACCTGTCATGATGCTATCTTATTTTAATCTTATCTTAATCTATTATTCCATCTCTGGGACTACTGTTGCATTGATATATATAATATGCCCAATTAGAAACTGCCGCCTGCGACATATATAGTGTTTGTTTTATTGTACCCTATGGTTTTAGCTTGTAGGGGTTTTTTTTTATAGTTTTAACTTTTGTTGTTATTCGCCCTGAGCCCACTTGTGGGAAAGGGCGGAATACAAGTTAACAAAAATAAATAAAATAGTCTCTGAAAGCCAGAAAGACCAAAGTCTCAGAATCTGACAGTCAGAAATACACTGGCTTTGAATATGGAGGCCTCCATTAGCTATCCTTGATGGACCTGTTCTCAACAAGTTGGTCTAAGATTCCCTTTTAAATCTAAGTTAGTGTGGCAGTAAGCATTACACAAAGCAGAATTTTTGGCGTTTGCTCTGTATCTGCTGTTACCCATCAGCTTCACTAGTTGCGATTCAAGTTCTAGTGGTTTATTTTCCTCTTCCCCCAACTCCAGGGTATGCGTGGCTTGGGGCTACACTGTGTTTAGAGACACCTGGAACACAAGGAGGTAAGTTGGGTGCTTGGGTTTGTGGGTGGGATGGCGGGATGGCAATGTAGGAAAAGGCAAGGTGGTGGCAGTGAAGAAGGATGTTGCCCCCTGATATCCACCACATGAGGTCACTGCCTGCCATTGTAGACCCAGCCATGAGTAACATACATTACATAAAAATAATCTTAACATGGTCACAAAGTGCCCTAAAGTTGTAACTGGTTTATGGCAACCCCATAGAGTTTTCAGGGCCAAATGATTAAGGAGAGGTAGTTTGCCATTGCCTTCCTCGTCAAAGTCTTCCTCGGTGGTCTTCCATCCTGCTAACCTTGATTAACTTCCAAGATCTTATGAGAGAGGGACTTGAGGGAAGAGACAAAATCACATGTTCTATTTCTGTAATGGCACATGCATGGCTTTTGAAAGTTTGAAAATAACCAAACCTTTTATTTAACTTTGAGGGGGAAAGGTCAGGTGGCATCAGGGGCAGGGTGTATGAGGTAATATATTACCAATAAGTAAATGTTTTAGCTTTTCAACAAGGTCTTTGAAACTCTGAGGAGAGAGGCTTTCTTTTTAGTTTGTGCTTTAATTCACAAGCATAAGTTTCTGAGCTGCTCTGACAATTCCAGTTTAGAAGGCAGGAATGTACAACCAACTTTCCAAAAATTCTTCAATTTATGCAGATGAGGGATCACTTCTCTTTTAGAGTTATCTCCCTTTTCACTGGGCAGAGATTACTTCTCTCCACTAGAAGCAATTTCTCTTTTTTAGCTTTTTAGGGGATCCTCATTGACCCATTCACTCCTTTGCCTCCTTCCCAGTCCTCAGTCAGGGCTAAAACTGTCTCTTCTTCAACTGTCTTCTCTTAACTGACACTCTCTACAGATTTCAGTATGAACAGTCTGTCATTCAAAGGTTCGCAGACTCTGTGAGGCATTAACTCTTGACAGTCTGTCACATCTCTCTCTCTCTCTCTCTCTCTTTTTTTTTTTTTACCTCAGAGGAGGTTCTCTGAAGCATCTTCAGTGCAATGGGAGAAGCATATGTTTGCATCTTACTTTTTTTTAAAGTCAAACTTATTATAGTATGCGCTCTCTCTCTCCATACACTCACACAAAATTTCAAAATGCTTTAATAACCTGTGCCCTTAAGTGGTTCTGGAGAATGTATTAGTGTTAACATTCTCCTTCCCTCTTATTATCTTGTAATTGGGGGCTACATCTGATTAATTTGTTGTTGGTACTTTTCACTTGGTTTAACAAACACACCACAAAGTAAATTTCCTCCACCATACGTATGGTTTTAGCTTCCCCACGGTCCACACTATTGCCAGACATTCTGTTTCAATAACAGAGAGGTGTTGTTCTCTCTCCACCAACTACCTACTAAGATAAAGTATAGGATTAACACTATGGTTTGCTAGTTTCAGCACACAGTTCGGGACTTACCTGAAGCAAGCCCATGCTCAAGTACTGACACAAGAACAACTATCACAGTGGTGTGCCATTCATTCAGTTGCCACTAGCATCTATCCGCCAAGCAGACAACATTTCTGATTTCCTTTCCAGTCACTGTCGGGAGTTCCTTTGGGAACACTGCACAGCGTTTTGTGCCTTTGCTGCGACAGGATGGTTCCCGCCTTGTGTTCGGCGTGTGCTGAGATGAGTGATAACCTTTAAAGATTGCAGTGAGCACTCAGAAAAGAAGCCGCAAAGGAAAGTTATCATCAAACAAGAGATGCTTTAAAGAAATGACAGTATTAAAGCCGGAGCCCAGACAATCTCCACAATACAATCTTCAAGGCATAATTGGACAGATTCAAGTTGACACAATGCGAAGGCACTCCTTTTCCATGCGAGGAGTAAAGTGCTCGTCTGTTCCATAGTCCTGCAAGGAGCAAGGTTTAATATTTCTATTAAGGGACTGGATCAAGAATGCTGTCATCTTCTTTCATTTGGCTTTTAAGTGAGTAGTTCCACATACTAGCTGTGTGCGGAACAGGCCTGGTTAGAAGGAAAAGCTTCTTGCTGGAGACTAAGCATTTGTGGGTCTGCTTACTCCCTGGATGGCATACTTCCTAGGAAACCAGTCATAAAATGCTGCATTCACTCACAGATATGCTGAGGATCTTCTTGGGCAACCGGAGTGGTGTAGTGGTTAGAGACCAGGACCGATTCCCCACTAGCCTTATGCTGCTCTCACGCTCCTCTTCTCAGCGGGGCTTCCGTTGGATTTCACACTATCTGCCCCGGGGCTGCAACTAGCTCCGCCTTTTTCGCACAGCAAATAAGATCATCTAAAGACCAATTTCTGTTTGCCAGGTGAAAAAGGCAAAGCTAATTGCAGCCCCGGGGCAGATAGTGTGAAATCCCGTGGAAGCCCCACTGGGAAGAGGAGCATGAGAGCGGCATAAGGCTAGTGGGAAATCGGTCTAGGATACAGGAACCCCAGAACCAAATCTCTACCATGAACCTTGCTTGCCGACTTTGAACCTGTCATTCTCTCTTAGTCTAACCTCTGCCATGGGGTTGTGGTGAGGATAAAATCAGGAAAGGAGAACCGTGTATGATGCTCTGAGCTCCTTGGAGGAATGACTGTATTTATGAAATCTAGCGGAAAGTTAAAGGTAGTCTTCATAGCAGTTTTTCTGAGTCCTGCCTGTAAAGAGGGAGAGCCAGAGACTGCCTCATGTTAAAACCTGGAACTGTTTCGGATTCTGGAATTATCCCGAAATGCAAAATGGATTTCTAAATTTGGCATTAGGCATGCTATCTTGATTTCTGTAACGGAGAAGAGGAAATTTACCAGCGTAATAGATCAATTGTGCCTTCTAATGTTTGTGCAAAATAAAGTACAAGAGCAGTGCTCTGGCTTTACAGATGCACCATGATGCACTAAATGACTCTGATCATGTTCTTATCACTGGTCTTTAGTGATCCTGGATGTGAGCCATGTTCTCACGGGCATAACCCTCCCCTTCCATTTAAGCTATTGATATATATGTCCATCTGCGGATACCTGAATCTGTGGATCAAGACCATGTAGAAAGAAAAGTGATTTCTGTACAAACTTGCAGGATGCCCCCCCCCAGGTTTGCAGAAAAATCCAAAAAAAATGAAAAAAAAATGGAGGTGGGTTAACTCCCCCAAACTAAGAGAAAGTTGTACAGGCACAGATAACATACAGAAACCAGCTCTCAGGAAGCTGTGGGAGGTGGAGGTAACGGCGGCTTACAGAACTTTTTTGTAGAAAAAGCCCATCAGGAACTCATTTGCATATTAGGCCACACCCCAATGTCACTATTGTTTCACAAAAGGGCTTTTTTTGTAGAAAAGACTAAGCAGGAACTCATTTGAATATCACACATTGAAGAGGAACAGGAAAATACATGGCCATTTGACCAATCAATTATGATGTATCTACCAGCCTTCCTAATATTCTATCATATGTTCATGGATTAAGAGAAGAACTAAAGATTGGGCTATTAGGACTGCCTAATGGATGGGCCAACCCTGAGGACTATGAAGATAGGCCTGATTATAGAGAGGATCAAGGGAAGATCACCACCTGCATTGTTTCTATAAGTGTACTCTTTTACTTTGTCCGATGTCATTGAATGACAGTAATTCACTCCTACAGGGAAAAGTGAATGTGTTGAATGTGTAAGCCTGGCTGTAGTCAGAGATAAATCTTTGCTGTGTCCCTGACATTGCTTGGGCTTGGTCCCCGCCCAATAGTACTTTCTATTGTACAGGTTCTCTCTCTGTACTTACCCTGCCTGTCACAATGATGGGCATTCTGCAAGTTGTCCAGTCCTGTATTTCAAGACATTCAATTAGTATAATTGGAACAGGGAAGCAGAGTGAAAGAGCGAGAGAGAGAGATGCTAATTATGAAAAGGTTAGCTAACTGTTGTTAAACACTGATATTCCAAACAATTGTAATTATACCAACCTATGTAATACAAATAAAGTGACATGTTATTTAACAATGGTTCTTGGAGTTTTTTTAATCCTGGAACATGAAGGAACGATGGAAATTAAACAAATACAGTATGTGCAGTGACTCTAACAGACAAGATTCAGTTTCTGAGATTCCATTATGTTACAAGAATGTCTATTGCTAAATAAGTGCAGTTGTGGCAGCAACACTAAGAACTCTGCTCAGAAGTGTCCCATTATAATCAATGAGCTTTCCCAGGAAAGTGGTTTTAGGACTCCAGACTGTATATATCTTTTTCATGGCGAATGTCATGAGCCCTGACAAGGAGGAGCTGGAAGGGTTAACAGACCTGGAAAAGTTGCCAGCCAGTTCCTCAGCTGAACAAACAGCAGCTGGCCCATCAATCACTCTCCAGACACCAGTGTCAGCTGTTGACGATCAATCTCCTCCAAGCTCTCCTCCTCCCATCTCAAGAGTTCGAAGCAGGCTCCGGGAAGAACTTTCAGAGCGAAGGCATGAGGCACGCCCTGAGTTCTAGCAGAGTCACTGCCACCCAGGGAACAGGCTGATTGAGACTCCCATATAGCTCCCACCCAGGACCTGGTAACCTTGCGGAAGCAACAAGTCTATTCTCCGGCTTGCATCCACGCTCCTTCCTGATCCTGACCTTCTTGATTTCCTTGGCACCCTGACCTTTTGGCTTTTGGATATTGACTTCTGATTCTGGTTTGTGATTCTGCATTGGTGACTTGGCTCCTGCTTGACTTCCTGGACTTTGACTGGCTTTGGACTCCTGCCTGCCTGCACCCTGAGAATGTGACAGCAAACACCATTGTCACGACTTCCCTCTTATTTTTATGCAGGGCTTTTTTTTGTAGCAGGAACTCCTTTGCATGTTAGGCCACACCTCTCTGATGTAGCCAATGCTCCGAGAGCTTACAGGGCTCTTCTTACAGGGACTACTGTAAGGTCCAGGAGGATTGGCTACATCGGGGGTGTGTGGCCTAATTTGCAAAGGAGTTCCCGCTACAAAAAAAGCCCTGAATGTATGTAATGCTGCCACCAGGAATTTAATTCCAAACAGAATTTTGCCCAAGCTCTAAAGCTTTTTTGTTAGACAATGAGGATGAGACTCTTACATTATGAAAAGATGTGAATCTGGGTTCTAATAAAACAAAATAAATCTTTATTTTTATATGAAGCTTATTGGTTGCAACTTGCAGGATGTATAACTACTTATGATTTCAGTGGATAAAACAGTGGAAAGTAATAACTACTAAGTGAGGTGCCGCACTCATTCACTCCACTATCACTCCTCACTCTCAATTCCTTCTTAAACTCAAGTTTCTGTCAGCTTCTCTCTCACACTCTTAGAGGACTTTGACAGTATTAAGGTTGACTCTCTTTTTAAATTTGTTTTTTTTTCAATTAAAATTGATATTTCAATTAGGCAGTTAGACAGATTGAAATATATAGACAACAACAACAACACTATAAAAATAATATTAACAATTAAAAAATGGAAACCTTAAAAACCATGAGCAAAATCTATAACATAGTCAGTATAGGTAACCCATCACTTCTAATAAAATTGCATAAATTGAAAATATTTATGATTTCTAAAGGAGCTTGTACTCGTTGACTCTCTTTAGCCACTAATAGGTCCTCTTAGTATTATCAAATTCTTCTGTAGAAACTTTAATGCCTTTCACAGCACTTAATGGTTTTCTAACCAGAAGTCTCTGGTTTCAGACTCTACAGCAGGGGTCCTCAAACTTTTTAAATAGGGGGCCAGTTCACTGTCCCTCAGACTGTTGGAGGGCCGGACTGCCGTTACTGTACAAGGCCGCGGGCCGTCAGTTCTCCATCTTCTGCATCTCTCTCCCTTTCCCACACCACACACCCCGGCCTGGGAACTCACCTCACCTCGGTATCACGTCACACTCTGTCTCCGCCGCCTCAGCCCAGTGCCGGAAGTGTGCGTTGCTAACGCGAGTTTAGGTCGAACGTCACTTCCGGTCTGATTTTGCCATAACCTGGCGTGCCGCATAAACGTCCTCAGCGGGCCGCATCTGGCTCGCGGGCCGTAGTTTGAGGACCCCTGCTCTACAGACTGTTGTTTGATCATGGCTGATGCCCAAAACTGCTGCCACTGTGCTGAGAGATCACTGCTGACCCCCTCTCTCTCTCCACACAAACTTATTAGCTCCACCCATACTCTCTAGCAGGGGTTGTTTTGTAGAAAAATAGGTGGTGGAGCTCATCCAGGGATTGTTATGCAGCTGCACCTACTCTTCAGTGGACAAGGAGGTGGAACTCTCAGAAGGAGGAGATGAAACTCTCAGAAAGGTTCAGGAGCTGCACTCCTGTGAGCTCCCAATGAATCCAAGGCTTGCTCTCTAGAGTGATTAAAGGGTTGGAACACTTTCCCTGTGAAGAAAGGTTAAAGCACTTGGGGCTCTTTAGCTTGGAGAAATGTAGACTGCAGGGTGACATGATAGAGGTTTACAAGATTCTGCATGGGATAGAGAAAGTAGAGAAAGAAGTACTTTTCTACCTTTCTCACAATACGAGAACTCATGGACGCTCAATGAAATTGCTGAGCAGTCAGGTTAGAATGGATAAAAGGAAGTACTTCTTCACCCAAAGGATGAGTAGCACATGGAATCTGCTACTCCAGGAGGTGGTGGCGGCTGCAAGCATAGCCAGCTTCAAGAGGGGATTGGATAACCATATGGAGCAGTGGTCCATCAGTGGCTATTAGCCACAGTGTATTGGTGGAACTCTCTATCTGGGGCAAGTATTCTTGGTGCTTGAGGGGGGCATTGATGGACATCCTGCTGGCACCTGGATTTTTTTGGTCACTGTGTGACACAGAGTGTTGGACTGGATGGGCCATTGGCTTGATCCAACATGGCTTCTCTTATGTTCTTATGTTCTCAGTCACCAACTAATCACCTCACTCACTCATCCCCCTCTTTCACACACACCCCTGTCTCTATCACAACATACCAACACTTATAGGAACACACACATATAAGTTCAACAGACTTACAACCATCTATAGCTAATACTAAACTATGGCCCTATCATGCAGATTGGGAGGAAAGGAAGGAAGCAGGTTGGAGGAGAAACAGGGACTGCAAGGGGGGAGAGGAAGAAGCTTGAGAAATGCAGAAGGACTTTGTTGTTGTTCAGTTGGACAGTCCATTCCGACTCTTTGCGACCCCATGGACAAAGACACGCCAGGCCCTCCTGTCTTCCACCATCCTCCGAAGTCTGCTCAAATTCATGTTTGTTACATCAGTAACGCTGTCTAGCCATCTCATCTTTTGCCGTCCCTTTCTTCTGTTGCCTTCTGCCTTTCCCAGCATCAGGATCTTCTCCAGGGAGTGCTCTCTTCTCATTTGGTCGCCAAAGTATTTGAGTTTCAGCTTCAGCAACTGACCTTCCAGGGAACAGTCTGGGTTGATTTCCCTTAGGACTGACTGATTTGATCTTCTTGCAGTTCAAGGGACTCTCAAGATTCTTCTCCAGCACCACATCTTAAAAGCATCTATTCTTCTGCGCTCAGCGTTCCTTATGGTCCAGCTCTCACAGCCATACATTACTACTGGGAATACCATCACCTTGGCTATACGGACTTTTGTTGGCAGGGTGATGTCTCTACTTTTTATTATACTGCCCAGGTTCACCATAGCTGTCCTCCCAAGGAGCAAACATATTTTAATTTCATGGCTACAGTCACCATCAATGCAAGCGAGTGTGTGTGTGGGGAAACAGAGGAGAGAAGGGATTTTCCCATGCTCACAAGTTCTCACAGATCCCTTACTTGTTAGCTTTATAACGGAGATCGAAGGCTGAGGCAGCATACCTTGCGGGTTGCTACCAGCTGATTTTATGGTGGTAGCCATAGTTTTAGCCATAGACATCCTGATTTAAAGCTCGGGCTGTTGTTCTCTAAACGACACTGGTTTCTGCAGGTGGATGGATCCCTCATGTCTGCTATCAACTTCAGTTTGATGGAAAAGTCGGGCTTAACCTATGCAAGGAAGGAATTATTGGGGCCAGACTGGGTGATAAATTAGACAGCCATGTTTTTCAAAATATGATTTATACATTTTCCCCAGAGAGGCAAAGAATAGCTTTCCCGTTGGGTGGAATTTATGTATGATAACTGGCCAGGGCAAGGTTAAACAATGCTCCTGGTCTGATTTAGCCCCCTCTTTCAAAGAGATGGCAGGTTCAATCATAGGTTTCTAACATTTTGTTTAGTAGGGGCTCTTGCCTTCATGCAACATTTGATGACGTCTGACCATTTTAAGGAAAAGTAGGCAGGCAGTCTTCGATCAATGGACTGGCGTCTCCATCCGAGATGAATTTATTGCTAATGTGAAACATATTTGGCCATGAATTATGTACAAGTTTGCACCTGAAACACATTAAGGACCCGTTAGAAGGTTTCTCTGCTTGATAAATAAGAGCTGATTCAGCATTTTGGTAACCGTTGGGCTTCAGAAGCAATTCCCAGGTGTCCTTCTGGTGATTTTATTTTGCTTTCCCCAAGAACATAAGAGTTGTTTTCACGAGTGAGCATGCCCTAATTCCTTTCCAATTTTGATTCCATCTCCGTAGCGAGAGAGGGTGGAAAGCATCTTTTTTGCAACAATTATGAACCAGCCAAACGGGATTCTGTAGGCATTCAGAGCTGTGACTTGTTCTTGTTTCACCTATGATCAAAGACCCGCCAAGCTTAATTTGTGTTTGTGTGTCCTCGAGAAACAGGATTGGGCTGAAATGGGGGATCAGAAGAGACAAAATAATTGATGTTACCTCTCCCTTTGATATCTTATTTGCAGAGACTATGTAATTACTTGTCAGTCCACTCTTGGCTCTACCTCAAGGAAACCGCTTTAGTATTCTCCTTTCCCTCTTCTGGTTTTTTAATTGTACTGACAATCCAGTTCTCTGAAGAAGCATCACAAAGTGCGCTCCGACAATCAGCGCATCAAGTGTTGGTTTTTGCGGCGTTTGAAATTAATGGCAAAACTTGAAGACTTCAATGGATGTACCAGGAGAGGGAAAGGGAGAAGAATAAGGGAATTATTTTCCCTCCCTAGTCTGAGCATCCAGTAATGAACAAAAAAGAGTCTATGAAATCTATTGCAGGGGTATCAAGCTCATTTGTTATGAGGCCCGGATCTGACAAACATAAATGAGACCTTGTCGGGCCGGGCCATGTGTGACATAAAATATAATGTCAGGTAAGCAGATATATATATATATATGAATAACACAGACAAACACAATTAAAGATTTTTTTTTTAAAAAAAAAACTTAAAGTAAAACATGATTAAAACATTAACATACGTTGGTTTGAAAGGTGTTTTATTTGTATCTCTCCCATGGGATCCAGGGAACTGGGCAAAGGAAGCTCTGGCTCTTTCTTTCGTTCCCCAGGGGACCAGGAGGGTGAGGAGCCTCAGCCAACAGAAGGAAGAGAGGCTTGGATCAGTAGCTCTGCTATGCGATTGAGAGAGTCTGGCAAAGCAATCTGTCCCCCCCTTCCCTAAGGGAGGAGCCTCAGCCAATGGAGAAAATAGAGGCTTTTCTCTGTAGCTCCTGTGTGATTGATCAAGTGGCAAAGCAAGCTGTGATGCAGAAGGAAGCAAGAGAGAGGGAAAAGGAAGCAAACAACAGTCAGTTGCTCAGGGGTCTGATAAGAGCCCTCTAGGGGCCTGATTCGACCCCTGGGCCACACGTTTGACACCCCTGATCTATTGCTTCTGCAAAACAGCTCCCAAAATTCCACACACTGTAGCAAGGCCACAAAATAGAAGAAGAAGTAGAAGAAGGAGGAGAAGGAAGAAGGAAGAAGGAAAGAAGAAGATGATGATGATGATTATGATAAAGATGATGTTGGATTTATATCTCACCCTCCACTCCAAATTTCAGAGTCTCAGAGTGACTCACAATCTCCTTTATCTTCCTCCCCCACAACAGACACCCTGTGAGGTAGGTGGGGCTGAGAGGGCTCTCACAGCAGCTGCCCAGAGCTATGGCTGACCTAGGGCCATTCCAGCAGCTGCAAGTGGAGGAGTGGGGAATCAAACCCAGTTCTCCCAGATAACAGCACTGCACCAAACTGGCTTTGGTGGGGTTATGCAGATCAAGAGGTAGAGCCATGCAGATGAGAAATGGCTTATTGCTCATTGGCTGTGGGTCAGCAGGGTCAGGGAACTGGTTCAGCTTTTGCTTCACTGGTGTCTCTTGAGTCCACCCCTTTATCCTGCCCATTAAGTGAATAGTTGCCAGTTAAGAACTACAGTTGGGGACGTGGTTGAACCGGGGGGGGGGGGGGGCGCAAAAGCTGACCAGTACCTTGACAATAGGTGCCCTGGCCTTCACAGACAAAGATTTTTCATTCAAAACGTAGGGTTGGAAAATCCCAAGAGATTTGGAGTTGGAACCCCTGGAGGGCAGGATTTAGGGCAGGGTATAATGCCATTGAGTTCACCTTACAAAGCAGTCATTTTCTCAGGGGAACTGTTATCAGAAGACTAATGGTAATTTCAGGCCCTGGCAGGCAGGCCCTGCCTGGAGGTTGGCAACCCTAGTCTGCATACAGAGTAGGGTTGCCAGGTCTGACTCAGGAAATATCTGGGGACTTTGGGGGTGGACTTTCCCCATTCCCTAAAATAAATAATAATACAGCAGTGCAGTTCCTCTGAATACAGTCTTCATTTCCTCATCCTCTTTTTTTACCTAACCTGGCAGCTGCACTTCCAATAAATGAAAGTGAAATTTGTCATACCCTCATAAATCCACTTGTCAGGCTTTGGAAGCATTTCCAAATATGGCTTTTTTAAAGGGACACACACACTTACAAAGCAGCCAAATAAACAGAGTTTGCAAGCCCATTATTTTGTGATCTCACTGGGGCAATTTACACATGGGTGCTGCTGAATGTAACCATCTGCTATATTTCAACCAGCTTCTTCAGACAGGAACAGGAAAGGAGAGCAGCCTAGGTGGTGGAGTTTTCCTCCAGCCCATAATCAGGTTCTAGCTAACTTTTTTCCTATCCATTTTACTACAGAAATAATTTCTGAAGCAAATGCAAAACGGAGGGTTTTTGCTCTCCGCCTTCCTCACAGCTTCACACACTCATGGCTCTGCCTGCTCACCCTGCCCCTTGCTTTCCAGCTGCTGAGATTTAAAGGCACACACACATCCCAAAACACAAACGTCTTCTAAGCATGCTGAGGTTTAAAGGCACATGGTGGCTGTTGGGGCAAGGCTTTCCTCCACTGGCCAGCTGGCTAGTGGTGGGGAGGAGCTTGCAAAAACCAGGGGATTCCTGACTGGCACTTGGGGACTGGCAAACCTAATACAGAGTATCAAGCAAGACATTGCAGCCATTGGCGGCTTTGCATTGGACGCACGCAGGATCTGGGGGCAATAGTGGATATTTTGCTAACATAAAATAAACAAGAAGAAATGTCCTGAATTCCACAAACCCCTTAAGTATTTCCCATTTGCTGGAGAGGGGAGGCTTGAGGCTGACAAGCAATCAGCAATTTAAAAAGAGCAGCTTGTACAGTTTTTCCAGGCCACCTGCCTTATTGGAGAGACATCAAAGGGATAACTACACAGAGCAATAACTGTTGTGGGCGTGGGAGAAGACGCCAGTGAAGTTTCTACTTTCTTGAGGTTCCTCCCACAAGGCCTCTTGCTTTATTGGCTAGAGTGTTTATCTTTGAGAAAGCAGAAATTACTATTTCGTTCATTCGAATGCAGAATTTAAAAACGAGCTGATAATGTCTCACTTTTAAACTACAAGGGAGGAAGTGGGGGGGGGGGTTAGTGGGAGGGTGTTAAATAGTGGGTTCAATACACGAAGAGGCTGGCTCTTTATGGTGATTACAGCACGGCAATGGTTAAACTAAGACTGCTAAACTGGGCCAACTATATACACTTCATAGTTCCTGCGCTAGAATGCCATTGGCATTTGAACCAGCAGGGGGTTGGTGACTGGACCAGGGAAGCAGAGATTTGGATCCTGCTTCCCATTGTTCCCAAGTCCCCAAGCTCAGTCCTCAAGGCTCCAGTGAGTCAGGCAGGAACGAATAACCCACATGAATCACAGAGTCACACATACACAACAGAGGGGCTGATTGGATGAGACACTTTATGAAGTCAGGCAGAGATGAAGCGCTGTTATATTATTGCCTGGTTCTCAGACAGAAGGGATTTCTTTTTTGCAGAATTAGAATCTTGGGCCAATTCTGCACTAGGCCTTTAATCCTGGTTCAGCCCTGGCCCAAACTGACATTCTACACTTGAATAATGGAATCATAAAAGCCAAGACCGATTTCTCACTAGGCTTGTTCCGGTCTCAGAGCCCTTCCCTCCCTGTTGCTTCTGTCCGATTTCGCACAAGTTGCAGTGGGGCTGCGACTTGCCATGCCTCTTTCCTGCGGCAAGCAAAAACCGGTTTTCAGAGGATCTTGCTTGCCATGGGAAAGAGGCAGGGCTCAAAGACTGGAACAAGCCTAGTGAGAAATTGGTTCAATCCTATGAGTTTAGGATTCTATGATTCTAGTGTAGAAAATCAGTCTCTTTTCCTCTATGCAGTGGCATGCTTGTGTGCAGGGGTGAAATTCTAGCTGGAACTCCTTTACATATTAGGCCACACACCCCTGATGTAGCCAATCTTCCAAGAGCTTTCAAAAAAGAGCCCTGTAAGCTCTTGGAGGATTGGCTACATCAGGGTGTGACCTAACATGCAAATGAGTTCCTGCTGAGCTTTTTCTGCGAAAAAGCCATGTGTGCAACACTGGTGATGTCAGGGGGTGTGGTCTAATATGCATATGAGTTCCTGCTGGGCTTTTCTTAAACCCCCCCCATCAAGGACACATGCTCCTGGTAGCTGGCCCTGACCAGCAGTCTAGCAGCAGTATTCCACAATGGCTACGGCTTCCAAACACTCTTCAAGGGTAGCCCCAAGTACAGCACATTGCAGTAGTCCAGTCTAGATATAAGTAAGGCTTGGATCATTGTTGCTAGATCTGACTGAACAAGGAACAGGTGCAGCTAAGCAACAGGTGGAGCTGGGCAAATGTGCTCTGAGCCACAGCAGCCCACTGGTTTTCTAAGGTGACTGCTGTGTCAGTGCAGACCTTGATGGACTGATGGTCTCAGTCAGCATACGGCAGCTTCCCATGTGTTCATGCCTGATCTGGAAGATCATCCTTAAAAAACCAACAACGTATAAGCCTAAAATACGCCTCCAGTTTTAAACCATAAAAAACTGCGCCACAGTGTTTGGGAAACAGATCTAGTCAGCTTGCCAGCATTCTCCAAAGTCTTATATTAGAACACTACATGGGATTTTTTTTAAAAGTCACACCTTAAATACAGTCGGCAGGCTTTCTGCAAGTCTTGTCAAACTTATTTTTGTTTCTCTTGAGACCCCTCAGATGTTCCATCCTTGTAGCAATGAGGAGGGGTCTGAGGAATCTCCACAGGCAATGTGGCGCAAAAACAGCAGATTCTTTGTTTCATTGGAATGCATTGGTCCAAATGCCAAACACTCCATGAGTTTAGACTTAATATTCTTTTTGTGTCTCCAGGGGGGTCAGCGCTGTCACACTCTTGTCCTCTGAAACTGAAGCATTGTTCATTTTCCAAGATGTGGGAATCAATAAAGATAGGAACATGCTTTGCACAGAAGTTTTCTTGGATAAACAACACAGTAGCCAAATTGTTGTTCTTCTCAAGCTGATAGCAGCGAAGGGATTGGACTGAGAGACTCAGGTTTAAGCAGGGGTGGAATTCTAGCAGGGGCTCCTTTGCATATTAGGCCACACACCCCTGATGTAGCCAATCCTCCAAGAGCCGATAAGGCTCTTTTTTGTAAGTTCTTGGAGGATTAGCTACATCAGGGGTGTATGGCCTAATATGCAAAGGAGCTCCTGCTAGAATACCACCCCTGGGTTTAAGCAGTCTAAATTAAGCCTGACTGTCTCCAGTCATGGACAAGCCATGAAAAAGTTCATTGGGCGCCTTTGGGGCAGCCATTCTGTCTTGTGAGAAGCCACAGCCTGCCACAACGCTGATGGCCTCATGTTATGGGGCCTCATATAAGATTTTTCCCCCTGTCACAATCTTGGTATTTTAATTAATTTTATCTGAAGTTTTAATGTAACATATGATATTGCTTGACTGTAAGTTTTATATGTTGTTACCATCCCCGAGCCCATTCTTGGGGAAGGTGGGTTATAAATAGAAAATAATCTCTCCTATTAATACAAGTAAGGTACTAGGGATGACTCACCTGATCACCCACTGGCCCATCAACTGCCACTCAGGTTCCATTGTGTTGCATTGGTTGAGTCTGCTCCTTTCTCCTGCCCACTGCCACCTACCCATTCTCTGTGGCATGTGGAAGAGAAAGTAGGCAGTGGTGGCGGGGAGACAGCAAAGAGATAGGGAACAAAGGTGGTAATGCATCTAGGCAGCAAGGCCTGGCCTTGCTGAGAGTTTTTCCAAAGAGGCCCTGGCAGCTGCCTTTTTTCTGTCACTCCCTCCCTCCTTCCTCCCCTCAGTCTTGCCCCAGAACAGATGAGGACTGGGGCACTGGGGAAGCTGCTAGCCAGTGCCTGTGCTAGGCAACCAAGCTTGGTTCTGTCAGAAAAGAGAGAGGCTTCAGTTGAATATAATGCCATAGTGTCCATCCTCCAAAACAGTTATTTTCTCCAGAGGAAGAGAGATCTGTTGTTTGCAGTTGTGGTCCAAGGAGATCTTCAGGCTCCACCTGGAGGGTGGTTACACTAGGCCTGGCTGCTTGCTACTGTTATGCAGCAGCACCCCATGACAGCCAGTGTGGCATAGGAGTTAGGGTTTCAGAGCAGGGTCTGCCAGACCCAGGTTCTTGCTGTGGAAGCTGACTGCGTGATTTCAGAGCAGTCACAATTTTTCAGCCTAGCCTACTTGGCAGGGTTATTGTGAAAATTCAAAAGGGGAGAGGAGAATGGTGTAAGCTGATTTGGTCCTCACTGTGGAGAAAGACGGTCCTTTTCCTAGGTAGAGGCTGCGGGGGGGGGGGGAGAAGATGGAAAGCTGAAGTCAGAGCAACAGATAAAGGTAGGTTGATGGTTGGCTGGGAAGGAGATAGGGTTGCCAACTACAGGTTGGGAAATTCCTGGGGATTTAAGGGGCAGAGCCTGAAGAGGGTGAGTCTGAGGAGGGGTGGGACCTCAGACAGGTACAATGCCATAGAGCCCACCCTCCAAACCTGTCATTCCTCCTGTGCAACTATTGTTTCCAAACTCCAGGTGAGGGCTGGAGAGCACTCAGAATTACAACTGCTCTCTGGATAGCAGAGATCAGCTCCCCTGGAGAAAATGGCTGCTTTACAGAATGGATTCTGTGTCATTATACCCTGCTGAGATTGTTTCCTCCTGCTTGGTCCCCACTGTGAAGAAAGACTGTACTTTTCCTTGGTAGAGGTTTCATTGAGGGGGGGAAGATGGAAAGCTGAAGTCAGATCAATTCCCCTACAGAAAACAGCCATCTTGAGATGCCTACTTTATGGTATACCATAACACAATCATGCCAGGCAAAAAAAAACCAAAACAAAAATAAAAACAGATCATGCCACAAGCTAACACTGATGCTAAACATATGCTGATGCTGACTATATGACAGGAAAAGGTGGCAACAATGCACTGCAAATGAAAGGAAAGCTGAGCTTCAATGTCTGTGTGACCATCATCATGTCCCCCTGCAACCCCTCCCCCCCATTTATTCTTCTCCATTCTGGGCTTCTTTCAGGGCTTTGAGCCACTACGGACATGGGGAGACACACACACATACATGTGCACGCATGTGCACATGTGTTGATTGTGACTTGATCGCTCCCTTTACTTTTAACAGGCCATGAGTCTCAACTAAAAAGATAGACTATAATGAAGAATGTAAATAAATAAATAAACTTGTGCAGGGCTTTTTTTTAGCAGGAACTTCTTTGCATATCAAGCCACACACTCCTGACGTAGCCAGTCCCCCAAGAGCTTACAGTAGGCTCTTTACTAAGAACCCTGTAAACTCTTGGAGGATTGGCTACATCAGGGGTGTGTGGCCAAATATGCAAAGGAGTTCCTGCTACAAATAATAATAATAATAATAATAATAATAATAATAATAATAATAATAATAATAATAATAATAAGATATTGGATTTATATCCCACCCTCCACTCTGAATCTCAGAGTCTGAGAGCGGCTCACAATCTCTTTTACCTTCCTCCCCCACAACAGACACACTGTGAGGTGGGTGGGGCTGGAGAGGGCTCTCACAGCAGCTTCCCTTTCAAGGACAACCTCTGCCAGAGCTATGGCTAACCCAAGACCATTCCAGCAGCTGCAAGTGGAGGAGTGGGGAATCAAACCAGGTTCTCCCAGATAAGAGTCCGCACACTTAACCACCACACCAAACTGGCTCTCAAATAAAGCCCTGAACTTGTGTAAATGTAAAGAGGCCCAGGTCACCTATCTCACATGGTGGTTGTGAGGATAAAATGGAAGTGAATAATGTATGCTGTCTTGAGGAAGTGTGGGCAAAATATGTAACAAATATAAATATTTTTGCTCACAGCCGGCTCCTTGTTTAAGTTATATACTGCTTTTAGCTAAAAATAAGAAACCAGAAAGCTCCCAGGAATTATTAGTTTGTTCGCTCAGGCTGTCTGCATGTTAAGATAATGTCTTTAGCAGAAACGTTCGGCTGATGCTTTGCCTGAGTATTATTTTTTCCCCTTGGTGCACATCGACGCTTTCAGTGACTGCAAAGGTAATTGTCTCTTTGTTTGCCAGGCACATTAAAATTGTTATGGTTCTTGAAGAAAAATGTGCCTGGACTACTTAAGCCAAATGGTGTTTTCACCTCCTGGGCTCCTGTGGTGGAGATTGCGGGTAAGATACGGTGGGGCCGGAACAATTAATCCTTTGCACTATCCCTCAGAACTGTGAGCTTGAACACTCTAAAAAGCAAAAAAGATAAATAGTTGGAGGGCACAGAGACAGAACTTTCCTCTCCTCTACAGTTGCCAGGTCTTGGAGAGCCAGTTTGGTTTAGTGGTTAAGTGTGCGGACTCTTATCTGGGAGAACCGGGTTTGATTCCCCACTCCTCCACTTGCAGCCGCTGGAATGGCCTTGGCTCTTGTAGGAGTTGTCCTTGAAAGGGCAGCTGCTGTGAGAACCCACCTCACAGGGTGTCTGTTGTGGGGGGAGAAGATATAGGAGATTGTAAGCTGCTCTGAGTCTCTGATTCAGAGAGGAGGGTGGGGTATAAATCTGCAGTCTTCTTCTTCCTCTTCTTCTTCTTCATTTCAACCAGGGCTGGCCCTAGTCTGTCTGGCACCCTAGGCAAGACTAATTTCTGCTGGCCTCCCTGTAGGGTATAAATCTGCAGTCTTCTTCTTCTTCTTCGTTACGAACAGGGCCTCCCCTACTCTGTCTGGGACCCTAGGCAAGACTAATTTCTGCTGGCCTCCCTGCAGGGTATAAATCTGCAGTTTTCTTCTTCTTCTTGAACAGGGCCTCCCCTACTCTGTCTGGGACCCTCTGCAAGGCTAACTTCTGGTGGCCTCTCTGCAGTGATAATGTCACTGAGTCACATGAGGGGCACACAGTTCGTCACCCCCAGAAGACTAGCATCCTAGGCAATAGTCTAGTTTTCTAGTGGCAGGGCTGGCTTTGGTTGCGGAACTCCAAGAGATTTGAGGGTGGAGATTAAGAGAGTAGAGGGACCTCAGAGGGGTTTCATAGCATACAGTCCCCCCTCCAAAGCATCCATTTTCTCCAGGACAACTGATCTCTGTCTTCTGGAGATGAGCTGTAATTCTGGGGGATCTCCAGGTTCCACCTGAAGGTTAGCGACATGAACTTGCTAAGAGAAACAAGCTAGTCTTTAAAGCAGTGAAGGTTACTATGGCAGAATTTTAAGGGAGACTAGGCCTATAATTTAATTATCTCTCCCTTAGAGCTTTGCGGTTTGGCTGTGCCAGTATTCTGGTTATTGATGCCCTCTGGCCCACCACAAGGTTTACGTATCACACAGGCCTTCTTTTGTAGCAGGAACTCCTTTACCTATTAGACCCCCCACCCCCAATGTAGCCAATCTCTCAAGAGCTTACAGGGTTCTTAGTATAGGGCCTACAGAAAGCTCCAGGAGGATTGGCTATATCAGGGGTGTGTGGCCTAATATGCAAAGGAATTCCTGCTACAAAAAAGCCCTGCGCATTAGGAGTCCTTGGTACTAGCCTTTAAGTCTTAACATAGGTAATGTTTATCTCAGAGGCTCCTCAGCCATTGACTGAAGTAATCTAGGGCTTTTTGACCCCACAGATGATAAACTAAGTCTGAGCATGGCTCCATATGCCAATGAGAGATAGGTTCATATTCTCGCCATATTCCTGATTGACAATTGTGACCCTTCCCTAAAAAGCTTTCCCACACCCACCCTGCCTTTCTCAGCCAGCTGCTTTCTCTCTCTGTGTTTATGGTGTGCATTTTTGTTTTATTCTTTTCTTTTAAAGTAAAAATCTTTCCGATCGAACATCTGACTGGTTTATTGAGAGTTGGTGGGAGATCCCAATTACCCCCTCTCGCTCTGTCTCCTTAAAGCTACTTCCTGTTGTGTCCTAGGTTCAAATGGAGAACTGTTACTTTTGGAGGGAACTGTTACTTTTGGAGGGAAGCTGAACAAGCCAAGCTTGTACTCCACACCAGGGTTCCAGAGAAGGCCTAAGCGTGCCCAATCAGGGGAAGGATTGAAACATAAGTAGCCAATCAACATCTAGGCTCATACTGTACCCTGATAGGCCCTTAGGCCTCTGTAAATAGCCAATCCATGTACATAGTTAAGGTCCAATCAGAAGGGGGCAAGAATTGTATAAAAGGAGCGGGAGGTTTGAATAGAGGTCAGTCTGTGTTGGTGTTCCTGAAGTAAAGCTTGCTGAAATCACTCTCCGACTCTGGTCTCTTACTGTGCCGACCCCAGTACTTTACACTGGCGACGAGGATGGGATGCCAGTAAGAACCAGCAACAGAACCAGGAACACGGAATGGTGGCTAAATCCAAGCCATCTGGGTCCCCACCTCCGCTCTGCGCACACCCCATCTCGCAAGCCGCCCAGACACGCTGCCAAGAATGGAGGCTCCAGCCAACCTCCTGCAGCCCTTTAGCATCGATCGCCCCGAGCTGTGGGACTCGTGGGTCGAAGGCTTCCAGTCATACCTGACCTTCCGGAAGATTACAGAGACTACCATGCAGAGAGCTCTGCTTATCAGTACGTGTGGCACGGAGACCGTGGACTTAGCCAGGGCTCTTCTCCAACCCAGGAAGCTCTCAGAGACGCCGGTGGACGACATCATCAGCGCTCTGGAGAAGTATTTCCAGCCCCAGCCAACCAAGCTCACCCGGCACTGGGACTTCCGACAAAGGACACAGAAGGCAAGCGAAACCACGATGGCGTTCTTGACAAGCCTGCGCCGGGTGGCAAGCCGATGCAGTTTCGCAGACCTCAACGAAGCCCTTCTCGACCAGTTTGTATGGGGCTTGAGGGACGAAAAACTAGTACAGAAACTCCTGTCCCTCTCCGAGTGCGACCTAACAAAGGCAATCGATGTGGCCACCAGCTGGGAGAAGGGCAGATCAGCAGGGCCACGGCTGACAAGACAGGCTGCGGCACACCAGATCAACCCTGAACCATCTACAGAGGACTCATACAAGGACAAAGCTCTACAAACCGGCTATCGTTCAGCAGGAAGGAAGACCACCCATACCCCACAGGGCATGAGACACAAGACACCACCTGCATGTGCAAGCTGCGGGGGCCAGCACGAGCGAAAGACCTGCCGATTCCGGAATGCCACCTGTCGACTCTGCAGCAAGGAAGGCCACATCGCCTGCGCCTGCAGATCCACATCCCGAGCACGCGTCCCGCAAAGATCTGCGCACTCCGAAGGCCAGCCAGACTTCGAGACCGACGCTCTCCACGCCCACCAATACCCGGTACAGTACCTACCCTCGCCAGTCAGGCCCTCCAAAATCCGGGTCACTGTAGAGATCGGGGGGGTGCCCTGCCAAATGGAGGTGGACTCTGGGTCAGCATCATCTATTATAGCGGCAGAGACATTTTTTAAAATCCCCACCAGGCTGAGGCCTCGTCTCAGGGACCCGGGGTTTACCTTAGTGGACTTCCAGAAGAATAAGGTGCCTATCTTGGGAGTGGGCCCGGTCCCAGTCGAATACAAGGGGTTCAAGGGCCAGCTACAAGTGCTAGTGGTCAAGAACCACCTTACAAACCTTTTGGGTCTCGACTGGTTCAAGCCCCTGAGAATAGAGATCAAGGGGGTCAATAAGACTGTCAGAGTGGACTTTAACAAGGTTTGCGAAGAGTTCCCGGCCGTTTTCGATGGCACCTTGGGCTGCTACACGGGTCCCCCGGTTACACTACACCTCGACCCCACAGTGCGGCCTATTAGGCTTAAAGCGCGGCGAGTTCCATTCGCGCTCAAGCCTTAAATTGAGGAGGAACTGGATAAACTGATTGCACAGGGAATACTAGAGCCTGTCACCCACGCAGCCTGGGAAATGCCCATCGTGACTCCAGTCAAGCCCAGTGGGGAAGTGCGGATTTGTGCAGACTATAAGTGCACCCTCAACAAGGCTCTTCAGGCCCACGCATACCCTGTGCCCATCGTCAGCCACGTTTTAGCCACCCTAGCCGGCGCAAAAATTTTTGGCAAGTTGGACTTGGCCCAAGCTTACCAACAGCTGCCGGTGGATGAGGCCACGGCCAACGCCCAAACAATTGTGACCCACCGGGGGGCCTTTAGAGTAAAGCGGTTGCAATTTGGCGTGAGTGTGGCTCCGGGGTTGTTCCAGGAACTCATGGACTCTCTTTTAAAAGGACTTCCCGGAGTCACTCCATTCTTCGATGATGTGCTGATCGCTGCAGCCTCGCCTGAAGAATTCGCCGCCCGCCTTAGAGGAGTCCTACAACGTTTTGAAACAGCCGGCCTCAAGGTCAAACGGGAGAAGTGCCTCCTGGGCGTGGATCGGGTGGAATTCCTGGGGTTCTCCATCGATGCCCAGGGGGTCCACCCCTCCGACGCCAAGCTGCATGCCATCAGAGATGCTCCAGCGCCCACCAACAAGCAAGAACTCCAGGCCTTCCTCGGCCTCCTAAACTTTTATCATGCTTTTCTCCCCCACAAGGCAGCGGTGGCCGAAATCCTGCACCGGCTTCTAGACAAGAACCGACCCTGGGCGTGGGGCCGCCAGCACGCTAA